>NW_027507764.1:420720000-421343667 GCF_037356315.1 Lithobates pipiens
CTCCCTCAGCCCTCCCTTCTACCTCTCTCTCTCTCTCTCTCTCTCTCTCAGCCCACCCGTCACTCTCAGCCCACCCATCACTCTCAGCCCCCCTCTCTTAGCCCTCCCTCCATTCTTAGCCAGCCCTCCCTCTCTCAGCATCCCTCTCTCTCAGCCCTGCCTCCTACCCCCTCTCTTTCAGCCCCCTCTCAGTCCCCCTCTCTCTTTCTCTCAGCACCCCTCTCTCAGCCCTCCCCCTCTCTCTCAGCCCTCCCCTCTCTCTAAGCCCCTTCCCTTCTTTCTCAGCACCCCTCTCTCTAAGCCCCCTCCCTTCTCTCTCAGCCTCTCCCCTCTCAGTCCTCCCCTCCTCTCAGCCCTCCACCCTCGATCAGCCCCCCTCCCATCTCTCTCACTCATCCCCCCTCTCTTAGCCATCACTATACTCTCAGCCCCCCTCTCTCTCTCAGCCACCCCCTCTCTCTAAGCCCCCCTCTTTTCTCACCCACCAGTCTCTCTCTCAGCCATCCTCCCTCTCTCAGCCATCCCTATTCTCTCATCCCCCCTCTCTCTAAGCCCCCTCCCTTCTCTCCTAGCCCTCCCTTTTCTATCAGCCCCCCTCTCTCGGTCCACCCTATTCTCTCAGCCCCCTCTCTTCTCTCTCAGCCCTCCCTATTATCTCAACCCACCTGTCTCTATCAGCCCCCCTCTCAGCCCCCACTCTCTTAACCCCCCTCTCTCAGTCCTCCCTTCTACCTCTCTCTCTCTCTCTCTCTCTCAGCCCACCCGTCACTCTCAGCCCACCCATCACTCTCAGCCCCCCTCTCTTAGCCCTCCCTCCATTCTTAGCCAGCCCTCCCTCTCTCAGCATCCCTCTCTCTCAGCCCTGCCTCCTACCCCCTCTCTTTCAGCCCCCTCTCAGTCCCCCTCTCTCTTAGCCCCCCTCTCCCCTCCCCCCAATTAGCTGGTCTTGCCTAGGGAACAAAATAGGCTAGCACTGGCCCTGGTCAGGTAGGCAAGTGTATGTGTCAGGTAGGTCAGTGTATGTGTCAAGTCACATGTGTTACAGGGGCAAAGGGGGTGGAGTCAGGGGCGGAGCCAAAGTGGGGGTGACAAAATGAGGTTTCGCCTAGGGTGTCAAAAATCCTTGCACCAGCCCTGACTCCACCCATCATCACAACTCCACCTATGATCACTACTCTACCATCATCACTACTCCACCTATGATCACTACTCCACCCATCATCACTACTCAACCTATGATCACTACTCCACCCATCATCACAACTCCACCTATGATCACTACTCCACCATCAGCACTACTATGTGTGGATTCCAAAGGGTTTTATTTTTGAAGCACATCAATAGAGCCAATTGATTTAATTGTCTTTAAAAAAGTGCTGGCTCGGGACACAGATCACTGATCACTGCGCCCACCCACTTATGTTACAATAGCAAACTAATATTCGCTATTGTCTTCCTGATTCTCCTCTCAGCCAATCAGGAAGTGGGTCCTAAGACCTGACACCCAATTGGCCGAGGGAAGAAGAAATCCTATTGGCCGCCGAGGAGGAAGGAGAGGACCCAAGGGAAGTTGAAAAGGACTAGATGCAGGGTGATTCCGTCCCCGGGGGAAGTGAGGCCCGCAACCTAGATGGGGTAATTTCAGGGCTGGTGACTAACTGACCGGGGGAGGGCTGCATGTGGCAAGTGGAGTGAATATGCCACTATTTTAATATAGACTGCCAGCACCCAGCTCACTATGTTAATATAGACTGCCGGCATCCAGCTCCATTCACCTAATGAAATCACTGGATCACACTACACAGGCCACAGCACCCTTGAGAGTGAGCCTCAAGACCTCTCCACACTTTTTTTTTTTAATTGTTTTATTTTTGTTAACTAATAATAAGTTTAGTGGATTTTAATACCAAAAAAATATATTTTCATAAAGCCGGGGGGGGGGGGGGGGGGGTGGGGGTTGATGATGGACCCTGTCATCTTCTAGGCCTTACAGGATCCCTTGATTTTTAACTGAATCAGCCGAGAGCAGTCCGATGTCGCCTTGCATCTGTTCAGTGTCTATAAGGATCCTGACACAAATGTCAGGATCCACCCACACCGGCATCTGGCTCAGTCTTTCATAGCACTGCTAAGAGCCAGAGTGGGCAGCTCACTCCCAATCTATATCCCGTTGATCCAGTGTGCGTTAAAGGGGACAGAGCAGAGTGAAGTGATTGGCAGTAACAGCTGAACTGAGCGATCAACTTTCACATGATCACTCACTTCTATGCATTAGAGCCATTGAGGGATACATGCAACACCAGATCGATGCTTCATCACTAAAGTAGTAATTTATTTTCTTTTTTGTTTAAACTAAAGCACCTTTCCTTTTTTTATTTTATGTTTATTTTATTAGATTGATTTAACAGTACAAGATGTACTGCCATATAAGTATAAAAATATATGCACACACATAAAAATATATATATATATACTATATGCATTATATTTAGCAAAAACATCCTACATTTTGAAATCTTATATATATTATTATTATTGTTTATTTCAGACAGCAGTAATGGATATTGAGGAGACCATCCTACTATTAAGCATAACAGCTGTCGCAGCAGCAGCTGTTCACATCGCACAGGATAGGATCAGAAATGTTAGGCTCAGACAGCCTCGTGTGTTCCAGAGACGCGCAGTCTTGGATGAGCTGTCTGACAATGATGTCGAGGACATGTTTCGGCTGAACCGTCAGGGAGTCATGGAGGTTTACCACCTCATATCAGATGAAATTGAACCCCTGACGAGGAGAACCCATGCAATCCCTGCCATTGTCAGGCTATTGGCTGTCCTAAATTATCTAGCTACGGGTAACTTTCAGCCGTCATGTGCTCGGATCATTGGAATTAGTCGTCCCAGTCTTTCTAGATTCCTGAAACCGGTTCTGAAAGCCATCAAGAGACATATGGATAGGTACATCCATTTCCCTAGAACCAATGAAGAGTGGCAAGAGGTGAAGGTTGGATTTTTCCGACAAGGAGGGATGCCAAATTGCCTGGGAGCCATAGACTGTACTCATATTCCGCTGATACCACCACATAATAGGGAGGAGCAATTCCGCAACAGGAAAAGCTACCACTCGTTAAATGTGCAAGTGGTGGTAGACTCCCACCAGCGCATTATGAGTATCAGATCTGGGTTTCCCGGAAGTTGCCACGACAGCCATATCCTGCGGCAGTCAGCTCTCTTTGAACGATTCGAAAGAAGACAAATGCCAGAGGGCTGGCTGGTGGGTAAGCAAATTTAATTTTCTTTATTTTTTAAATTAATTACCGTAATTGTTAAATATTACTTATGATATTTTCGTTTGTTATTATAGGAGACGCAGGATATGGATGTCGATCTTGGTTGCTGACGCCTCTGTCGAATCCCCAGACTGTGGCCGAGGTTAGATATAATAGTGCACATATCCGTACCCGTGCAGTTATCGAGAGGACATTTGGAATGTGGAAATCCACATTCCGATGCCTATCGAAAACTGGGGTTTTTTTACAGCACTCTCCGGAACTGGTGTCAGATATCATTATTGTATGTGCAATTCTACACAATCTTGCTCTTGCAAACAATGTAGACTTGCACATCAATGATGATCTGCCACCAGAAATACTGGCACTCCCGGCTGCCTCTGAAGATTCCTCAGACCTAGGGAATCGTGTCCGTCAGAGACTTATTCAGAACCATTTCATGGTAATTATGTAATAATTTACATCTAAATGTATATGTTGTTGTAATGTGCTCTGTTTTTTTAAGCATAATTTGATGTTATGTCTTCTAGGATCTACAAAGAAGGACGACTAATTAGTTTAATGTTTGTGATCCTATCCTGTTCAAGTGGACACCTGCCATTTTATATGTAAGTCTAATATTTACAATGATTTCTTTTTCATTTTTTACTTGAGGATGTAGAAGAGGCAGGGCTTAGCCGTTCTCTGTGTGTCTATGGACACACAGAGGTGGCTTGGGAGCAAGCACACATGGGTGACCCCATAGCAATTGATTAGCTATAGGTGCACTTAGTGGGGGGGAGGGCCCAGAAGTGCAAGTGGGGTACCCCACAAGAGGAGTATCATGGCTGATATGTGCAAAATCACACATAGCAGGTTAGTATTACATTTTAGTAGTGAACTTTAGTCTGCACTCCTATGACCCGCATTCACTTGACAACATGCCATAGTCACTGTGCTATTCCATACTTTGGCGTTATCCCAACTTCTTTGTCGGAATCCACCAAGATTCAGTAGCAACAGCTGGCTTATTCTCAGTAAGAGACTGAACCAGCTTCTCATGACCAATCCACTGCTTGGTGCTCAAGTGAGAGCTCGAGGGGCAGAGCAAAGAGCTGATAACTGACAGTCACCACTCTCTGCACACACAAGAGTGAGAACTGTAAGATCAACAGTCTTTGCTCACTCAGTTCTCATTCTTTTAAGTGTCAGGGGACAGATGCCTCATTGGACCAATGATGCATCCACCAATGTGATTCTGATTATCCTTTTTTTTAATTGTAAACTTTTGTTTTCATAGGCCCCCTTGTAATTTTGATATATATATCTTTTTAGGCCCCCATATCCTCCCCCATATCCTCCCCCATATTTATCCTCACTGCCTTGGAGGGGGCAGGGAGAGGGTAGGACGAGTGCCCCCAGATTACCTACAGGATAATGAACCGTCTGTATTAGGAAGTCTTGTCTCCTGGGCTGCCATAATTGACTGTCCTGTCTATAATAGAAGGCGGGACTTTGTATTAGAGAGGACTCCTAGTAACCAAGGGATTCTCTTGTATGTAATTTGTCAGTGCTTGTCCCGCCACCTCCCTGTCCCCTCTGAGGCCACAGATGGGAATTGATCAGGCTGCACTGATGCCAATGGTAAGCCTACATTCATGGGAATGTTGAGGCTGCATTTATGTCAATGGTGAGGCTGCAGATGAGCACTGATTAGACTGCATTGATAGGCACTAACCCTTATTTTGCCAAACACTTCTTTCTTTAAAAATTAAGTTATCATTTCTCAAACTTCCCTCTTAAAGTGAAGGTACATGTTTTAATACGCTTCAGTATATCCAGATAACATGCCCAAGCTCATCCTTCGTCCTGAGTGTTGCTTGTGGATTCGGTGGAAGCCTTAAAAGATATATATCAAAAAAGCACGCCCAAGTTCATCTCTTCACCACACATAGCCATAAAAGAAACAGAATTCTTGTTGGGCAGTGTATTAGTGCTTGTACGAACACACTTACGAAATGGTTCAAAGAATTTCAGTCAAAATGGTTGGCCCTCGCACATGTTCACTTTATTATATCTGGACCTATTTTAAAACTATTTTGGACACCCCTGCTCTATAGCCTCTATATGGATCCCAAAAATATATATTTTGCGTCCATCCAGAGGCTAGATCACCGGCTGGATTAGCCTCTTCAGTTGACAATTAATAAGCAATGAATTGTGATGTCAATATTAATTTCTTGACCATGGAGCTTGTGGGGAACAGATGATATATCTAAATGAGGTTTCAATAGGCAGAAGAGTACATATGTCATTTTTATAATAAAATATTTTCCATTAATGTTAATATGATGTTTAATTTACAGATGCAGAGCAGTTGAGGAAGATGGCAACCTCAGAACCCAGGCACATCAGGCACAGCAAGAAGGAGGACCCTTTACTGCCTGCACCTACAGGGCTTTCCTGGCTGATGCCCATTGCTCCCCTCACTAAGCTTCGGAGCAGTCGCATCGATTTTCGCTAAATCCCGGAGTTGCTTTTACGTACACGTTGTACTGTTTTTGAACCCTAATTGTTAGCACTAGTTGCTTAGAAATATGTTTCTGGACCCCCTGGCACAACTTACCCGATACCTCAGAATAAAGTTGATGGACTAATCCCGGCGGAGGAAATATTACTGTTGTTAAAGACTCTTCAGCCTGGCAAGACCCCTGGGCCCGATGGCATCCCAGCAGAATTACACAAAATGTATGCTGCTGTCTTTAAACTAAAAACAATTTGTGATGTCTATAAAATTCAAATAAATGTTATTTTGATGATTTAAAAAAAAAAGACAAAAATTATTACCTTCAAATAATTTTAATAGTAAATAAAATAAAACAATTTTATAAACAAAAATGCAAATTTTTTAACTTAATAGTGCAAATTTCAGAAACAGACAAAAAACAAACAAACTTGAAATATGATTTAGGTATTTTGTGATTGGTCAGTAGTGGGCAGCTGCTGAGAAATTGACCCCACAAGATAGAAAAGGGCAGATGACATTTTTTTTTGTTCCTCTTCCATTTCTTTTAAAATGGCTTCCTGAGATTCATTGTGTCTTCTTAGTTCAGTTATCAGAGAATTGTGAAAACTTCGCTGTTCTTCCAGGGCCTGATCATGCTGCTGCTGTCTCTCTCTTAAATTTCCACTCATGGAGTTAAGGGTATTAGCCAACAGCATCGATGCACTATTGGCTTCTTCTTGTCTTTGGGCCAAGAGCTCCCTTCTCCTTCTCCCTCTTGGGACCCGTATGGGACCTGGTGCTGGAATTGATGCCTGGTGCCTACCCTCCTCATTATCTGAAACACAATAAAAATAAAATTATGATACGTATTATTCAACAATAAATAATTAGATTTAATATCGGTATTATAAGGGTTTTTAGATTTACTAGTTGGTAATTCCTCTTCCATTATAACTCCTTGCTGTTCGTCACAAACAACAGGTGGTTCTGGAAAAAAAAAAAATTTTTTTTTAAATAATCATCAGAAAATTATACAGTTGTAATGCTTGTAATTAATCTAAGATATAGTTACCCATATTGGACGGCCCAGCTTGAGTTTCATCTGAATGTTGAATTTCAACAGGAACAAAAAAAGAGAAGAAAATACAATCAACTAAAATAGATTATAAAGGTGACATTTTTTTTTTTAAATAACAAGAATCTCTCTACTTCCCTGCACTGTACAATGGAACTGCACAGAGCGGACGTGAACTTCCTATTCTTATTCAACACACCCCCCACTGGTGCTCCTGGCCCCTCCTCTCTGTGCCCCCACAGAAAGCCGCTTCCCATGAGTTCACTTCTGAGTGCTTGCTCCCAAGCCCTGCTGCTACATCTATTACACAGACAGTAGATTTTGCCCCCAACTTCATTGGCTCCCAGTGCCCCAGCATAGCCATCATGTCCCAGAGGTGAGGGGAGACAAGACCTGCAGACGTGCACAGCGCAGTATTGAATGATGGCTCAGGTAAGTAAAAGGGGACAGGTGAGTTGGGAATGACGATGTCTAAACATGTTTTACCTGAATGCAAGGAATGTACTCAAGAGGAGGTCCAGCCTCCCCATGAAAAATGAAAAAGTCAGCGACAACAAATACTGCAGCTTTTGACTTTTAATATATGGATACTTACCTGTACAGGGAGCCCGCGCTGTCGGCACCGCAGCCAATCTTCGGATCATCTCTCAGGTGCAGCTGTCACCATTCCTGTTAAGGGAACCTGGCAGCGAAGCCTTTAGGCTTCACAGCCGGTCCCCTATTGCTCATGAGCACTGTGCTTTCAGATTGGTCCGGTGGTGAAGGCAGGAGGAGAGGGGCGGCCCTGTCTCCCAAAAGTGGGAAACGGTACCTGTCAAAAACACGTACCTGCTCCACCTCCCCTGAAAGGTGTCAAATGTGGCACCAGGGGGGTAGACAGATAGACGGAATTTCCACTTTTGAGTGGAACTGCACTTTAAAGTAAAAATTGTCTATGCTTTAAAACCACTTAAACATCTTCATATTGTAGCACAGCTATGGTATTTTTGACATAGATTAGCATTCATCTTCATGACGGCATTTTTTACTTACCATTGATGCTACCACAATTCTCCTCATTCTCCGTTTGAAAAGTGATTTGCGTGTTATCTGTAAAACACAACAATCAGAGAAAATGTAATTAGGTTCACAATAATCAGAATATAAATCACTTTATTATAATATTTATAATAAGGCACCTCTAAAAGATGTGGACAATAACTCCCTATGTATGGGGCCATCTGTGGGACAAAGATACATTATATATATACATAGTACATAGATAATACATACATATATACATAGACAATATCGATTAATGCCATGTAACACTATCCCCCCCCCAAGGGAGCCACATTACGGAACAGCTCAGCAGATGAGATCGGTGTCATAACGTTTTGTTCCTTAGCACAGTGGCTCCCGTAGAGAACTGACAGCTTTTTGGGCTCAATCCACTGGGTTGAATGTGGAAAACTGTACCAGGCTAAAGATAACAGCCCTCTCAGCCAGCCTTCAGCAGGAAGCAGGTTCAGCAGGCTGAGAGACAGCAGTGGGAACCATTGAATCCTGCTGCTGTAAATCAAGCTGTAGCCGTTTCCTTTCCTGATCCATTTGGATCAAGGATCGTGACGATCCGTTGCACCCCTACTGAAAAGTGATACCAACTGCACTCCACCTCTTATCCCAGCTAGCAGTCTCCAGAGTGGTGACAGCAGAAGGAAATAGGTGATCTTTAGTTCAGTGTAAAGCAATACACTGGGCATAATAGTACAGGCTGCCATAGTTGGTGGGTGTAGCACCTGCCAAGCATGACCCATTCAAGTGAATGAGGCCACTCTGCAAGTGCCCTTCAACCTTTTGCAGTACAACAAACAAAGTGTTAAAGAAGGCAGCATGGTGTTGCTTTGTCAGCACATGCTTTAACCCCTTGCACCCTGCAGAAGCATGGAGTTGCGAGGTGCTTGCAGAGTGGCCCCATTTACTGGAATGGGTTGCGATGGGCAGGCAGTAGCAACCAACCAAAGTTACAGGAGCTGCACTATTTGTACACCTTTTCATGCTGCCTCAGCAGCTAAAGGGGGTAGAGATTGGGGGTGATAAAACCATGACTCAACTGCAGGGTTTTACCACCCACAAACATTGTGTAAACAACCCTTAAGGGTGCCACTGCCGAATGCAACTAAGGGCCCATTCACAAGTGCAGCAGGCACTGCTACTCCTCTGAAAAGCAATCAAAGTGTGTTTGACAGGCAATGAAGAGGTGATATGTTGCCTCCTCTCCGCCAGATTTAAACCCATAAGTGCCGTGTAATGCACGCAATTGCAACATGGTAGTACGGCAATTAGGTGGGAGGAGGCGACACTGCGCCCGGTTATCTTTGACTTTTCCTATGTTGTTCAGGTACAAATACTGTAGCTGTTGACCTATACTATTAGGGCACTTACCTGTCCATGGAGCCAACAATGTCGGCACCCAAAGCCGATCTTAGGATCAACTCCTGGGTGCTGCTGCCACCATTCCTTGTAAGGAAACCCGGCCTTTTGGCTTCACAGCTGGTTAACTACTGCGCATGCACAAAGCGCAGTGTGCTTTCTAATTGGCCCAGCAGTGGGGGAATAAGATACCTGCCCTTTACAGCATCTGACCAAGCACATATTGCTTGGTTTGAGGTTTCCCTGTCTGAACCATGCAGGAAAAGGAGGATGGGAAACCATAAGTGACAAGATTCTGTATCTTCATGAAACAGGAAAAATTGAGGCATGTTGGGCCTTGGTCTCCCACCACTATCCATACGAGGTTTGAAATCATGATGGTTCAGCTGAACTTACACGATTTAAAACCCGCATTGCAGTCCGACTTTGAGGGCAATTTGAGAGAGATCTGTGCGGGTTGCTGCACTGATGTCTATTCAAATCGCCAACAAAATCACCAAAAGTAGGGCAGGAACTACTTTTGGGAATCGGTGCGGTGCTACAAAGTCAGCATCGCAACAATTAGGACAGTGTCACTGCCAGCAATAGGCTGTAATTTGTCATGCGATTTTACATGTCAAAAAATCGCATGTCAAATCGGCCTGATGTGAAAGGGGGCAAAGTGAGCAGTTGTGGTCCCGGGTTCACTTTCAATTTATAGCTGGGTATTTGCTGAACAAAACCAGCATAGGGTGATTACTGCTACTGCTCAAAGCGGTCCTGTACTGGCACCCAAAATCTGCTGTGTCCAGTGGACACAGTGGTCATGGGAGGGGCGTGCTGCACACCATAATGGGTGCACAATGTGCTATTAAACAGGAGCAGGCTGGATGACGTGCCTATACGTGATTCAGCCTGCTCATGTCGCCGGCCCACAGTAAATGATCTGTGGGTGGGAGACAAGCGGTTAAAAAAATTAATGAAAAAAACTACTTACCATCGTCATCAAAGAGGAGCAAGGTCTCATTGCCCTGATTCAAATCTTCGGCCACATTTTCATCGGTGGTAGCAGATGGTTCTCCTAACACTGTGAATAAAAAGTTTCAATTAATTAAAAAAACAAAGAAAAAAAATATCTGGAATTTAATTTAAAAAAAAAATTACTTACTATGAACATCAGAATCATGCTCTCCTGGCACACCGCTGACAACGTCAGGCCCGAGGCACCCCTTTAATTCCTCTTCATAACAGGAGAAGGTAATATTTGCTGGAGGTCCTCCACCAGTGCCACGTTGGTGCCTTGCAATATAGGCAAGTTTTTTTTTGACCTGCTGTCTAATATCATTGATTCGCCGCCTGCATGTATCGACGTTGCGGGCAATTTCCCCTGCGGCATTGACCTCCTGGACAATAGATTGCCATATGTCTCCTTTCCTGGAATAGGATAGTTTTCTAGACTGGGAACCATATAGTTGGTCCCAGTTGCTCACCACCCTGGACACCAAAATGCAATTCTGCCCATGGCTGAACTTTGCTGTTCTTTTTTTTTTCAAAGACTCCATACTTCTTAACTTCTTTACTCTCCAATCACTAACCCCTCAAATGATTAAAATATTATTTTTCACTTAGCTTTTACTAGAGTGTACCATGTTTCTATTATTGGGTGATTTTGATTGACAGTAGATATATATTTATTGAATCAATATGTTCTAATTTAGGTTTATATATATATATATATATATATATATATTTTAAAATCAATAAATTTAAAATCAAAAAAATTTTTGGATCATCTTTTATATTTTATATATATTATTTATTTATTTATATATATATTTGGCACCCAAACAGATGGTTTGAACCCGTGGACAGGTCAATTATATTATAGAGGGGAATCTCATTTCACTTTTTTAATTTATTCTTTAATTTTTTAGCCATTATTTGTATTTACATATTTTTATTTTTATTATTAATTTATCTTACAATTGAATTTAAAATGTCATTAACAGTGTACAGATGCTTGACAGATACAGGATCAACCATTTGATATATACACTGTTCATGGGAATAAAAGCACATGTGTAATTATTATGTAAAATGTTAATATTAGTTACGTTTTATAATAAAGGGGGGTGTATATTTGTGTGTGCTGGACTTTAAAGTTTTTTTATTTTATTTTATGAATGAGTGTTTATTTTCACTTTGTTCTTCTTTAACCGTAGTCTCGGGATTTCTCCCGAGACTTCAGCCTCGCATTCACAGCGAGAGCATTCTGAACGTTTGTAGATCTCTTCTCTTCACATGAAGAGAAGCGATCTACACAGGGTAATATACCGGCACACTCATGTGAACCATGTTCACAGAGAATGCCGGCGATCTCTGCAGTGATGATTAATCACTGTTACATAAACGGACACCATAGACAAGTATTATTCTCCACAATTTTTTTATTGTGCATTAAAAAAATAAAAAAAATAAAATTATACATGCTATCTGCCAATAGGACTTAACCAAAAAGTGCATTCTATGCATCCAAAAATTTAGAAAATATAACAAATCAAATTATTATTCAACCAAAAAAATTATGTCAAAGCAATAACTCCAAGGCCAATAACAAATAACATGTTATCTCCTCCGATTCCGCAACATGGCTGGTTGACGAACGGCCGTTCAGAAACTAACTGAAAAGCGCAAACTGAAAAGCACAAAATGAAAAGTGCGAAATGAAAAGTGTGAATCAACACTCACCAAACTTCTACTAACATGAAATTAGCAGAAGGAGCCCTAAGGGTGGCGAAAAAATCTGAAAAAACATGTAGTACGTCTAGTATGTCACTACATTCATAATTGTTGGCCAACAATTGTGTGACCGTGTGTATGCAAGACAAGTTTGGGCCAACACCTTTCGACCAAAATTCCACGGTTTTGTTGGCGGAAAGTCTGATCGTGTGTATGAGGTATAAGTGTTGACATGAGGGAACTGCTATATAGTAAAGTAATCCTACAGAAAATGATGTTTTAAAAGTGTACTTTTTTTTTAACCCTTTTTTTTAGAGGCTGACACAAACTCTAGACAAGTATCATCATTACCAATATTCCTTTTTTTATTTAAATACTAAGGTGTTGTAATTTCTGCAATAGTGTTGGCATTGTTTGGGCTGCTTGTTAAACTTCTAGTTTACAGGGTAAAGACACTGAACTGTTTCATGGGAGCCAGAAATAATAACAGCAGTAAGAACAGGATTGTTGTTTTGAGCAAGGTCTGCAGAACATGTGATGTCACCTATTAGTGTAATGTTACCAGAAGAACTGTATGCTTGCACCACACAGGAACTGCTGACAGGAGAATTAGGGGACCTTGCTGGTCTGCACTCTTCCTCTGTCTCCTGGAAATCTTGGCATAAAATACTGCCATAGCAATGCAAGCTACATTGGAGGCACCGAAAAAAGAAACTCATTATGTGCAGATGACAAAAATGAGTTATATTGTTTTCTGGTAACAAATTTGTTTAAATTTTCCATAGGAAATGGGGTGTATTAGTAAGTTGTGTATGTGTAGATAGCCAAAATAGCCATATAACATTGGAAACATGTTATTTCTTATTAGAGACAAGCAAGGGTGTGCTGTTTTGTTTAAACAGCTAAAATGTGTGGAAGTGCAATTTTGTACAGTGAAGGTCAGTGCATGGGTTTTTTGTTTTTTACAAAGTGGAACACATTTTTCTTACATATTCATATATAAATTTTTGGTTTAATAAATGACCATACATTTGCTTGTTGGAGATAATTGTGCATACTTAAAGCGAAGCTCCATCCAAAAGGGGAAGCTCCCCTTGTTCACACCATCCACTGCCACATTTGGCAGTTTTTGGGGAGGAGCAGGTACCTGGTTTTGACAGGTACCCGCTCCCACTTCCTGGTAAGATTGCCACATCATTTCCCGGCCCACCTCCTTCCCCCAGCTTCCTTCTGTGACACGCAGAGGTCCCAGAAGATGGCGGGACCATTAAGAATGCACATGCGCAGTAGGAAGCAGGCTGTGAAGCCGCAAAGCTTCACTTCATTTTTCCCTTACTACAGATGCCGGCGCCTGCGACAGAAGCCGATTGCTGATTCAGCTAGAGGTGCCGACATTGCAAGATCCCTGGATAAGTAAGTGTCCTTATATTAAAGTCAACGACTACAGTATTTGTAGCTGCTGACTTAAAGTGGTGTTCCAGCCAAAAAGATTTATTTTAAAAGTCAGCAGCTACAAACACTGTAGCTGCTGACTTTTTACAAGGGAACTTACCTGTCCAGCGAGCCTGTTATGTCTGCTCCCCGAGGCCGATCCGTACCATCTGATCCAGTGCCGGCGCCACCATTTTAACGAAGGGAAACGGGCAGTGGAGCCTTGCGGCTTCACTGTCCATTTCCTACTGTGCATGCGCGAGTCGTGCAGCGTTTTGTGTATGGCTGTCAGGGAAGTAGGCGCAACTTCACGAGGTACGTTCGTGTTAACGCGCGTCAGCGCTCACGGAAGCGCAAGGTAGTTCCAAGACGAACGCCCGACGCTACGTCTGATCAGGCGGGCATACGCAGTGATGATACGAACGCACAACGTACTCGACGTAGCCGTACGAACGCCTCGACGCGCTCACGACGTGACCTGGGCACCTTGCCTATTTAAACGTTCGCCTGACAGTGCTGCATCGCTGGATTATCGTCAGCTCTCCTGTGTACCTGTGCCTGTGATTCTCGCTGTTTGACCTCCTGTGTACCGACCCGGCTTGCTCGACCTGCTCCTGTTGTTCTCCTGGCTCTTACCCCTGGCTTGTACCCGACGTTCCTTGTCTGCTCCCTGCACCCGATCCTGGCTCGGCTTAGACTCCTGCTCTCCGGTCTTCAGCTCAGTACCCGTTACTCTGATCCTAGGACTGATCTCCTGTGCTTGAACCTCGGCTTGGCCTTGACCCTCCTACTGGACTTCTGTTACCCCACTCTTGGACTTCCTAGCACAGTTGCCCCCGGAGACTTGTTCACTCGGCCCTTGTCTTCTGCTGCTGCTACCTGACAACCTGTGCTACTGTGGGCATCGCATCCCTGTGTCATCTTCAGGGTTGTGCTGCACTCGGCCGCAAGGGGAGCCCTCTCAGCATCTCGGCCTCGTTCCTGAACGTGACAATGGCCCTGTTGTTTTCTGGGACACACACATATCCTAGAAGGCAACGGGGCAGTTCACCGAAGAGGAGGAAGCACCGCGGAATAGGAAGAGGCAGATTAGGAAGACTGACTAGCAACAAGGGTTTCTGGTAAGTAAAAAAAAAATGTACAATTTTTTTTTTAGATTTTTTTGAGAAAGTTAATGTTATTTTTTAATCTAGGTTGGCCCTCCGCTTTAATTTTTAATTTTTTTTTTGACTGGAACTCCACTTTAAAGTGTATGTCCAGCTAAAACTCTGGGGTTGATTTACTAAAACTGTAGAGTGCAAAATCTGATGCAGCTGTGCATGGTGGCCAATCAGCTTCTAACTTCAGCTTGTTCAATTAAGCTTTACCAAAAAATAAAACCTGGAAGCTGATTGGTTTTTATGCAGAGCTGCGCCAGATTTTTCATGCTCCAGTTTTAGTAAATCAACCCCTGGGGTTCAGCAGTATTGAAATGATTTGGTCATAAATTTGATGGTACTGGATTGATCTGATTATGAGGCTGCCCGGTGGAGATATTATGAACAACTTACAACTGTAACTTCTATTGATTGAGTTCCACTTTCTCATGTGCCAGCTATAACTTGATTGTTCCTTTTGGGAGAGATCGATCAAAAAAGAAATCGATCATTTATCAAAGTGTATATGGCCACCCTAACTGAGGCACAGATAGCAGATAAAACCCATCAGACGTTCTAAATCTTCCCTACCTTATGCAAAACTAGAAAATAAGCTTTTGAATTTAAAGTAAAAAATATACAGTACAGCAATGTTTTGTGATCTCTTCAGGTGGTAGTTAGAGCAGAACTGTAGATGTGGAATGTGGATGTCAGTGCAAGGGTTGTATAATTAGAGTACTCATCAGCCCAATGGGGACTAGGGGTTGGGGACTAATGGCTGCTAGACTTGAAGTTTCATTTTCTATTCATCTGGAAGTAGAGTTCACCATCACATCAGAATTAGGGGTAAAGCTGGTAATCAACCCTGAGGGGGTACATGAAATGTAGTTATACATTTGGAGAATAGGGTGTGGGAACAAAGACAGACTGACCATTCAGCCACTCGGGCATTGCCCGAGGGCCCCGGGCCACTAGGGGGCCCCATCAGGGTTGCCAGCCTCAGTAAAACCAGGGACAGCATGTAATAATCTGTGTTTCATACCTTTTGGTCTACCGTGTTTCCCCGATAGTAAGACACCCCCGATTGTAAGACGTATCGGGAGTTTCAGAGGGGTCGGCTAATATAAGCCGTACCCCGAAAGTAAGACATATGTCTTACTTTCGGGGAAACACGGGGGTATTGCCGCCTCCAGTGACGTACGGTACTAAGAGTGGGGCGGGGGGTGCGGGCCGCACCCTGGGGGGGATGCCAGGCCAGCGCCCTCCCCCTCCGACTGAAGAGACAGCGCCGTTTTGATCAGTCTCGGCCGAGCAGAGTGAAGCCGCCTCCCCCTCCTCTTGTATGGCTACACAGTGCTGTGTATGGAGGAGGAGGAGGGGGAGGCGGCTTCAGTGAAGCCGCCTCCCCCTCCTTCTCCTTCATGGACGGCACTGTGTAGCCATACAAGAGGAGGGGGAGACGGCTTCACTCTGCTCGGCTGTGAGTGACAGCCGCTGCCCGAGACTGATCAGAACGGCGCGACGCAACCACAGAGAAGGGGATTATTGTGCCAGGTCCCGGATCACTGCCGACAGGTGTCACTGGCTCTGTGTCCTCCCGGGAAAAGGTCAGTGCTGGTCATACAGAGAGAGACCAAGGAGGGGGAGGGGGAGGGGGAGGGGGGGTGTGAAGAGATTCTCTGCAGCTCTTATTATGTAACCGCAAGATGCAGCTGAGGAGGACTACAAGTCCCAACATACTGGGCTGTGTGGGCTTACAGTTCTCCTCTGCTGAGCATAGCAGCTTTGTATGCTTGGACTTGTAGTCCTCCATAGTGCAGCCTTGCATGCTGGGACTTGTAGGCCTCCTCTGTAGTACAGTGCAGCCTTGCATGCTGGGACTTGTAGTCCTCTGTAATGCAGTGAAGCCTTGCTTGCTGGGACTTGTAGTCCTCTTCTGTAGCGCATAAAATGCATATACACTAAAAAACACATTTTACACAGTTTTTTTAGCTGTGTAAAATGTAAATTTTATGGTTAAAACAAAAAATTCGACAATTTTTTTCCAATATAAGACATACCCCGAAAGTAAGACATAGTGGGGCTTTTGGGGATAAAAAGAAAGTAAGACACTGTCTTACTTTCGGGGAAACACGGTAAAAATCGCTAGATTATAGCTGACCTCTCCAGTACCTTCTCAGCCAATATAAACATGTCTGTGTATACTGTGTGTACATGTATGTGTATACTGTGGGATTGTATACTGTGTGTGTGTGTTTTTGTTTACTGTGTGGCCCCATAATCTCTGAGTGCCTGGGGGCCCCATAACCTCCTATTGCCCGGGGGCTCCATGAGTTGTCAGTCCACCACTGTGTGGGAATCAATCCCAGCTAGCCCATACATGGATACAAATTCAGCCAGTCCCTGCTGAACAGGCCGCATTTCAGTCCATGTATGGCTAGCTTTAGATGGCTACATGCTGACCAGAGACATAGGAGAAAAGAAGGGAAGGCGCCTCTAAGTGCAGACTTTTATCATATTTATTGTTAAAAGGCAGGTAGGCCAAATGGCCACGTACAAGATATATGTAAATGGCAGGCTCATCTTATGGTATGGAAGTCCGGGAGGCAGCGGAGGATGGAAGCTGAGGGAGTTCCAGGGTCCGCTTACACTTTGTGGGTAGAAGATAGAAGCCGGTGTTCTAACGAGAAGTGTCCCTGATCGGATAGTGTCCACCCTATACTGCTCAGGCGCAGCACTTGCACAGTACGGAGGGCAAAGGAGACGCCAAAAGTCTCCGAAGATGAATGGGGCCTGCACACTTAATAGTACCTTCCTTTCACATGCTCCTGATGTTGTAAAACACCAGTTTGTAACAGCTTCACTCGGCATATTTTTATTCTAACTCTAGCTCCACTTGGATGGGGGGGCTTGAACCTGGACTCAGGGCAGAAGGTACTAATAAATGCGCAGACGCCGCTCATCTTCGGAGACTTTTGGCGTCTCCTTTGTCCTCCGTATTGCAGTATAGGGCAGACACTATCCGATGGGGGACAGTATTCGACAAGACACCAGCCCAGAGAGCTCCAAGATGGCATCGAACTGCATGCGTGGCCCGCAGAATCAGCGGCATGACGTCACCAGAAAAGAGACCTAGCTGCCCAAAGACACAGCCTTCTGTAAGAGGTGAGTGCCATCAGTCTCAGTAATGGCAGCAGGATAGGGCAACTGTCAGGGGAGATTGTCATGAGTTTAGGAGCTGTTATCTATTTGGGGAGGTCTTATATTATGAGAAAGTGTCACTAGGTCTGGTACCAAGCAGATATGATTGGTATGTTTTGGAGAGAGGTGACAGTAGTCTAGGGATACATTTAGTGGATTTTAGGCTCATTTGACTGAACATTCGGGTGTGCAGGAGGTTTACTTTAAAGGAAATCTTTCCTAAGAGAAAATTGACTTATTGTTCTGCATGCTAGTTGCCTGGCGGTTAGTCTGACCCAACTATTTCAATGCTTTGAGTCACTGACATGGAACAAGTATGCAGACAAGGATTTCTGACTACCCTGATTTTCCATTTTTTTTTTATGTCAGGTATTTTTGTATAGTGCCAACAATTTACACAGCACTTTACATATACAGTGTATATATATATATATATATATGGTGGGTAGTGCTATGGTTGGGATTGAAACCGAAAAACCCTAGTACCGTCAGGTGAAAGTGCTAACCACTTAGCCACTGTGCTGCCTGTATATACTTGCCTGTAAGCATTTATATTAGCATTTATCTTGTAGTACAGATGAGTGAGGTCAAAAGGGAAATTTTATGTTTTTACTGTCTAGTGAAGCTGGGCATTTCATTTTGGGATTTTGGATGTTAACCACTTCAGCCCCGGAAGGATTTACCCCCTTACTGACCAGAGCAATTTTTGCGATAAGGCACTGTGTTGTTCTAACTGACAATTGTGCGGTTGTGCAACGTTGCAGCGAAACAAAATTGACGTCCTTTTTTTCTCACAAATAGAGCTTTCTTTTGGTGGTATTTGGTCACCTCTGCTGTTTTTATTTTTTGCGCTATAAACTTCTTGTATAGTTAACACAGTGTTTACTATATATATTTTTTTTTTTTTTGCAATATCGTCAAATACATGTAAGTACACCAATTTATATGTTTCCATGTGTATTGGTCACTTTATTTATTCTATTTACATTTTTATATTTTTATTTATATTTTTATGTTTATAATTTTACACTCCTACACATAATTCAGGTCAAATAAGTGCTTAAATATCCATCATAACCCTCTTTTCCACCTATTCCTTTCCATCCCGCTCCCTTTATCTGTCTTTTCTTTCTCTTACTTTTTCTTTCTCTTCACCCCCCATTCTCTCTCCTGCTGTTTGTCTATGGGTTTTGCTTCCTCTTACCTTTCCCCCTTTCCCCACCCCCTCCCCAATCCTTTCCACCCCTGTCCCCCCTTTTCTTTTACCCGCTCCACCCCATCACCCCCCCCCCCCCCCATCCCTCTCTTCCCTTCTCTCTTTCCCTTTCCTCTTTCATTATGTGCTGCTACACCATCCTGTTTTTGCGCTTTTTACAATAATTTATGCCCAATATGAAGTCTAAAGTACCCTTTCTGCTATGTTATACATGTCCCCATAGTGCACAAATTTTGGTGCTTTCAACCCTCATTGTGACCAGTCAGTTCCTTTCCACTAGAGCATTCCATAAACGCAGTGTCATACTAACCTTTTAATTTATACTCTTATGTTCTATATGTATTGTGTTTAATCTTACTGTATATTTTGTCTTTTATCTAGTAAGTCTTTTGTTTCTCCTGAAGAAGTGCAAGTCACATAACATGTAGAGCCCAAGATATTATTTCCATCTTAATCTGTTACATATCTGTCAGACTTCACGTACCTGACTCATGAGCCTGAGATAGCAGGGGAAGGCCTCCCTTACGTGTCTGGTTCGTGGCCCCTGGTAGTATGGACAGGAGGCATGGGAGCACAGATAGGTATGAGAGCCTGGCGGGTTGTTGCAGGAGAAGAGGCCCAAGGGCTTGATGCAGATGGGTTGGTGGTCTCCAGGCAGCTGGACACTGGCAGTGGATGCAGAGCAAGAGCTGGTGAGGCAAGTCCAGTCACAGGCACGGTCGGCAACAGACAGGCGGAGCAGTACAAGGGATCAGGCAAGTTCAAAGTCTGGGTCACAGGCAGGGTTGGCAACAGGCGGGCAGCGCGGTACAGTGGAGCAGGCAGATTCAAGGTCACAGACAGGCCGAGGTCAAGGGCAGGCAGCAAACAGGACAATCCAAAGGTCAAGCCGGGTAGTCAGGAGATCAGGAGCTTCAAACCAAGGTAACGGGTACTAGGGCACAGGGAGCTGCAGATCGAACAGCACTGAGCACACTGCGGGGAACACCTAAATAGGCTGATTGGCACCAAGCTGGTGAGCCAACCAGTGACATTTATACAGCAATCAGTGCTTTAAAAATGCATTGATTACTGTGTAAATGACACTGGCACGGAAGGGGTTAAACACTAGGGGGCGATCAAGGGGTTAACTGTGTTCCCTCACTGTGTTCTAACTGTAGGGGGGATGGGATCACTAGACCATGTCAGAGAACGTGATGAACCCCACTGTCAAGGCTCTACCATGCGCGTTTCGTCAGCAAAAGGATGTCGTCTGGGGACTGGCCAATACCCAGACGGCGTCCTTTTGCTGACGAAACGAGTAGGGTGGAGCCTTGATGGTGACGTCATGACATTCGTTCTTTCGAGATGGTGGATGGGGGCGTGATATAGTAAGTATAGTGAGTTTAATTGTGACACTGCAACTCTGGCATATTGAATCCACATTGTCTGTTTCACTGATAGATGACTTATTTTTTGTAAGTGCAATCTTATCTTTTTAACCACTAGCTGACCAGCCGCCGCAGTTGTACTGCGGCAGCATGGGTCAGCTGCGCAAATCGCCACTATGCTATGCCAAACGGCACCGCTAACTCCCCGAGCCAATGCGTGTGCCCGGCGGTCTCGATCACCGCTGGGCTCCCGCGATTGCTCGGGGCACACAGAGAACTGGGAGCTGTGTGTGTAAACACACAGTTTCCGGGTCTCTGAGCAGTGAACTGACAGATTGTCTGTTCATACAGGGTATGAACAGTGATCTGTTAGTTTCCCTGCACAGTCCCATCCTCCCTTCATTTACAACACTCCCTAGGATACATATTAACCCCTTCACTGCCCCCTAGTTTTAACCCCTTCACTGCCAGTGACATTTTTACAGTAATCAATGCTATTTTAATCGCATTGATCGCTGTATTAATGCCAATCGTCCCAAAAATGTGTCAAAATTGTCCGACGTGTCCGCCATAATTTCGCAGTCACGATAAAAATCGCTGATCGCCGCCATTACTAGTAAAAAAAAAATATTAAAAAAATTGCCATAAAACTATCCCCTATTTTGTAGACGCTATAACTTTTGCGCAAACCAATCAATATACGCTTATTGCAATGTTTTTAACCAAAAATATGTAGAAGAATACGTATTGGCCTAAACTGAGGAAGAAAAAAATTTCCATATGTTTTTGGGACGACTTATTATAGCAAAAATTTAAAAATGTGTTTTTTTTCAAACTTGTCGCTCTTTTTTTGTTTATAGCGCAAAAAATACAAAACCACAGAGCTGATCAAATACCACCAAAAGAAATCTCTATTTGTGGGAAAAAAAGGACATCAATTTTGTTTGGGAGCCACGTCGCACAACTGCGCAATTGTCAGTTAAAGCGATGCAGTGCCGAATTGCAAAAAAGTGGTCTGCTCTTTGGCCAGCCAAATGGTCCGGGGTTTAAGCGGTTAATACATTTTATTCATCAACGTACTATACCATGGAAGCTTTTTCTGCTTTATGTTTCTGAGTACCCCTAGAAAACAGCGGGAGTTCCAGATATTCCATAAGGGTCTGCTGCGGCAGTCATCGCTTTCCGGTCATACACTTCGGTGGTGATTTGGACGCACTTCGTTTGCTTTGAAGATTTTGTCACAATTATTTCTTATAATGTTAATTTTGCTTATTTGGATGGACACAATTTTTAAGAATTTATGGACTTTTTCTTTGATGGGACTCCGCTTTAGCTTTTCTTTTTGTCGCTTTTTTCTTTTTCAGTTTTGTACTTTTTTCAATCCTTTATATATATATTCACATTTATATATTTATGAGTTTTATTAGCGCTGCATCCTTTTTGACATTAAACCTAAACAGACGCTACATGTGCATGAGGCCTAAGATGAGAGAACCATACCGGGTGAATGTCACCGCGTTCTTTCATCAAGGGTCTAATTTGCTCTCCCTGTGATCACATCACCCATATGTGTCATGTACAACATATGATCATGCTCAACATATGATTTTTACAAGCAACAAAACAAATTAAGCACTGGTATTGATATTTGTGGTGGTGCATGTGTTAAGAAATTAGTAATAAAGGAAATCAGTATATAAATAAATTGGTAGTATTTGATCATTTGAAAACTGCATGATGTTGGAAAGCTTCTGTACAACCTCTGCAAACTGCACAAAATATAATTCGAGGGGAGAGCAGCTTGATTTGGACTTTGAACTCATGGCCTAAATGGTTGCTAAAGAACAGGAATTTGAATAGATCTGTTTTAAATAACTGCCATTTATAGCCAGCTTTATGGGTGTGGCTGACTTGTGTTTATTGTCAAATGCAGCATGCTTTCAGGGGCCTTCAGATTCCATTTGAACATCCAACATGTTCCTTAGACCATTGTGAGTTCCTTCACATGTGCTTCTGACATCCTTCTGGCCTGCAATTAATGTGAAACTAAGCCTATCAATTTAGCTGTTTCCCATGTTTTCCATTCATGGCATGCTATTATTGCTGTCACAGTTGCATGTGCCCTCAACCGAACTGTCAAGCCATCAAATAACTGGTGTTGAACGAAAAAAATAATAATAATAGTGTATACCAGGCCATATATTATACAATTTTCTTTTTCAAATCCCTTTAGGTTTACCTTCCATTATGTAGTGCAAGGGCCTTCTTAATTACATATAAAATTTAAAGTGTTTAGGTTTGGCCTCATATTATATGGTTTTAGTAATTCTAAAGGAAAATTGTACAAGGAAATTGTATAATGCGTGGCCAGCCTTAGGCCGCGTACACACGGGCGGACTGTCTGACGGACTTGGTCTGCTGAAACGTGTTTCAGCGGACAATCCGCTCGTGTGTGGGCTTCAGCGGACTTTTTCAGCGGACAGTCTGGCGGACTAAGTCTTTCGGAATTTCCGTAATATTGTCTGTCCAAACTTGGTTTCAGCGGACAGTCCGCTCGTGAGTAGGCTAGTTCGACGGACTAAGTATGGCGCATGCTCAGAAAGGATTTACACGGCCGAAGGTGTATTGGACGTCGTATTTCTAGTCCCGTTGTACGTGCCGTACACGTCATCGCGCAAGCTTTCAGCGGACTGTCTGTTCGTCGTGTGTGGTCAAGTCCGTTCATTCAAAAGTAGGACGGACTGTCTGTCGGATTGTCTGACGGACTTAGTTGGACGGATAGTCCGCCCGTGTGTACGTGGCCTTAGTAGAAACTCTATGGTGTTAATAAACTTGAGACAATTTCAGTGTGCCCAAAGATGATTGTTTTACATGTGGTTAGTGGTAGACATTTTTCACAGGGAAGACGCTATAGGCAGGGTTCACTTTATTTAGACATAACATGTTGCTACTCGATAAGAAAAGTCACGGGGTGTTTGGCTGCTCTCCTGCCTTCCCTCCGTAGACACCAACATGCATGTTTGGTAAGTACAAGCATCCATGTCAATAGAATTATTTATATAAGACAATCGCCATGTGTCATCTGCGATTAGCTTTAATACTGCATCAGACATCCCCTCAGAGGCGGATCGGGGGGGGGGAAATGGGTCAATTGCCCCCCCCCACCCCCCGCTCCCCCCGAGAAAATAGTGAGCAGGCTGTGCTGATGCCGACCCCTCATTAGGACACAGGGCAGCTGGTAGAGCCGCAGCTGCAGGGGATTTCCACCCCTCCTTCTCTTCCTTGAGCCGAGCAGCTCTTATTTACCCGGCAATGCCTGCTCCTATTGGCTACATTCAGGGTCAATGGCTGGGAAACTAACACCAAGAGGATTATGGGACATGTTGTCCTGGAGTACCAGTAGGTCCAGGACAATTCACTGAGAATGCACTGCAGCCCCCAACATGCCGAGAGGGAGATCCGTGAGAGGAGAAGAGGGACCACAAGGCTGTTGGGTGGAGGGGGCCAGAGAGAAAGTGCCAGTAATCTGATTCTACTATATATCCCCCAAGGTAAGAACTTACCTCCAGGTGGGCGGATGAGGGGGGCGGGGATGCAGGCTTACATAGAGGTACAGGACTTTATCACTGGCTGTTCCCACTCTGTCCTCCCCTCCACCTGACTGCTCCAACCCTGTGCTCCCTTCCACCTGGCTGAATCCACTCTGTCCTCCCCTCCACCTGGCTGCTTCCACCCTGTCCTCCCCTCCACCTGGCTGCTCCCACCCTGTGCTCCCTTCCAACCTGTCCTCCCCTCTACTTGGCTGCTCCCACAAGACACTGTGTATTTAAGTGTGTGTGTTTGTGTATATATAATTGCATTTTATAGTTGGCCTCCCTACTTTTGTCCCTGTCCCTGTCCCCCCCCTAAATATGAAAGCTGGAGATGCCACTGTCTCTCACCGCCCCCCTGCATCACTGCATTTCTACATCTAAAAGAAGACTGCCATTTGCAGGCGCAGGCAGCAGAGAGATGACATCATCTCTCACTGCCCGCCCTCCCTCTGGAACAACAGGGACACTGTCACTGGCCACTGGTAAGTGACAATCTGCATCTGGTGACAGGCGACGTAGCATGTGACACACTCAGGGCTCCCACTGATTCTGCATTATGGTGAGTTGAACTATTTCATTTTATATTACAATGTAATAATATAAATAGTGCGTTCAATCATCCTGACACCATATTAGCCATGGTGCAATGATGATTAAAGCGCCAACACCAGCCATTGCCCCAACAAATTGCCCGCAAAAGTTTGGGCATTAGACTCTGGATCCACCCCTGCATCCCCTTGGTTAATGATTACCATTTTTTGTAAATGTAAGTGAACAGTTCAGGAAAATATATTATATAAGATCCACATGTGCAGAAATGATGTGCTCACATATAACGGAATGATCTGAAATGGTAGTGCAACATAAACTGCTAATAATAAGTCATGGAAGGAAGTTAAAAATAGAGCATATATTAGTTTATTTTATTTTTTTAATTCACTAAATAGTATACGGACTAAGACATAAAATGTGTGTTATCAGGGTAGTTGCGACATATGTCTGGGAGGATTATAAAAGATGGACTTAAAGTTACTGAACAGAGAGCAATAGCACTGACCCCAGAGTCTCTGTTGTGATATGGACATGGCTAATTGGGGTGGTCTGACACACCCCAGACACTGGTGTAATAAATAGCTTTGTGAGGCTTACAGATAGCAAAGTGTGTATTACAAGGGAATCCTGATGGAGCCTATAAAGGTGGTGACATGGGAAAGGCAGAATGGAATCCTTCCCTTGTGGTACTTGTCACCTTATCAATTTTTATCTACAGTGTTGTATTACACTTACACAATATTTATCCCAAATGTAGAATAATATATATGTATATGTATATGTATATATATATATATATATATATATATATATATATATATATATATATATATAGTATCTAACAAAAGTGAGTACACCCCTCACATTTTTGTAAATATTTTATTATAACTTTTCATGTGACAACACTTTGCTACATTGTAAAGTAGTGAGTGTACAGCTTGTATAACAGTGTCAATTTGCTGTCCCCTCAAAATAACTCAACACACAGCCAATAATGTCTAAACCGCTGGCAACAAAAGTGAGTATACCCCTATGTGAAAACGTCCAAATTGGGCCCAAAGTGTTAATATTTTGTGTGGCCACCATTATTTTCCAGCACTGCCTTAACCTTCTTGGGCATGGAGTTCACCAGAGCTTCACAGGTTGCCACTGGAGTCCTGTTCCACTCCTCCATGACGACATCATGGAGCTGGTGGATGTTAGAGGCCTTGCACTCCTCCACCTTCCGCTTTAGGATGCCCCACAGATGTTCAATAGGGTTAAGGTCTGCAGACATGCTTGGCCAGTCCATCACCTTTACCCTCAGCTTCTTTAGCAAGGCATTGGTTATCTTGGAGGTGTGTTTGGGGTCGTTATCATGTTGGAATACTGCCCTGCAGCCCAGTCTTCGAAGGGAGGGGATCATGCTCTGCTTCAGTATGTTACAGTACATGTTGGCATTTATAGTTCCCTCAATAAACTGTAGCTCCCCAGTGGTGGCAGCACTCATGCAGCCCCAGACCATTACACTCCTACCACCATGCTTGACTGTAGGCAAGACAAACTTGTCTTGATACTCCTCACCTGGTTGCTGTCACACACGCTTGGCACCACCTGAACCAAATATAAGTATATCTTGGTCTCATCAGACCACAGGACATGGTTCTAGTAGTCTATGTCCTTAGTCTGCTTGTCTTCAGCAAACTGTTTGCGGGCTTTCTTGTGCATCATCTTTAGAAGAGGCTTCCTTCTGGGACGATAACCATACAGACCCATTTGATGCAGTGTGTGACGTATGGTCTGAGCACTGACAGGCTGACCCCCCACTCCTTCAACCTCTAGAGCAATGCTGGCAGCACTCATACATCTGTTTCCCAAAGACAGCCTCTGGATATGACACTGAGCACGTGCACTCAACTTTTTTGGTTGACCATTCAAGGCCAGTTCTAAGTGGAACCTGTCCTGTTAAACCACTATATGATCTTGGCCACCATGCTACAGCTCAGTTTCAGGGTCTTGGCAATCTTCTTATAGCCTAGGTCATCTTTATGTAGAGCAACAATTCTTTTTTTTCAGATCCTCAGAGAGTTCTTTGCCATGAGGTGCCTTGTTGAACGTCCTGTGACCAGTATGAGAGAGTGAGAGCGATAACAACAAATTTAATTCACCTTCTTCCCATTCACATCTTAGATCTTGTAAGACTAATGAGTCACATGGCACCGTGGAGGGAAAATGGCTAATTGGATCAATTTGGACATTTTCACTTACGGGTGTACTCACTTTCATTGCCAGCGGTATAGACATTAATGGCTGTGTGTTGAGTTATTTGAGGGGACAGCAAATTTACACTGTTATACATGCTGTAAACTCACTACTTTACATTGTAGCAAAGTGTAATTTCTTCAGTGTTGTCATGTGAAAAGATATAATAAAATATTTATAAAAATGTGAGGGGTATACTCACTTTTGTGAGATACTGTATATAAAAATATATACAGTAAAAAAATATATATATAATGTACCTTATTTGGGGATAATTCAACTTTTGTAATTACTCTTTGTTCTGATTTTACATTGTTCATACTGAGGGTGATTAAAAGGGGCATAATTAAAAGTCACAGAGCCCTGGTATAAACAAACAAGTGTCACTTAAGTTTTTTACATGATATTGTTTAATAAAAGGAAAAACTAATTTTGTTTTAACACAGAAAGAAAACAGCAATAATAAAAAAAAGCATGGGCAAGTGTTTAAAAATGGTAAAACTCATGAGTTTTATTATAATAAATTTCCCTAATAAGTTGATAGATAAAGATCCATAAAGATCTATGAGGTTGGGAAAGCATTCATGAAATAACCAATTTAAGACATGGGGGGGATTAGCAGATCAATAAACAGTAACAATCTGCTTGATCAAATGTCTGTTCAGCAATGTCCTGAAATAGGGAAAAGTTTTCCAACCTGAAGCCTGGTTGATTGTTCCCCACACAGCATCCAGACAGATAGTAGGGTTAGTGATCTCCTGTAGATATGAGATCATTGATTTGCATTCTTAGGTCTTTAATGCCCGTACACACGAGAGGACTTATGTCCGACAGACTTCCAAAGGAGTTCTGCCGGAGTTCCGACGGAGTTCTGACAGATTTTTCGGCCGAACGGACTTGGCCACACACGATCACACTAAACTCCGACGGATTCGAACGTGATGACGTACGACTGGACTCGAATAAGGAAGTTCATAGCCAGTAGCCAATAGCTGCCCTAGCGTCGGTTTTAGTCCGTCGGAGTAGCACACACACGAGCGAATTTTTCGAAGGGGACCGGGTCCGGCGGAGTTCCGTCGGGAAAATTTGAAGCATGCTTCATTTCTAAAGTCCGTCAGACTTTAGCGAAGCTAAAGTCCGTTGCAGCCCACACACGATCGGATAGTCTGACGGACTCAGTCCGTCGGAGTTTGGATGTCGAAAAGTCCGCTCGTGTGTACGGGGCATAATAGTTATTAGGGAGAATATGTTCTGTTTCTATTCCTTGATCTCATGGATTCTTGGACAGTTGTATTTTTTGCACAATAATATTACCAAGTTATTTTTTTAAGATCCTAACAAAGACACTGATGTTAGATAATGAGTCCCAGTTGCCAAAAGGCACCTTTCGTGATTTCATTAGAGACATGCACCAACACTGTATGGGCAAAAAAAACTTGGACATCCCTCCAAATGATTAAGTTCAGGTGTTCAAGTGAATGGTACTGTTAACGCTACGGCATACAAAGACATCTTAGAAAATTGTGCACTTCTAATCTTGTGGAATCAGGTTGGGGCAGCCCATTCTCCTTCCAGCATAATAGTGCAATCCATAGAAGTGAGGTCCATAAAGACATGGGTACAAGAGTTTGGTGCAAAGGAACTACAGTGGTCTACATAGCCTTGACCTCAATCATACTAAACATCTTTGGGACAAATTGGAATGTAGATTGTGAAACAGAATGCCTTCCTAGAAGAAAAGAAGGCTATTATAGCCTCAAAACGGGAGGGGGGTCCACATCAGTCTAAGGGTTTTGGATTGGATGTCCAAAAAGCTCATACGCTTGTGAAGGTCTGATGTCAAAAATATCTACTGTATGTGGGCTTAGCCTAAGGGCAGAACAGTGGATTGGTGACTTTAAACTTGCAGAACTGAGTTCATTTGTTGGAATCCTGACCAGGACACAATCTACATGAAGTTTACAGGTCCTCTGTGTGATTGTGTTTCCTCCCGAATGCCAAAGACATATAGGTATGTTAATTGACTCCTGTCTAAATTGGCCGTAGTATGTGTATGTATGCATGTGGGATAGAGACCTTAGACAATAAGCTCCTTTGGGGTAGGGACTGTGAATTCATATTATGTAATGTGCTGCATAAATTGTTGGTGCTATATAAATACCTGTTATAAACCAGGGTAAGACTGAATAAAGCTAGCCAAAGGTTTTCTATCTAATGATCGACCTCTGTCAAACAGGAGCGGCTACATATAAATCAAATTTAGGTGCTTCCTACTCAATCCAGCCAAATCGAACCATCTTTGGCCAGTTGTAGGGGGCTAAGCTAATACTCAGTGGCAAGGCATAAATGGTAGTGTTATTACCATTCCACCACTCACATTATCATTTTGCTGTATTTCTTTTTACAAATTGCACTATTTGTGATGGTTTATGGTCAGATTCTAACACACACACTGTTTCTTTTATTCCTTACTCTAGAAAAACCATGATTCACAGAAGTCAGGTTATTTTACAGAAAGTTCTGAAGAGAACAAATGCAGTATCTCCCTTGATATAATCTAGGCCCATACACTTTTATGCAAATGAGATATCGATATAAGAAAAATAAAATAATGTGAAGAAATTCAGCGTACGTAGTGTATGTAAAACACAGGGCTACTTTATACATCGAAACTATTTTTAGTGATATTAGTGAAATGAAATGAAGAATAATGACTAGAAAAAATCCAGACTGTGAAAATTGTAACGTCCCCTTACATTGTGGTCAGTGTAGTGTCCCTTATATTGGTGGTCAGTGTAGTGCCCCTTATATTGGTGGTCAGTGTAGTGCCCCTTATATTGGTGGCGAATGTACTGTCCCTTATAATGGTGGCCAGTGTAGTGCACCTTTCATTGGTAGTCAGTGTAGTGCCCCTTATATTGGTGGCCAGTGTAGTGCCCCTTATATTGGTGGTCAGCGTAGTGCCCCTTATATTGGTGGTCATTGCAGTGCTCCTTACATTGGTGGTTAGTGTAGTGCCCCTTACATTGGCGGTCAGTATAGTGCCCCTTATATTGTGGTCAGTATAGTGCCCTTTATATTGGTGGTCAGTGTAGTGCCCCTTATATTGGTGGTCAGTGTAGTGCCCCTTATATCGGTGGCGAATGTACTGTCCCTTATATTGGTGGCCAGTGTAGTGCCCCTTTCATTGGTAGTCAGTGTAGTGCCCCCTTATATTGGTTGTCAGTGTAGTGCCCCTTATATTGGTGGTCAGTGTAGTGCCCCTTATATTGGTTGTCAGTGTAGTGCCCATTATATTGAATAACAGTGAAGTGCTCCCTTACATTGGTGGTCAGTGTAGTGCCCCCTTACACTGGTGGTTAGTGTAGTGCCACCTTACATTGTTAGTTAGTATTTGTCGGTCAGTATAATGCCCTTTTACATTGGTAGTCAGTGCAATGCTCCTATACTTTGGTGGTTGTTGAAATGCTTCTTTTGGTTTTTAAAGTAGCAGCACAACATTGTGTTAAATTAAAAGTTTATTTTTTACATTTGATATATTTGGAGCACGGGGGATTTACACTTTGTATAAAATATTTTATATTTTGATTAACAATAAGAATGGCCCCAACATTTGGCCAATAAGTCATTGCAATAAAGACAATGTACAGTGTGTTATTATAGGCTGAGAGCCATCCAGGTCCCATTTTCAATGTCCAGGCTTAGGAAAGGAGGTTCTCACCCAAGATTTGATGGCACATGGCCCGTCCATCATGAGTGCTGCTGGCACTGGGGAGGTACAGTTCATTGAGGGAACCATGAATGCCAACATGTACTGTGACATACTGAAGCAGAGCATGATCCCCTCCCTTTGGAGACTGTGCCCGAGGGCAGTATTCCAACATGATAACGACCCCAAACACACCTCAAAGATGACTACTACCTTGCTAAAGAACCTGAGGGTAAAGGTGATGGACTGGCCAAGCATGTCTCCAGACCTAAACCCTATTGAGCATCTGTGGGACAACCTCAAATGGAAGGTGGAGGAGCGCAAGGTCTCTAACATCCACCAGCTCCGTGATGTCGTCATGGGGGAGTGGAAGAGGACTCCAGTGGCAACCTGTGAGGCTCTGGTGAACTCCATGCCTAAGAGGGTTAAGGCAGTGCTGGAAAAAAAATAATGGTGGCCACACAAAATATTCACACTTTGGGCCCAATTTGGACATTTTCACTTAGATGTTTACTCACTTTTGTTGCCAGCTGTTTAGACATTAATGGCTGTTGAGTTATTTTGAGGGGACAGAAAATGTATACTGTTATACAAGCTGTACGCTCACTACTTGATGTTGTGGCACAGTGGTGTTGTGGGTAGTACTCTCACCTAGCAGTAAAAAGGGTCGCTGGTTTGAATCCCATCCATGACACTACCTGCCTTGAGTTTGCATGTTCTCCCTGTGCCTGTGTGGGTTTACTCCAGTTTCCTCCAAGGATATGCTGGTAGGTTAATTGGCTGACTGTCTAAGCCCTTGTACACACGGTCGGACATTCAGACAAACAAATCCGTCTAATTTTGTTCAATGGATTTTTTCCGAAACTGGTGTTGCATACACGCGGTCGGACAAAGTTGTCGGAAAATCCGATCGTTCAGAACGTGATGACGTTATTTCATTATGACGGGACTACGTTCAGGCTAGTAGCCAATAGCTTTGGTCTAGGAATTTGATCTGAGCATGCGTGGCACTTTGTCCGATCGGAATTCTCTACAAACGATTGGACAAAGTCCGATCGGATCATGGTGTCGGAAAATTGTATAGCCCAGCTCTAAAACTTTGTCGGCCGGATATTCCGACGAAAACAGTCTGATGGAGCCCACATACGGTCGGATTATCCAACAACATGGTCCGAAAGGACATTTTCCGTTGGAATGTCCGACCGTGTGTACAAGGGCTTAGAAAAAGAAATTGGCCCTTGTATATGAATGTGAGTAAGGGACCTTAGATTGTAAGCCCCTTGAGGGTAGGCACTGATGTGAATGTGCAATGTATATGTAAAGCACTGTGTGAATTGACAGTGCTATATAAGTACCTTAAATAATAAATAATTGTAAAAAAGTGTAATTTCTTCAGTGTTGTCACATGAAAAGATATAATAAAACATTTACAAAAATTAAAGGGGTGTACTCACTTTTGTGAGATACTGTATCTATGATTCTGTACTTGCCAAATATGCTGCAGAAATCTCCCTCCACTAAGTCTGGCTGCATCCATTTTAACTGTGGGCAGCTGAAGCTGCTGCCTGTTCATTTCCTGGATTTACACAGAAGATTTAATAGATGGAAAAAGTTGACAAAATGACTGAAGGTCCCCTTTAATGACTTGGAGAGGATCTGCAAAGAGGAATGGGACAAAATCCCTCCTGAGATGTGTGCAAATCTGGTGGCCAACTACAAGAAACATCTGACCTCTGTGATTGCCAACAAGGATTTTGTCTTGTACTAAGTCATGTTTTGCAAAAAGGGTCAAATACTAATTTCACTCATTAAAATGAAAATCTATTTTTAACTTTTTTGAATTGCATTTTTCTGTTGTTATTAAGTCGCCCACTGTTAAAATAAACCTACCATTAAAATTATAGACTGATCATTTTTTTTATCAGTGGGCAAACATCCAAAATCTGCAGGGGATCAAATATTTTTTCTCTCCCAGTATAATTAAGAGTAAAGTACAACTCAACCAAGTAAAAATTGAATACATCCTATACAACATATCTACATAAGCATACTTTGTGTAGTAGTTACTGTTAGTACGTTTAGTAGTACTGTTAATTTGTTTAGTGTTATAAGTTATTTCCAAAATGTAATGTTTCTGTTATCAGTCCTGTTAAGGTAAATTATTTATATTTAACATGCAACACGGACTTCATAAGAAGTAAAACAAAGAACAATAATGTATTTTACTCAGCAGTTATTTAAATACAAAGGTAATAATTAACATGCTATATTATATTCATATCCATTGCCAGCGCTACAAAATAGATAATAAATACTGCTTCATATTTCTTACTAACTGGTCATTGATCAGCAATGTTATAGGTCCCACTGCTACTTTATTATTATCAGCAATATTCATCCTGAACAAATTTTTCATCTGCAGACATATCAAGAGCAGTTTCCTCATATTTGAAGCTAGATCACATGATGGTTTAAAGCGGTGTTCTGCATAAAAAAAAAAATAATTAAAAGTCAGCAGCTACAAATACTCCAGCTGCTGACTTTTAATAATCGGACACTTACCTATCCCAGGGTCCAGCGATGTGGGGGATCGAGGCCCCGCTTGTCTCCCCCTCCGCTCGGCGGCACCGGCATTTTAACTGTGGGCGCTCGACTGTGGCTTCACAGCCGGGGACCCACTACACATGCGTGAGCAGTGCCGCGTGCCGTGACTGGCCGCGCAATCATCTGGGACCTGTCAGGTGTACCAGATGATTGACAAGAGGGAGGGGGAGAGGAAATCTACCTTCCTGCGCCGAGGGCAGTGACGTCAGGAGCCCAAGCGCTGAAGGAGGCAGACTACGAGGGACCCCCTAGCAACAGGCATTTAGAGGTGAGTAAAAAAAAAATCTATTTCTCCAAATGTTTTATTTTTTATTTATTTTTTAAGCACATTAATATATATATATATATATATATATATATATATATATATATATATATTTTTTTTTTTTTTTGCAGCCATCTACTCCATCTAGCAGTAGGTTACAACATTGTTTTTGTTAAATATATATATATATATTTTTTTTTTTGTTTCTAAACATGAAAACAGTTCAATACAGGCATAAGTAAGATACATTATCTGTTAGATGTAACATAGAGAGTGTCCAAATGGGTGAACATCAGCATTGTCCCAACCTAGGACAGATGGGGGTGGTGAGAAAAACACGCAAAGCTCTGCTGTATCTAAGGTTTCTATATGCACAACAGGGTAACAATAATGAAAACACCCACAAGTAAGAAGCAAAAATAAGAGACTTGATATCTAAAGCAGAGTATACACAGACCAAAAATCATCTGTTCAACAGGAACTGGTTGAATTTCACTGTGTGTGTCTAATGACAGGTTTCTCTCAAACAGTCCTGATTAAAAAACAGCATTCGATTGGCCCTTGCAGCCAATGGCCTGCAGCCTGTGTATTTTGACAGGAGGGAGTCCCTGCTGTCAGAATACAGTAGCGCAGTGGGAGAGATCCCTGCATCTACATCACTTGTGTGCATGTGAGGATCCATTGGTTGAACAAAAAGCATTCAAGGAGTATACCCTGCTTAAAGCAGCGTTCCACCCAAAAATTGAACTTCTGCCGATCCGATTCCTCATCTCCTGGTTCCCCCCCCCCCCCCCGGTGTCACATTTGGCACCTTTCAGGGGGGAGCAGATACCTGTCTAATCCAGGTATTTGCTCCCACTTCCGGCTGTAAATCTACGCCCCTCCTCTGTCCTCCCCTAAGGCACACCTGTGCAATAATCATGCTGTCTAATCATCACCTTGATATGGCACACCTGTAAGGTGGATGGATTATCTCAGCAAAGGAGAAGTGCTCACTGACACAGAGACAGATTTATGAACAATATTTAAGAGAAATAGGCCTTTTGTGTAAATAGAAAAAGTCGTAGATCTTTAAAGCGGTGTTACAGCTGAAAAAATAGTTTTTTTAAAAGTCAGCAACTACAAACACTGTAGATACTGACTTTTAATAAGCACACTTACCTGTCCAGGGTGCCCGCGATGTCAGCCGCCCGAGGCCGATACGTCCATCGGATCAGGTCCCGGCACCGCCATTCGAACTAAGGAAAACAGGCAGTGGAGCCTTGCGGCTTCACTGTCCGTTTCCTTCTGTGCATACACAAGTCACGCGGAGCTTTATGAATGGCTGGCTGTGTTCTGGAACACACACAGGAGGACAGCGCGCCCCATTCCTCAGAAGACAACGCGAGGAGGAGAAGAATGAAGACTACCGTAGAATAGGAAGTGTCAGATAAGGACAATCTGCCTAGCAACAGCAAGTAAAAAAAAAATGTTTTTCTATTTTTTTTTCACAATTTTAGGAGCCTTTTTATGTAATTTTTTTTATTTTTTTTTAGGGTGGACGTCCGCTTTAAGTTTAGCTCATGATAAATAGGGGCACACACAAAAGTGTTGCATTTATAATTTTGCTCAGTTTATATACTCAAGAAATCTAGACCCTAGCACAATTGCCTTTGGATCTTCTTAAAGTTTTTGTACTAAAGCCAAACGGATGGTTGTGATACCTATATTTAAAGTATTAAAGAGGAAGTAAACCCTCCTGCCCAAAAAAATATGAAAAACACACCCTGCAAGATAAAGGCATAATGAGCTAGTATGCATAGCATACTAGCTCATTATGAATTACTTACCCGAGAACGAATCCCCGCAGCCCTCCTCGTCTCCCCCTCAGACCGCTGACATGTCGCCCGGGGCTTGCTTCTGGGTATCACGGCTCCGGCACTGTGATTGGCTGGAGCCGTGATGACATCACTCCCGTGCATGCATGCGGGAGCCACCGCGAACGACACAGTACAACTGAAGCAACGGCATGTACTGCAATTCAGTTGGCTTAAGTGCACATGTGCCGCATGACGTCGGCACATGCAAATACAGGGATATCTCCTTAACCGTGCAATGCTCTGTTATTGTTGTTTTTTTTTTTGTTGTTGTTTTTTTCTACATTGTACATTTACAAACTTGATATTTTGTAATACAACATGTTATTTTTTTTTTTTTTTTTAACAATAAGATTTTAATTTCGATATAAACATACACATTTCAGCATCAGTATACATAAAAGGTAAAGATGAATGCAAACAGAAAACAAAAAGAAAACAGTATACTAAACCCTGAAGTTACCATGAAGATCATCAATGACAAACATGTGACCATCTTATTGAAGCTTCAATTGCATGTATTAACATGGTATTTCTACATGTGCCATATATAATATATAAAAAAAAACGAGAGAACGTTACAAAAAAATAAATGTAAAGTAGGCCATGAACGAGTCAAAAACGGAAAGTTCTGTTTTTGACTTTTGTCTATGGCTGGCCTAACGGGGATTTTAGCCCTTTCCTACACTACTAAAATAAGTGGCTTTATTTCTGTCAGTATTGCTGTTGGGGAGTTCCCCTCACATCCTGTCTCTTAGAACAGTGTTTCTCAACCTTTTTCCAGGCACGGTGCCCTTGAAAAGCATTTTCTTTCTCAAGGCTCGGTTCACATTACTGCATTTCGAGGAATGTGAGCAAAATTGCATGCGTCCCTGGCAAGCAGACAAATGCGCTGCTCTTTAGCAGACGCATAGGGGTGCCATTAATTTTTAATGGTATCTCCACGCATTGGCAAGCGCAGAGCATTTTTGATGTAGCACGATTTTAAAAAAGTGTTGGAAACTTCTTTCTCTATGTTACTGCAGGTAGGGCAGCCTATTAAAATTAATGGGCTGCCCCACATGGAGCACGCAGCCGCACAGAGTTCAGTCACACAATAGATTGGAGGGGCGGTAAAACCACGTGGTTGAGATATTTTTACCACTACTAACTGCTCCCCTTTAGCTGCAGAGGCAGCAGCCAGGGTAATTCACATGCTGTGGCTGCAGATGGACATGTACCCCAGGTGAATGGGCCCGTACTGCAAACGCTCCACAACCATGTGCATTGCAATAGAATTGGCAAGTTTTGCATGAAAACAATGAAAAATGTTGTTCATTTGCCAAGCCAATGATTTGACTTCTGTGTTTGATTTTGAAATGCACATGTGTAATACAATATGTATGATTTTTTTTAAAACCAGAACCACATTCACAGTTAGAATTTTGTTTGATGGGTAAAAATTGTGCAAACGATAGTGAATTTGACACAAATAAAGTGATTGTAAAGGTTTTTTTTTTTTTTTTTTAATAGCAAACATATTATACTTACCTGCTCTGTCCAATGGCTTTGGACAGAATGGCCTACATCCTCCTCTTCTGGGATCCCCTGCCTAGGCTCTCTGTTCATTATCTTTTCTGTGTGCCACCATATGAAGCTGCTTCCTATGGTGGAACAGGTGTGGGCTTGATCCCAAGCTGCGCTGTGCGTGCCTATTAACATACACAGTGTGGCTCAGCCCCACCCCAGCCCCCTCATCACTAGGTTTGATTGACAGTAGTAAGACCAAGTGGCTCCCGCTGCTCTCACTGAGTCCTGTGAGGAGGGAGAGAGAGAGCCACGGGTATAGATATATATAGTTTATATTTATATACATACATACATACATGCAAACTCTAATAGCAGAGCTGGTGCAGTAAAGAGAAGTATGGTAGCACTCAATAAATGGCAGCACTGGTCAGAAGGAGATATTTCCCATCTCCCTGCCAGAACAAAGAGCGATAATGCTAATGCAGACAGGGTGATTAGGGTGTGCCCAGGCACACCCAGCACACCCCCTGCGCAAGCCTATGGAGAGAGCAGTGCTGCTGCTTTCAGGCACAGCGCTGGATAGAGATCAGGCTCAGGTAAGTATTTAGGTGGGCTGGGAGGAGCTGCACATAAAAGGTTTTTTACCTTAATGAAAAGAATACATTAAGGTAAAAAACCTGAAGCCTTTACAACTGCTTTAACCATTAGAAAATCGAACAAACACTACAAATACATATTTTACAAACAAAATTCTACTGGTGTATGGCCAGTTTAAATTGGCCCTAGTATGTGTGTGTGCTTCTTGGGTAGGAACCAATGGTGGCCTATCCATAAGGGGCGCACAGGTGCCACCCCCCACCCATGCATCCGGCCCCCTAATCTACATGCAGGGTGCCTGATGCATGGATTCCAATGCAGGGGGTTTGAAGCACCTGATTAGAGCCTGAGGCTCTAATAGGCTTCAAAAAGGGGTTTCCTGATTGGCCAAAAGTAGAAGCTAGCCTATTGGCCAAGGGAGGAAGAGGGTGGAGACGCACAGTGAGGTCACCACCATGATGCCGAGAAGGAAACACAGGAGAAGCCGGCAGCCCATCTCCCAGGGGGAAGTGCTGCCCAAGGTAAGTGTTTCGGGTGACCGACCGACGGACCTTAGATTGTTAGCTCCTTGAGGGCAGGGACTGATGTAAATGTACAATATGTAAAGCATGGCATACATTGTTGGCACACCATAAATAAATAAATAAATAGGTTTGGGCTGGGCATACATTTTTTTTTCAGTGGCAGCCCAGCATTTGGAGTAGACAGAAAGAGCACTCTGTGAGATGGTAAAGCAAGCCATGGACACCATTGAACAATCAAACGTGTATGAACTGACAGTCTCACACGACATGAATAAAGATATATGATGGCCTGGCAACTGCCTTTGTGCATCTCTGACACCCTAAACAGGACAACACAAGACACACAAGTATTCCAGGGTAGAATGAGACAGCAGGGCCAGGATGACATTCGCAGGCAGTCTTGGTGCCAGCTTATCTTAAAGAAAGCAATAACAATTGCTCAAGGTCTTCCAATCTGCCTGATCACTTTCTCAATGAGTGAGGTCATTAGGATCTGTTGTGTGCTAACCTACAGACATTCGATTTTCTCTTCAACCATCCAAAGGGAGACTGTCAGCAAATCTTTATAGTCACCTAGTTATGAAAAATGAATTTATACTAAAAATGGTGGAGTCTAAACAAAAAAGTCATGCAGAGCTGGAGGATCTCTCAATATAGCTCTATGGGACAGGGCAACTACATTTTTTTATTCAACAATTGAATACAAATACTAGTTATTACAATAATATTTTTTTGTTATGCTGGGAATAGTAAATCCCAACAACAGTCTGGTATGGATTTTGCTCCTGGTACAAGTTGACAATTGTCAGAATTTTCGATCTTTTGCATCACAATGCAAGCCGTGTTGTAGTATTTTAGTGAAGTTTGCAAACTTCCCCAGAGCCTGTAGGCTGTTACATCACCCCCCCCCCCCCCCCCCCCGCGTCCCAGTTGTGCTCACACAGCACAATGCATGGACTTATGCAAATGCACTTATCAGATGGTCAGTCAATATCTTAGAAATGATTTACTGGTCAACCAAATTACAGATTGGTATTGTGTTCATGGGGTAAAAGCATTATATTCTTTGTAAAATGTTACATTTTATAGTTAAACTAACCTGATCTTTTAAAATATATTAGACTTTCTAATTAGTGCCATATAAAAATTATTGATGATTTACAAAGAAAAGCGGTATTAAGCTCAAAACCAAAAATGTAATATATTGCAGTTTACCATAGATTAGATTTGGTAGCTGTTTTCACCTTATACACCTCCTGTATTAGACCCCTTTCGCACTGGGGCCGCCCGTGCATTCACAGTAAAGCGACGCTCGTTTTAGCGGTGCTTTTCAGACGCTAGCAAATTGCTTTCAACCCCAAAAAAGGGGGTAAAAACTCCCATGTTGCGATGCTTCTGAAGCGCCTGAAAAGTTCATTGCAATGGGCAGGGGCGTTTTGGGAGTTCTATATACAGCGCTCCCAAACCTCCCTAAAGATGCTGCTTGTAGGTCTTTTTCTAACGTCCCGCAAGCGCACCACCCGAGTGTGAAAGCACCCATTGCAATCAATGGGAGGCAGTTTTCAGGCGCTTTACAAGCGCTATTTCTACCGCTAAAATGCCTGAAAACTGCCTCAGTGGGAAAGGGGCCTTACAGTGCCCTTACTCTGGATAAAGGAGCACATGGGCACCTTTGGACAGCAGCATTGTCAGTCTGGGGGGTGAGGAGTGTTAAATGTATTAGCAGACTTAAATACACTGACAAATTGAAGCCAAACTCCAGCTAACACTTTTTAAGCAGTTACAGCAACAAACTAGTTTCTTTGGGGATAAAGGTTTTACATAAATGAATAAAAAAGCTCATCATTGTCAGTGTTAAATAGTATGTGTCAATCCTCTAACTGCTTTATCTGCAGGACAACTTGTTCTGTTAAAAAAAACAACAGACTTTCTGCCAGGATCAGCAGGTGAAAATAAAAAAAGAAAGTCTAAAAATGAAAACGAATGCAGCCATCACATCTAAGAATTGGAAAGCTGCAATATAATAAACATTTGCTTTTAACCTTTTGCCGACCAGCCGCAGCAGTTGCACTGTGGCAGCATGGCTCGGCTGCGCAAATTGCCGTTATCTTACGTCAGTAACATAAACACCCCCCCTCCGCTCGCTCCTGAGCCGGTGCGAGTGCCCAGTGGCCTCGATCACTGCCAGGCTCCCGCGATCGCTCGGGGGACACGGAGAATCGGGAGCTGTGTGTGTAAACACAGTTTCCGGGTCTCTGAGCAGTGAACTGACAGATCGTCTGTTCATACAGAGTATGAACAGCAATCTGTTAGTTTCCCTGCACAGTCTCATCCCCCTTCAGTTAGAACATATACTGGGATACATATTAACCCCTTCACTGCCCCCTTGTGTTAACCCCTTCATTGCCAGTGACATTTTTACAGTAATCAATGCAATTTTAATCGCACTGATCGATGTATTAACAGCAATGGTCCCAAAAATGTGTCAAAATTGTCCGACGTGTCCGCTATAATGTCGCAGTCATGATAAAAATCACTGATCACCGCCATTACTAGTAAAAAAAAAAACGTATTAATAAAAATGCCATATAACTATTCCCTATTTTGTAGACGCTATAACTTTTGCGCAAGCCAATCAATATACGCTTATTGCGATTTTTTTTACCAAAAATATGTAGAAGAATATGTATCAGCCTAGATTGAGGAAAAAAATGTTTTTTTATATATTTTTTGGGGATATTTATTATAGCAAAAAGTAAAATATAATGCATTTTTTTCAAACTTGTCGCTCTTTTTTTGTTTATAGTGCAAAAAATAAAAACCGCAGAGGTGATCAAATACCACCAAAAGAAATTTCTATTTGTGGGAAAAAATGGACGTCAATTTTGTTTGGGAACCACGTCGCACGACCGCGCAATTGTCAGTTAAAGTGACACAGTGCCTAATTGCAAAAAGTGGTCTGGTCTTTAGCCAGCCAAATGGTCGGGGGCTTAAGCGATTAAGCTTATTACAGCTTTAACCGGATTTCACCTCACCATCCCAGAATAATAAAATATATTGTTGATCTGTTGTTATGGTATAGCACTTTACGCAAAATGCTTTGCCTTTTTAAATATCTAGCTAGCTGATGCTTTTATATTCTAAAATGGGGAGGTACAATTGATTACTACTGTAGTATATAACAAGAGTGATTTTGAATTGAATTACAAGGTTAAGAAAGGAGGGGCACCCAGCATGGAGCCAACTCCCTTATCAGCCAATGGTATATAATGTAGATTTAGATGATATAAACACATTATAAAGTGAAATGTTTTAGGGTGGTGCATGGAGACTGATTGTGCCAAGAGACAAGCAAATAGGGTTTGCCTGGGAGGTTGCAACAACAAACATTTCTGATCTTTGGAAATCTGTTGGAAAATATCTATGGGAGCAAAAGCCATTTTTTATTAACCAAAAGAAAGAAAATTGTTCATCATGAAGATGAACCAGAAAGGATATCATGGGGGATCTAAATAGTGCAAAGATACATATATGGCAAATGTCCCAGCACTCTGCATTTTGGGGGGGGGGGGGGGGGGGCATGTGAGCACCAACCTGGCATCCCCTTTTCATTTATAGCTGACAGGATGGTCTTTGTTGGCAGACATTAGATGATAGAACATTTCCAGGCATCTGTGCTAGTCAATGTACCCCTAAACAAAAACAATCACATCTTGCTACCTTTCATGTATGGATCTGTAGGATAGGGTAGAGAAGATAAGCTCCAGATACCTCCATCCATCTGACTTGGTTTTCTAATTTGGCCAATTATTCTCCCTGATTATCCTCAGCCAGAAGTACCTACAGGTCACTCATAGACATGATATTATCTTCTGATCTGGCCAAGTGGCCATAAAAAAAGTAAAATCAGGGACTGTCTTAATTTTTATGTGAATCTAGAGACATGAGTTTGCCAGTCTCAATGTAGTTGTCTGGATTAGGCAACAATCCCTCAAATCAATGGACACCTTCTTCATTTGCAAACTTTGTCTCCTCCTTCTGAGCACCATGTAGCCACTGTAGAAGGGAGTCTGTTTATTATTGCTTTTCTTTGTTTTCCATGGAACATTTGTAACCATTGAACCCTGTGTTCTGTTTGTTTATTTGCTCTACCTGGCCAAAAATCTGCAAAAGTTTAATAGGCACCAGGAGAAATGATCATTGCAATGCTCTTGTGTTCTAGCAGTGCCATAAATACTACACAGCTGTACTGTATTAGTATTTAGTATTATTATGTTACCTTTTATTGTATTATTAAACTGAAGTCAGATTTTATTTTATTTATGTTTTCTTACCTATAAAAATAAAGAGATCATAGAGTTCTGATTGGCTGATAGGGAAAAAACATATATTTCCTTTGTACTTTATCTAACAGCAATTAAAAAAAAAAAAAAAAAAGCAATTTATTGTAATTATTGACTGTATTGCAAGTTGCTATCGAAAAGCCTTAATGTATCATTTTGAAAAATAAATAAAGAAAAAAAGAAAAAAATGTGCCAGCTGGTTGAACATAGCCATACATCGGAATCAAACCAGTATCACACCATAATGCTCATCTGCTAAATTGTATAGAGGAGAGGTGCCAGTCCTATAGATGTGCTAAAGCGCTGAGTAGCAGCAAGTCTGGGTGCTGTGATGAGAGATAATGTGATAATTTCTCCACTCAGGTAGACTGCACCAAAGGGACAATTACATTACTGATCACTCCTGCTGGGCTCTCCCTGCTGGCTTCATTCACAGAGGCTTTGGTGTGGAAAAATAAGCAGCTTTCCTGACATTTGCCTCTTTCTACGTAATATGCTAATGAGCACAGCAGACAAGCTAATCAGCACTGGCTATATATATGTGGATAGCTGGAGATAAGGCTCAGGTCACCTCCAAGTCAGAGACCTCTATGGGGATAGATGATCAGAGGAGGGACTGGAACTTCTGCAGGACAGACATGGAGACGACCTATCTGATCCACAAAGTGCTCTTCCCAATAGCAAGGAATAGCAGCTTTACAGGGGCTCATTTAATAAAGCTGGTTATAAACTATATACAATCTGATTGTATAGCCTTTGTACATTCTCAGTTTAGACTTACCAAAATTGTATAGTAAGAAGTCATATCTAAACAATCCAATTACATAGCATAAAATCATGCAGGCCCTTTATGGTAGCTGGTAGATCTAAAGAAGATTGTATAATCCAATTGAATAGTGTATGGTCAGCTTAAGAGAGACATTTTTCACCAACTTGATATTACTTGAAATCGGGTTAGTGTGTGGATCAATATGATTATTATTATTATTATTATTATTGATAATGATATGATAATAATCATTTAAATCATTATTATGTATAATTGATAATGATATAATAATAATATTAATAATAATAATAATATAAATCAGTATTATTATTATTTATAAATGGTGATGATAACGATGATATAATAATAATAATCATTACTATAATTAATTATGTATGTCTGTATTATTATTATATTATTATTATTATTATTATTAACTATTATACTTATTTATTATTATTATTATTACTATTATTATTTATTTAAATCAATTTTTATTGGAATTTTTACCGTTTACAATACAGTACAAAGTCTTTGAAAAACAGAGTACAAAGCAAACCAAGGAAAATATTACTACTATTATTATTAATGATGATATAGTAATAATTCAAATAATTAAAAATAAATTAATAATAAGAATAATGATTATTATAATTGTTATTGTTATTATTATTAGTACAGCATCATAATTTATACATAATAATAATTATGATTATTATTAATATTACTATAAGGTAATTCCTGATTGCACATATGAAATAAAGAGCTACATTAAAAAAAAAATAGTACATCACTTTTATTTTCTAAGAGTAGACTGTTCACTTAGTTTAGAATAAGGAAAAGCTGCGTTCATTTCAATACAGGCATACCCCACTTTTAAGTACACAATGGGGTATAGCTGGAGAGTTCAAAATCAGGCTCACTTCTGTAGAGAAACCAATGAGCTTCCAAGTTTTATTACAAAAGATTAATGGAACAAGCTGGGGTTAGAAGCTCATTGGTTTCTATACAGAAGTGAGCCTGATTTTGCACTTTCCAGCTTTAGTAAATAAACCCCATTGTGTACTTAAAAGTGGGGTATGCCTGTAATTCAACCTTTTGCAGGCACAATTTCTGTTTGTTTGTTTTTTCCTGTGTTTTTTGGGTATGTTTATGTCTTGCACCTAGATATTTATAGTTAACACCGTTTCACTGTATTTACTAAAACTAGTGAATGTTCCCTTTCCAGTGCAAATATTCACTATACTGAGTGAACAATCTCTACTCCACAATTTGCAAGGTATAAATTTGGTGAAAAAGGTGAAGCTTTGTTCACTTTGAATTTCCAATTACGGAAAAGTAAAAAAAAAAAATGTTTTTGGGCGAACTTGAGTCACCCTATTCATCAATTAAGGGAACAGTCAACTTTGCTAATTTAAAATGGTCTGTTTATGTAATAAACCGACCCTAACGTTATTCTGCTGCAGTGCTTTCAGATGCAGATAGGAATATTTACATACTGAACCGATTCAAAGGTTTTCCTAATTTAATTTTTATTTTTGGAAGCAACTGCTTACTATAAATTAGAGTATGGATAACTGTGTTGGTTAATCGCCGTTTATAATAAAAATGGGTCACAAACCTGAAAGATGCATAGGAAATTAAAGACAAGAGAAATTTGGGTTGATTTGCTTAAGGAGTTTAGAATGTTCACTCAAAAATGGTGTGAATAAAAAAAAAAAAAAATAAAAAAAGTGTGAATATTAAAAAAATAAATAAAAATGCGTGAATATTTAAAAAAAAAAAAAAAATTGCGTGAATATTTTCTTCAGTTATCCAATCATGTGAAAAGCATCTGAATATAATAGACCATTAAGGTGTTAAATAAACGGTGTTATTTCTTGCAAGTGAACAATCATTTATCTTTCACATGATTGGATAATTGACCTGAATATTCACGCGATTTTTTTAAGTCAAGATTATCAACTCTGTTAGTAAATCAGCTGTCAAGTGTGTAATTTAAACCGGGGAAGACATATTTGTCGCAAATAAAAAAAAAATGTCATTGTTGAAAAATTTGTATGATACCTTTTTAGTCTTCTATCCGGTTTTCTTCCGTTGCTCTTAGTTTTTATCTGGCAAGGAAATAGCATTCGAAAGTGTAAATCTGTTTTTATTGGGAATCATTTCATTACAAAGAAATGATAACCATGTAATCTACAGTAATGTACATTATCTGTCCTTACAAACTCCAAATAAATATTTTATAGGGCCACATAAATTCACACCAAAGCAGCTTGTCGGCGTGTCTGCTGGAATAAATCCACCACAGGGCAATATCAATCAGAAAGGCATGGGCTCTCAAGGGTTAAAGCTAATTCATGTGAATGCTCCAGACAGAGAGGGGAAGAAGATGCTCTATGACGTCACATTGCTGACATCCACCAGACAGCGGAAAATATGGAAAATCAGCGGCTTTGCTGCGCCCTGTCTGTGTGTATTGTGGCGAGCAGAGTGGATTGCTGGCTGATTTATGTTGGTACAATGTTATCTGGGGGAGCTGATACAATAAGAAGAGAATTGTGTGCCTTGGAATTCACTGCCTGGCTAATTAGACCTATTTAGACAACCCATATGCAACAATTAAATGTTGATTGTCTTAAAATAATAAAGTATACCGGTTTACTGGCTTTGTATTCACAGAAAGGTCTGTCTGGGCGTCCTTCAAAGAATGGGGAGAAAATCAAGTCAATAAAAAAAGATATATTCCACCAATCTGAAATGTAACTGGGTGGAGATGTATCAATTGTTAAAGCTCGATAAGTAATTACTTTCCCAAAAAGAGGAGACAGTTACTATACAAAGGGATTACTTTTGTTTAATCGAAGTCACTTTAAAGTATTCTCCTTATAGTTTAATATTTTTCTACTACTACCACTGCTACTACCAATACTACTACTACTACTACGAATAATAATAATAATATGTTTTAATATTTCAAATCGTCTCTGAATAAAAAAACGACTACTACTACTGTTACTACTACTACTAATATTATAATAATAATAATGATACATTGTAATATTTCGAACCATCCACATTACAAAAGTCTATTACTATTACTACTAGTTCAACTACTACTAATATTACTTCTACTACTAATAACAATAACCATAATATATTTTAATATTTGAACCATCTCCATTGGAAACGACTATTACTACTGCTACTACTACTACTACTAATAATAATAATAATAATAATAATAATAATCATTATTATTATTTGTATTATTGTAATTATTATCATTATCATTAGTAAGCCTCGTTTAATATCGTTTTCCTTTCAATATGCAGAAAACTCACTGCTCGCTATCTGAAATAAAACTAAAATTAAAAGGAAAAAAAAACGGAGAATTAAATCGAGACTTGTAAATAATATCTAGAAATTAATTAAAATAAGACATTACAAATATGTTTACACTGCTCGTGGCGAGCAAATCGATAGTATGCCACAGAAATTCAAATAGGAATCGCATAGAATAAATGTCTTGATTATACTAATTAGACATCTTGTTATATCACATAATAGACAGCTAAGGTTAACAAGAGCAACAATTGTCGATTTACTCTAAAAATGTAAAATAATATTTGCAAAGAAGTTATAGGTAAGGTTAAAATTTAACTTTTAGCAATTACAGTAAGCAAGGTTAAAGTACAGGTGAAATAACGTATATCTATATAATATATATATATATATATATATATATATATATATATATATATATATATATATATATATATATATATATATATAAATATATATATATATATATATATATATATAAAAATAAATAAATAAATATATATATATATATATATGTATATATATATATATATATATATATATATATATATATATATATATATATATATATATATATATATATATATATATATATATATATATATATATATATAGATATAGATAGATAGATAGATAGACAGATAGCTATATAAAGACATCTATATCTATCTCTCTATATATCTATCTATACATCTAACTATCACTATCAATATATATATATATATATATATATATATATATATATATAGATAGATAGATAGATAGATAGATAGATAGATAGATAGATAGAGATAGATATATAGATAAATAATAATGATATATATATATATATATATATATATAGATATATATATATAGATAGATATATATATATATAACACCTCTATCAATCTATCTTTCTATCTATATTATATGATTATATGTGTGTGTGTTTTATGTATCTGTTAAGAGTGGATCAGTTTGCTACTAACCTTTAGGAAAGGATTACATTGGACCCCCATTGATCCCCCTGGTTAGGAGGGCATGGCCCCTAGAGAGGAGAAGGCTGTGTACTAGGCAGAGCTGGTGACAGACCTGCTCCTGATAACCTCATTCAGGGGACACTCACATCTTTTTATTTTCACTCACTTTCCTGCTCGGACAGTATCAGTGTGTCCACACAGGAGATAACCAACAGCTGAAAAGTGCTTTTGCTGGAGGTGTCGGGGGACTAGCAGCCTACCTGTGTGACCTGCCTTTGACTTACCTGTTCACAATGGGAAGGAGGAGTCTATTTACTGACATGTACTACTCAAATAGGGACTTGTGATCCAGCCTGGAGGGTCCTATGTATTATTTTTCTCCTGAGATCACACCATAGCTGATGTTTCAGGCTTTATACAGAACAAATATTCTCACCTATTTGGATATATGATCTGATGATTGGAGGCTGTTTATTCTTACATTACAGCAGGTAAGGATATAGAATTATTTTTATTATTATTAGTATTATTATTTATAAGACTGTGAGGCTGCTGTGAGTTGTAAAGCTTTGATCGTGTGTTTGAGAAGACTCGTGTTTTTGTAGCCCCCCCTTGCTGGATAGATCCATGCACCCACCCCATAGTGGGCTGCCCACCCTCCCCATGCTATGGCCATCAGTCAGCCTGTCTCTGCTGCCTGGATGAAGCCAGTGCAGTGTTTACAGTGGGCTCCATGTAAAGTGCTAGGACTGGCACCCCTGGTGAGCGTTGTGTTTATTTAGAGCTGCATGAATCCAATCAGCAGTTACAGCAATCTGAAGGCAGAGGGCTGTAAGAGGCGCCTCCTCCTCCTCCTCCTCCTCCTCCTGCTTCACATTGCACAGAGACAGAGGAGCCCCACAATCGCCTCTGCTGCCCTGATCTGCACTCTGTACGATCGCTGGATCTCTCTGCGCCATCAATGGGCTCTGCCAGGATATAGGTTAGCAAATGTCCTTCTTACTTTTCTATATAATCTGGGGATATTCTGTTTTCTGACCTAGGATCACACACCGGGGAGTTTCCCAGTAGGTTGAGTTAACTTTTTCGCAGCAGAGACACATTGGGTAGCAAGGGGTTAAAACTGGATGCAGTACCTGGGCACCTGGCTGCGGTGCCAGGCACCGATCTGTTGGGAAGTCTGTGGGATTCGGCGTGCCAGCTCTTTGCTCAGCTCTGTTGATAGTGGAAATGTGCCATTTGTAAGGTGTGTTGCCTGAAACACGCAGGCGAATGTAAACCTTGGGAGGCCCTAAGTAAATGGTGCTGCCTGGCACACAGTTGCTGATGAAGGTACATTGGCTTCCCCTGGCTCTCCCCTCCCATAGATCTGAGTCAGAGAGTGCGTGGATGGGGCCAAGCACCTCTCCTACACAAGGAAGGGAAAGGCAGCACAACTTCCCAGAGCTGCAGGATATGGTATATAGAAAGTACTACAGAGCAGATCACTGCTGACTTCAGACAGACTCAAGATTGGGAACGGTTGGTGACAATTAACTATGTAGCCTTGACCATGACCAGCCCTCTTGCTGAATGAACTTCATGGGGTTAACCTGATGGGATTGTCACTTCAGGCTTTTGATGATATTTGCTGTCTGATCCAATGATCTGCTCCTCTATTCATACTCATGAGAGGCCCTTTGTCTGATGTCGGGGTATTTAGGTGTTGAGGGACTTTTTGTGTATAGTATTTGATGTCTCCTAATTTGGTGTTTTCTTGCTTTTCTCCACGGACTGTCTCTAAAAGGAAGCACGTTTTTCGGTGCCCATTCCTCTCACCTGGATGGACCATCCTGAGGATTCCTGGTCCGATGTCAAAAGACTCAGCATAGGAAACACCTTGTACTCTTCCAAAATAAAAGAACCTGACAGCTCTTCCTCATCCCCATCGTCTTGTTCTCAGGGGGACCTGGGTTCCAGCAGAGCTCATCAGTCGGACAACGAGAGGAACCAGGCTCTACAGGAAGGCAGGTCGCCCACGACTGCCCACCACCTGGGTCTTACCCATTTCTCCACCCTACCCAACCCGGAAGACGTCATACTTTTCAGGGATTTAGATCACATCAACAAACTGATCTTACCCAACAGAGAAGCAAGATATAGTGCTTTACCTGAATCTCAAGGGGACATGTACCAAACCCTGACCATAACTGCGACTCAGGGGCCTGTCAGCTATGATGGCTCACCTGGAAGCTTCATGCACTCCGCTGCCAGCTCTCCGGTCTATGTGCCCACTACCAGGGTTGGATCTATGCTTACACCCATCTCCTACCTATCTGGCAGTGGCCATTCCCAAGGTTCCCACTCTGTGAGCAATCACTCAGTGTGGTCCCAACCCGCATCAGAGACCTCCTCATATAACAGCAATAGCCCACATGCCTCCAGCAGATACCATTACTCTCCCAGTCCACCCATGGCCAATGGGACCAACAGGGACGCTGGTTACAACAATGGCATCACCGTGAATGGCAGAGATCAATATACTTCCTTGGCTCGGCCTATAAACGGATCCTATGCTAGTCCCTACTCGTCTTACATGCCACCTCCTCTGCCTACAGCCTGGCCTTCTGGACCCTTTGACAACTCCATGCTGCATAGTCTTCAGAGCAGACCAGGGGGCATCCCTATGAGAGGACATCCTGGAGGTAAGGACAATGTATCCAACAATGTATCATTATCGGCCTTGTGGTTTATTGTTTGATATGGATCTTTTCCAACAATATAAAATGTGTATATAAAAATGTATATATCTCCCAAAAAAGGTACATCATTTATGGGTTGTAGCGTTGAAGATCATGGTGAAATAACATACGACTGATACATTTAATGTACACCTATATGTTTACTATTTACGAAAGTCAAAGAGCATATACTGTCTTGTAAATGATTATCACAACAGGTGTGTGTGTGTGTGTGTGTATATATATATATATATATATATATATATATATATATATATATATATATATATATATATATATATATATATATATATAATATTACTATTTTAAAAAAAGAGACTGCTAAAAGACGAACTGAAATAGGTATATGTAATATATTTCTTTATATATAGATAGGACCTGAATATTTTTGAATATTTCATCTCATGAAGGCCACGCTAAGAGATCTTAGAAGGTAATATTGGGGATGAAATGTTCATTAATAGATATTAAGCTTTTTTTTGTTAAATACATATTCCATTATGATCTGAGTATTGGTCAGTGTGCACTTTTTTCTTTTTTCTTCATGGCAATTTCTCCATGTCACTGTATATATATATATATAGATAGATAGATAGATAGATAGATAGATAGATAGATAGATAGATAGATAGATAGATGCATAGTGTCAGTAAGTCAGTAAGTATAAATTAAATTATAGAATATTATATTTATTTATATTTAGTGAGAATAAAGCTATGGAATTATCGGTGTGTGTTACTGTATTTACAGTAACCCGAGATATATGATATTTTTTATTTAATATCTGAAATTATTATTATTATTACTACTATTCTTGCTCCAACTGCCAGGCTCCAAGGCATGTTCTTGTGTCTGATAAATAACTTCAAGTCTCAGCATGCCAACCAGATCATGTCCAGTGTCATATCATCTCCTGATCTGATCTTTACCTTAGGCACCATTGCAGATCACTAGTCATCCAATTTTTTTTATAATGGGAACATTGGTGAAGGATTGAACACATGGAGCATGTAACTGTCCAGTGACACGCCATCCTTCATCTGCTGTGTCGCCATGTCACACCATGTTATCAGATGTCTGGGACCACTTTAATAGAAGAAGACCCTATAGAATAACACAAGGAGTGGAGAGTAATCCCTGTCCCAGCAGTGTCACTCTCCTCCAATATGTGTCACATGGCTGAGTGCACTCTCACTTCCTGCTGTCACCCTGACTGGCCTTCCATTGCACTCTACAAGGGTTGAGCTGGCTGGAGGAAGGAGAGTTCAAGCAAAGCCCTTTCCTATAGCACACAGTTAACTTGTTTTTTTTTAAGCTTTCAATGAAATTTGAATAGTTAATTGCTCCAGTTTACCGTAACTTGATCTCCAGTTATAATCAATCAGCTGATATGTTTAATCGTTAAACTATATCTTATTGCAGTCTGGTGATCTGTGCCCCCCAGCAGAGGGTAAGGGCCAATAGTGGTCAGTGGTTATATGCTTGATTGTTTCCTTTACCCTTCACCAATATTTATATGGCTTCATTTGGATTTTACTGCAGGAATACCATTTTAATTTTACAGGATATTACAGGTTTATGCTTAGAAAATTTTTCCTTTTACCGGATCTACCTTTCTAATTGCTATAAAGAATTATTGTTATTTTAAGGCACGTGGTCAGTTTACAATCTAGTGTATGTATCCCCTGTGTACAGTCTTTCTTCATTGTGTGTGGACATGATCCAAGCAACCCAACATGTCTGATTTATTGGAGCAAAGATAATTGGAGGTGGTCTTCTAACCAATCAGATTCTATGTTTCACTTTTTCCTCTGAAAATGAACAGCTGACTGGTTGGAATTGAGAAAAGCTCTAATTTTATTTACATTATATTATTTGGCAGACTCGGTCTAATGTTCATTATTTATAAATAGTAAGGATAATCCACTGAACCTGCCAACTGAACCCATCGAGTACATCTACTACTTACTGCTGAGTATTTCTGGTTTAAGGCTTGAAATGAGAATGAGGCTCAAATAATATAAATTATTAAAGAAGGCAAAAAATATTTTTTATTTTCGTTGAATTGGATTGACCATTTGATGCAAGATGGGAAATTCTCAGTTAGTAATTCAGCTGCTTAGGTGGATCCTTGGCCTTTTTATTAATCCATATTATGAAATGCAGGTAATTAGAAGGATAAAGATAAGGTATAGAAAGGATTAGCTAATATTTACAGTGTTTATAATCCAGAACATATAATAAATCTCTATTAGTACATGTACTGGAACACCATATTAATAGGAGCAAACACGGATCCCAGCACCTACTACAAAGATTCCTGCAGGCTTTAATAAATTACATAGTTGTAACCTTAATTAGGTTCTCCTAGATACATCACTGTGTACATCATCTAGATACATCACTGTGTACATTATCTAGATACATCATCTATAAGAATAATAATTTATCTGCAGCATAACATCTTCATTTACTCGGTAGCTCTACTACAGCAGACGGAAATAGAGATTTACTAAACTCTAGGCGAATTACTAAAGTTGTCATTTCAGGCTTTATTACTTTCAAACACATTAAAGTCATATCAGGCTTTATTCAAACATGCAATCGGTTTAAAGGAAATTTTAGAGTAAAATGGAAATCCCTCATTAGATTTAAAGTAGAACTAAAGGCAAAACGTTTTTTTGTTTTTTGATTTTGCTTAGAGCAAGGGAGGGTTATAACACCTTAAATAGTTTTTCTCCACCTGTGTCCCGTTGCAGAGATTTCCCTTCACTTCCTGTCCCATAGCCAAACAGGAAGTGAGATCAAATCCCTGCGAATTAAGGAAATTCCTTGGGGACCCCCAGGTCACCAGAACTAGTGCCCCCATTGGAAGGTTTCTCTTCTTATTACTTTTCTGGGGACAATTCAATATTTGGGATTTCCTTTACTTTCACTTTCAATGATAATGTTAAACAGGACAAATAGAGAGGGGTGGTCTCCTTAATGGGGGCACAGACAGCAATAAACACTGACAGGGGTTCTAATCTCTCCCTCTATGCAAAACCTATATATATATATATATATATATATATATATATATATATATATATATATATATATATATATATATATATATAAAAAAAAAAAAAGGTTTGCCTTTAGTTACACTTTAATATTTGAGGGTGATTTACTATAGAAGTAATTTGCACGGTAGTATGAATTAATGTCCTCCATCTAATTCGCTTTAGGCGAATTTAACATTTTTTGTTCTAACTTTTATTAGCTTGATATGTAACATGAATCCAAACTAGAGCTAAAATGAGCTGCCATTAGCTGGGCATGATATTGATCTCTCTCTGATCATTGCCATCCAATGTAGTGTGAGTGGCTGCAATATTTCATAAACATTCCTACATGGTCAATCAAAGTCTGGTTTCCAAATTGCAGCACGACTCTGAATACCTATAGCTGCCTACATCCTCCAGCCAGATACACCTAACAATATAACTATCCGTACTTGTGGCAGGACCCTCCTGATCATGACTGCTATGGACTGGCAGGCCTATGCATGCTGCCTCTCCCCAGGTGACAGTAGTGACATCCCATATGGAGACTGTCACACTGCTGTGTCTATGCTCCTGACAATCCTGCACTTTTATATCATTTATTAGTCACCACAAGGATTCCTGACATTGAGATCAAACTCTGCAGCTATTTTTAATATGGCAACAACCATCAATCTGATAAAGGTACTCCTGTGAGGCAGTATACTCGATCTTTGTGATAATTCCCAGGTTTATCAGTGAGATAATACCCTTTGATCGATGACATAGTCGTGTGTACACGTTAATCTGTGGACTCATACTGAATGACTTGTATGAAATCATATGAGGATGATCCATGAGGCAATGCACTGGTTGATCCATGAGACTCTATATATAACAGTACATAGATATGCTGAAGAACTTTAACCTGAGAGGCCATACATATATGTTGATAAGATCATAGTCTGATCTGTGCTATGACGTAATACAACACTAAAATACATTTCATGTAGTTGATCTGTTAAATTTGGTGGTAATCTAGAATATAGTTTGAACTGAGGCTCAATTCACAAACCTACCATACTAGGATATTAATATTATTAATATTTTTTTAATTATTATTACTATTATTATTATTATTATTAATAAGGATTTATATAGCAACAATAGTCTGTGAAGTGCTTAGCAACATGAATAAGGAGATTGTTTTATAAGTGACAGTTATTTTCAATTAGATCCAATACAATTTGGAAATTATAGTTACATGGCTAAAATAAAGATAATTACTGTGTTGAAAATTTGTGAATCGATCTTCAGTCTAGATGTATTTTTTCACATTTATCCCCCCCCCCCCCTACAATTGAATATGTGTTTCTGTTTTTTTGTTTGTTATTTTTGTATTTTTTTTTTTTATGTAATGTTAATTAGACCTCATTCACACAACTGTAAAAAAAACAACAACAACATATAATAATTTTTTTACGCATCTGAACGCAGCTGTAGTGTTTGCTCCATGCACACTGGGCTTAAAAACCGCCCGTTCCTTTGGTAGAAAAAAAATGCTCACAGAGCAATTTTTTGTATACACTTTAGGAGAGTTTAGCGTTTTTTTTTTCAGCCAGAAAGCTCCAATCAGAAACGTAGGTTGAGCTGAAAATATGCCTCTAATTGTCCTATGTGTATGGACAGGACACATAGAATAACATTGATCTGCTTCTACAGACAAAACAAAAAACATCCTATAGAAGCAGCAATTTTTATGGAGATATTTTCACAAGATGCACTGGGGTTGATTTACTAAAACCGGAGAGTGCAAAATGTGGTGCAGCTTTAACCAATCAGCTTCCATGTTTTTGTTTTTTTTGTCAAAACTTGAACAGGCTGAAGTTAGAAGCTGATTGGCTACTATGCAGAGCTGCAACAGATTTTGCACTCTCCAGTTTTAGTAAATCAACCCCACTGTGGTTCTGATCAGAATAAAAAAAAATCTGAGGACATATACACATGCCAGACATTCATGTATTTTAAAAAAAAAGAACAAACAGATCAAGTATCATGACACGCAGGAACTAAATCATTAAAATGTTTACAGCCAAGTGAATGTCACCTAGTTCTGATTGGTAGGTTGAAAAGTCCTTCAGTTGATAGCCTAGTGATTGGTTATACTGCCTGACCACAACTTAAAGATTATCCAGTTTATATAATGAGACCAAATGAGCGACTGATTCGGGGTCCCATATAACGGAGTTGTATAAGATAGGAGAGCTGGCCACCATCCGTCAGGTGGTAGGTACCCCAATGTGCCATGGCAGAGCAGAGGGCATCAACCCCTGTGTCATGGTGTGAGAGCTTTACAATAAAGAATCAGCATTTCCCTGTCTCAGTATCCTCACAGCTTGTAAACATTGCAGAGTAGATCGTCCCTTCCAGAGATTATTCATTTGTAAAACCCCTGACAGTCTGTTTATCATAAAATTCCTCCGAGAATTTCCTTACAGTCATTGAAGATCAAGGAGCAGTCACAGTAAAACAAAATATTTTAATTTCGTTACATGACCTAGCTGTCTAATATCCCCCCCCCCCCCATGTATATATATATATATATATATATATATATATATATAAACTCGGATACTTTATATCACCTAATATTGAAGAAACACTGAACAATTTTTTTTATCTATCTATCTATCTATCTATCTATCTATCTATCTATCTATATATATATATATATAATATATAATATATAATAATATATATATATATATAGTAGATATATATATCTATATATAGATATAGATATATATCAATATATCAATATATATATATCATTAATATATATATATAATATATAATATATATAGATATATATATATATATATACATATATATATATATATATATATATATACACACACACATATATATATATATATATATATATATATATATATATATATATATATATATAGTTTGTTTCTGGGATATCTAATAGTGTATAAAAAAATCGGAAATATAACAGTGATTCTGAAACGAATTTATTTTTTTCTTCAACAAATTTCTATAAGCATTTCGTTATTCAGCAGAGCCAAAAGTTTATTGTTGTTGGTTCGGATGTTAATAATTGTATTATTATTATTATTATTATTATTATTATTATTATTATTATTATTATTATTATTATTATTATTATTATTAATAATAATATTTTTATTGTTTCTCGAATTAAACTTTTTAAAAAAATATATAAATCATGTAAAATAAACATTTACAACAATCTAGCAAGCTCCTAAAATCTTGCCATTAGTCACCTGTACAATAGCAAAATGTTATTTTTGAAAGAGAATTTCTTTTCTCTTTCGGCCTGAAAGGTCAACCTTCTGCAGAGTTTAAACCTTAACTGGGGTTATTTCCACCTATTACTCATTGCTCTAAATTGTGCAATATAACAGGGACTCATCCAGGGTCTGACGGATTGCTGTTTAACTCTAACGTCCTTGAAGTGTCAGGATTTTATGGATTGCTAAATTAAAAAAAAAAAAAAAAAAAAAAAAAGCTGTGTCCCTGCTATCCGTGGTCTAGAAATTAACTTCTGTTTTGTAACATTGCCATTTCCTGGAATATTAGAAACCTTCCTATATTAAATTTGCTCTGCCTGCGTTATACGTTAGGACAGTATTATTATTATTATGATGTTATATATTACTAGTGCTAAATCATAATGTGCTTTTGTTTAATGGTTAAAGAAATACAAATCTAGATTGATTTTTGTCATTTTTTTAATAAAAAAAAAAAGTGTACTAAATATTTATTGTAAATGATAATATTTATCCATAACAGATTACTGTTGATACTACCAGTATTACTACAGTTTTTACAAAGTTATACTGTTTTTACTAGCAGTATTTCTATCTCAATGTAACAATCTGCTATGGACAAATGTATTATATTTAGATAATCTGATGATGATGATGAGTCCAACAATATATACTAAAATGTTGATGACATGTTCTTCATTTATTGTAAATACAGAATGCAATGTGTATTTATTACAAGAGGTATCAAATCTGTTTGTCTATACAAGGGCTGACAGCTGTAACATATGTAGCATTTTTTTAATACTCTTTATTACATATCAAAGTATACATAATAGATAAAAAGAAACATTTCTCTTTCGTAACTATTGACTTTCTAAGATCTTGTTCAATAGCCGACACTGGAATCAGTCAGTATTTAGTGGTAAGGGAAAGATTGGGGGTCAGCGCAGACTTGTAGGGGTTGATTTGGGCAACTAAACTGTTGACTTGGCAAAGGGAATTTTCCCCAGAGCTTAGCGAATAAGGTGAAGCTCTGCTGACATCTATCATCCAATCAAAAATACAGTTTCTTTATTTTCTTGTATTTGATTGGGTTTTCTTTGTATAGTGAAATTTCACCATGTTCGCTAAGCTCTGGGGGGCAAATTCTCTTGCAAAGAAAACAGCCTATTTGCCTTAAGTAAATCAACCCTATAATAGAACTTGTCTAATTATTGGAAGTTGTGACTTGAGTTTCTATCACCAATATAAATGTAGGGTATTAAATGTCATCTTAATCAGCCCAAGTCCCAACCAAAGCGCACATAGTTATGTCTAATCCTTGGCCTTAGTGAAATGCTGCGACTTGTGGTCCCATTGCAGCTAACTAGTCATAACATTGGGGATTGTGGTCTTCAGAGGTTTGAAAGATGGAAATCGAACACCGTAAGATTTATTTTCTATCTGTGGAAGGAAGAAATGTGAAAGTTATTCTGCAACACAGAAATGTGTCCAGGACTGGAGGAGCTCATAGAAATACCAGATCACTTTTTTCTGTTTTTTTTTTTTCTGTATTGTGATTTTCTTTTATAATGTGATGTTATTTTATATATTATTTTAGCTACAGTATGAATTACCCGCTAAAAAGCCCAATAATGATTCCACTTTTGCTCAATTTAAAATAAAAAAAATAAAAAAAGATAACGATTCTTCTAAGTGGAAATTCTTTGTAAAGGTTTCCATAGATTGATGGATCGCACATGTGTAGGAGATCGGAACTGATCGCTGTGTCTGTTGCCCACAGATGTCCTGGAGGAGCTCCCAGAGAGCAGAGAGTGTGTGAACTGCGGCTCAGTGCAGACCCCCCTATGGAGACGGGACGGCACCGGTCACTATCTGTGCAATGCATGCGGCCTGTACAGCAAGATGAATGGCCTGAGCCGACCGCTCATCAAACAACAGAAGAGGGTGGTGAGTGATCGGGGAGGGCTGCTGCTTCATCTCTTATGTATATGTATCTTCATCTCATATATAATATGTATCTACATCTCATATATATGTATCTTCAACTCTTAAATATATATATGTATCTTCATCTCTTATATGTATGTATCTACATCTAGTATATATGTATATTCAACTCATATATCTACATCTCTTATATATATGTATCTTCATCTCTTATATACATGCATCTACATCTCATATATATATATATATATATATATATATATATATATATATATATATATATATATATATATATATATATATATATATATATATATATATATATCTTCATCTCTTATATAGGAGACAGGATCTGTTATGTATGACCACACTGATATAGACATTATACAATTCTTCTAAATCAGCTCTCACTTTCTTTCCTTTCCATATCAAGCTTCTATAAAGACATTACCATTTAGGATGACCACAAACTATACAATCTGATTGTACAATCCACCATCAACTGTGTAGTACAATAGTCTGCTTTGATACAAATTGAATAGATTGCTCAGATTTGTCCTCATATTGTTAAAGTAGAACTATGGATAAAACTTTTTTTTTTTTCATTTGGGATAGAGTATAACCCCTGTCAGATTTTTATTTTTTTGCCATCTCTGTTTCATTGTGGAGATTTCCCTTCACTTCCTGTCCCATTAGGCAAACAGGAAGTAAGAGGAATCCCTGCAAATTAAGTGAATTCCTTGGGGACCCCCAGGTCATCAGAACTAGTGTCCTCATTGGAAGATTTACCCTCTGTTACTTTTGTAGGGGAAACCCCAAAATTTGGGATTTTCTTTTACTTTCACGTTTAATGATAATGATAAACCGATCAAATAGAGAGCATGAATCTCCCCAATGGGGGCACAATGAGCAGTAAAAAAATGACAGTTTTTCCTTTCGTTTGTACATTAACTAAAATTTTGTATAATAATACTATTAATAATAATAATAATAATAATAATTCATACAGCCATAAAAATTTTTCTGATGCAAAAGTTCGTTCATATACACTTTTTGATCCGTTATGTGTGTAAAATTGTCCTATTGTCTTTTATAACAACAGAATGCATATATCCAGAGATTTTTGGGATTTTGTGTTAAAGTAGTAGTAAACAGCTGCAATAAAAAAAATATGCCCTGCAAAATAATAGCATAATGTGCTAGTATGAATCACATACTAGCACATTTTGAAATACTTACCTTAGAGTGAAGCCCTCCTGCAGCAGCTGTCACTGTTGACAGGGCTTCCATCCTCACCCAGGCTTCCTTACAGGTTTGCGGACTCCGGCTTTGAGAGAGCCCTCGGTTATGGTACTGAAGGTCCAGCTATGCCGGACCTTAAGAGCGCATGCACTGGGGACCTCACCGGTCCAGTGTGAATATCTCCTAAATGGTGCCCATTTAGGAGATTCTGATTTTACCTACAGGTAAGTCCTATGCCCTGTACACACAGTCGGACTTTCCGACAGAAAATGTGCGATCGGATCGTGTTGGCAGAAAATCCGATCGTGTGTGGGCTCCATCGGACTTTTTCCGTCTGAATTTCCGACACACAAAGTTTGAAAGCTGGATCTAAAATTTTCCGACAACAAAATCCGATCGTTTAAATTCAGATTGTGTGTAGACAATTCCGACAGACAAAGTGCCACGCATGTTGAGAATAAATTACGAGATGAAAGCTATTGGCTACTGGCCCATTTAGAGTCCTGTCATATGTGGTCTACGTCACCGCGTTCTGAACGATCATATTTTCCGATAAATTTGATGAATTTAAACTTTGTGCGACCGTGTCTATGCTAGAAAAGTTCGGGCCAAAATCTGTCAGAAAAAATTTGACGGAATTTGTCATCAGAAAGTCTGACCGTGTGTACAGGGCATTATTATAGGCTTACCTGTAGGGAAATAAAATAACAAGGCGGACTTTACTACCACTTTAAGGATCTGAACACAGGGCATGTTTACACACCTGTGTGAATGTCTCCATTGAAAACAATGCAGTTGCGTTCAAAAACTCTTGCAAAATCTAAAGCCTCATACATCTGATAAGAATATCAGACGAATGATCGTCCTTTATTTTATGTGTACTAGTCCCATATGGAAAAACAATAGGTTACTAAAGTTACAAAAATTCTCCTATGACAGAGCACAACTTTGCAAGTGATGTCATGTATTGTATTGTATTGTATTGTATTGTATTGTATTGTAATGTAATGTATTCTTTCATTTCGGAGCATGCGTGGATTTTTTTTCTTCGTACAAATACCATACTAATTACACAAAAATCGTACATTCCGTTATCATACAAAAAAAATTTCCTGCATGCCCCTTCGGATATTTTCACATGAGCTGTCATGATCGGCTCTCAAAAGCTGTGTAGCAATGATCAGATTATTGCACGGTTGCTCAGAAAGCGTTTTTTTCTCATTGTGTATACTAGGCATAAGAGTAAAAAAAAAAAAAATCAAATTTCAGTGCATTTTTGGTTTATGGATATCTGCATTTATTTTGAATACCTGAATGCAGGGGTATTGTTTTCAACAAGGGCATGCATAGAGGTGCTGAAAAATGTGCTGCGTTCAGATCTGTAACCACAAATCAAAGTATCTGCATCTGAAGACATGCAATTTGCTCACTTATGCAATGAAACACATATATGTGTAAATATAGATATAAAAATTGCATTCTGGGCTCGAAAACAGAGTAGAAGGATATAAAACTAGAAGTTTACGCATTTAAACGCCTACGCGTCTTTATGCATTTGAACGCTCATATACAAGCATTTTACTGATCATTTACACAGGAACTTTTGTGCCAGAAAAACAATGTGTATACGATGAGTAAAATTCTTACGGCCATGTGCATGTAGTCTTAAAAGTGTCCATATGGTATACAATCTCATTGTACAATTTTCTTTAGCTCTACCATCAACTATATAGGCATACCCCACTTTTAAGTGCGTAATGGGGTTTATTTACTAAAGCTGAAAAGTGCAAAATCAGGTTCACTTCTGCATAGAAACCAATGAGCTTCTAACCCCAGCTTGTTCAATTAAGCTTTGGTAATAAAACCTGGAAGCTCATTGGTTTCTACGCAGAAGTGAGCCTGATTTTGCACTTTCCAGCTTTAGTAAATAAACCCAATTGTGTACTTAAAAGTGGGGTATGCCTGTACAGCGCAAGGGCCTGCCTGATTTGATTTAAATTGAATAGGTCATTTAGGCGTGTCTTCCTATTACATATTTTTGGTAAATCTAAATGAGATTGTACAGAGACCGTACAATCAGATTGTTCAGTGTATGGACAGCTTTACTCCTAAACTGCAATATAGCAAATCTCTGGAATTCTAGTAGCTATAGTTCACCCTGTTAGGTCCTGTTTTATATAGCTCTTTGCAATGAGGCTGGAATATGCCACCAGTGGGAACGTATTATCTATAAGTCAGATAAGGTTCTACTATGTATAAAAGGTCATTCAAGCATAATTACAACCTGTTTTGTGGCTTGGGGTTGATTTTTTAGGAAAAATAGGAAGTGAGGGGAGATCTCCCCAAATCCTAAGGGCAGCAATCATTTTGTAGAGAAGTTTTGGAACATCCACCCCCCCCCCCCCCCCAGGTTTGTCAGCGATACCTCACGTGTGATTTGAATACTGTTTATATTTGCGGGTGCGATTTACGTATGCATTTTCTTTGCTGTGTGAGCACACATGGTGATGGGGGTACTTAAACCACTTCCCGATGAAAGCTGAATCCAGCTTTGTTTGATTCTCAGCCTAGGCAGCAGACATGCCGGCTGGTGGCTCAGGTCTCCCAATGGTGAAGGGAGGCCGGTGTTCTGCCAAAAACTGTCTCCCCATCGGATAGTGTCCGCCCTGTACTGCGCAGGCACAGCGCTTGCGAAGTACGGAGGACAGAGAGACCCCGAAAGTCTCAGAAGATGAACAGCGCCTGCGCACTGAGTCCAGGTTCAAGTCCCACCATCCAAGTGGACATACGGTAGCACTTAGTAACAGGGCCCCTCGCGGGCTCGCTTCGCTCGTTGCTCTTTGGGCACAGCCTCGCTTCGCTCTGTAATTTTTTATTCTAACTCTGTGTCCTCATGGATGGTGGGGCTTGAACCTGGACTTAGTGCACAGGTGCCGTTTATCTTCGGAGACTTTCGGCGTCTGCTTGTCCGCCGTACTGCGCAAGTGCAAGACAGGGTGGACACTATCCGACGGACAGTATTCAACACAACACCAGGAAGAGCAGAGGAAGAAGGCGGAAGCTTTTAGCCGCATCGGTTGTAATCACTAAAAAGCCAACCGCTGGCTCTAAAAAACGGTACTGGGGTGATGCCTGCAGCTGCAAGCTTCCCCCCGGTACAACCCCTTCAAGCAATGAACACAAATTTGTGTATGGTCGGCGCAAAGAGGTTAAAGTAATAAAGTAGTAAATGTTGAAAAAAAAAAGAAAACTTTCCCTGCAAGGTTAAGGCACAACATGCTTGTATGCATCACATACTAGCAGATTATGAAGGACTTACCTTGAAACGAGAACCCTCTGAAGGAACAGCCCAGGTATGCTGTTCCTTCAGAGTGCATGCGCCGGTGATGTCACTGGGTGCTGCTCACTAGAATATCGACCTAAACGGTGCACTTTTAGGAGAATTTCATTTAACCTACAGGTAAGCTTTATTGTTATTTTTATTTTACCTGTAGGTAAAAATAAAAACAGAGGGATTGCTTTAAATAAATAGTTTCAAGCGAATTTCCCATGTTTATGAAAGGAATGCAGACATTACTTTCATTTCTAAGATTCACAGGTAATATTTCTAAATAATCAGAAGTTTTGACATTACTGAAATCTTAAATCAATCAAATAGTATATGTGCCTGATAGGTTTAAAAGAGAAGTTTGTAGTTTAAAAAAACAAAACAAGAGAAAAACTTCCCGGTGCAGCATCTGTCTGATGCTGTAGTTGTCCCCTGCCGGCTGTAAGCCTGAGAAATGAGCTTTCAGATGACCGCTGATCGCTCAATTCTCAGTATTCCAAGAGCACAGTCAGAGACTGTTAGCCACCGTCTATCTGCTCTGCCCCTCCAGAGCTCACTGAAGTGCCATGCTGGGGAGGAGGTGGGAGCAGCCGGCTCAGGCTCTTAGCAACTCACTGAGAGGCTGAGCCAACAGCTGATCAGTCATCTAAGAGGATCCTGACAATATGGCCGGGATCCTTCCAGAGCCTGAATCAGCAGGAGAGCACAAGAAAGTAGACATGAGCGGCGTCAAAAAAATTTGTTTTGTTTCGTTCCGTTTCGTATAAAAAAAAAACGTATTTCGTAATTCGTGTCCGAAATTCAATTCTGATTCATACGAAATACGAATTTTTGTTAGATTCATAAACTTTTCGTTAAAATAACGAAAGTTTGTTATGATGAATTTATCATTATGAGGGGCTCCCACCATCCCTGTGCTGTGCTAACTTCCTGGGTTTTTAACTTTTAGGTTAGTTAACTTTTACAAAATTACGAATTTTCGTTATGAATTTGGATCCGAAATTCGTAAACAAAATTTCGTATTTTGTACACAATTCATAAATTTGTATTTTGGATTCGTACGAATGTACAAATTTCCAGAAATGCGTACGAATTTTTGATTCGTACAAAACTAATCGCACATGTCTACAAGAAGGTGCATTCCTGTGACTGAGAAGAGAAGTGTGGCCAAAAAAAAAAGCCTTGCCATACTTCTCTTTTACTCTCCGTTTTGATCCGTTCTCACCCTTGGTTGGGAGATGAGATCTGACAAGTCCGTCTCTGCACAGTGAGCGGAGATGGATCCGTCATCTGCCAGCTCAGCGGGGATCAGTGGATCAATCCCTGCTGAACAAGCGGCGTCCATGAAAACGGATCCGCATGTGTGAAAGGGGCTTTAAAAGGGTAAAACAAATTGCTACAGCCAGCACAATTCAGAGAGCTTAGGGTAGGTTCAGGCACTGGTGGTAGGTTAACTACTTAGCAAAACAAGGCACCCAGGATGTGTGATTTTCCTGGAACTACTCTTTATATAAACATGGCAATAGAATCATGACATTCACAGTTCATGAACATCTGGATTGCTAAACTCTTATGCACATCTAAATAATCTGTGCAAATTCGGAGATTCAAGATTTAGTTATACCAGTCCTCCAGTTGTAGACTGGCTAATTCTATTTCTGTAATATTTTATAATAAATGAATGACTCCACCTTTTACATCTTTGCAGCCATTTTTTTAACACTAAATATATTTGTAGGCTCTTTAGGCCAAAGACTCTTATCTTTCCTTGAACAGTAGTTAAATGTTCCATCACGGAATATGTGGACTAGCGCCATAGCTATGCGCTGAACATGTAGCATTTTTTTGCACCTGTAACCTTGATGTTTCTAAACCTTAAGCCTAGGTTCACACCGACAGCGGGAATGAAATGGTGCGATTTCAGTTGTAACTCGGACGATTTCATTCCTGCATGTCAGTCCCGACTTCAGAGACGTCTGTGCAGGTTCCTGCACAGATGTCTATGGAAGTCACAGCTTGAAGTCACCAGAATAAACTACTTTTGGGAATCGGCGAGGCGCCACAAATGTGGCACTGCGCCCATTCGGACATTTGCCGCCAATTTGGCATGCGATTTGATATTTCAATTTGCATGCCAAATTGCTCCAATGTGAACCTAGGTTAAAGCTGGGTTCACACTATTGCAAATTGGATGCGCGTTTTTTTCGCATCGAATTTGCATGACAGAAGAGTGTGACCAGCTCTCAATGGAGCCTGTTCACACATCGCTGGGGCGGCTGCGGAGCACACAGCAGAAGGATCCTGTGCGTCTTTGGCTCTGTTTCAGGTGTGAATTCAGGGAAAAATTCAGACCTGATTCGCCCCTGAAATGGAGAACAGGGATTCCCCTGGACCCCCTGCTGCGAGCCGCTCTGCACAATAGTGTGAGCCCAGCCTGAACGATTCAATAAATGACTAAAATGCCAAGTTATAAAAACCAGAGTTAGTTATTTATTGATTAAGGACCAGTTCACACCAGACGCAGTTCCGTTCAGTTCCGTGTGCTTTTTTTCGCCACTAAAAATGCATGCACAGTGTTTTTCATGTATTCCAATGGCTCTAGTTCACACCATGCACTCAGTTTCTGGTGCAGGAACTGACTGTATTGGTGCAGAAAAAACGGAACTGCATGGAACTGCATCTGGTGTGAACTGGCCCTAAATAATGTTACAATTGACATAAATATTAGATTGTTAAGCACACATGCAATAAAGTGTAACTAAACTCAAATTCTTTTTTTTTTTTTTTTTGGATAGAGTGCAGATGGATTAGAACACCTGTCAGTTTTTACTGCTGTCTGTGCCCCGGTTAGTGAGATTTACCTTTTCTATTTGTCCTTTTTTACCGTTATACTTGAAAGTGAAAGGAAAAGAAAATCCCAAATTTTGGGTTGACATCAGAATACTAACAGAGGATCCATTTTCCAATGGGGACACTAGTTCTGATGACCTTGGTGTCACACCACAATTCCCTCACTTTTGAGGGTTTTCCTCTCACATCCTGTTTTGGCGATGGGCTTTTAGACAGGAAGTGAAGGGAAATCTCCCCTATGGGATACAGATGGCAAAAAAAAAAACTGACAGGGGTTACAATCCTCCCTTACTTGATCCAAAACTAATAAAAGTTTAGTTACACTTTAAGCATGAAAGACTGTAAAACCAGGATACAAAAGTCTTCTATTCCTTAAAACATTTCAACTTTCTGAATAGCAATGCAGTTGCATTTAAATAAAAGCTGCTTTTGAGCAACTACTTACTTAACTATTTTGAGGACCTTTTACATACCTCCCAAATGTCCCTGATTTCGAAGGACTGCCCCCGATTTGGAGCAATGTCCCTCTGTCCCTCATTTTGGTCTGATCTACATAGTTTTATATAAAATGCACTTTTTATCTTTCAAAAAGTGTTTCTCAGTGCTCAACCTTTCAACCAGTTTCTAAATTGCTGCATTTGTACATTTTAAAAGCCAATATAAAGGAATAGTAGTGGTAAAAAAAAGCAATTGTGGGTTTAATTAACCTTTTTTGGGGGGTTATTTCTCCTTTAAGGGGGTGTGGCAGGGGGTGGGCCCTTTGCCTACATACATTTGTTAGTAGGTGTCCCTCATTCACATCTCAAAATGTTGGGAGGTATGCCTTTTATCTTGAGACAGTTATGAGGGAAAAATATGCATCAACCAATTGTAAGACATAATTGTAATTGTAATTGCAAGACAAAGTGTAAATCAAGTTGACACAGTGCATTCATGAAATGCAAGCATACTTGTTGGTATTTATGTTGGAGTGCAGGAGTAAAGGCACAGGGGTACATTCACTCTTTTACATTTAGTACATCAGCTTTGATGAAGCTCTTCACAGTTTATCTACAGTGAATTTTATATTGTAGCATTACTATTCCATAGCATTAGCTGGCAGGGCAGACACGGGTGTATTATCTAACTGTTGCACATCCAAGCTCTATTGTCCTGGTGAAAGGTTCCCAATAAAAGCTAGCTTACATAAAAGAGCACTATCATTAAAAATATAAATAACTATAATTTTTTTTTAACATTAATAAAAAGTGCAATATTCTGATTAAAATGCATTTTACAATGCACTTTAACTTGCATATTGTGCTTTTATTATTTATGTTATATTTGTTTTAGAATTTGAATGTAGCAGCAGTGAGAGGTTTTTCATTTACCCTTTATTAAGCATATAATTAGATTCATATTTCATTTTACTTGTTTGAGCATGGTGATATATTCATATATACATTTTTTAAAAAGTGAGGCTCCTTGCACAATACCGTTTTTTTTTTTTAAATGATAAAAAAAAAAAATCTAGAAAAAATGCTGATAATGGTGTTTTTGTGATGGCTTGTAGTAGCATTTTAGTGGCTTTTACAAACTATTAAATGCTAAAAAAAATGCAGCTATTCTGCATTTATGAGCATTTTTGAGCCATAAGCTTTTGCGGGGGTATAGCTTTACGCTAATGCAAGAACGCTGCGAAACTTGTGTTTTTAAGGCAGCATTCTACAGCTAAAGATACTGGCATTTTTATAACATCCAGTGAGCATGAGGCCTTAGGCTGTATACACACTAGCTTAAAAAAACGCTCCTGGCAGCAGATTTTGAGGAATTTTTTTCTGCTTCTAAAAGCTAATAATTTTATCCAATGTGTCCATGCATATTATTTTTGTCTAGAAGCATTTTTGAATCTTCAGCTTCTAGGAGTACGAAAAAAAATATATATATATATTATTTTTTTGCGTTTTTGGGAGCGATTTGACAGCAGAAAAAAAAACAGAATACTCCTAACTGCTGCTAAAAGCTGGCACAAAAACATTATTATAATTTTTCACGCAGCATTTTTGTGCCATTTTTTTAGCTTATAGTGTGCATGAGTCTGTGCACATTGGGCTTGAAAAAACTCCAATTCCCTTGGCAGAAAAAAAACGCTAATTTTGAGTGTTTTGTGTTAGCGTTTAGGAGAGTTTAGCGTTTTTTTCTGACAGAAAACCGCATAGAAGTAGAGACAAGCTTTAAATGTTCAATGAGAGTTGCCGCGTCAGTTTATACTTAAGGAGAGTAAAGGCCCATTTAGATCTATGTGTGCTTAGAAGGTCAATTTTTGTAGAATTTGCCAACACATCAAAACAATGGGCTTGACTTACTGTGCACTTTTCAAGTGCATTTGTACATTTTTTTTTCTTAAGAAATGTGAATGTGGTTAAGCTTCAAGAATACCCAATCAGATGCAAGCAGTGTTGCCAACCTCCCACAGCATTTTTTACTGACAAAACACAGAAAATGTACTGACAGGGCACATTTTTTTACTGACAACCTGAAAATTGGCTCAACTGCTATTAAAAACAAAGACAATCGATATTTAAACATTAGAAACATAATATAGAAACACTAACAATACCCATAAGGAGTAATTTGCCTGGTATACACTTAAAAGTCATCAAGGCGTAACAAATTATCAGCCCCTGATATTTATAAACAATTGTAAAAAAATTACAGATTTTTACAAACTGTCTGTAAATTTATTGACGGTTGTCAACCCTGGGTGCAAGGAAAATAAAAAATTGCATGATTGGATGATAGAAATCAGCAGAGCTTTACCACACTTACTAGCATCTGGGGAAAATGAGTGCAACTGGACTTGCAAAGCTATTTGTCTTTAGTAAATCAACTCCAATGTTATAAATATGCATTTGATGTGATGCCATTGACTTATTTTGGTTTCTCAACACATTAAAATGCAGAAAAATTGGCATATCGAATTTTTCGTAGTACACTGCGCTGCGGTGTTTTGATGGAAACAAACACCATCTTTTTTATTACGAACCATGACTTATGTATTTTATTGCACCGGGGTCATAATTAGTCTTGAGGGTCGATTCACCTATGCATTTTAACCCATGTGAATGCATGCACGCAGGTTAATCATTATTTTAAATAGTGATAATTCTTATCTGAGTAATGTGTTGATGTGTGTTGTCCACCGTTTGATGCATCAGCATGTGTTATAGGGCCTACTGATAGCAACGATAAAGCAAAAAAAAAGAAAGAAAGAAAAAGGGCATGTCTTATTTTTCAAAAGCACTGAGATGGGAACAGACACCATCATTATAATGAGGAACCGAGACATATGTATTTTAGCATGCCAGGGTCACGCTTAGCCCTGGAGAGCCGTTCACATATATGTGCTTTAACACATGTGAATACATCCACACATGTTACCATTGTTTTAAATGCTTTTAGATTACAGCTGTATAATGCATTGATGTCCGTTGTTTATTGTTTGATGCATCAGCAAGTGTTACAGGGCCTATTGATGGCAATGGCAAAGCATGGAAATGTATTCTTTGTTTCAACCATTATCATTGTCACTTTTACTGGACAGCTTGGTCTGCAAAATGGGGAGAAATGGTAAATGGGGGGAAAAACTAAGAACGTGAACTAAAACATTAATTAACTAAAAAAATCACTAAATAAACTCAATATATATATATATATATATATATATATATAGGCATACCCCACTTTTAAGTACACAATGGGTTTATTATATACTAAAGCTGGAAAGTGCAAAATCAGGCTAATTTCTGCATAGAAGCCAATGAGCTTCCACCAGATTTTATTACCAAAGCTTAATTCAACAAGCTGGGGCTAGAAGCTCATTGGTTTCTATGCAGAAGTGAGCCTGATTTTGCACTTTTCAGCTTTAGTGAGCCTATGTATATATATATATATATATATATATATATATATATATATATATATATATATATATATATATATATACGTATATATAACATAACATACAGTATTTTTCATTATATTTATCCCCTAAACAAAAGAGAAAGCAACTAATTCTATAATGCCAGTTCTGAGCAGTATGTGTTCTGGATGAAGATGCCCTATAAGAGGAAATCATCTACATAAACAGACATTTATTTTTACCTAATAGGCTGTATTTATCAGGTTCACTGGGCTGGGAAATGTTTAATGAACAATTCCCTAAATGCCTTGTTATGTGACCATAGTATAATATACAGTATATTATGCCATGAAACAAAAGAACAGCGTCTTGTGCTGAAATGGTTGTATAACAAGATTGTACATAGCTCTCAGAATGTGTGTGCCACATAGAAATAGATATTGCCTGTGTAATTTACTAAAGTTTTATTATCCCAGAAAACCTGTATTTGGTAAAGTAACCAATTAGGTTGAATATAAATGCATATATAATCAAATCAGAGAGGTGACTGCAATGGCATAAATCCAGGGATTTCTAAGGAGCATTTTCCGAAGTTGTTTTAGGGCTCACAAGGAGAACTGAGCGGGCATCAAAGCCTTGACATTTGTTCCACTTAGCAGGGTAATATGATAAAAAAATGCCATCTTCTATCAATGACCGAAATATGTGCAAAAGTCCCCATATCTGTGCAGATGTTGGCATATTTCACATTGTGTTCACATTTGCTAGGACGCTTAGTGCAGCCGGTGTCCTTCAGTTATACCGGTAAAGGGAAGTCAGATGTGATATAGAAAATGTTTTGGTTGTTTTCTGAGTGCACTGCAAAGCAATTCAATAAAAACATATCTTACTGAAGGATTTGCAGTGCCCTTGAAAATGTGTCCTATGCTGTAAAATACTACAAAATATTTTTATATTATTTTCTTTTAAAATAAAACTATTACATACCTTGATGATGAGTATGACCTAATATATGTATAGAAAAATGTTCCTGCGTGTCTTAGCACTTAATAGATCCCCAGAAATGTATGTAAGTTATAGACATATCTTTCCATTCCTGACTTTCATTAAACAAAAGTCAAAACAAAAGTCAATTTCAGCAGAAATTATATCTGGATCTACTGAACATTTTTGCACAAAATTTCTGCTTATACATGTTTTAATCATATTCTCACTCTGAATGGCACAGGCTTGTTGTACAAGATTAAAAGTGAATTATTATTATTGGGAATTGTTATACAAACCCAGTAAAACAGTTTTTGTTCCATAGACCAAAGACTTTGGGAAAAAGTTTAACAGGTTAACAAAAATAAATAAATGTATAAAAAAAAGGTCGCTGTAGTACATATACCCCCAAAATCAGCCAATATGATAAATATATTTTTTAGCTGATGATGAGTAATAAAGGTGGTTGAGTTGATACGCTTTATGTCAGGAATAACTTTTATTTTTCTTTTACTGGAAACAGAAATAAACATAAAGAATGACTTTGCATTATCTAATAACTTCACTGCACATTATTACCATTAGGGATGAGGTTCAGATTCCCCACTACAAAAAATCAATGTAAAGTCTGCAGGTTCAAGATTCATGGTCCCCGTGAATTTTTTTTGCATATGCACCTGGGAGAATTGTTTAAACTGCAATGTACTGCATGGCATTTGAACTATGGCCAGCAGGTTGCAAAGTACCAAAAAAGATGCTTTTGGATAAGGCAGCCCACTCTCTATACAAGGAAAGAGTGTGGAGGGGGACGCACACAACTGCCCTGGTGTCACTATATTAGAAGCTTTTATAGAAAAGGCATACGCTTTTACTAAACTGTGCTTTAATTCTTTCCAAAAGTGCAAGCCTCCGGTGGCGTCTGCCCCCAGCATGGCCCATTTAGGTTTCAAGTGTAGCATTTATTTAATATCCATTTGTTCTTGGAAGTGCTTTTTTTTTTCACCTAAAGCACCTGAAGTTATATCAGTCACATTTACTGCAATCCCCTATCCCTATAGATAAAATAAAAAAAATAAAAGTTAGACATACACAGATTAGGCCTAATATCTCTGATTAAAACTGTCCTTTTGCTGTATCCCTTGCAGTATCTCTATTCTTGTGATAATGTCATAGCCTCTACTCTTTATCTCTAGTAAATTTCGGCCTAGCCTGATGCTGGCCAATTTCACATTGGGATCAGCAAATTACTTGCAAATTTCTATTAGCCAGTCAAAGCAGGTCTGTTACTGTTTAATAAAATAACATGTGTCACTCCTAAAACTACCTGTACATTTTTTTTTCTCAAAACGGAATTGAATCAGATTAGGGTGATTCTGCTCTATGTTGTAAGCCATATTAATTGTAAAGGATAAAAGAAAAAAAGGAAAATTCACAGCCAAATATGCACTGCCAGTGTGTGTTGTTGTTTGAAAAAATACTGTTTCAAAACCCAGGCACAGTTTTAAATTTTTAATTAAAATTAAATTAAAATTAAGTTTTTGTATTTTCAATGTTGCTTTCGAAGCAAAGGAAAAAAAGTCAAAGCCGTTTACTGCTGTATGATATTTTTTGATATATGATATATATATATATATATATATATAGTTTATTTTGTGAATATATATGTGTATATATATATATATATATATATACTTTGCATTGGTACATGCCCCCTATATGTCCTTTTGACTTTTTTTGGACAGTATATAGCTTACTAGCCCTAAAATTGGATAGAATTTAATTACAGGATTTGCCCCTACAGTCTTCAGTGAGATTCAATACTAAGTTTGGGTTCACAAATCGAACCTGGGCAGATTCAATCATCTCTATTTACTATTCACATGTACAATATCGTTTCTTATGCCGCGTACACACGACCGGTTTTTCCGTTAGAATAAACTCCGACGGTTTTTCGACGGCGTTCCGAAGGAGTTCTGCTGAAACGGTCTTGCCTACACGCGATCTTGCCTAGACGAACAGTTTTCCTGATAGGAATTGATTCTGTCTGAAAGATTTCAAATATGTTCTATTTCTAGGTCCGTCAGAATAAAAAAAAAAAAAAAAGTCAGATGAGGCCCACACACGATCGGAATATCCGAGGAAAAGATTCCGTCTGACTTTTACTGCCGGAAAGTCTGACCGTGTGTACACAGCATTCGTTTTTGTTGGTCTCCTTTAATTCTTGCAAAATATTAAAGCATGTACAGAGAAAAACACCTGTTTTATTATATTTTTTAAATTTTCTAAAATAATCTGATCTATTTCCTTTTATTTTATCTAGCCATCTTCTAGAAGAATTGGCTTGGCTTGTGCCAACTGTCATACTACCACAACAACATTATGGCGTAGAAATACAGAGGGAGAGCCAGTATGCAATGCCTGTGGCCTATATATGAAACTACATGGGGTAAGTATTGTTGCTACCTTGTCACAGTCACATCCCTGCTTAGCTTGTTGTGGGCAAAGTTTTTCCCAATGTGGCCTGCTGCTTTTAAGACATGCTGAAAAGTTGAATCAACCACTGGTGTTTTTTGACTATTGTGGACCCTGGTGGTGAGATTACCAGAGTTCTCAACTCAAATCTTGTAAAAAAAAAAAAGGGGGCTGAATTACCTTAAAAAAAAAAAAAAAAACCCTATGCCGACATTCTGACCCTTGTCCTCCACTTGGTAAATATTACAGACCTAAGATACATGCTTTGGCCCAACCCTATAGCGCTACCTAATAGTATACTTTTTTCTACACTAGTATACTCTAATCATTAAAGCTGAACCCCAGGAAAGCAGATAAACACACAGATTATTTTCATATAATGGGGCTTTTTCACCTGCCAAAGGATTTATATTTCTGTCTATCCTGTCCAGGGATTTATAGATCCATGCCAGACAGCACAGACAGATGGAAGACACAGCTTAGATAAGGAATATAGTGGTGTCCTCTGTCCACCCACAGCCTGCTGATTGGACAATGAAAGAACAGCAGCGCATTAAAACAATCACCCCCATTACTCACTCTGCTCTTTCCTTCTATCAGTAAGTTTTGTGTCAACATGTTGGCAAGCGGCACACTTGATTGGCTCTCAACCCATCCCCTCCCTCCAGTCTTGCCATACATAAAAATGTTTGCCATATAGGTGATTGCAAGAGGCTGGTGCACTGGTTGCATTTAAAAAATAATTTAATTATTTATATATAAATACATATCCTTGCTTATTCAAAATGTAATATAATTTACATACTTTTACTTATTTTTTTAATTATTAAAAAAAAAAAAATGTTTTTCTGTTTTCTGTAGATTCTGCACCTTAATTTGTCACAATAAAATAAAAATCAATTTAGCACTGTATTAGACTACAGTGCTGAACACTGTTCTATATGTTGTGTTGATAAGAAATGGATAGGAATAGTTATGTTGGAATAGTAACTTCCGTCTTACTAACGTGCTGAACATGCAGAGCAGCTACCACATCACTTATTCTATTGGTAATAAAGCAAACCGGCAGAAACAGTGTAGAAAAAGATAATTTTAAAGAACTTCCCTAATCACATAATATAACTGCAATGTTAGAACAACAGCAATCTTTTCTATGTAAAAACAGTGTAGGGTACTCAGGTGCTATGTAACTGTAGCACATGTGAACAAGTACAAAAATTAAGAGACCCTTCGTTTCAGCATGTAATAGCTGTTGAGCTTGGACAGGTGAAGACATTGCATATCTCTTACTGCCTACCAGTACTCTTAGGGCACTTTCACACTGGTTTGCTTCAAAACTGCCAGTAAAACACTTATGTGTTAATGAAGCTCTTTTGCCGCGCTTTTGGTGCAGTTTAAAAAGAATATGTGACTCAAAAATGGCACCAAAAAGGCTTTGTCAGGGCGTTTTTAAGGCAGTTCACATTCATTTTAATTGAGAGGAGAGTTTTTGGTGCGTTTTTTTTAAGCTCCCTAAACATTCTCCAAAGATGTTGTAAGCAGGAGTTTTTTCAACGCAAATGAAAACACAGCACCCCAGTGTGAAAACATTCATTGATTTTAAAGGGAAGCATTTTTCTTGAGCTTTTCGGGTGCTTTATTTAAAAAATAAAAAACTCCTCTGTGGGGAAGGGTTCTTAAAGGATGGTTATAATGGGGTTTGTTAAAACTATTTTATGCATTAAAAATGTATTACCTGATCTTTTTATTGATTTTTGATTTTATCTTTACTTGTTTAACATCCTAATTTTAGAAATGGACTTTTGTAACTATATAATAACTAAAACGTCATTTTTTTTATAGATTTTTTTTTTGTATAGCAATGGGGAGGAGATACAAGTTTTGTTTTTATTGCTACATGTGTCCCCATTGGGTTAATTTTTGTTCACTCCATGTCTCTTTGTCGCTAGGACAGGAAATGAGGGTAAACACAGAGGGCAAAACCCCCACTAATTTTATTAGAAAAGGGAAAGTTAGAAAATGTATTGGCACACTATGCATTATAGTTTGTCAGGGTAAAGGAAGAAATCTTTATACAAGGGCACAAACAGCAACATGAAAAAAATAAATAAAATGAAACACAATAGCTGAAGCTGGTCTTTAATACCATCATGTTCTTCCTTCTGTTTGCAAAGAAATCTGTGATTAAAAAAAAATCTGCTTCCTTTTGGACTGCTTCACAAGGAAGCCTCCTAAACACATCTTATCATTAACAGCAACATATTTCTAATTTCTATAGGACTTCAAAAAAATCTTTTTGAAGCAGCAATGTAAATTAAAACAGTTAAAAAATGCAGGCCGTTCAACTCAATTTTAATAATATACTTTTATAATATAATAATTGTTCTATTGCTATTGCAGGTTCCACGACCGCTGGCTATGAAGAAAGATGGAATTCAAACTAGAAAAAGAAAGCCAAAGAATCTAAATAAGTCAAAAGCATCCTCTAGTAATGGTACGTAAGTTCTCATATATATATTACTATATCCATTACATTGGTAGAATTATTTTGCATCTTTCAGTGTTGGGCATGCCCTGTAGTGTTGTATGTGAGACATAACCTTATATTATGAAAAACAGAGAAGGTAATATATTCTAGGGAATCACTGTTTTGTGTGTACAGTGGATATGTGAACCTTTTAAAGGGAAACTATTGTTTTTACTTTACAGTCTGAGTAATGCTTTCCTGAGAGTTACTTTTAATAAGACTTTATAATTTTTCCTTGCTTTCTATATTATATTTGAATTATTGTACTTCATATACAGGTTTGCAAATGCTCTCTCTAGAGATCATTTGTATATCAGGGAATGCTATTAGCATTTCCTGCACATTGTTCACCAGATGCACATATATCGAGTATTTACAAACTAAGCACAGAAACAAGGCTTTAATGCTCATTAAGTAAATGCTTTGCATACAGCTCATCTCATTTACATATGCATATACTGTATATCTAAAATAAAGCAGCAAATAAACTATGGCTTTCCTGACATATTTTTTCCCCTGAATGCTTCCAGGAGGTCTATTAGATCTGTACAAAAAAAAAAAAACTACAATTCAAAAGTTACTAGCAGATTTAATTCCACTGCCAAAGTGCTTCAACATTCCTTCCGCACCCTCTGGAACTTTAGGCTGTGGGCAATCCTTCATTGTCATATTACAATGAAGGTCTATTAACCCTGCATTATACGTGGATGAAGCAAGCATGTGACTGCAGCCAGAAGCATCCTGGGGAGGAGGCTTGCCGGACAGGTTGCACCATGACAGAACTCTGCTAGAGCGAGGAATGAGTATTCCTTTACTCATAGAAAAGTGTAATTCTTGCAGTGTGAGAGGCCCCACTACAAGGGTAATTTTTTTTCTTGTGCCTACAGTTAGACTTTAAGCAGATTCATAGTGTGAATTAAGCCACTGTTCATAATAAGCAGTATTTTAATTCCTATGGGTGCCCAAAGATATTTTAGAAGAGCTTTTGCTACCTGTGCATGACTTTTGGGTTCCACTGATCCTTATGACAAGATAAGGACCTCTGATGATGGAATTTGAGATTGTAATGATGAGTAAATCTAGCAAACTTTAAAGTGTATTTTGCTTGCATTTAAAATCAGTCTGACAGATGCATTGGACCTGCATTTGACCTCCTTAGGACTTGCATTTGACCTCCTTCTGACTTGCATTTGACCTTCCTAGAGGTTTTTTCCCCTGGTATCAAGCTGCTTTTGCTTTCACATAAAATTGCATGAGAAGAGAAATAGTTATAAAGTGAACAAAGGTCTGGTAATAACACACCCTTTATACAGTATGTTTGCACAGGACACACAGCTGTCATTGCAATCACAAGTCTCTTTTTGGTGTCTCGCCATAAATGAACAGCTTCACTTATACTCATCATCCAACATTTTTGGAGTATATAGCATTATGGAGATCATCTCGAACAGTGAACAGCACTAATTATTTTAATTATAGGGTCCCTGTTGCAAGTTTCTTGTACCCCCTTAGACCTGGATTTCTTGCTTGTGTCCATGGTCCACAGAGTGCCAGAGTATTACTTGCTAGTGTTTAAGGTAGTGCAGGGCAGCTGTGCTTTAATATAAAAGACACTCTCCCTGTGTGCAGTTCAGCATATAGTGCCAGGGAGGAAAGATTTTAGGAGCTTCTTGGCTGACACTATAGTCCAAACAATACACAGAGAGGCTTGTCAAAGTTCTGTGTTCTCCAAGAAGGGAAAAGTGCAAGATGTTAGAAAGTGGAAGAGAAGAAAAAGAGGAGATAGTAAAATATTGGGCGTTTGCAAAATACTAAGACAAAAAAGATTGTGGAAGGGAAGAGATGGTATGATCCAACCCATAGTCCAAACAATTTGATACCTGGGTCTTCAAAATGGTAGCAATGCTCCTGGTCATCGGCTTTCAGGTGGGCACCTAATGTAGACAAATATGTAAATTCCCTCTTTGTGAATTAACTTTATGTGCTCAGTGTTACTAAACTGTTATATTTAAATAAACAATTGTACTTTTTTAGGTACCAGTAGCCACCAAATCCCTATGACTCCAACTTCCACAACGTCACCAACAAACTCGGATGACTGTATAAAGAACGGTTCTCCTAACAATCAGAGCACTGCTTCTGGGGTAAATGTCATAATGATAGCTTAAGAATACAATACACTGCCTTATCTCTCTCCCTATCTTATCTAGGGGAAGTTATCTCAACAAACATTTAGCTTTCTGTACTTGATAGGATGTTTCCAAGAATTTCATCTGTTCTACCTGAACACATGGAAAATATATGTATTCAAACAGAAACTATATATTTACATGGTGACTTTTTTTTTCAACATTCTACAATCAGATTCTAATATGGCTTCGGAAAGAACAGGGAGACAGAGAATTCCTGCCTAATGATATGATAAGGTTTGAGTTCTTTAACTCTGCATACCCTGACTTGGCATTATCAGCATACTCTAGCTCTTTCTTTGCTATATTGGCTAGTTATGGAATTAAACTACTTTCCACACTATACTGATGGTTTCCTAGCCATTCAGTCTCTAAACCAGTAAACCAGAATACCTGAAGTATTGCAAGTCCCAGGGTGACTGACAGTTTGTGAGGTGTAGTATGATGTCAATATCATACTGCACAATATGTCATGTCTTATATCATCTGTTGCTATACGCAACGATAAGCTTGATGTTCTTCAGAAGCATAGAAATAAGTGTGAACAGTGGCGTCGCTAGGGGGTGGCTTTTGGGGCTATAGCCCTGAATCTGGGGCCCATAGCCCCAAGTCTCTGCAGGGGTCCCCAAGGGGAGGGGAGGCTCTCTGGGGACCCTAATGTAAGTGGGAGGCTCTCTGGGGACTCTGATACAAGGGGAGGCTTTCTGGGGACCCTGATTTAAGGGAGAGGCTCTCTAGGGACCCTGATTTAAGGGGGAGGATCTCTGGGGACCCTAATGTGAGGTGGGCTCTCTGGGAACCTTAATGTAAGGGGGGCTCTCTGGGAACCCTGATGTAAGTGGGGGGAGCTCTGTGGGGACCCTGATGCAAGGGGGAGGCTCTCTGGGGACCCTGATGTAAGGGGGGCTGTCTGGGGACCCCGATGTAAGGGGGGCTCTCTGGGGACCCTGATGCAAGTGGGGGGCTCTCTGGGGACCCCGATGTAAGTGGGGGCTATCTTGGGACACACACACATGTATATATTACTGTATATACGTGTATGCCCGCCCAATGGTATGACTTTCTTTACTACGCTGTTATGGGCTCTAAACCCAGATCTTTTGTAGACCTAGCAATGCCCCTGGGTGTGAAGGCTCGATATACCATCTAACAGATACAAGATAAAAAACTTCCTGGGTCCCTGAAAGGGGTTTTTACCATTCCCTACACTAGGCAAAACGTTTGGCTCTAGATATACTTTAATGAAGAAAAAAATGACAGTTAAAATTTTAAAGTGTTAAAGTGATAAAAATATAAAGTGCTTTTTTTTAGCCTAGAAAACATGGTTACATTTCTAGCTTATTTAATTTCCTCTTAACCACGTAATCTAACTGGATCTTTACATTTCCTTTATAAAACTAACTTTCCTTCACATATTAACCCCCAAAGAGACTTCCAATAGTACATACAGTGTACAAGTAAAGGGTGCAGGTATAACTGTATTTTGGTGATGCAACCTAAGGGACACAGATGACAGTTGTTTAACTTCTGCTCTGTATCATTACATATGCTCCCAGGATAATAAGCGTGTAGAAAACTGCTGGATTACAGAAATCTGTACAGCATTGCTGAGTCGAACTGAAGGAATGCTAAAAGAATTTACTGTTTAGGGCACTAAATGGATTTATTGCAAAACAGTTCCCAGCACTGTGAGATTCTGGCATAAATCCATTCACTAAAATGTGGTGTCAGCAATTTCATCTTCATACCACAGATATTTTACCTACACACCCAAATCTTCACACACAGGGATGCTCAGCTGTGTACCAAAGCCAACAATATGGATTTTCATGTTAATACGTAGAGTTTTAACATAATACATTAACTATTACTACATGTATGTTTGCATGAAATTCTGGAGCAAAGTTAAAAAAGATTGATCAACAATTCAGATTGCCAAGCAGAACCCACATCTTGAAGGTCCATCATATTTAGTAGCATTTCTTTTTTTATTAAGCTGAAAGTGTGATAATTGGGAACATTTTAAAAGAGTAACATTTACCTCTGGGCCCTTGCATCTATGTTAATGTCTTTGCAGATGATAAAAATGATCTCCCCATAATATTAGGACAGCCACACACGAAAGTCCTCTCAAAAATAATAGCATGATCTAAATGTCAACTATCGGTATACCGGCCCATAATACCCCAGCAATCATTATGACTGCTCACTGTTGTAATGAATTATATCAAAGGCAAGATTGTCACTAACATTTCTTTAAGACCGGTGTTTAAATTTTATTCATTGCACATATCTGGTTTACTAAGGCTGGGTTAACATTAGTCTGAGTCTAAAGTCCTGCAACTTCCTGTGCGAATTTGCAGTGTGACATTCATGAGACTTATTACACTCTAAGGCATTCAAGTCACAAGAAAGTCGCATCAAAGTAGTACAGGAACATTTTTTAAAAGAGGCTGCGACTTTAGTCGCAAAGATTGGAACGACTGCCATTGAAATAAATGGGTTTCCGCTTGTCATGTGACTTTATGGGGTTGATTTACTAAAGGCAAATAGGATGTGCATCAATACAATTCTCTGAATTTTTTTTTATAAGCGTGTGGTCAACATGACTGTAAGGTCTCTTGCACACTAGACTTGAGTTGGATCGCGGGTCCCATGGACTCGATCGCTGCGGGGATACCCGCGATCGTCTCACAGAGAGGAAGAACGGGGAGATGCTAATGTAAACAAGCATCTCCCCGTTCTGCCTAATGACAGTGTCACTGATCTCTGCTCCCTGTCATTGGGAGCAGGGATCAGTGACGTGTCACACACAGCCACGCCCCCCACAGTTAGACATACGCACCAGGACACACTTAACCCCTACATTGCCACCTAGTGGTTAACCCCTTCACTCCCAGTGTCATTTACACAGGAATCAGTGCATTTGTATACCACTGATTGCTGTATTAATGACAATGGTCCCAAAAATGTGTAAAAAATGTCTGATGTGACCGCCATAATGTTGCAGTCACGATAAAAATCGCTGATTGCTGCCATTACTTGTAAAGAAAAAAAAATATTAATAAAAATGCCATAAAACTATCCTCTATTTTGTAAGCACTATAACTTTTGCGCAAACCAATCAATACACGCTTATTGCGATTTTTTTTACCAAAAATATGTAGAAGGATAGGTATCGGCCTAAACTGAGGAAAAAATGTTTTTTTTAGATATTTTTGGGGATGTTTATTATAGCAAAATGTAAAAAATAATGCGTTTTTTTTCCAAAATTGTCTCTCTTTTTTGATTATAGCGCAAAAAATAAAAATCGCAGGGGTGATCAAATACCATCAAAAGAAAGCTCTATTTGTGGGTAAAAAGGACATCAATTTTGTTTGGGAGCTACGTCTCACAGCTGCGCAATTGTCAGTTAAAGCGACACAGTGCCGAATCGCAAAAAGTGGTCTGGTCTTTGGCCAGCCAAATGTTCTGGGGCCTAAGTGGTTAATGAACCTGCATGTTAGACTAGTGGGTTGATTTACTAAATCCAAAGAGGTTGCACTTTGCAAAGTGCAGTTGCACTCGCAAGTGCAGTTTCTCCAAAAATTTGTAAATGAGGCAAAGCCCACAATGCAAAGAAAAAGCATTTTTGCTTGCAAATGATTGGATGATGGAAGTCAGCAGAGCTTCACCATATTTATTATATTCTGGAGCAACTACACTTGCAGAGTGCAACTGCACTTTTCAAAGTGCACAGTCTATTTGCCTTTACTAAATCAACCCCTATGTGTCTATGCACACATAGGTATTTAAAAGAGTTTAGAGGCAGGGGCGTTTAGGGGCAGAAAAAACCCCACTTTCTGCATGTCTGGGAGCAGCAGTGTTTTGTCAAACGTGTCATGTAAACGTGTCGAAACAAATCTAAAAGAGTGTTAACACTAGGTGGGTTTAGCGCTTGAGAGTTAATTCATTTTAGTGGTCGGAATAAATTATTATTCAGGCCAATGAAATGATCTAATGCCCAGGCATTTTACGTACATAAACATGTTACATGTGTTTACAAGCATCAAGCAAATGTGCCGCTACCATGATGTAAGGCATTATTATAAGTATATGCCAGCCCCTCTATTAGAGGCTGGCATAGCACAATGTTTAAGTTGTATTTAAAAAGGAGTATTCTAAATACTGAATATCAGCTATCTTCAGGCCGGTCACATTACTAGCGGCCATGTCTTCTGGGGGAGGGGCCATGATCTTCCTCTGACATCAGAGGGAGATCACGTGGCCGCTCGTCTCCTCCGCAGAAGCCACCCATCGGAGCTGGAAAACTACCGCAACTCACGTGACAGGCCTGAAGACAGCTGATATTCCATATTTACAGTGCTCATTTTTTAATACAGCTTACACATTGTGCTATGCTAGCCTCTAATAAGAGAGGCTGGCAGTGACAAATTTAACATTTTAATGTTCAAATAATAGCGGCGGGGCGGGGGCAGGGGCCGGGCCGGAGACAGACAGAGAGGCCACTGATAGTGAGGAAGGAGGGGGGTGAAGGGGGAGAGAGGGGAGCAGAGAGAGCAGGCAGCCTATCACGAAGGGAGGGACTTAGACTACGGTGATCAGGGCCGGAGCTGCCCTGGTTATCGTGGTCTGTTTAGTGAGTGCATACAGGAAGTGGTAGGTTTCGTTTTTTTTTTTACAGTTTAGGGGGGGGGGGGGGGCAGATTACATAGCACAAGCACAAGAATCTAAAAAAAAATTTTTTTGGGTTAACAAACGCTTTAATCTTTCCATAAAAGGAAAACAAACAAACAAGTCCTTCGTTTTATGAGACTAGGCTTAGATCTGAACAATATTAGAACATCTGACCATAGGTTCTATCATTAATAAATCTATTGGTGGGTCCCCTTTCCCTGACCAGCTCAAGTAGAATTTCCTCCCTATCCCTTTATTTGAAATGTCTCCTGTGAAATAAGCACGGGTTCAACCCGCTAGCATAAACCACCCTAATTTATAAATCATTCATATTACATTAAATGAAATGCATGACTGGTTCACTTTAAGAAGGGTGGAGTAAGGGTAATTAATCAAAACCGCAAAATGGGAATAATGGAACTCAATAATATTGGCCTTTTACTGCAATTCCATAGTTATTAGATCCTTGCAAACCTCAATGCCATAATTTACAGTGACAACTTAAGTCTAGCTGTGTGGAATTCCTAGCGGAGTGTGCCTGATATGTCTGGCTGTGTGAATTCCTTGGAGAGGCAAAACACATATCTATCTTGCAGCTTGAATTTGGAAGCCTTTTCACAAAGTAATAGATATTTTTGAGAAAAGTAATGATTTAGGTTTCTAGTGCAGCATAAATAACAACAGTAGATAAAAAAGGTCGTGTCCCAATCCCAGTAGATTCCTTTATATTCACATCTCCACTCTCCTTATAAATAAATTGTTGGCAATGACCAACAGCGTGTTCGAGTATTTCTCAACATGGTGGATAAGGAAGGTACAAAGGTGCTGCTACAATGGATTGCAATAGTTTTAATGATTCCAAATATTTTACAGCACATACAGTTCATCCGCAAGCATAAACCAAGATTTTGTTTTATGAGTTGTAATAATAACTTACTTCCAGTTACTGCTGGATTTATTTTTTTCTTACTGATCTATTGTGCAACCTTCAGAAACACATGTAAAACATTTTATTACCATGAGTTACTTTTATATCTTGGATATTTATGAAATACTCAGTTTAGAGAGCAGCAATATAAATTTAAACGGTTTACTCATGTTGCCCAGCAGCAAACGTTAAAAACACTAAACTGACACCTGAAAACAGATTGACAAATGTTGTATTTGTACTACTTATGGGAGAATATATATAGAAAAACAATAATGTTGTTTTTCATATGCAGAAAATGCTTAAAAATATATTTGTTGATGGCCTAGTCTGTACAATCATCTTGGTGCATTTTTAAAACCTTCCCAGAATATCAACATGGCTTTCTATTAAAAAAATAAAACAAAAGAATACATTTTTTTTTGCATTTCCCTAATTATGAATGGTTTGTGTAAAAATACTCCTCTACTTAATCATCCTCTCTCTTTCCCTGTTTATGAACATTATTTTTATGTGTAATATATATATATATATATATATATATATATATATATATATATATATATATATATATATATATATATATATATATATATATATATATTACACGTAAAAATAATCTATATATATTATATATTACACATACAATTATATATATATATATATATATATATATATATATATATATATATACAGCATGTCACAGAAGTGAGTACACCCCTCAGATTTTTGTAAATATTTTATTATACATTTTGTAGTGAGTGCACAGCTTCTATAACAGTGTAAGTCTGCTGTCCCCTCAAAATAACTCGACACACAGCCATTAATGTCTAAACCGCTGGCAACAAAAGTGAGTAAACCCCTACGTGAAAATGTCCAAATTGGGCCCAGAGTGTCAATATTTTTTTTGTGTGGCCACCATTATTTTCCAGCACTGCCTTAACCCTCTTGGGCATGGAGCTTCACAGGTTTCCACTGGAGTCCTCTTCCACTCCTCCATGATGACATCATGGAGCTGGTAGATGTTAGAGACCTTGCGCTCCTCCACCTTCCATTTGAGGATGCCCCACAGATGCTCAATAGGGTTTAGCTCTGGAGACATGCTTGGCCAGTCCATCACCCTTACTCTAAGCTTCTTTAGTAAGGCAGAGGTCGTCTTGGAGGTGTGTTTGGGTTTGTTATCATGTTGGAATACTGGCCTGTGGCCCAGTCTCCGAAAGAAGGGGATCCTGCTCTACTTCAGTATGTCACAGTACATGTTGGCATTCATGGTTCCCTCAATGTGCTGTAGCTCCCCAGTGTCGGCAGCACTCATGCAGCCTCAGACCATGACATTCTCACCAACATGCTTGACTGTACAATAAAATTCAAAGAAGCGGGATACATTTTTTTGCTGGAATAAACACATTTTTAACACTGAATGTAATTTTTGTTTGGGTAATTACATTAATTCTAAACTTAATGTTAAAAGGAATTGAAATTTTAAATTAGTTTCAAACAACATTCATCCAGTCATCGAATGTACAAATAATTTTTGTACCTACAAACATTTCTTCAAAAATATTCTAGTGCATAGCCAGCTAGACTGAGGTAGGGGTAGATTTAACGTGTTGTGCTGACTATTCTCCTTAAGTATTTTTTTAACTTTAACTGCTTCAGCCCCAGAAGATTTTACCCCCTTCCTGACCAGAGCACTTTTTACAATTTGGCACTGCGTCGCTTTAACTGACAATTGCGCGGTTGTTCAATGCTGTACCAAAACGTCCTTTTTTTTCATGAATAGAGCTTTCTTTTGGTGGTATTTGGTCATCTCTGCGGTTTTTATTTTTTGCACTATAAACAAAAAAAGAGCGTCAATTTTGAAAAATAAAAACTATATTTTTGACTTTTTGGTATAATAACTATACTCCCCCCCACCATAAAAAAAAAGGTCTTCATCAGTTTAGGCCAATATATATTCTTCTACATATTTTTGGTAAAAAAAATAAAAATAAATTGCAACAAGTGTATATTGATTGGTTTGCACAAAAGTTATAGTGTCTGCAAACTATGCGAAAGTTTTATTATCATTATTTTTACTAGTAAGGGTGATCATCTGTGATTTTTAGCAGTACTGCGACATTGCGACGGACATATCGGAGACTTTTGACACTTTTTTGGGACCATTGGCATTTATACAGCGATCAATGCTATAAAAATGCACTGATTACTGTGTAAATGTCACTGGCAGGGAAGGGGTTAACACTAGGGGGCGATCAAAGGGTTAATTGCGTGTTCCCTCAATGTGTTCTAACTGTATGGAGATAGGATTGACTAGAAGAGGAGCCATATCATTTTTTATGCTTAGTAGGAACAAAAAATATGGCTCCTCTCCTCTGACAGTACAGGGATTTGTGTGTTTACACACAGAAATCCCTGTGCTGGTGCTCGTGCACGCGATCGCGCGCGGCCAGCAACGATCGTTCCCTGCCAGCCACGCGCGTTGGGTCCCCTGCCTTGCAACGAGTGTGTGCACGCGCCTCCAGTGGTGCGCACACCCTCTGGTGGCCAAAAAAGGTAGGACGTACCTGTACAGGATTTCGCCCAGGAGAACCATTGTACCTCAGTATATCTGTGTGACATGGTCGTCAAGTGGTTAAGATATACTTGCAATATAAACACTTTTATTTATTACTATTATGTAAAATGTTCATGTTCTAGAGCCATCTAGAGTTAAAGAGGGATACCACCAAAAAAAAAAAAATATTAAAAGCCAGCAGCTATAAATACTACAGCTGCTGACTTTTAATAAATGGACACTCACCTGTCCCGGGTTCCAGCGATGCCGGCAGCCGAGGCCGATCGATCGCTCGGCTCTCGGCTGCTGCCGTCACCATTCTAGGTGAGGGAATCAGGAAGTGAAGCGAATCGGCTTCACTTCCCGGTTCCCTACTGCGCATGTGCGAGTCGCGCAGCACAATAGGAATTCTCCGCGCTGTCTCTGAGACCCGTGTGTGTCCCAGCAGACAGGACGGCAGGACAGGAAATGGCGTAGACTCCCACGGGAGTCTATGCCCGGAAGTGGGTGTAAATACCTGTCTTTGACAGGTATCTCCACCCCCCTCCCCCCTGAAAGGTGCCAATTGTGACACCGGAGGGGGGGAGGGTTCCGATCAGCAGAGGTTCCACTTTACGGTGGAACCCTGCTTTAAGTAAAGACAAATGTTCAAAGGTAAAGACGAATTGTGTTTGAAATGCTTGGCTGACCTCAAAATGTCCCTTAAAAAGTTGCTTTAATTTTGATTGCAAAAAAAAATGTACCCTTGGATCTTTGTTTATTTAAACATATATTAGATTGTGTTTGTGTGATGTGATCAGATGTGAATAGAAGATTGTATTATAACATACATTTTCTTACATTTCTCTGAAGGTGGGGTCGTCCATGATGTCGTCACAGCAAAGTGGAAGTACCAGTCCAGATAACAACACATTGAAGTACACAGGACAAGATGGCCTGTATTCAGCAGTCATTTTGGGATCCTCACCTGACGTTGGGGGATCAGTCAGACAAGATACATGGTGTGCTTTGGCCTCAGCTTGACTTTTACCACCAGAAGGGCAACCTCTTTATTCATGAGTGCTTTTTTTAGCAAGTTGATGGACCCGGGATGCTCAAAGAACATTTTCTCAACTTCCATAAAGAACATTTCCTTCACTTTTTCATTTTTAGTGTTTCAGTTTAAGTGGAGCTTTGTGGGGAACATAATAATATGATCTTCATCTATGCAAGAGGCTGAGACACACACCTTACTTATTACTTACTTTATAAACCATCATTGACTGAACGTTCAGACATAGATGAATGCAATGACTGTGTTAGAAAGCCTGTATACTCCAGCATGCATTGAGAAATGCTGCCTTTTGAGAAGAAAGTTTTCTTTTTAAGGTTCACAAGTAATGGATTTTCTTCCTGCTGCCTTATCTACTATGTTTGGTTGGATCCAATGTTTAGATCTCTATGATAATTTCAGTAAAGGTTTACAGTCACTCCTGTCACTACACCAATCAGATTACTTATAACTACTGCAATATAAGCTTCTGACGGGGAATGTGAAATTGCTGGACAGACATACAAAGAGCCATAAAGATCTTACAGAATCTTACATTTAAATTAGATGAGCAATTAAAGCACCATAATGAAAAAGAGCAACACGAGCTATAGCAGTTTATAAAATAAATCCAGCACTACTATATCCTTATGGTGCTAGCCAGTTGTGTTTTCCATTATACATATGACACACTACTAGGTGGATTATCTATTGTATACACTACAAGAAAACAAGGAACTATCTATTATTTAATATTTCTGTTTTATGCCACATCCTAAAAATCACTTTCCCCTGTAATCCAGCAAAACAAATGACATGTGACCAGCATACACTGGCAAGCCTACACTAATTTACAGCATGTACCCATAAAAAGGACACTGTATTAAGTTTTCACTGCAACTTGTTATGGCAAGTTATATCTGATTAATCCAATCCTCCATAATACTACCATTCAATGTCAATGATATTATCAGTTGAGAAGTTTGCTGAATCTCATTAAAAAGCAAACAGTTCTTTAATATATAGCTTACTTCAATTCTTCAAAGGAGAGATACACATTAATATCTTGTTAGGAAGCTAGTACCCCACTAACCCCCATCTGAGTTGCATACTTGCCTCAAAACCATAGCTGTGGCCTCCCGAATTGTTTCCATCCAAAGTCTATGGATATCCTTGGCGCAGGCAAAACCAGTGTCCAACAGAATATCAGAGAAGGATGGGAGGGAGGTAGATATGCATCTGGGGAAGGTGAAAGTAGGGTACGTTAGGTTGGGGGTGAACATTAATGATAAGTGCATTTGTTTGACGTTCTACTAAAGTTGTACTTTAAATACGTGTGGGTCATCATCTAGCTAGTCAAAAAGAAATGCATAAGAAAGACAATTTCATTTTTTCCAGTGATGGACAGTCGCTCGGTCATTTTTTTTATTTTGTTTAACCTTAAAGTAGAACTCCAGCCAAACTTGTATTTATTAAAAATTTGTTTTTTTGATTTTCTAATTTTTGTACAGATTATGCACTGGTTTAAACCACTGTCAATTTTTTTTTATTTTTTTTTCCATTTGTGCCTGTGTTTATAGCAACCTAAACTGATAGGGGTTCTAACTGTTCCCTGCTTTACTAATAAAAACATTTATTGCTGCCTGGGTCTCCACCGGAGAGATTCTTCTTACTTTCTATCTCATTGACACATCAGGAAATTAAACAAAAACTCCCGGGCAGTACTAAATCCATGACAAAGGTTTTTTATTAACTTTTCCCCACTCTATTTTTAAAAAATTGTCTGGAATTCTGCTTTAAAATGACAGGCTACGTGATGTGAATGCATATTTGTTTTTTGTTTTTTTTCCAAACCAATAGTATATCTTTTCAGTAATAATGGTGACCAAATATGTAGAGAAGGATGACCTTCTATTTTCACCTGTAGTTACTGTTATATTTGATCATTTCCATTCCCATACAGGTGTACTGAAATCTCTTTATGGTTCAAACAAAACTTGTATCCAAGACATTATGCAGCATTTCTGAAGCCAATGTTCAGGTGGAGGGTTTTTGTGTTTATGAAGTAATGTGACTGGTTTAAGCCATCTCTATTTACGTACAGGGTAGAAAATTGTATTTTTTTTCCATAATACAATATTTTTTTGAAGAGAAAAGAAGTGCAATTTTCATTGCAGCAATCAGTGTTAAATCATTTACATAAGATTTAACAACTTTTGTATCAAATGTATACAATGTAACTTAATGGTACTTTTAATTATTTAATAATGTTAAGCTGGCTTTTTTTTTTTTTTTTTTATATATATAATGTTCCCCGTTTGTGACAGGCAACCCTTTTAGAAGAATGAAGCTAGCATTTTGTGTTTTCTATTTCTCTAATTTTAATTTTACTTTGAAGAACAAAGATTCTCAGGAAAATGGTCTTTATTGTTGAAAAATGCAAATAACCCCACTACCTATTTGCTGTCAGATGTAAATGCGTACAAAAGAATGCAATATATTTGAGAAAGTTCATCTGGTAAATATGTATATATGTTTTACGGTAATGAACCAAAATTAAGCGACTGGCACATTGCTAAGTTGGTTTATGTTTTTTTTTTTCTTTTTTTTTTTTTTTTTTTTAATGGGATGTTGTTTTGAACAATAGACCTTCAAAAATAATAAAAATAGCATATTGTTTTTATTGACCCTTGTGATGTTTGTCTTGGTAATGACATTACACGCCAAAAAACAAAAAAAAACAAAGATACCATATCATAGTTTTAGCAATTCCAAGCATAAATTGTGCATATTCTTTCTTTAGAGTTTGCAGTGACAGCATGTGAGTAAGCAATTTCGAACTTGTTTCAAAAAGAAGCAAGTGTTGCTAGTGCAAGTGTTGACATTGACAGTGCATGCAGACAGAAGTCAAATGACAAAATACACACGAGGGCTTGGCAAAATATCATCCTTATCTTGAAAAGCACACTACTAAAATAAATGCATTGTAGTATCTGCTGTAAGCATTGATACTGGTGTGCCTGTTTATTAGTGATTTTTTTACACAGGCCCTTTGGTCTAGTGTGGGTAGCATCCCAAATATTCCCTTATATATGAACGCAGTAAAAAACAGAGAATTTTTTTTTTTATAAAAGAACAAGTGGAGAGGAACCATGCAGGAATAAGTGTATTTTAATAATATCAAGAGATTTCTGTGACACACTGGGGTTGATTTCCGAAAACTGGAGAGTGCAAAATGTGGTGCAGCTGTACATGGGAGCCAATCAGCTTCTAACTTCCTAAAAAACACAATTGTTAACTAAAGTAATGTGCCTATAAATTCCAAGAATAAAAAATAAAATAAAAAAATATACATATATATATATATATATATATATATATATATATATATATATATATATATGCAACTGTTGTCATCATACAGCTTACAACATCATATAGCGTGAATATATTTAATAAAATATAAATATTGATACAAGAGGTGATCCATAAAGTGCTCAGGTGCATATAGGTCCGTGATACTCTGACCATCCAGGGTCAGTTTTCAGTGTCCTTAATCTAAAGATAATAAACTTGATAGGTGACTGAATATAGCGATCTTCAGTAGTGACTACACTCAGGTGCTCCCTTCCCCAAGGTAACGGCCGCTTACCTCAGAGCGTGTGACCTCGCAATTAAGCGTGTGACCTCGTTTTGGGCAGTACACACTTTTGAATCATCAAAACGGATTCCAGGTCAGGCTGCATGGAACAAATACCACTCAAAAGATGTGGCATCCTCATATATAAATGTCAAAAAGAGACTTCTATAGTGTAATAACGCTTTAAAAGATTTTATTTAATGCAAACAAAGGCCACATGGGTCTGGTGCGTGCACCGATCTATAGCATGCCTTAATATTATTATTATTATTATTATTATACAGGATTTATATAGCGCCGACAGTTTACGCAGCGCTTTACAACATTGGGGTAGACAGTACAATACAATACAATTCAAGACAAGGGGAATCAGAGGGCCTTGCTCGTTAGAGCTTACAATCTCTTAATAGCGCCAAGCCGTGGATGAGATTGTGATCTCCTACTCCATATGACAGACCAGCCGCCTCCTGCGCCATCCAGTGCCCTCCCCTACGTGTGTTAATACAAGGGAAATATCATATCTTCATCAGGGGGAAGGGGGAATCCCCCTGGCTCCATCCATCCCCTTGATTGCCTTTGGAGCCAGCCACTTGCTATGAGGCAGCTTGCTTGCCCCCAAGCCCTGCACTGCATCCGCATAAGACACACAGAGGGGACTCAGCCCCACCCCCCGCTCCCTCCTCACTGGTTCAGATTGACAGCAGCAGGAGAGGCCAATGGCTTCTGCTGCTGCATCTAAGCCAGTGAGGTGTGAGAGAGCCTCAGCTCTCGTAAACATTGCTGGATCGGGCTAAGGCATGTATGGGGGGGGGGGGGGGGCTGCGGGGTAAGCTACCTGCAAAGTTTTTTTTTTTCCCTTAATGCATGGAATGCAGGACAATAAGTTCTCTGCAGGATGTAGAAACCTTGCATGAAGATCAGAACAAATGACTGGGGTGGGCAACTACATGTAAAATTAGGTTTAGTGTGGAAAATTATAAAATAACGTATTTGGGTGGCAAAAATATGAATGCAATACTCACTAGGGCAGTGGTCATCAACTCTGTCTTCAGGGACAGCTAACAGGTCAGGTTTTATGTATTACCTTGGGGGAGATGTAGACTAGAACACTGCAATCACTAAGCAGCAAACTATATCACCTGTGATGTATTTCAGTTATTTTGCAAACCTGGCCTGTTAGTGGGCCCTGAGGACAGGGTCGATAACCACTGCACTAGGGGGAGAACCTCTGGGGAACCTAAGATGGAAAACGACCTGTGGGTCCTAGTAGATGAGTAGCTGCAAGCAAAGCAAACAGAATATTGGCATGCATTAAAAAGGGGATTAACTCCAGAGATAAAAACGATAATTCTCCCACTCTACAAGACTCTGGTCCAGCCTCACCTGGAGTATGCTGTCCAGTTCTGGGCACCAGTCCTTAGGAAGGATGTGCGGAACTGGAGAGAGTCCAGAGAAGGGCACTTCTAATTAAGGGACCGGAGGACCTCAGTTATGAGGAAAGATTATGAGCACTGAACTTATTCTCTCTGGAGAGACGCTTGAGAGGGGATATGATTTCAATGTACAAATACTGTACTGGTGACCCCACATTAGGGATAAAGCTTTTCTGTGAAGGGGAATTTAATAAGACACTAAAATCGCTAAAATTAGAAGAAAAGCGGTTCTTTAATGTAAGAGCTGTTAGAATGTGGAATTCCCTTCCACAGGTGGTAGTCTTAGTGGGGAGCATCGATAATTTAAAAAAACTATTAGATAAGCACCTGAACGACCGCAATATACAGGGATATACAATGTAATACTGACATATAATCTCACATATAGGTTGGACTTGATGGACTTGTGTCTTTTTTCAACCTCGCCTACCATGTAACTATGTAAGTAAAAAAAAAAACCTTCTGCTTTTAGAATTACTTTAACTTTCATTTTATTTTTCAATTGTTATTTTTCCTGTCTTGTTATGTTTTAATTTTCATTAAGAAGTATGTTGTGAGATCAGATCATGGTCACAAATCTCTCTTTTTCTCACTTTCACAACACATCATGACCATTTGCTGCATACAGGCATACCCCACTTTTAAGTGCACAATGAAGTTTATTTACTTAAGCTAGAAAGTCCAAAATCAGGCTCACTACTGCATAGAAACCAATGAGCTTCCAAGTTGTATTATCAAAGCTTAATCCCCCTGGCGGTATTCCCGAGTCTGGCTCGGGGTGAAAATTCAGTACCATTAGCGGCAACCACGAGCCAGACTCGGTACCGAATCGCTGGATCCAGGATGAGTATACTTACTTTATCCTCTGGATCCAGCGATGTCCCCCTGCTGTGCAAGCAGCTCATCCTCCGCTCGATCTATCACGGAGCCGAGCTCCGTTCCTTGCAAGCGTTGTGACGCACGGGGGCGGAGAACGACGCCAAATTCAAAAAGTGAAACACACGCGTTACATAGAGTATAATGTAATTTTACAGATTACATTGTTGTATGTAATTATTTCACATCCCTTTTGTCCCTAGTGGTCTGCCCAGTGCCCTGCATGTCTTTTTATATTATAAAAACTGTTCTTTCTGCCTGGAAACTGTAGATTGTCCATAGCAACCAAAACTGTCCCTTTACATCAAATGTGGTTTTAGACCAGCAGAACTGAGCGATAGCGTTTTGTGGGGAGATCCGTCATCAATTACTGAAAAGTAATGACAGTGACAATTCTGCAACTGAGCAAATTTCAGTGTTTTTGATTTGATTACATTATTGAATAATTTTTATTATTATTATATTATTATTTGGTATAATTCTTTATAGTTATTTATTATCTTTTAAAGCGGAGCTCCACACATTTTATATATAAAAGCTGTATGTGATCAGATGTAATATGTCTAAAACTGACCTTTTTTTTTAGTTTAAAATGTACCTTTTTTTCTTTATTCTCTCTCTGCTTCCGGAATGTGTGTCTTGCGCATATGGGTGTGGCTTCTGCGGCTAACTCGTCATTTCCGCAACTCTCACTGTCTCCTGGGATCTTTTCTCATTGATCCCAGGCGGCCGACCGCGAGTTATCGTGGGATTATGAAACCATTTTTATCTTAGTTGCCATCACAACGGGGCAGGACTTCCAACGACGCCGCCCATTGTGATGGAAACTGAAGCTGTTGACGGCGTTCGATATCCCCTTACTGTGCATGCGCGAGATCGGAGCTAGAACGGCCATTGCATGCTGGGAGATTTACGTCATAGAAGCCTGGAAGAGAATGCCTGTGGGCTTCATATGCCCACAGGCAAGATGGAAACGGTGTAGATCTTTTTTAAAAATCAATCTTTTATTGGCAAATAGCAATGGGCAAAGAACAAAAACGGAACAAGTGAGTAAACTATTTAAACGCTAATTCCTTTTTAAATGTCCCAAAAAAAAAAAACGTGGAAGCCCGCTTTAATTTATGGTTTTGTTTTTCACATTTTATCATACCCGGGATGTCTACTAGACTCTGGTTTGGACAGATTTAAGTGAGTTATTTCTAAATTGTTAATAAACATGCTTTTCTCTGACAGCTTTGAAACACATGGAATAGCTGTGATGTTTAAAAGTGCAATAAATTGGACACCAATAAGCACTGTACTATCACAAACATACACTTCTATCAAGACACAATGGGGATGATTTACTAAAACTGGAGAGTACAAAATCTGGTACAACTGTGCATGGTAGCCAATCAGCTTCTAACTTCAGCTTGTTCAATTAAGCTTTAACAATACAACCTGGAAGCTGATTGGTTTCTATGCAGAGCTGCACCAGATTTTGCACTCTCCAGTTTTAGTAAAAAAAACTGTACCAGTACCATAATGACACAAGCAAAAATGTCTGCTTAGACACAATCAGTACTGCACTGACACATCAGTAAAAACAAGATCCTGTAGCTAATATTTCCTTTTACAGAGAACAGTTGCTTGTTTTACTGCTGCTCTGCATTGAAACAAATTTTTTTTTTAAATACTACTTAATACTAAAGTCTCATTTTTTTTCTTTAAAAATAACAAACATATTATACTTATCTGCTCTGGGCAGTGGTTTTTCACAAAGCAGCCTGGATCCTCCTCTTCTCTGGTCCCTCTTCTGTGCTCCTGGCCCCTCCCTCCTGTCGAATGCCCCCACATCAAGCAGCTTTCTATGGGGGCATCGCAGCCGAGCCACAGCTCTGTGTGTCCATTCAGACCCTGCCACCTCTCCCTCCTGAGTGGCTAACTGACTTTGGATGACTGCTGCTGTGTCTGAGCAAGTTCCAGACGGCCAAGGCACTTGTGCACATAACTGGATAGAGAGGGAGTTCAGAAAAGTATTAGGGGGGACAAATAAGAATTACGCCCTTGGGACGTAAAAATGAGGTGAGCACAATGAGTAATTTTGAGGATGGAGGTGTGTCACTGGCAACACCAGACCATTTTCTTTTGTAAGTATTAGATACTGCATTCTACTGCACACAGAAGAATGCATTAAAATAAAAAAATCTTCTGAATTTACAACCACTTTAATTGAACAAGTTGAAGTTAGAAGATGATTGGCTACCATGCACAGCTGCATCAGATTTTAAACTTTCCAGTTTTAGTAAATCAACTCCACTGAGTTTAGAATATTGCGAAGCAGACAGTATGCAGCAATCTAGGATATAAGGCACTCAGCACATTGTGCAGTGTGCAATGGTCCACATCGGGGCTGGACTGGACTTCATCCAAGCCAGCCCACCTTAATTTTGCAAACAAGCACAAAAACAGTATATAAGCTATACGCAATTGTGCAAAAAAACATAAGTAGCGTAACAAAAGGAGTCCTCACTAACCTATTTTATTATTTCACATATTCTCCTCCTCCTCATATTCTCCTTCTCCTCATCCTTCTCACATCACTGCGTGAAGTTGAAGGCGAGCCGCGCAGCCATTACTTTGACAGGCTGTCACTGAAGTCGGCCCACTGAGCCATTGGCCAACTGGGAAATTCCCTGTAGTCCCGATGGCCAGTATATGCCTAGTCCACTTTATGTAAGCAGTCATAGTTCATAAGCATCAGTGGGAGGAAAAAAAAAATGCCCCAACATAAGTGGAATGAAAGTATCAGTAGTCAGTGGAATAAATGCCCTGGCAATGGTGGTTAGTAGGAGGGAAAGGTGCAGTGGCATCTGATAGAATGCCCATAGGTTAGTAGTAAGTAAAGGAAAATTGCCCTGGTGTTGGTGGTGAATGGAAGAATGAACGTCCTGGCATCACCCCAGTGTCAGTGGCTAATGGGATAAAGAAAGCCCCAACACTGTTGGTGGGTGAGAAGAACAAAAATGCCTTGGCATTAAAGGCTAGTGATAGGAAAAGATGCCCTGATGTCAGTGGTCAGTGCCCTGATATTGTTCGAATAAACATTACATACACAACAGGATTCCCATAACACTATGGGGTTGTTTTACTAAATGCAAATAGCCTGTGCACTTTAGCAATAAACATACATTCCACATTAACCACTTGCTTACTGGGCACTTAAACCCCCCTCAGTCCCAGACCAATTTTCAGCTTTCAGCGCTGATGCACTTTGAATGACAATTGCGCGGGCATACAACACTGTACCCAAATGAAATTTTTATCATTTTTTTCCCCACAAATAGAGCTTTCTTTTGGTGTTATTTAGTTACAGCTGGGAGTTTTATTTTTTGCTAAACAAACAAAAAAAGATGCAAAAAAAAAAAATCATGTTTTAATAGTTTGTTATAAAATTTTGCAAACGGGTCATTTTTCTCCTTCATTGAAGTGCGCTGATTAGGCGGCACTGATAGGCTGCATTGGTGGGCACTGATGGGCTGCATTGGTGGGCACTGATAGGCTGCATTGGTGGGCACTGATAGGCTGCATTGGTGGGCACTGATAGGCATAGTTAAGGCGGCACTAATAGGCACAGATAAGGCGGCACCGATGGGCACAGATAAGGCGGCACTGATGGGCAAAGATGGGCACAGATAAGATGGCACGGATGGGTGGCACGGATAAGTGGCACGGATGGGTGGCACGGATGGGCACTGATAGGTACCACAGATAGATGGGACTGATGGGCACTGATAGGTGGCACTGATAGGTGGCTCTGATAGGTGGCTCTGATAGGTGGCACTGCTGGGCACTGATGGGCGGTACTGCTGGGCACTGATGGGCGGCACTGCTGGGCACTGATGGGCGGCACTGGGGTGCAGCACCTTTGAGGCAGATTGTGGGCACTGTGGGTGACACTGTGGGTGGCACTGTGGGGTGGCACTGTGGGTGGCACTGTGGGCACTATGGGCACTGACGGGGGGCACTGACGGGGGGCACTTACTTTTGCTTTTACTTTTACTTCAGGATGGCACTGCGGGAGGCAGGTGGGCACTGGCAGGTGGCAGGTGGTCCCTTGTATTGATGGCCGTGATCGGGACTGATGTCCCGATCACGGCCGCCGGTGATCGGCTTTTTTTTTTTCTCCTCGCGCTGTCAGCGCGAGGAAGAATAATAGCCGATTACCGGCTCCGTTCTATCACATGATCAGCTGTCATTGGCTGACAGCTGATCACGTGATAAGGGGTCGGGATCGACCCCTTGCACGGATCGGTGATCAGGCGAGTCTCATGGACTCGCCGATCACAGAGCGCGCGCGCGCGCCCCTCAGGGGGCGCGCAGGCCGCTCGTACACGGGACGACGTCAATAGACGTAGTCCCGGAAATGTAGGTCCGCGCTAATGCCGTCATTTGGCAATAGCGCGGATCCCAAGTGGTTAATAATAATGGCACCAAAATGAGTGTGTGCTGTAAATTGCCTCTAGCATTGCTCCTATTTCTTTTTGCTGGAGGCTGCCATTTTGCTGAAGTCCAGAGCCCCAGCAGTGCAAGTGCAGTTGCTCCACAGTTTAGTAAATGAGCAGAAGCTCTGCAAACTTCCATCATCCAATCATGTGCAAACAAAATGCTTTTTTTTTTTTTTTGCATGTGATTGGATATTCTTTGCAAAGTGGAACCTCATTTACTAAGCTCTGGGGTAACTGCACTTGCAGAGTGCAGTCTCCTTGCCTTTAGTAAATCAACCCCAATGAGTTAGCTAAAGAGAGAGCAGACACTGCTCACTTTGCACCTCCTTTTATCTGGCTGAAACCTCAAAGGGTTTAAAGGATTTTTTTCTCAGCCCTAGCAACGTGGGTGGGAATCTCATATTGCAAATCTGAGTCAGGGGAGCGCTAAGCCCCGATTGGAGGGTCAACTTTCAGTGTCAGGAAAAGCTGTTTGAAGTGACTCATACAGATAACAGCTGAACAAGGCAGCATTGTGAAATCCCACTCTTTTGATAGAGGCAGTATAGAACAGCCATTCTCAACCAGGGTTCCGTGGAACCCTGGGGTTCCTCTAGAGGTTGCTAGGGGTTCCTTGACCTGTGGCTGATGAACCACCTTTTTGATGATGCCTACAGAGTTCAAGGTTCAGCATCACTTAGCAAAGCCAGCAGCATGACACCAAATATCTTTTCAGCTGTCTTTAAGGGTGGCATTCTGAGCACCACTTTAAGTGGGATATTCTTCCTATTGGCCACCAGTATAAGGGGCATTGTTCCTATTGACCTCCGATAAATTGGTTTTAGTAAGGGTTCCTCAAGACCTGAAAATAATTTTTGGGGTTCCTCTAAGGTTAAAAGGTTGAGAAAGGCTGGTATAGAAGGATATGCTTTATTCATATTCCATGTTTGAAGTTTACAAAAAAAAAGATTTTTGGTTACTAATTTTCACACATTTTAAACATATTTTTAGTAAAGCAATATTTTTCCCTTTCTGGTCATCTTCCTTTAACTGAAGCTTCATACAGTACTGTAAATGGTAGAAGAGGAATGGGAGAGAGAGGAGAGAGCAGAGAGAAAAGTCTCATGACTATTACACTTTTTTGTGTAATTTGAACTTGACTACAGGATGACTGACGTGCTTTGGCTGCTGTACCAACCACCCAACTCCATAATTGTCCCTTCCCATTAAATGAGACCACACCTTCTTTTGGAGTATTTAGTGGCCGTAGCAGCCTCTTTATTAATCAAAATATAATAATTTAACGTATAACAAAATATCAACAAAACATAGTTTAACTTCAAACCCTGAGCGCGTTGGTCATCTGCAGTAAAAACTCCCCCCTCTCCACCCCATTAGCATATCGATCCAAACAAGCACTGCGGTAATATTCCTTTAACTAGGCCTCAAGCCGACATGCTGGCTCAAAGACACCAAACTATTTTACCGCAGTGCACCCATTCACCATCAGCCATATCAACCCTCACTATATGGCCATATCATCAACGAGCCCATATCTCCAATGGGTCCCGCATCAACTTCTGTGGGGAGGGGTTATCTTCCTGTACCTGCATCGACCAACACCCGCCAACCGCTACGACATCCAACACCTCAAACCTGAAATAGAAAAAAACAAGTTAACCAGTCCTCCCCCCCCCTCTCCGGTAGAATCTACCACAACCACTCCGTCCAAGGTAAGGGAGGGAGGGTGGGAACTGCACAGCTTGCACTGACGCCGGGGCGTAGAGCGCGCACACGTCATTGCGCTGACTCCGCCCCCCGGCCAATCGCTGCAGTCCACTGTCCTCATGACAGCCCTGCACCTACGCTGTGCTCTCGTCTTCGGGCTGTGCTTGACTACAGGATGACTGACGTGCTTTGGCTGCTGTACCAACCACCCAACTCCATAATTGTCCCTTCCCATTAAATGAGACCACACCTTCTTTTGGAGTATTTAGTGGCCGTAGCAGCCTCTTTATTAATCAAAATATAATAATTTAACGTATAACAAAATATCAACAAAACATAGTTTAACTTCAAACCCTGAGCGCGTTGGTCATCTGCAGTAAAAACTCCCCCCTCTCCACCCCATTAGCATATCGATCCAAACAAGCACTGCGGTAATATTCCTTTAACTAGGCCTCAAGCCGACATGCTGGCTCAAAGACACCAAACTATTTTACCGCAGTGCACCCATTCACCATCAGCCATATCAACCCTCACTATATGGCCATATCATCAACGAGCCCATATCTCCAATGGGTCCCGCATCAACTTCTGTGGGGAGGGGTTATCTTCCTGTACCTGCATCGACCAACACCCGCCACCGCAAGCAAGGATAACACCTTATCCTTGCGAGCACCGCCACACCCTCAAGGCACGCTCCACCCCATCCTGTATGCCCAAAGTCCACAAATCCGTGCCCACGTCATTCAGGTGTACGCCATCCCCTTTAAGGTACCGCCACGTCTCAACCTCCAACTCCGGATGCCGGACCGCCAACCCCCCATTGCGAACGACAAAACGACTGATCTCCTGATTAATTTTTCTGCGGGCCTTGTTAATTTTGTCCACGGACCTGGCAAAACGCCACTGGGTCCTGCCTATCATGTCAGACCATACTATGATCATGTGGGGAAAAGCCGCCCGCAGTCGTAATAGATCGTATTTAATGTCCCGCGTGACATCCAACTTGGTGCGGAGGCCCAAGTCATTGCCCCCAACATGTAACACTAAAACATCCGGGGCCCTGTCAAACCCCGCAAAACGGCTTACTTCGTGCACCATTCTGCTCCATAGCATGCCAGGAAATCCAAACCATTTCACACACGCCTCCAATCTGGATATCCCCAACTGTCTGCCCCCAGGCCTAACATCACCCCTCCTGGCGCCCCAGCAGACGTATGAATGGCCCAGAATCCAGACCAATCCTGGCGCTGCATCTGAAAGAAAATAAAACACAAACCAAAATCACAGTAACTGTACCCTTGCAACACAAACCTATGTCAATACATTCCCCCCCCTGGCTAAACAGCCACCAATTCCGGCCGCACGTAAGACCGAAACCTCCGCGACTCCCAGCGGCCAATCCTCTTAACCGCCTCCTCGTCCAAGCCCCACCTTACAGCCTCCGTCGCAGCCCCAATCCTGAAAGAATGTGAGGAAAACCTTTCCCCTTCCAAACCCAGTGCCGTCAGGCACTTCCTAAAAACCCCTATGAACTGGTACCACGAAACAAACTCCCCATTCCCATGTATCAACAACGGGCCCGAACCATCCGGCCGAGCGTTCAAGAATTCCCTCAAAACCACCACCGGGCAAAGCTCGCAGTCACGAATCGCGAACACCACCACGTCCTTTCCTTTTCCCACCTGATCAGTCTTCGATCTCCGGATCCGCATGCGCACACGGTCATCCCCACAAAAAACGTCCTCCATAAACAGACCACCCGGCCCAGTCTTGGAAGGGCTGACCAATTCCCCTATACGAAACGCCCCAAAGAACGCCAAGACAAACGCGGCCCTGAACAACACCCTCTCGTACTCCGAAAAACACACCACCCCTAACCGGCCACAAAGTCTACCCAACAACTCGAAGGACACCGGCCTCCTGTCATCCTTCCTCAGCCTCCCTTTCCGATAGCCCTTCATGGCCTGTCGCACCCAAAAATCTTTGGTGAAGTCATGTTCCCCCCGCAGCTTAAACCAAAAGGCCAAACCGGCCAATTTCTGCCCCATCCGGGACACTGAAACCCCCTGCTCCAAGTTCCTGGAGACAAAATAGATCACCATCAGTCGCCTGTCTCGCACCTCCGCCCCCACCTGCAACCCCAAGGCCTCCCATTCAGCCCATGTCTTCTCGTACGCTGACCAAGTGCCCCCACTCACCGACCGCCTGATCCAGTCGGAGGTTCGTCCAACGCAATCTTCCACAACTCCTCTGGGCAGGGCGCCCCCTGGACGTCCGCCGACGGCGCCAGCTCCCGGAACCTGTCCCACTGAAAGCGAGACAGCGCGTCAGCCACAACATTCTCCACCCCAGGTAAATGCACTGCATGTATAAAGATGTTCAGTTGCATGCATCGCAGAACCAAATGTCTCAACAGCCGCACCACTGGCGGCGACGCCGCCGACACCCGGTTGAGGACCTGCACCACCCCCAAATTGTCCACATGGAAACGAACCTTCCGGTCCCGGAAGGATTCCCCCCAAAGCTCCACTGCCAGCACCACCGGAAAGAGCTCGAGGAGCACCAAGTTCCGCAGCAATCCCCCACCCGACCATGCAGCGGGCCATGGGCCCGCACTCCATTTGCCTTGAAAGAAGGCCCCGAAACCCGTGGACCCCGCCGCATCCGTGTAGAGCTCTAAATCAAAATTGCTCACCGGCCCGGCCATCCACAGCGCCCGGCCGTTGAAACGCTCCAGGAAAACATGCCAAATCCGCAGATCCTCCCTATGATCCCTCGACAGACTCACGAAGTGTCGCGGGGAATCCACCCCCCCCGTACTGGCCGCAAGCCTCCTACTGAAAACCCTACCCATGGGAATTATCCGGCATGCGAAATTCAACTTCCCCAGCACAGACTGAAGAGTCCTGAGCTGCACTTTACACACGCCTACTAACCCCCGGATCTCAGCCTTCAGGGCTGCCAACTTGTCATCCGGTAAGCGACACTCCATCGCCTCCGAATCCAACACAATGCCCAAGAAACTGAGCACCGTCGTCGGCTTCTCCGTTTTCTCGGGGGCCAGAGGAATACCGAAACTCCGTGCCACCCCTTCCAGCGTTGTCAGAAGCACAGCGCACAGCGCCGACGAGGCCGGACCCACGCACAGGAAATCATCGAGATAATGTATGACCGAATTCACTCCCGCGACGTCTCTGACCACCCATTCCACGAAGGAACTGAACTTCTCAAACAGCGCACAGGAGATGGAGCATCCCATGGGCAGGCACCGATCCACATAGTATTCCTCCTGCCACCGACAGCCCAGAAGCCGAAAACTCTCGGGATGCACCGGCAGCAATCGAAAAGCCGCCTCAATGTCCGTTTTAGCCATCAATGCCCCCCGGCCATAACGCCGCACCCAAAACACCGCCGCATCAAAGGACGTGTAGGAAACCGCGCTCAGCCGGGGGTCGATGGCATCATTCACCGAACCCCCCTTCGGATAGGACAGATGGTGGATTAAACGATACTTACCTGGTTCCTTCTTCGGAACCACCCCCAATGGCGATACCACCAGGTCCGGCAGGGGCATCTCCGAAAAAGGGCCCGCGATCCTCCCCAACGCCACCTCCTTCCGCAGTTTCTCCGAAACCACTTCAGGATGAAGCATGGCGGACCGCAAGTTCCTGGACACCGGGGGGGCCGCCCCTAGGACGGCCGGAATATGAAAACCCTCCGCGAACCCCAAACCCAGAAGCACCGCTGCCTCCCTATCCGGATATCTATCGAGAAAAGGACGCATCCTTTCCAGTCTCACCGGCGTCGTCCCTCTTGTTCGAAGGCTCCCCGGCCCTACCCCGTCCTTGCTTGAAGCAGCGAGACACCGGGTGGGCGCCCCCACACCCCGAGCACTCGTGCTTGTACTTGCAACTCCCTGCGAACCGGCAACTACCTTCATTGTACTGCCAGCAGACTCCCTTCTTTCGAACGGCCGATTGACCGGAAGCCCCTGATCCACCGGCCCCCCCCTGAAAAAACTGACTCGTAGTCCTCGCCGACGACATAAGGCGCATCCACAGACTGATATCCTTATGATCCCAGCGAAGAGCCGGTCGAATCGCCCTCCGTTGCCGAAACTGCTCGTCATATCGCAGCCACGCCAATCCCCCGTAGACTCTGTGCGCTTCCCCTATCGCATCCAAGTAGCAAAATAGAGCGGAACAATGCTCTGGATTCTTCTCCCCAATCACACTGGCGAGGATCGCGAACGCCTGCAGCCAATTCGGGAAGGTCCGCGGGATCAACCGGTACCGCCTCTTCTCCTCGTCCTCCTTCTTGTTGTCTTCCGGCTTGACCCTATCTAGGTTGAACTTTTCCAGGGGCAGCAGAGAAAATATCTCCACGTATTCCCCCTTCCAAATTTTTTCCCTGACCTCCTGTTTCAAGTGCGCACCCAACGGCCCCTCAAAACACACATAGACTTCGCACCGCGCCGCGTCCGCCAACCTGACCAGGTCCTGTTTTTTAGCTGCCTCCCCCGTTTTTTCCCCCGCTGGTGCTGCCGGCACGGCAGCCACCACCTGGTCCCCCGCGCCAGGAGCCGTGACCGTTTCCGCCACAGCCGGCGCGGACGCCCCGTCTGTCGTCCCCCCAGCCACCGGCGGAGTCGCCCCCGCAGCCCCCTCTACACCCCGAGCACCGCCCACCGGAGCGGTCCACGCCGCCCCCGGACCGCCCCCCCCGGCCTCCAGCCTCCCTACCAAGTCCTTAAGGCCCGCCAGGATGCCCGCTAGCCCCCCATCCGCCGGGGCGCGGTCCGTCTCCCGCTGTGCCAGAAGCGGGGCAAACGGGGCGGAAACCCCCCCGCCGCGGGCAATCCCCGGATCACCCCCCCCCCCACCACCTGACCCCCCCCAACCAACCCGCCCCCAGGACCCCTGAAGAAGATCTGACTTACCGGGCCGCCTGGAAGGATCGCCTCCAGCCGCCGAACCTCCACCGACCGCCGACGGAACGCCATCCGGTCGCTCCTCTTCAGACGACGACAGTTCGCCTTCAGACCGGTCCTGGGCAGCTGCTTCATCGCCTGGCGACATCCGTCCACTGGGCCCCACCTGGGCAGCCGACGCACCGCTCCTGGGCCGACCTCTTCTCCGCCCCACCGCCGACTGCAGAACCACCTTCCCTCGGCTTTTCACCCGCTGCTCCGCAGCCGTGGGCTCACTGTGGCATGGCGGCCGCCTCCCCACAGGATTCTCGGCCTCCGACCCCTGCTTAGTCCCTCCGGCAGCACGGAACTGCCTCCTTCGGCGGAGCCCCGCCCCCGCAGCGGCAGCGCTACGAGAAGGGCCCGGATCCTCTTCGCGGCGGACCGCCGCGTTGTTGGAGGCCGGCGCCGGACCGGCCACCGACCCCACTGAGCTGCGCCCAACCCCCCATCCACGGCCCGAGGCCTCCACTGCCCGCCTGGCTGGCCGTTTCGCGGGCGGCTCGCAGGGGGCGGGGCCAGCGGACCCCGCATGGCGAAGCGTTGCCGGCCTGGGGCAATCAGGGGAGAACCTGGCCGGTGGGCGGGACCGCCGCACCCTGGCCGAGCCTTCCCCTTCCGCTCTGTGCATGTCCCGATCCCCCCCGAGGGCAGCCGCCACCTGTTCTTGGAGCCACCGCTCCCCGTTCGCCGCCGCCGCGGCCCGTAGCTGGTGTACCAGGTCCCCGAGCGAAGAAGCCATCCTGCCGCTGGAACTGCACAGCTTGCACTGACGCCGGGGCGTAGAGCGCGCACACGTCATTGCGCTGACTCCGCCCCCCGGCCAATCGCTGCAGTCCACTGTCCTCATGACAGCCCTGCACCTACGCTGTGCTCTCGTCTTCGGGCTGTGCTTTACTGGAACTGGTGTAGAGAGAAGTTTAGTTTACAGATCCACTTGCTGGCTTGAAATAATAAATATCAACTATTCTCATTTAGTGGTTCATATTTACCAAACTAATAAAGTGAAAATATTTTTATAAAATCATATTTTAATTCCTTTCTTTCTAAAGGCTTGTTTAACAAAGCTTGCAAAAGGCAAACTTTTTTTCTAGTTTTAGATGAGTGAACAGGGATTAGACCCCTGAGTCCCCACTAGGGAGAGTCATTTGCTTATTTGTCCTGGTAACCGTTGTCACTGAGACAGACCTTAAAGCGGAACTTTACCCATAACAACTTAATAAAAAATACATTCCACATTAATAATAATAATGGCACCAAAATTAGTGTGTGCTGTGAATTGCTTCTAGCATTGCTCCTATTTCTTTTTGCTGGAGGCTGCCATTTTGCTGAAGCCCAGAGCCCCAGGAGTAAATCATAAAGTGGAACTAAACCCATTGATTTAACAGTTTAAAAAAACAGTGACATTTCTGAAATGCCATGATTGCGAGCGGTAATGCCCCGTACACACGATCGGACTTTCCGACAACAAAACCAAGGTTGTTGGCTCAAACTTGTCTTGCATACACACAGTCACACAAATGTTGGCCAACAATTACGAACGTAGTGACGTACAAGACATATGGCAGGCTGATAAAAAGGAAGTTCAATAGTCATGCTCCACCCTTTGTGCTCCTTTTGTTAACGTTGTGTTTGGTGAGCATTGATTCCGAGCATGCATGGGCTTTTGTGCGACGGACTTGTGTACACGCGATTGGAAAGTCCGACAACAAAATTTGTTGGTGGAAAATTTTGAGAACCTGCTAGCCAACATTGTTGGTGGAAAGTCAGACAACAAATGTTTGATAGGGCATACACACGGTCGGACTTTCCGCCAACAAGCTCACATCCAACATTTGTTGTCGGAAAATCCAATCGTGTGTGTACAGGGAATTACATTTGCTTGTGTCCTCAACCAAACTGTCAAACCATCAAATGGCTGGTGTCGTAATTGATCACACAGAAGCATCTTCCTTGGCTGTAAAGGATATGAGGGTTTAATTCTGCTTTAAAGAGGAAGTAAACTCTCCCACTCTGATGCTCCTTTTCATTTAGTCCATTATAATAAGTAATTGTCAAACTATAGCCACTGTAATCCAGCCCAAATCGCATATTACTTACTGTTTAAAGAAACTTTAAAAAAATTGTTTCTGGGGGTTAGGCAGCACCATCATAAGTATTGTTTTCTGAGTCCACAGTGGAGTGTATTTAAGCCCTTACATTGAGCACTTCCTGTACTGCTAACCAAGCCTCCTTCTCAATCCAACTTTTATATGGCAACCCTGCTTCCCTGTTCATAGCTGACATGTTTTATTACATAGTATTTACTTGTGCAGATTATCTAGTGTTTGCCTGTGTGAGTCTTATCAGCTTCAGCTGATAAGACTGCAGTAATGCTGTCCGATGGGCAGGTTTACACTGCATGTGATGTCACATGGTCACATGGGGTGTAGGAGGAAGCTCTGAATGATTATTAAGTCTCCTGGCATTTCAGTGGTGTGCCATAGGAAGTCCTGATAATAGATAGACAAATACACAGAGTGTGCCGTAAATCATTGGAGGTCTGGGCATGCTCAGTGACCTCATTCTAAAGAATAAAAAGGATTACAACAATACTAAGCAAGTAAGCAGTGTTCATTAGGGTTTTGTATGCTGATTTACATGGGACAAATTTGTGAGGGAGAGTTTACAAACACTTTAAGTGGAGGTAAATTGGGTATCTGGCGCTCCAGGAGGCAATGCCCTTAGTTTGTAATAATGTACATTTGATTAGTCAGTCTTTAGGTGAAAACCAGGTTGACACACGGTAAGGGGGTGTGTCACGTACCTGGTATGAGAGCCCAGAATGCAGGGAGCGGCTTCTCGTAAGCCTCTGGCTCGAGAACCCCTGAAGGTGGGAACAGGAGTTCAAGAGTTCAGAGGGCACAAGTGCCAGGCTGGTGTGGGGCAGATCCGGACCAGCAGTAGCAAGGGATCCACAGAGGCACTGGATGGAAGACACCCGGCAGGCAGGTAGGAACGTGGACGACAGCGGGCACAAGTAGATTGCTGGAACAGCTGGTGGCAGTCAGCAGATGGCAGCAGGCACAGGCTATCAGACAGGAACAGCAGGTGGCAGTCAGCAGATGGCAGCAGGCACTGGCTATCAGACCGGAACAGCAGGTGGCAGTCAGCAGATGGCAGCAGGCACAGGCTATCAGACAGGAACAGCAGGTGGCAGTCAGCAGAGTCGGGTACAAGCCGGGTCGGTAACAGGCGGGCAACAACGGTACACGGGAAGAGGCAGAGACGTAGTCAGACAGGCAGGAGGTCGGTGGCAGGCAGCAAGCAAACGTAGCCAGGAACAGGCCGGGCAACAGGAATCTGAAGCAGCAGATAACAGATAGCAGAATCACCGGACACGCTGTAGACTGGACAGCAAGGAGGCACAGTGGCAGATTCCTTAAGTAGCCCTTTGGGCGCCAAAAACGGTCGCACGGCGAGTCTGTGCGCCCCCGCGGGTAACCGTGCGCCTGTTCGTGACCCCGCGCACCCGCGTGCGTCCGTTCGCACCATCGCGCACCCGCGTGCACCCGTTTGTACCAACACGCACCCGCGTGCGTCCGTTCGCGCTAACGCGCACCCAAGGATACCGACAAGTTCTCAGCAAGGGAATCCTGCGGGCAGGTCTCCCATGTGCCATTGGATCACCGGGACGACCATGACATTGCCCCCCCCAAGGGGCAGTCTCCGGATGCCCAACTGTGCCATCTTACCCGGATGGGACCTTTTAAAGGCAAGGATCAATCTTCTCGCATGGATGTTAGATTCCGGTTCCCAGGAATTTTCCTCAAGCCCATACCCCTTCCATTTTACCAGAAATAGAGTCTGATTATGTCTCTTTCTACAGTCTAAAATGGATTCAACCTCGTATTCGATTTCTCCATCGATAATCACAGGTTCCGGAGGACTGGCATTTCGGTTGGCAAAAGAATCCGGAATTGCGGGCTTGAGTAGGGATACATAAAAAACTGGATGGATCCGAAATTATTCTGGAAGCTTTAGTTCAAAAGCCACGCTATTCAACTTCCTCACAATCGGAAAAGGACCCACAAACCTTGGACCCAGTTTCTTAGACGGGCAGGCCAGCTTTAGGTTCAAGGTGGACAACCAAACCTGATCCCTGACCCTGAGATCAAGTTCCCCCCTTCTCTTCCTATCAAACACCTCCTTATTGTAGTTCTGTGTTTTGGTCAAAGTCTCTTGCAGAAGCTTATTGTTTGCTTTGAAGAAGTTGAGGTCTTCTTGTACAGCCGGCACCGGACATTCGGGGAGGTTGTTAGATAAGAACAGCGGGTGAAAGCTGAAATTTGCAAAAAACTGGGATTGCTTTGTGGCAGAATGAACAGAGTTGTTATATGCAAATTCAGCCAAGGGTAGAAGCGAAGCCCAGTCATTTTGAGAGAGCGAAGAAAAGCAGCGCAGATATTGCTCCAGCATCTGATTCGTCCTCTCAGTTTGGCCATTGGTCTGAGGATGATAGGCCGAGGAGAAGCAGAGTTCAATCTTCAGGGCCCCGCAGAGCGCTCTCCAGAACCTAGAGGGGAACTGCACCCCCCTATCTGACGTGATATTAGCGGGGATGCCGTGGAGCCTCACAATCTCCCTGATGAAAGTCTTGGCAGTCTCTGCGGCCGAAGGAGTGCCCTTCATAGGCAAAAAGTGAGCCATTTTGGAGAGCCTATCCACCACCACAAAGATTGTGGAATAATCCTCTGAAGGTGGCAACTCGACGATAAAGTCCATGGAGATCATCCTCCATGGTCTATCCGGGACGGGTAGCGGCTTCAGCAGACCCCAAGCTCTCGACTTACTGCCCTTGCTCCAAATGCAAGTGGTACATGCCTCCACATATTCCCTGCAATCCTTCTTCATCTGTGGCCACCAGAACGTACGTTGAAGCAGTTCCATGGTCTTATGTACCCCAAAATGGCCAGCCAACAAATGGTCATGACAGGAACTCAGAACCAAGACTCGCACCTCCTGAGGAATGTAGATCTTATCCTTGTACCAAAGGAGATCATCCCTGGATAGTAGAGGAGTGTCAGGCGGAAGGACAGTACCTGTGGAAGCCTGCTTGATTTGAGACAGTAAGTCCCCCTGGAGCAAAAGGAAGTTCCCTGAAGAGAGGATGGTGTCCGGGGACGAAGGACTTTCTGGTTCGCTATACATGCGGGACAGGGCGTCGGGTTTGGTGTTCTTAGATCCTGGACGGTAGGTGATGTGGAACGAAAATCTAGTGAAGAAGAGTGTCCACCTGGCCTGTCGTGGTTTCAGTCTTTTAGCAGTCTTTAGATATTCTAAATTTTTATGGTCGGTATAAACAAGGATCGGGTGGGTGGCGCCCTCAAGAAGATAGCGCCATTCTTCGAGTGCCGCCTTAATTTCCAGTAGCTCACGATCACCAACGTCGTAATTTCTTTCCGCCTCAGATAGCTTGCGAGAGAAGAAAGCGACCGGGTGCAGAAGAGACTTAGGCCCCTGTCTCTGGGAAAGCACTGCCCCGACCGCTATTTCTGAGGCATCCACCTCTAGGATATATGGCAGAGTTGAGTCGGGGTGCTTTAGGACTGAGGCTGATACAAACAAGTCTTTCAGGGTTTTAAAGGCCTCCTGCGCCTCGGAAGGCCATTGGAACTTTTGACCCTGTTTGGTCAGTCCGGTGATGGGGGAAATGATGGAGGAAAACCCCTTAATAAACTTCCTGTAGAAATTGGCGAACCCCACAAATCGTTGGACCCCCTTTTTGTCAGAAGGAGCAGGCCAGTCCTGGATAGCAGAAATTTTCTGGGGATCAATCTCAATCCCTTCCACTGAGATGATCAGACCGAGGAACTGGATGCTTCGTTGCTCGAAGACGCACTTTTCAGGCTTGGCATTCAGACCGTGAAGACGGAGTCGAGCTAAGACGTTCTTTACATGTTCCCGGTGTTCAGCTAGAGTGGAGGAAAAAATCAGAATATCGTCCAGATAGATAATTACAAACAGAGCAAGGTAGTCTCTGAAAATGTCGTTTACAAAGTGTTGGAATGTGGCAGGGGCGTTGCACAAACCAAAAGGCATAACTAAATATTCAAAGTGCCCGAAACGAGTACGGAAGGCGGTCTTCCATTCATCACCCATCCGAATGCGGACGAGGTTGTAGGCACCCCGAAGATCCAACTTGGAAAATACTTCAGCTGATCCCAGTCTCTGAAACAGTTCGGGCACTAATGGCATGGGGTAACGGTTTTTAATAGTGACTTTATTAAGTGCCCGATAATCCACACATGGGCGCAGGGAATGGTCCTTCTTTTCAACGAAGAAGATCCCTGCACCCGCCGGGGAGGTGGAAGGTCGAATGAATCCCTTCTCCAGGTTGTCGTCCAAATAGGATCTCAGGGTCCCCAATTCCGTTTCAGATAATGGAAAAATTCTTCCTGCCCCAGGAAGCAATTCTATCGGACAGTCATATGGCCTATGTGGAGGTAGGGTTTCAGCGCCCTTCTTACTAAACACATCCAAGAAGTTGTGATAGTCCTTGGGTACAGCTTGTCGGACCTCAGCGTTCGTTTCCAAGCAGAGTAGGGAAGAAGAGTCCTTGTTGACAACCGTAAAAAACAATGCTGAAGGAAACTCGATTCTTCCTGTGATCCAATTGATGCGTGGGTTGTGAGCTCTCAACCAAGGCATGCCTAGTATGACAGGAAACAAAGGAGACTTGATAACATCTAGGCACAAAAGCTCCTGGTGAGTCCCAGCAATGATAGCAAGCAGCGGAGAAGTCTCCTGAGTCACTGGTCCAGACTTATGGGTTGAGCCATCGGCCAGATACACCAAAAGTCCTTTCACCCTAGGCCGAAGAGGAATGTTATTCTTTAAGGCGAAGGACAAATCCACAAAGCCACTACAAGCCCCGGAGTCAATTATTGCGTTGGTTTGGATATTCCCTCCTGGGAGCTGCAAAAGAATAGGTACAGCCAAATGAGAAGTGTTACTCGACAAAACGGGTGAGGAAGCAGGAGAGATGGAAAAGCACTTACGAAATTTAGCAGGGCAAGTGCGAACAAAATGTCCCGGTTCTCCGCAGTAGAGACAAAGGTTGCCGGCCCGGCAACGTTGGCATTCCTCGGGTGTCAGAGATGGTCGGAGCAACCCCAGCTGCATGGGTTCCGAAGAGTCTGGTGCGGCCATGGCAGGAGCAGGAGGGGCCGAATGGGTGGAGCTTGGCATGCGTGGTAACATCCAGACGGGACGACAGGTTGTGGAAGAACGCTCCAGGCGACGCTCTCTTAGGCGTCTGTCTATTTGAACAGTTAGGTCTATGAGGGCTTCCAGGGTCTCAGGGGTACCCACTCGGGCTAGTTCGTCTTTCAAAGACTCTAAAAGGCCCATACGAAACTGGTATCGTAGAGCAGAGTTATTCCAGTCCGTGTCGGAGCTCCAGCGTCTAAATTTCCGACACATAATCCTCCACAGGCCTGCGACCTTGTTGTAGTGTGTGTAAAGCTGCCTCTGCGGTGGCAGCTAGCTGAGCGTCCTCATACAACCGCGACATCACTAGGAAAAAGGCATTCAGGGTATCTAGAGATGGGTCCTTCCGTTCCAGGAGACGGTGGGCCCAGGCCTGGGGTTCGTCTGTCAGCAGGGAAATGACAAACCCCACTTTGGTTGCCTCGAGAGAGAAAGTCCTTGGTTGCAAGGCAAAAAAGAGTTAGCAGGAATTACGAAAAGCTCTGAATTTATTCCGGTTGCCAGAGAATCGTTCCGGAGTAGGGACCCTAGGTTCGGGCGGCATCATCACCACCGAAGGTGGAGCAGAAGATCCGGAGACGGCTGGCGTAGTAGCAGATAGGGCCTGGACACGTTCCTCCAGTCGGCCGTAACCTTCCTGCAGGTTCTTCACCGCCTGGGTAAGTCCAGCTAAGTGGCGGCAGAGCTCGTCCATAGGGGAGGCTCCCTGCATGGGCTCGGACATGGCTGTCCAGTACTGTCACGTACCTGGTATGAGAGCCCAGAATGCAGGGAGCGGCTTCTCGTAAGCCTCTGGCTCGAGAACCCCTGAAGGTGGGAACAGGAGTTCAAGAGTTCAGAGGGCACAAGTGCCAGGCTGGTGTAGGGCAGATACGGACCAACAGTAGCAAGGGATCCACAGAGGCACTGGATGGAAGACACCCGGCAGGCAGGTAGGAACGTGGACGACAGCGGGCACAGGTAGATGGCTGGAACAGCTGGTGGCAGTCAACAGATGGCAGCAGGCACAAACTATCAGACAGGAACAGCAGGTGGCAGTCAGCAGATGGCAGCAGGCACTGGCTATCAGACCGGAACAGCAGGTGGCAGTCAGCAGGTGGCAGCAGGCACAGGCTATCAGACAGGAACAGCAGGTGGCAGTCAGCAGAGTCGGGTACAAGCCGGGTCGGTAACAGGCGGGCAACAACGGTACACGGGAAGAGGCAGAGACGTAGTCAGACAGGCAGGAGGTCGGTGGCAGGCAGCAAGCAAACATAGTCAGGAACAGGCCGGGCAACAGGAATCAGAAGCAGCAGATAGCAGAATCACCGGACACGCTGTAGACTGGACAGCAAGGAGGCACAGTGGCAGATTCCTTAAGTAGCCCTTTGGGCGCCAAAAACGGTCGCACGGCGAGTCTGCGCGCCCCCGCGGGTAACCGTGCGCCCGTTCGTGACCCCGCGCACACGCATGCGTCCGTTCGCACCATCGCGCACCCGCGTGCGCCCGTTCGTACCAACGAGCACCCGCGTGCGCCCGTTCGCGCTAACGTGCACCCAAGGATACTGACAAGTTCTCAGCAAGGGAATCCTGCGGGCAGGTCTCCCATGTGCCATTGGATCACCGGGACGACCATGACGGTGATTTAAAAAGAGGCAGCCATCCTCAGAGTTTGTCCAGCAACTCTGCAAAACATGTAAAAGAAACAGGGGGGGGTGGCGCCTCTAAGTGTAGTATTAAAACAGTACTACACTTAGAGACGCCTCCTCTCCCTTGTTTATAATTCTGCTTTAAGGATGTCAGCAGATTGGCCTCTACAAACTCAGCAGTAGGGATGGGTGAACGATTCGGCCCGAGCATGAGTTCGGGCCGAACATTGGCTGTGCACTGCATTGCTGCACTGTGCATTGGAAGCCCTGATTGGCTGAAGCAATGAAAATAAGCCTTGATTGGAGAAAGTAATGATGACTCCATCCAATCATGGCTCGTTGCTCTTAGTCCTGCCCCACACTATAAAAGCTATAAAAAATTCTTTCAATGGATGCCATTTGTTGTGTGGTATCGGCATGGAGAGAGATAGAGCAGTGCTACTAGAGACTTAGCCCTTGTACACACGGTCGGAGATTCCGACGGAATGTTTCCTATCGGACCGTTTTGTCGGATATTCCGACTGTGTGTGGTCTGCATCGGACTGTTTCCGTCGGAATATCCGACGGACCAAGTTTTCCAACTTGCCGGTAAAATTTTCCGACAAAATGCTCCTAACGGACATACTCCGATCATGTGTAGCCTACTCCGACGGATAAAGTGCCACGCATGCTCAGATCAAATTCCTAGACCAAAGCTATTGGCTACTAGCCTGAACGTAGTCCCGTCGTTAACAAAATAACGTCATCACGTTATGTACAATCGGATTTTCCGACAACTTAATCCGACCGTGTGTATGCAACATCACTTCTGGACCTCTTCCGGAAATTAATCCGTTGGAATTACTCCGACGGATTTGGTTGTCTGAATCTCCGACCGTGTGTACAAGGGCTTAGTGTGCTATAGTGTTCTATTGTGATTCTATTTTCAGTGAAGAATATCAGTTTAGCTTGAATCTAGCGATAGTTCAGTGAGTATGAGTGTAGTGACCATTCATTTTTACTTTAGTGTCACTTTAGTGTGGATCTAGTGATAGTTCAATCAGTGTGAGTATAGTGGCCATTCATTTTTACATTAGTGTAAGTTTTTTTTGTCAGGACAGGTTTACTGCGGTATAGTTCCTGTGCATTAGTTTATGGATAACGCAATATATATCTGTGCACTGCTGCACATTTAACGCAGTATATTGCAGGGCGTTAGTGCAGTTTTACAGCAGTGTATTGTAGTGAGTACTCAGGTAAAGTGCACTAAACACCTCTTTCCATTGATTAAAGTGCATTCACATACACATTTACACATCTTTATTACATTTTGCTAATAAGAACCCCCACCCCTCCATCATGTCTTGGAGGCCAACAAGAAGAGACAGATCCCATGGCACAGTGAGGGGGGCAGCAGTATATGTGTCCACAGGCAAAAGTGGAACGTGGTCAGTCCTCAGGCAGGGCATAATTTCCTCTGTTTAGTGATGTTGCCTGTGCTATCCAGCCACAACATGCAGAGGAGGTGGTGAACTGGCTTACTAAACTGTCCTCATCATCCGTCACCCAAGCAGAGACTAGTGCGCAGTCCACTGCAGCTGCCAGAGAGGCTTATTCTGTCTCCTTGTCCCAAGCTATTCCTGCCAAAGCCCCAGAATCAGGCATTGAGGAATCAGCTGAGTTATTTTAACACAGCGTCAGCCACTTGCTCTTGATGATGCACAACTATTACTTAATTCATATATTGATTCTGAGGTTAAGGAGGGTAGGAACATGAGCCTACAGAGAGGGGAGAAGACTGGTACACAAATTAGCAGTCATGTTCCCCCAGCCGCAACGTATTGCCAAGTTGTCTCCAGTGATAATGAGGATGGAGGAGACGATAATGATGAGGTCACTGACATGACTTGGAGGCCGGATAGAGCAGAGGAGGAAAGTGAGGGTGAGGCACAACTCCAACGAGGCAGTTATCATGGAAGAGTAGAGAGCAGCCACCCTATTCCATCACATCAGAGGCGGCTCTAGGCTTTGTGAGGCCTTAGGCAAAACTTAAACATGATACCCCACTCATGCCTATAATAGGACAAATAATTCAAGTGATAAAAATTAACTGTATAAGGAGGGTATAGGGCAGTGATGGCGAACCTTGGCACCCCAGATGTTTTAGAACTACATTTCCCATGATGCTCCTGCACTCTGCAGTGTAGGTGAGCATCATGGGAAATGTAGTTCCAAAACATCTGGGATGCCAAGGTTCGCCATCACTGGTATAGGGGGAGGATAAGTGAACGAAGTACAGGGGGCCATAAACTATAGTACAGGGGGAGGGTAAGTGGACCAAGTACAGGGGGCAGGAGAGTGTAGTACAGGGGGAGGGTAAGTGGACACAGTACAGGGGCAGGAGGGTACAGTACAGGGGGAGGGTAAGTGGACACAGTACAGGGGGCAGGAGAGTACAGTACAGGGGAAGGGTAAGTGGACACAGTACAGGGGGCAGGAGATTACAGTACAGGGGGAGGGTAAGTGGACACAGTACTGGGGCAGGAGGGTACAGTACAGGGGGAGGGTAAGTAGACACAGTACAGGGAGCAGGAGAGTATAGTGTAGGGACAGTAATGTATAATACGGAGCTGCTCTCACAGATCCTAGCTATTCTGGCAGGCTGTGACTGGGGAAAGAAAGAATAGAAAAGAACATCCATCATATAAGTGTGTACCACAGTAAAATGTTATATAGCCCGATAGAGATATCAAGAATAATTAATACTTGGTGCTCCTCTCATCGCCCTACCTTACTTCACCATCTATGGGAATGCCCAGTGATCACTAAATTCTGGGAAACTGTACTCAAATACATTACCCAAGTCGACAGCAATGTAAAGCTTACCAAAGACCCAATATTATGTCTATTCGGGTACTACTCCCAACACGAAGGATCATTAAAAACAAATAAATCAACTCCAACCCAATGGACTCATCTATGCCTTCTGGCAGCCCAGAGGATGGTCATGTCCCACTGGATCGACAAAAATCCACCTTCTTTACGCTCAGTGAAACTCACTCTGCAGTCACTATTTCAACTAGAAAGACTGGATACAATTCTATCGAATTTCCGATCAAATACACGTTTTTTTACCAGATGGAAAAAATTTATTGAATACACCTATGATACCAACGAGATTTCAACAATACTTTACCCATTCAGATACACTGACTGGTACTTGAAACGTTCAACCACGAACTCCCTGGGAAAACTTAACATACAAGACCGCTCCAACCCTGATTAAACGGTTATATAAGGTATACCTGGGCAATGTATATAAAACATTCCAGTCACCTATTCTCTCTTCTCTTTTATTTTTTTATTTTTTACTGCATAGGTTTATAGCAAAAACATTTTGCTCTATTATGCATTTATCTATGGCTCTATCACACAAGCTGGTCACGAATAATATCAATAGTAACACGGCTTAACCAGTTCAAGATTCCTTGCCCCTATCCCTATCCTCCCCCCCCCCCTTTTTTTTTTTTTTTGTTTTGTTTTGTTTCTCTCCCCCTTACCTTGACAGTTTCAGAGTACAATGTACAATATTTATGCTAATTAAAAATTGTTCATATTTGGAAGGAAAATACCTCCCCTTTTCAAGACTTCCTCTTTGAACCCTGTTGTCTATTTAGGGATATGGCTATTCTCCTTGCTTTGCTTTGTATTCTTTTATTTTAAGACTTTGTACTGTAAACAGTAAAAACTACAATAAAAATTGATTTAAAAAAAAAAAAGAATAATTAATATATGTACATTGCAAAGTGCTGGTACAATAAATAATAAGCATAAAACATACATGTCACACAAAAAAATCCAACAAAACTGTGCTGTAATAATCATTTTTTAGACTGATAGAGGAATTGCACCTTTGTATATAAAATTAGATTTTTTTGATACTTAATAAAATGTAATCTTATATAAATTACATAATTAATTTATTGCTGTCAATAGTAACCCCTTTTTTGGCCCGGCTCTATCGGTCTAAAAAATGTTTTTTCTTTTTCTATATGTATTTAAGGTTACGCGTATAGCAATACCCTACAGGGTTAAAAATCGATCACTGATTATTTAAATAGGTGATCGTGTATTGGTGGTCACCTTGCTTCCCCTTTTTCCCTCTATCCCTATTAATCATTGTGTGATAAACTTGTGCAGACCCACTGCAAACTAATTGCTCGGACTTCAGTATACCATCACCAAAACAAAGCACATACCATTTGCTTACCAAAAAAAATTGACTCCTTAAACTTATTAGGTCACATGCATTTGTCATCTGCTGGATATTTACAACCACTTCACTCAGAAAACAACACTGCAGGCATAGCATAGTAGCTTGGTCCGGTACCAACCACAGGGAACCCCGTAAATGCAAAGAATAAAGCAATACCAGGACAAGTAAACAATTTGTTGCTTTATCCCAGTAAAGTTTGCTGTAAGTACATAAAGCAGCTCAGTATGTCCTGGTAATGCATACAATATGTTTTATTCTCTGCATACATGGGGTTGCTGTGGTTGGTACCTAACCAAGCAGAGTGGTGAAAGGACGCTCCTGGGAGAAAGTTTCTAGAACTGCGTTGTCACTTTTTGAGTGAAGTGGCTTTAAATATCCCGCAGATGACAAGCTTGCAGTGGATATGCACAAGATTATCACAGCACAATTGGAGTATGTGTGTGTGTGTGTATATATATATATATATATATATATATATATATAATTCTTGACATCTATCACATTGCACTTTAGGCACTTTCTCATGAAGGATACAATCGGGTGCATCTGTCAGTTTTTCTCCTCCATTCTCTTCTATGGAGAGGTGGATTTAAATGGACTTTTGTCCACTTATACCCGTCTACCTTCAATCGGACCCAACAAAAACAAACTGAAGGGGGTTGCATTACCCTCTGTATGGGCTGATCAGGTCAAATGTCAGTTTGGTATAAACAGACAGGTGGTCTGTTTACACCTGACTGCCCATAGAGCAGTGTGGGGTGGTGTCTGTGTCCACTTGGCATAAGTGGAGCAGATACAGACCTGTTAACCTCTTGCTCTTGCTCTGAGGGTAGTCAGCAGACAGACTCCCCACTGAGCAAAGCAGAGTCTGTCCCATGTGAAAGGGGCCTCATTGATGTCTTGTTTTGTCCCATCATCTTTGCTCTGTCTGTCCCCATGTACTCTAACTGCCATCATCTCTCTTATTCCCTTGCTCTGTCCTTATATCCTCTTCTCTGCCCCTTCTATCCCTCCTCTATCTTGAGATGGTCCCTATTATGTACATGCAGCAGGCTGTGTAATCAGTACAGTCTGACATAATAAAGCACCTTACCTCTACCTTCCTCTGAGGACCCATGCCATTCCTGCAACTGTGTCTGCTGGCCCCTCCCCTTGGTCTCACTCAGCCCCCCCCTCACTTACTCCCAGTTCACCAACAAGTATGCAGGAATGGAGGCGGTTCTGGTTCCACCCACATGGGAGGAGAGTCTCTTGGATAGAAGCAGCAACTGATCGATGTGCTGAAATGAAAGGCCATCATCTGCCTTTCATGTGGGAGAAGGAGGGGCCGTGGAAGCTGATGAAAGTTAGTGTGGAGGCTGAAGCTTGCAGTGCTCGGTGCTGCATGTTACCGGTCTGATGTCTGCTTTGCTGAGCAGGGTGGTACCAACATAAGCACTTGAGGGACCATCAGCTTCAGTGCCCCCCTTCTGTCCCCCTAAAGCGGCCTTATACTAACGCCAGTGGCCAGTCCTGCTGAGTGGCTCTCTCTGTGATCCAGAGCTGTCAGCCTCAGAGGCGGCTCTCTCAGTAGACAGATCAGGCAACTGCGAGGCCGCTCCCAGTGCGGGGCCTAAGGCGACTGCCTAATATGCCTAATTAGAGAGTCGCCTCTACATCACATTGTGGAGCTGTTATCTCCCGACCCACTTCCCACAGCTCAGCTGTCTAGGCTTTTTTGGCACATGTGCAGCCGATAGCACTGTTGCATTGTCTCAAGTACATCAAGCGTGGCAAAAAACACCAGCCATTTGAGTACCAAATGCTTGACAAGGCATTTAAACTCCCACCACTCAGCCTTTTGGCAAGAGCACCTGAAAGCCACACAAAAGGGACGCAATTCTGTTCCTCCTCCTTACTCATCTCAGTCTACCCTTGCTATACTTCATGACCTCTCAGCAGCCTCGACAGACAGGGATGATGGTATAGCGCAGGGTGTCCCAGGTCCTTGCAGCACATCTGCCAGTAGCACACCACCAGTTGTAGACTATAGCCGGAAAAATTTTCTGCCCCATCTGCTGCATCAAAAAGAAAAATCCGGTCACTGCTACCCACATGCCCAGCGTCTAAATGCAAGCTTGTCAAAGCTGCTGGCTTTACAACTCTTGCCTTTGTGTCTGGTGGATTTTGCCCCTTGCATGATTTTGCAGAATGTGCTTTACCACAATGGTAGGTTCCCAGTCACTATTTCTTTTCACATAAGGCCAGCTCTGTACCATCACATGGAAGGCACTGTTGTGGCATTGTTGGACAAGGCAGTCAGCCACAAAGTCCACGTTACTGCTGAAATGTGATCCAGCAAGCATAGGCAGGGACGATATATTTTGTTCACAACACACTGGATAACTCTGCTTGCAACTCAAGCTCTCCACAGAGGGTGCATAAGATGAAATTTCTTGAGCACATGTGGTACCACACGTGGTAAAGCAATTTGTTCTCTTTATCCATATTAACACATACATGAGTTTTTTTCACTTATTTTCATCCTTTGGCGCTTTGGTTAATTTTCATATTTTGTGGAATACATAGTTTTGAGGCTTCTGTTGGTCAAGAGAGGAGTGGGGGCCGCCCATGGGCGTCCGCAGCAGGGGGCAAGGGGGGTCAAGTGCCCCCCCCCAAAATCCCCAAGGTGTTGCCACCGCCACCATGCTGCTTTTTTTTTCTGAGTCCGCTGGCGGCTGCATCCTCCACTCTCTCCTCTGGATCACAGCGCTGCCTCTGTGTTCGGCGGCCGCTCTGTAACACAGTCCCGCCCCCCCAGACCAGCTCGTATGATAGTAGAGAGAATCACGTTCCGCCTATCACATGAGCCGGTCTGGAGGGGCGGGACTGTGTTACAGAGCGGCCACCGAACACAGCCATCCAGCGCTGTGATCCAGAGGAGTAGATGCCCATCCGTGCCACAGTGCCTGGATAGGAGGATCGAGGGGGGGCTGCAGTGCTCTCCTCCACCACCGCACTCTCCTGCCCCCCAGTGCTTTATTCCACCACCGCACTCTCCTGCCCCCCCAGTGCTCTCTTCCACCACCGCACTCTCCTGCCCCCCCAGTGCTCTCCTCCACCACCGCACTCTCCTGCCCCCCCAGTGCTCTCCACCACCACCGCACTCTCCTGCCCCCCCAGTGCTCTCCTCCACCACCGCACTCTCCTGCCCCCCCAGTGCTCTCCTGCCCCCCCAGTGCTCTCCTCCACCACCGCACTCTCCTGCTCCCCCCCAGTGCTCTCCTCCACCACCACACTCTCCTGCCCCCCCCCCCAGTGCTCTCCTCCACCACCGCACTCTCCTGCTCCCCCTCAGTGCTCTCCTCCACCACCACACTCTCCTGCCCCCCCCAGTGCTCTTCTCCACCACCGCACTCTCCTGCCCCCCCCCAGTGCTCTCCTCCACCACCGCACTTTCCTGCCCCCCCCAGTGCTCTCTTCCACCACCGCACTGTCCTGCCCCCCGCAGTGCTCTCCTCCACCACCACACTCTCCTGCCCCCCCCAGTGCTCTCCTCCACCACCACACTCTCCTGCCCCCCTCATTGCTCTCTTCCACCACCGCACTCTCCTGCCCCCCCAGTGCTCTCCTCCACCACCGCACTCTCCTGCCCCCCCAGTGCTCTCCTCCACCACCGCGCTCTCCTCCACCACCGCACTCTCCTGCCACCCCCTCCAGTGCTCTCCTCCACCACCACACTCTCCTGCCCCCCCAGTGCTATCCTCCACCGCCGCACTCTCCTGCCCCCTCCAGTGGTCTCCTCCACCACCACACTCTCCTGCCCCCCCCCCACAGTGCTCTCCTCCACCACCACACTCTCCTCCCTCCCCCAGTTTTCTCCCCTGTTCTTGCTGCTCCCCAGCTCTCCCCATTCTCTAGCCATCATCCCAGTGCTCTCCCCCCCTGTTCCCCCAGTGCTCTCCACTCCGCCCAGTGCTCCCCCCCTGTTCTCCCCCCCACAGTGCTCTCCACTCCCCCCAGTCCTCTCCCCTCCATGCTCTCCCCCAGTCCTCTCCCCTCCGTGCTCTCCCCCCGTTCTCCTCCCCAGTGCTCTCCCCCCTGTTCTTCCCCCCCCCCCCCAGTGCTCTCCTCTCTCCCCCTGTTCTTTCCTCCCCAGTGCTCTCCCCTCCCCCCAGTGCTCTCCCCCCTGTTCTTTCTCCCCCCCCAGTGCTCTTCAGCTCTCCCCATCACTCTCCAGCCCCCCATTCTCCCCACCCCTGTTCTTTCTGCCCCCCTGGTGCTCTTCAGTCCCCCCAGTGCTCTCTACCCTCCATGCTCTCCACCCTGTTCTTTTTGGCTCCCCCCCAGCACTCTCCACTCCCCACTCCTGTACTCTCCACTCCCCCTGCATTTTGCCCCCACCCATGTGCTCTCCCCCCCCCATAGTGCTCTCCAGTCCCCCGAGCTTTCCACCCCTGTTCTTTCTGGCCCCCACTGGTGCTCTCAAGCTCCCCCCATTGCTCTCCACCCCCCCCTGCTCTTTGTACCCCCCAGTACTCTCCAGCCCTGTTTTTCTGCCCCCCCAGTGCTCTTTACCACCCCACACTCTTAGCCCCCCCAGTGCTCTCCACCACCCCACACTCTTAGCACCCCCAGTGCTCTCAGCCTACCATGCTCTCTACCCCTGTTCTTGTTGGCCCCCCCAGTACTCTCAAGTCCCCCCCCAGCGCTCTCCACCCCTGTGATCTCCACTTCCTATCGCTCTTTGCCCCCACCCATGTGTTCTCCAACCCGGCCAGTACTCTTTGCTCCCCCTTCTCTCCAACTCCCACTCAGTGCTCTCCACTTCCCCAGGACCAGAGGGTAGGCTGACCGGGGCCGGGAAATGAGGATGGCTGAAGGTGCAGGTGGCCAGGGACCACTCCATCTCACAGCAGACAGATCCTCTGGAAGGAGCACCGCCCCCATCCAAAACGAGAACAGACCCTGCCTGCTGCTGGCCGTCATGGATATCCTGCTGGCATGCAAGGTACTATACTGAGCATCAACAACACACCTTCCCACAGAAAGGGACTGCAGACTGGGATATGGGGCACAGGAGGGGCTGCAATGATGGGCACAGTGAGACTGCATTCACGGCACAGTAAAGCTGCATTTGATGGGCACAGTGAGGCTGCATTTGGTGGGGCTGCATTTGGTGGGCACAGTGAGGCTGAATTTGATGGGCACTGGTGAGGCTGCATTGAGCTCTTGCATCAAGTCTGCAGTCTCTGTCCATCTCCTGTAGCATGTCTGCAGTCTCTGAGGGAGTCTGGAGAGGAGTCAAAAGTGGGAGCACCGCCAGGATGGGGGTCATGGGAGAAGTCAGACTTGTGTGGACTGTGGACAGGAGACTATAGGATAAAACCAGAGCCACCAAGCTGGAGCCGACTGACTGAGCCCTGCACAGTGCACCTGAGAGGAGGTCAGTGAAAGCACTGCCAGGCCAGTCGGGGGGGGGGGCACTGATGTAAGGGGGGAGTGAATACGATAATGTAAGGGGCACTGATATAAAGGGTCTCCTCCTTATATTAGTAACCCACCCCCCTTACCTTAGAGTATTCTTTCTGCAGAAGGTGGCCCCCCCCCACGTTCTGAGTTTCTGGGGTCCCCCTTGATGATTGATCACTTACCACTATTAACTGGAATTTGAATTTGAATATATATATATATATATATATATATATATATATATATATATATATATATATAGCCCTATATGATTTCATATCTATATCTAATACTCTCTTCATCAAATGTGCTTTAAAATGCCAGGTTTTTCCCTTTCATGAACAAGAAAATAATGACGTTATGCTGTTGGGCTGGTATAATAATGCTGTGAGGCTGGTATGAAATTTTTTCCAGGGCTGGTATTTTAAAGCATGGGCGTCCGCAAAGTTACTCAGGTGGCTGCATACCATGCCCATATAGCCTAGATTACATGTATTACATTGCAATACATCTGTTGTTGCCATATTTTTATCTTTATGAAAACAGCCTATACAGTGACAATATGAGATCAAAATATGGCCACAACAGATGTATTGCAATGTAAAAAGATGTACATTCTCTAGGCTATATGGGCATGGAATACAGCCGCCAGAGTAACTTCCAATACAAAGTGAAGATGAATTATGTGTTATATAACACATATGTATTACCAGTGGAAAGATTTTCATGAGATTGCCAAAAAGGGGCGGAGCATGAGTGGCCTTGAAATGATGCCCCCCCTTGGAAAAAGTTCTGCGGACGCCCATGGGGCCGCCTAAGTGAATGCGTTTACAATTTTTTTTGTCCTCGCCTCCCAGGGTTGTCAGCTTCCACATCCCACCGGCAGCATCTGCATCATATGGTGGATGATTATCTAGGGGCGAAAACAGAGATTTCCATTTGATGATTCACTGGGCAGAACTTGCTCAGTATGCAATTGAGCTGCTGGGCTGCCCTGCATCCATCCAGTGTGCTTTCTGAACGGCATTCAGTGCTGCTGGAGGAGTTGTTACTGATAATAGAGTGCGTTTGTCCACAGACTCCGTGGACTGTCTGACATTTATCAAAATTAATCAGTCCTGGATTACCAGCAGCTATGAAGCCCCTGATGCCAATGTCGCTAATTAAGTGTTTTTGGAATGTGGAATCTAGCATTGTGGGTGTTGATTTCATCTGGAAGAAGTTTGGTGTAGGTTTCATGGGCACAATTAATACCCAAAGACCAATTTTTCAGCACCTGTTTGACGGGTGCATATGATTTCAATTTTTGACAGCAAGGCCAATTCTTGCTTTCATCAAGAGTATCTCTATAGGGTTACGGTTTGAAGGCACATCCGCCACCCAAAGACCAATTTTTCCGCACCTGTTCGACTGGTGCACAAAGTTTACATTTTTGCATTCATCAAGAGTACCTCTATAGGGTTACGGTGTTAAAACCTCTGGCACCAAAGACCAATTTTTCCCGCACGTATTACTTCTATCCAAAGTCTGCAGAATAGACACCAGAATTTATCCAAAAACATAGCAAGCTACTTGCTGTGGTGGCGCTCAGCAGGGGGGAGGGCAAGGTGCGCCGGTCAGGGACCAGAGAAGAGGAGGATCAGGGCTGCTCTGTGTAAAACCATTACACAGAGCAGGCAAGTATAACATGTTTGTTATTTTTAAACAAAAAAAACAAGACTTTAATATTACTTTAAGCAAAATACTGCACGTTAACATGCATACAGTAATGCACCACAATAGAGTGCAAATGTGCAAAGATGCTTTTCTATAATTACACTATACCTAATTTGTGCATCCATGTATTATATTAATACAAATAATACAATTGGGTTGTTTGTCCAGGTTCATGGACACTGCACTATGACAGTGTACGTGCATAATTTTAAGTATCTCAGACCAAATGAATCCGCACTACCGTCATATAGATAAAAATGAGAGCAGGGAAGTGTCCCACTGTTACTTACAAAGGACTGACGGAAAGTGTAGGCAGTGCACAAATTATAACAACGTGTAACTGCCCTCTAGCCTTATGCTGCAAATCATGTAAATAAAACAAACATTAGTATAAGTAATTCAAAATTCAACGTGGGTAAAGGAATTTGAGTTATTCATAGGAAAAAAACTATGACTGTGTTACTGCATGTGGGAGTCTGACTTAAGAAAAGGCCAAGCCACCACTATCCCATGCTACCACCCTGTTTTTTCACATTGCAAAAATTTCTGAGGTGCTGAGTGTTTTTTTTTTCCAGTAAACTTCCCAATAATCCCTGACATCTGGCATTTCTAGCACAGCTTCACTTTCCGAGTTAAGCTGATCAAACCTCAGCATGAATGTTATAGCAAAGTAACTGTCATTTTTCTCATTCAAGATGCTTTACTCATCAGGTACTGTATATATTTGTGCAATTTAAACAATGAGATTAGAGAATAAGTTATACTTTTTCTTATACTACTGATCATTTTTTACAGCATTTAATTATAATTGTAGAGGTACCCCCATAGGGGTTGCTGGATATTGTAGTCCATCTGTCACCCTGCCCAGCCCATCATTCACTTTCCAGTCACTCTTTAGACAATGAACAATCCATATTTTTTTTTTGTATTTTATTGAGGGATTTTGAACTTGGATAGGGTAAGGGAAATTATGGAATGCACAGAATCAATAATGGAATCAATAAGATGATCAGTTGGAACCTCTATTTACATTTCTAGAGTCTCCTCCAGCACAACGCTTATTTGTAGACTGTTCCGCTCTCCTGTACAATACTTGGTTCCTGGTACAGCTAGCACATGGTAGGCCCAACTCTGACTCCGTCAGGCCTTAGCAACTGCCATTTGCAGGCAGGGACAGTGGGCCCCTTTAATGTAACAACAAATAGTGAAAGAAAAAAAAGGCCTTTAAGCACTTGCCTACTGGGCACTTAAACACCCCTCCTGCCCAGACCAATTTTCAGATTTCGGTGCTCTCACATTTTGAATGACAATTACTCAGTCATGCAACACTGTACCCAAATTAATTTTTATCCTTTTTTTCCCTACAAATAGAGCTTTCTTTTGGTGGTATTTGATCACGTCTGGGTTTTTTATTTTTTGCGCTATAAATGAAAAAAGACCGAACATTTAAAAAAAAACGCATTTTCTTTGTTTCTGTGATAAAATTATGCAAATGATTAATTTTTCTTCATAAATTTTGGCCACAATTTATACTGCTACATATCTTTGGTAAAAATAACCCAAATTAGTGGATATTATTTGGTCTTTGTGAAAGTTAGAGAGTCTACAAGCTATGGTGCGAATCATACAAAATCGATCACATCTGATGTACTGGTGGCCTATCTCATTTTTTTGTGACCCTAACAAGCCAGGAAAGTACAAATACCCCCCAAATGACCCCTTTTTTGAAAGTAAACATTCCAAGGTATTTAGTAAGAGGCATGGTGAGGTTTTTGATGTTGTCATTTTTTCCCACAATTCTTTGCAAAATGAAGATTTTTTTTTTTCCACAAAATTGTCATTGTAATAGGTTATTTCTCTCACATGGAATGTGTATACCACAAATGACACCCCAAAATAAATTCTGCTACTCCTCCTGAATATGACAATACCACATGTGTGGGACTTTTTTACAGCTTGGCCACTTAGAGAGGCCCAACATGTAGGGAGCACTGTCACATGTTCTAGGAGCATAAATTACACATCACAATTGTTGACTACCTATTACACTTTTGAAGGCCCTGGAGCACCGGGACAATGACACGTGGCACTGATGACAGATGGCACTGATACGTGGCACTGATGACACCTGACACTGATGTGGCACTGATGACAGATGCCACTAATATGGGGCACTGATGACACGTGACACTGATAACAGATGGCACTAATATGTGGCACTGATGACAGATGGCACTTATACGTGGCACTGATGACACATGGCACTAATACGTGGTACTGATGACAGATGGCACTAATACGTGGCAACGATGACACCTGACACTGATGACAGATAGCACTGATACGTGGCATTGATGACACATGGCACTGATGACAGATGGCACGTGACACTGACAGGTGGCACTGATGACAAATGGCACTGATACGTGGCACTGATGACAGATGGCACTAATATGTGGCACTGATGACACGTGACACTGCTATGGCACTGATAACAGATGGCACTATGTGGCACTGATGACACGTGGCACTGATGACAGATGGCAATTATACGTGGCACTGATGACAGATGGCACTGGGGACAACTGGCACTGGGGACAACTGGCACTGGGGACAAATGGCACTGACAACAGGTGGCACTGGGGACAGATGGCACTGAGAGGTGGCACTGGGGACAGATGGCACTAACAGGTGGCACTGGGGGCACATGGCAGTGGGGGCAGGTGGCAGTTTATTTTACTTTTTTTTATACTTACGGCCGCTGCAACCGTTCATCTCTCCCTCCTCACACACTGTCTGTGTGAGGAGGGAGAGCGGCGCTGAGAGATGATCTCATATGTTTACATATGAGATCATCTCTCATTGGACACACCGATCGCACTGTAAATGGCCGCTGTGATTGGCCGTTTACAGTGATCTGTGATTGGCTGTGTCCAAGGGACACGGCCAGCACAGAACTTCCCCGATGCACGTTCTCAGGAGCGCGCATTGCGGAAGTAAATAGGAGGACATCCCGGAACGCCCTCCCGGCAGGTAGTGTCCGCGCTGTAGCTGTCTTTCGGCTGTAGCGCGGGCGGGAAGTGGTTAATGCTAGCTGTCCTTTGGTGGACTACTGCTCCCAGTCAGGCCCTGCCAGCCTTCTTGGCTGCATCTGCCCAACTCCATTGCCCATGACACCATGGTCTCTCCCGCTGACTCTACATTCATCTCAGACTACACCCTCCCAGTCTGCTCTGGAATGCCTCTCCAGCTCTCCCAACTGTGCCTGCCACTCACCAGCCCTCCTGGCTGCACTCCGGTGCATGCCTCCTGGAGACTTGCCCAGCAACACTAGCTCTTGTTGTCTTCTCAGTTCCTCTTTGTGCCTCCTGTACAGATCCTTATTTGTTTCTCAGCAAGGCTCCCACTTGCACCCGAACCCCTCAGGCCCAAGGTCACCCCCACAGACTGGGAAGTGCCTCAAGGGCCCCAACAACCAGCTGGGCTGACCCTGGGTATATCAAGGAGGCTTGCCCCCTGCCAATCCTAGTTGGGGATTGGTCAGGGCTCTCTGAGACACCCCAGACAGCTTCACCTCTCTTTCCCTCCTTCCTTCTAGAATCATCTAGAAGCAGAAGGGAGGTAACCAAAAGATTATGCTATCTGTGAGTCACCAGCCTACACTGAGCAACTCAGCCCTCACAGCCCACACAGCTAGGCCTGATTAAATTTACCTGCACTTAAAACAATCCTACTTTTAGCATCTACCTAAAGTAGAGGGTGCTACATAAGAACTGGATAAAATGATTGATGAAATTTGATTCAAAGCCAAGGACCTTCCAGTGAGTAGGGATAGGTTTTGTGTTTGCTGCCATCATGGGTTTGAGGCGAACTCTGTGTATTTGAGGTTTGTGGTCCTGGCACATTTAATATAAATTTCACTGGGCCCAATTTTTGTAACCATAATGTACTCCTGGCCTTGGTATTTATGTCAGCTGGCTTAGAAGGGGGAAGCTGTCCATGTCAGAAGATAGTGATTATTGCTAGCGGCTATTGCAGTCTCAAGCGATAATCTCAGGTAAAACCCAGCATGCTGGTTGTACCCAAGTTGATTAATTGGTCAAATTGGTACATGGCCTGCCTTAGTTGCTATACAGTGATGCAGTGCTATATTGCTCTTAGTTAATGCAGATTAATGCATTAACTAATTAATTAATGTAGATTTCAGTGTTGTGGGCTACATATTCTTGTGTATCCCCCCTGAGTTTGCAGTTCAGAGATCCAACAATCCATTTTAGGATTACCTTTTGTGGGTGTCAGCTTTTTTTCCCCAGGAGCCTGCAGAGCTTTGCCCCCATGATCATGGTTGCAATGTCGGGTTCCTTCAGACTCTACAGGTCTGTGCCCATATATCATTAAAGGCTGTCAGTTTTAGAGCTGCAGGAAAAGTGAATGGACTGCGAGCATGCTGATTACCATGCTCGCAGTCCATTGAAACTACAAGTACATCTGCCAACCATGGTGGCAGATGGGACTTACAGTGCATTCATTCACTATTTTAAATTGTGACAGCGGCTGTGAGAGATGGGAAACCCCCGCCCGCTGTCTCAGCAGACCTTAGGGGCTGCTGCAGAGTAACAGTTACACCCTAAATACGGGTGTAACATCTAACATATTATTAAAGCTGACCACATTCTTTAAAAATGTCACGCAGACCTACAGTGAGAGGCAGAGGTTCTATGCATTGATGTAGTAGGACTAAGTGTTGGCTGGGACACACAATCTCTGCCAGAGAATGCACAGGAGGTAGTTGAGTGACGCTTTCCTCCTCATAAGCACAAAGCAGCCAGTCATTTACAACTGTTGCTAAGGCGTTTCCTCCTCCTCCTTAACTTCTGCTAAGTTCACCATAGCCCTACAAATTGGCAATGAAGAGTTGGAAGAGTGATTTCATCACAGGATCTGACTTGCTGCAGAAGGATGATCTTGGTCATTTGCAAGCATTCCGTAGATACCGAAGATGAGGCAAATAGCACCAGGACCATAGAGGGAGAGGACATAAAGCAAGGAGTAGCAACAGGCAGTGATGTTCCAGCAGCTGGATCCTACTGCCAAGTAGGCTCCTACGAGGAGGTAGTGGATGGTAATTTGGCAGACCATCCAAGGGTGGAGAAGAGCTGTGAGGGAATGGCAGAACAGTAGCGAGGGAGGATTTTGTCCATGAGAAGGGGACAGCTTTTCTGGAGGGAGCAGCCATCCTAATCCATCTGATGGCACTGCCTCACAGGTACTGGCCACTCCTATCCCCAGGATCGGTTCACAGAAGTCTGAAATGAGGGCCTTTTTTTTTTACCGTATCTTCAGCTGACCGAGCCATTGTGGCCTACATTCTCCATCACCTCAGAACCAGCATTCCCCTCAACCACCCCAGAGCATATGAAACATCCCAGCCTAAATGCTGCCATGCTGTATTGCAGCTTGTATGCATAGTGGACAGGAGTCATACTTGGCCAGACCTGCTGACAGCTCTTCAGGCCCAGGCTGAGAGGGGGCTGTCTCTATTCTAATGTTCAGCCAGGCAAAGTCATGTGTGACAATGGCACTAACCTGCTGGCTGCCCTTACCTGGCACATGTCCTCAACCCAGTGGTGAAGAGGTTTGTCATGAAGTTCTTAAGCTTCCAGGAGGTACTTATTCAGGTCAGAAGGGTTTGTAGCCACTTTACACGGTCATACTAACCCAGCCAGTGTTTGCATAACAGAAATACAATGCCAACATCAGCTGCCTGCCAATCACCTTATCTGTGACATGAGCATGTGCTGGATCTCAGTGGTGGCAATGTAGGCAGAATCCCTTCTAATGACCAATGTGCCACTGATTCTTTGATGACTGAAAGGAGAAAGGAGAAACAGTTGTGGTGACTGCTTTAAGACCGCCTTTAGAAGTTTATTAAACTACAGTGGCCAGGCGTGGCTACAGGCAGCACAGCTAGGCAACACCTAAACCACATGATACCTGACGACGTTGTGTCTAGGACCCTATGGGATTTGTGGCAGTGGACAGTGTTGGTAGGGCAGGGAAGAGTGGTGTCAGTAGTTTTTTTATTTTATTTTTTTATGCTTTTTAATTTTTTAGATTTTTTTACAATAATCTTTTTTATATTTTTTGGGGCCCTTTTGTGAGATTTCAGGGGTCTAAACAGACCCCTGACATCTCCCCTTTGAGACAGACAAAGGGACTGAGGACACAGATTCCCCAGTCCCTTTCTCAGCGGTGAAGATGAATGAACAGGAGACACAGTTTACTCTGCTCAGTTATCACAGGACACAGGAGCGATCTCACTCACTGTGTCCAATTACTGACAGTCCCCCCTCCCTGCAGCCGGCAGGAGAGGAGAGGAGGGGAGCCAACTGTGGGGGACAAGGGGGGACAGAGGAGGAGGACATGAGCGAAAGAGGAAAACATGGGGGCCGTAGGAGAACAGGGGGGCGGAGAAGAACATGGAGGGGGCTGGGAGAGGAGCACACAGGTAACAGTGTGGAATGATCGTGTGTGGCGAGAGAGACAGCTGGGAAAACTGATCCCCTGCATAGCTTTTTAGCTGACAGCCGCGGGAGGGAGAGAAGGAGAAGTGTCTGTCAGTTGAAAATCTATACAAAGGAGATCGCTCTGTGTTTCACAGCTGTTCCTGCCACAGAAATGCAGGGGACTCACGTACCTTGCACGAGACTTGGGATGTCTTTAACTAAAGCATCAGCTGTAGGGGGCCCTGTTTCAGGTTGTCTGTATGGGGCCCTGTGGTTTCTAACAGCAGCCCTGTCCACTTGAACACAGAAATGAGCAGTGACATTGTGTGACTTTCCTAATAAGTGCTCCTTGCCTTTGCAGATGTCTTTGTGCTTAATGTGAAAAGTGCAAGGGTCAAGAGTAATGCCGCGTACACACGACCAGACTTTTCGAAGGACTAGGTCAGACGGTCTTCCCGACGGACTTTCGGCAGAATTCCGACAGACTTTCCAAATGAACGGACTTGGCCACACACAATCACACCAAAGTCCGACAGATTTGAACGTGATGACATACGACCGGACTAGAATAAGGAAGTTCATAGCAAGTAGCCAATAGCTGCCTCAGTTTTTTGTCCGTCGGACTAGCATACACACAAATGGATTTCTCGATAGGAGCCGGGTCTGGCGGAGTTCCAGCTGAAAAATTTGAAACACGTTCCATTTCTAAAGTTCGTCAGATTTTGGGACAGCAAAGGTCCGATGGAGCCCACACATGATCGAATTGTCCGATGGAATCTTTCTGTTGGACCTTTGCTGTCGAAAAGTCCGGTCGTGTGTATGTGGCATAAGCAACATACTGCCCAGCACACAGAGTGCAGGGGCCAGAAGAATTGAAAGTACATAGAACAGTGAACAGGACGATATACACCCTAGTGCATAGTACACACACACACACTCACATACATATAAACACACTCTCTCAAGTCAACATTGTGGCCTTACCAGGTGGCATACATACTGTCCAGCCATTGAGCATTATTTCTGGCTACTGTCTCTCAAATTATACTCTATTTCTTTTTTTCTTTTTTTTTGCATCATATCCTCCTCTCTCTCTTTGCAAAATAAAACCTGCTTTGTTTCTTTCTACTTAAGCTCCCTGGAGGTATGATTAGGTCAGATTTTTGCTTCTCAAAGCGGTACATTGTTTTTCATAGAAATTTGGCGTTTTATATTGTAGGCCTGTAATTCTTAGGAATAACTCACTTAAATCTGTCCAAACAAGAGGTATGATAAAGTTTGAAACACAAAATCATAAATTATAATATAATATATTGTCGTCACTTTCAGTGTCTGATGACAATTTTCCCCACAAATCACTTATTTACTGTCGCTGTTTTCTAGCTGGTCAAAAAACACTTTTGACGTAGAGGGACGCTTTTGGTTTCCATGGACATTCTTAAGTTTCCAGGCAGAAAGAATGGCATATATAATATAAAAGTGCATGCAGGGCACTGGGAAAAGCACTAAGGACAAAAGGAATGTGAAATGATTTGATACAGTAACTTACAGATCACAATGTACTGTATGTGTTATGTTTTTCGCACTTTTTGAATTTGCCGCAGGGCTCCGCCCCCATGCATCGCCATGCTCCCAGGGAACAATTTTCAGGAAGTCCTCTCTGTAAAAAAAAATGCAGCATCTATTCTGCGAAAGAGGAGCTGTTAGAACAGTGATTGCATCATATCCTCCTCTCTCTCTTTACATCATTAAACTACATTTCTCATCATGCTTTGCAAATTGCAATGAATGTGGTAGGGTACATAAATCACTCCCCTCATTTTGCAGCCAGCCCCACTACTCAGTAACACACAGCAAGATAGGTATGTTACAGCCTTATAAATACAAAATACGTTTGTGCTCCCCCCCAGCCAAAACAGCAGATAAACATATTTCATTTACTTGCTTTATGTAATCATTACTGAACTATAGACACATGCCCATAATTACCGTATATATTATACACACTGTACTCTGCTGTAATTTGGTATTAGAAATATTCCTCCTCCTGCTGCAGCTTTGAGCTCTTTCTAACAGCAATCAGTGCTTGTATGGTGTATGTGAGCACATCCCTAGCCGCAACACATGTTGGCATGAGAAAAAAATCTAAAAAGTGCAGCGCTAACTTACTAATCAATAACACAATAATTGTGGAATCCTCTAATGTATGGAAATCTCAATAAGCTTCAATATTACCACAATACCAGTCTCTGTGATATGTAACCTCACATATGATACAAATCAAACTGAAAATAAGACATAAAAAAATGACTGTAAACGACAAACTGCAGGGATGGTAGAAACCCCTTCTACAGATATTTGGCAGTGGATGGTGTCAATAAAGCGGCTTATCAGTGCAGCCTTATAAGTGCCCATAAGTGCGGTTTCATCAGTGCCCATATGTGTAGCCTCATTAGTGCTGCCTTATTACTGCAGCTTTTCAGTGCCCCCCCCCCCCCCAAAAAAAAAACTTCTGAACCGCTAAAATATAATTTATATATCTCTATACGGTATAGAATGGGCGCAAAATAGTCTAGCACCGGCCCTATCTATACCCCCCTGTGATGTTTGTTGCCCCCTCATTGAACTGCTGTACACAGCGAGCATAGTTGACAACATTTAAAATTCTTTTTTTTTGAGAAATGGGCGACAGCAGAGGGCTGGGTGACAGCACGGCAGAGGACTGGGCAACAAAAGGGCACTGAATGACAGCAGAGGGCTGGGTGACAGCAGGGCAGAGAACTGGGTGACAGCAGGGCAGAGGACTGGGTGACAGCAGGGCAGAGGGCTGGGTGACAGCAGGGCAGAGGGCTGAGTGACAGTAGGCAGAGGGCTGGGTGACAAAAGGGGGCTGGGTGACATCAGGGCCGAGGACTGGGTGACAGCAGAGGGCTGGGTGACAGCAGGGCAGAGGACTGGGTGACAGCAGGGCAGAGGGCTGGGTAACAGCAGGCCTGGGTGACAGCAGGGCAGAGGGCTGGGTGACAGCAGGGCAGAGGATTGGGTGACAGCAGAGGGCTGGGTGACAGCAGGGCAGCGGGCTGGGTGACAGCAGGGCAGAGGACTGGGCAACAAAAGGGCACTGAATGACAGCAGAGGGCTGGGTGACAGCAGGGCAGAGGGCTGGGTGACAGCAGGGCAGAGGACTGGGCAACAAAAGGGCACTGAAAGACAGCAGAGGGCTGGGTGACAGCAGGGCAGAGGACTGGGTGACAGCAGGGCAGAGGGCTGGGTGACAGCAGGGCAGAGGGCTGGGTGACAACAGGGGGCTGGGTGACAGCAGGGCCGAGGACTGGGTGACAGCAGGCAGAGGACTGGGTGAACGCAGGGCAGAGGACTGGGTGACGCAGATCAGGGGACTGGGTGATAGGCAGACGAATGGGAGACAACAGGGGACTGGGTGACAGCAGAGGGCTAGGTGACAGCAGTTCAGAGGACAGGGTGAACGCAGGGCAGAGGACTGAGTGACAACAGGGGACTGGGTGTCTGCAGAGGGCTGGGTGATAGTAAGCAGAGGACTGGGAGACAACAGGGAACTGGGTGACAGCAGAGGACTGGGTGAACGCAGGGCAGAGGACTGAGTGACAACAGGGGACTGGGTGTCTGCAGAGGGCTGGGTGATAGTAAGCAGAGGACTGGGAGACAACAGGGAACTGGGTGACAGCAGAGGACTGGGTGAACGCAGGGCAGAGGACTGGGTGACAACAGGGGACTGGGTGACAGCAGGGCAGAGGGCTGGGTGACAGCAGAGGGCTGGGTGACAGCACGGCAGAGGGCTGGGTGACAGTAGGCAGAGGGCTGGGTGACAATAGGGGGCTGGGTGACAGCAGGGCCGAGGACTGGGTGACAGCAGAGGGCTGGGTGACAGCAAGGCAGAGGACTGGGTAACAGCAGGGCTGGGTGACAGCAGGGCAGAGGGCTGGGTGACAGCAGAGGGCTGGGTGACAGCAGGGCAGAGGGCTGGGTGACAGCAGGGCAGAGGGCTGAGTGACAGCAGGGCAGAGGACTGGGCAACAAAAAGGCACTGAATGACAGCAGAGGGTTGGGTGACAGCAGGGCAGAGGGCTGGGTGACAACAGGGCAGAGGGCTGGGTGACAGCAGGGCAGAGGGCTGGGTGACAGCAGGGCAGAGGACTGGGTGACAACAGGGGGCTGGGTGACAGGAGGGCCGAGGACTGGGTGACAGCAGGCAGAGGACTGGGTGAACGCAGGGCAGAGTACTGGGTGACGCAGATCAGGGGACTGGGTGATAGGCAGACGAATGGGAGATAACAGGGGACTGGGTGACAGCAGAGGGCTAGGTGACAGCAGTTCAGAGGACAGGGTGAACGCAGGGCAGAGGACTGAGCGACAACAGGGAACTGGGTGTCTGCAGAGGGCTGGGTGACAGCAGTTCAGAGGACTGGGTGACAGCAGGGCTGGGTGACAGCAGGGCAGAGGGCTGGGTGACAACAGGGCAGAGGGCTGGGTGACAGCAGGGCAGAGGACTGGGTGGCAACAGGGGACTGGGTGTCTGCAGGGGGCTGGGTGACAGCAGGGCAGAGGACTGGGTGACAACAGGGGACTGGGTGACAGCAGGGCAGAGGACTGGGTGAAATTGGGTTGAAAACTGCTCTGCCCAGTATCTCAGTCAAGACACTGCTACAGGAAAGACCAGATATCATCTTGATCTTTGTCACTTTTTTACTTTTGTTTAAAGTCTAAAGATAGAAATAATAAAGTTGACAAAGACCAAGATGATATCTGGTCTTTCCTGTAGCAGTGTCTTGACTGAGATATTGGGCAGAGCAGTTTTCAACCCAATTTCTCCCAGTCCAATGGCTGCATAAAAAACAAAACAGAATTTTTAGAGCCTTTTTTTACCTCCATGATGCTCTGCCCAGAAGGACCTGCGATCATCCCTGAGGCTGGCTGCTCCGCCCCCTGTCCCCCGTCCCCCAGTGACATGTGGGATCATCCCTTGGCTGGCCACACCCCCTCACGAGTCCCGACCAGTGACAATGAAGGAGGTGGGCCAACTCCTCCGTATCAATCAGAGCCCTGAGCCGCCGAACAGCTCTGCAGCTGGGGGAGCCGGGGGAGGGATCTGTCATTGTAATACATGTGATAGTTCCCTCCCCGCGCCCCTGCACCATCCCTGGCAACAGACATTCCCTCTCCTCCTCCAGACACACTCCTGCAGACCCGCCACACGGGGACAGCGGCTCCATAGGTTACATCCAGCGGGGATGAGGAGGTGACAGGCCATGGCTGCGCCCTAGGCGGCAGTGCGCCATGGCGGCTGCCTAGTCCGCCTAGTGGTAGCGCCGGCCCTGAGTGCAGTCTCACCAGTGCAGCTTATCAGTGCCCATTAGTGCAGTCTCACCAGTGCAGCTTATCAGTACCCATCAGTGCAGAGCAGGGATAGTTACCAGAGATCATCCGCATGACAGAACGGAGATCTCAGGCTCACAGGTCTAGTATCTGAAAGCACCGTAATGTCCCACTTCCCGGACCGGCATTTTATGATAGACAGCGCACTGTTCCAATGATCTCACATACAAGATCTGTCAGCCCCGGCTCTCCGCTCTGTCATGTGGATCATCTCTGGTAACTATCCCTGCTCTGCACTGGAGAGAGATGGTGGGCAGGCAGTGGTGGCGGGGGGGGGGGGGGGTTGGGGGCGGTCCTGGGAGGGAGGAGGACACCATCTCTATGGGTGACACAGACTGGTGGCTGTGAGACCCCTCTGCCCAATACAGCGAGCAGTGCAGAAAAATAAATCCCTGCTCAGCTTGAGAGAACTACTGGGGGGCAGTGACAAGACCGCTGGCAGAAGGAATGGCACCTAGGAGTCTTACAAACAGAAAATCACTTGGCAATAATGTTTTTTCAGCAAGATCAGCAGGCTATTGCAGAGGAACTACAGAGCTCAGAAGAAGATGTTGGTGAAGGTAGGAGATCACCAACAAGGACGTGGAAAAAAAGTTTTTACCCAGAGTTCTGCTTTAATGCTTACTCATGTGCTCACTGACTCTGATCACAATGGGAAATTTCTAACAAACATGAACCAAAAATTGGGAACAATTTGGTATATCATGATAGCAGGGTTTTTTTTTAATGTGGCTTTGTGGTTTTGTGGTGTTTTTTTAAACTCTGTTTTGGCATTTTAATAAGCTTCTGAGAAAAGTTAGTGTAGTACTGCTAAGAAAGAAGCCTACAAACTATACCAATAAATTTGTTGGGACACTGGCTGAATTGTACCAAGCTAGGGGCATTATTTTTTTCTTAAAGTAAGCTTTATTATATATTTTTTAGATCTGTTGTGGCTGATTCTTCCACTTGTAAATTCTGGTTTAATAACAAATACTAATACTTAAAATCAGGTTTTGCAGCCAAAACTAATGTTAGATCCAAGACGGTAACCCATGCAGTGCTGGAAGTTCAGCACTGTGAAAAGGACCCGGCTTTAATGAAGATAACATTTCTAAAGTAAGGAGCTCTTTGACAAACATGGGATACTCTTATTATAAGTATTATGTGATAAGCTGTACCAAAAAAAAAAGTTTTACCTAAACTTTAATATTAAGGGAAATATCTATAAAGTTCTGTGAGAGCACCCATCCTCCAGCCGCCTAACAAAATCAAAAGCAGATAAATTGGGGATTCATTTACTAAAACTGGAGAGTGCAAAATCTGGTGTAGCTGTGCATGGTAGCCAATCAGCTTCTAACTTCAGCCTGTTCAATTAAGCTTGGGCAAAAAACCTGTAAGCTTATTGGTTTATATGCAGAACTGCACCAGATTTTGCACGCTCTAGTTTTAGTGCATCAACCCCAATGTGTTGCACTGATATCATCGTGTTCTCACACGCAATGGGGTTGATTTACTAAAATTGGAGCGTGCAAAATCTAGCGCAGCTGTGCATGGTAGCCAAGCAGCTTCTAATTTCAGCTTGTTCAATTAAGTTTTGACAAAAAAACAAAACTGGAAGCTGATTTCTATGCAGAGCTGCTCCAGATTTTTAGTAAATCAACCTCAATGTGAAGAAGATTGGGTTGCCAAAAGCGGTGAGATACTGTGGCTGATTTACTGAAGGTGTTGAGAATCTTCACAATTGTAAGTTAATTATGTAAATTGTGTAAATATTTAGTAAAGTATCAGTTCATGAGAATGGAAAATTCATATTTATTATTTTCATCTGCACACACAGTGTGTCAAGCATGGTGTTGGGAGTGTCATGGTCTGAGGCTGCATGAGTGCTGCCGGCACTGGGGAGCTACAGTTCATTGAGGGAACCAGGAATTCCATGTATTGTGACATACTGAAGCAGACAATGATCCCCTCCCTTCAGAGACAGGGCCGCAGGGCAGTATTCCAACATAATAATGACCCCAAACACACCTCCAAGACGACCACAATCCTGTCCCCAAACCTAAACCATATTGAGCATCTGTGGGGAAGCCTCAAATGGATGGTGGAGTAGCGCAAGGTCTCTAACATCCACCAGCTCCATGATGTCGTTATGGAGGAGTGGAAGAGGACTCCAGTGGCAACCTGTGAAGCTCTGGTGAACTCCATGCCTAAGGGGATTAAAGCAGTGCTGGAAAATAATGGTGGCCACACAAAATATTGACACTTTGGGCCCAATTTGGACATTTTCACTTAGGGGTGTACTCACTTTTGTTGCCAGCAGTTTAGACATGAATGGCTTGGTTGTCAGGTTATTTTGAGGGGTCAGCAAATGTACACTGTTATACAAGCTGTACACTTACTAATTTAGATTGTAGCAAAGTGTAATTTCTTCAGTGTTGTCACATGAAAAAATATCATAAAATGTTTACAAAAATGTGAGGGGTGTACTCACTTTTGTGAGATACTGTAATTGGGTATTCAAAGTGTACAGGAATTTGCTTTTCATGTGACTGGATAATTGAAGTAAATATTTATAAAATTTATTGTGGGAAGAGTTTTAAATCTTTTATAAAATCATCCCAACTGTCATGTTTGGAGCAACACCATGAGGTTGATTTACTGAAGTGCACTTGCTCCAGAGCTTAGTAAATGAGGTAAAGCTTTACTTTGCAAAGAATATCCAATCACATGCAAGGAAAATACATTTTCCACGTTTACTTGTGAATATAACACAACACTTCAACAACATTTATAACATTAACAATATTATGCCTAGAAGCATGTGTCTTGTGTTTCATTTACACAATGATATACACACTCAGAGATAACAAAACATATATAAAACAATTGCGTGACATTTAAATGTGAAATATTCCCTCTTTCTTGTGCCTCTTGAATGGTATATGGCTGCTGACATTGTACATGTCTGTATACTGCGTGGCCAAATACACCCAACAGCATAACACAAACTAAGGCCGAACCCCTGAATCCATCAGATACACATAATGTATATATCCAGTTGTGCATCTATTATTTTAGACCTATAATAGACCTAATAATTAGACTTATAATATCAATTATACAAACACTTTTGACTAATTTTAGTACTTTTACATCTTGGACTAATCTATTGTTAATAAACTCATAATATTCAATACTTGTGTTTAAAATAACATCCATCATTGCGGAGCCATTATGAGTCTTTTCCATATACATTTTTCTTAAATTTATGTCATTAAAACAGTTCTGCATACGTGTAGAACGATGAGAAGAGAGCAGTTTTATTCCGTCAGGTTCTGGCTCTCTACTTTATTTCCACTGTTGGCCAGAACGTTACTTCCCCCCTCATTACTGTGTAATGTGCCATCCACAGGTTGCCTCTAGAACATGTTTTACAGAACTCAAATTTAATAAAAAGAGTTTTTAAAAAGTTGTACGGTGTCTATTTTGCTAATAATTTCAACTGTATAATTTCCAGTCCTTCACACAGAGCTGAACCAGATTTTGTACTCTCCAGTTTTAGTAAATCAACCCCATATTGTGTTATATACCTTTTTGAAATATTGACTGTATTTCCTTTGTGGTTAGAGGGGAGCCCTCTAATGCCAAGTGATTTCATAGGTAGCTACTCTGTACACATTGCTGGGTTTCTGAAGCACTTGAACGCAAACACTTTTCTGTCTACCAGTTGTTAGAAGCACTTTGTTTAGTGTGATATGATCAGAGAATGCTGAAGCTTCCTCAACCACAATATTCATAGCACCCTCACAAGTGACACAGAGTTCAGGTGGCATTGGTCTGAACATAAGGAGGGTGACTCAATAGTTGTAAGAGTCTCTTTTTCCTTTTAATATATTTACAGAATAAAAAAAACTCAAATACTTTGGTCCTGATTTACTAAAGGCCATATATGATTTCTTGTCCCAAAAGGTGGATCTTTTGAGATAAAGTACATAACACCTTTAAAAAAAAGATTCACAGAACACCCTATACCTAAGGGTGGGTTGTTTTTCTTGTTTCACAACAATAAGCTTCCACTGAAGGAATTTGCTTGCTTTTTTTTTAAAGTAAGGATGTATGTATAATGGAAAAGCTAGTGAACAAAGTGAATCCCATTATTCTCTTCTCCAGATGTTATTAACTGGGTGCTCAGGGGTTCCATGACTTCCATTTAGCCCCTCAACATAACACAATGGGAAAGCATGTTTAAAGCCACAAGGGGTATAAATATTCACCCTGAAGCTATTTCTTTTGGGCAGCGTGCAAAAAGTCTCACAACAACACTATCTGGCATTCAAAGAAGCATTCAAAACATTAAGGGGGTGCAAAGCATCATACTATCCTGCATGTCACTGCATTGCTGTGTTATGCATACACCAAAGTGTTATTTTGGGACAATTCAATAAAGTAAAAAAAAAAAAAGTAAACAAAGCAATATGTTGTAAGAATGCATAGCACCACTCCTCACTGTCCTTACATAATGTACACCAGCACACATGCATTTTAATCCAATGCATTCAAAAGAAACAGTTTTTCAGATGAATTATTCTTTTGTTTGTTCCCCTTTAGAACACAAGACTGAACAATTTGCTTTGTTACAAGCTTCTTGTAGGATTTGACATAACTCTAATGCCGTGTACGCACGACTGGACTTTCCCGGCAGAAAAGGTCTGACGGAATAATTTCATTGGATATTGCGATCACTTGTGGGCTTCATCGGACTTATTTTTTCAAAAATTCTGACGGACCTAGAAATAGAAAATGTTTTAAATCTTTCCGACGGAATCAATGTCGGGAAAACCATTCATCTGTATGCTATTCCGACGGATCAAAAACGACGCAATGCAGGTATTGGCTACTGGCTATTGAACTTCCTTTTCTAGTCTTGTTGTACGTCATAGTGTTCTAAACGAATGGACTTTGATGTGATCGTGTGTAGGCAAGTCCGTTTCAGCGGAACACCGTCGGAACTTCGTCAGAAAGGCCGTCAGAGTTTATTCTGATGGAAAAACCGGTCGTGTGTACGCAGCATTATTTGCAGTTGGTTTATATTTTTTTCCTTTTCCAACTTTAGGGATCCAACACTTTTTATCAGTAGAATTTTTCTTTTCAAATTTTTTATTGCCAACAATCAGTTAACATACAGTTACATTGTCGGAGTGGCGTACAACGTTTAGAGCGGACAGAGTATGGTTATACCGGTTGAGAACATTTTTTAACATAGAATAGCGCATTTATCAGAACCACTAACAGTGAGAACGTTCTATATCTCAAATCAGCAGAATTTATAAGGTTGCTATGGCATTTTCCTGAAAGGATGCCACTATAAATCAGGTCTGTTTAAATTGTTCATTGTTCTATAAATTTTGACCATGGTAAGCATAAAAGTGTGTTTTGTTGGAGCTTTCAGGTTAGTGTCCCTTTAAGAATTAATGCAGACACTGGCACTGTATTTCTTGCAGACAACTTGGTCCCTCTTTTGTCAAGGTGCAAAGCCTCGTACACATGATCGGATTTTCCGCAGACAAAACCTAAGACTTTTGTCCGAAGGCGTGTGCCTGGATTTTGTCTTGCATACAAACAGCAAGAAATTGTCAGCCAACAAACACAAACGTAGTGACGTACTGCATGTTTTTTCAGCTCTTTAGCGCGACCCTTTGGGCTCCTTCTGCTAATTTCTTGTTCGTAGAAGTTTGGCGAGTGTTGATTTGTGCTTTTCATTTTGCGCTTTTCATTTAGCACTTTTCATTTCATGCTTTTCCGCTTGTTTCTGAACGGCCGTTCGACAACCAGACATGCAGAATTGGAGGAGATAACGCATAATAATACTATTCTTGATATCACTAGACAAAAAGCCTTTGAACATTTGTTTTCAATAACTCCATCAGTATCACCAGCAAAGCAGCTTCATTATTATCCCATTAACCTCCCTGGCGGTATGATTATGTCATTTTTTTGCGTCTCAAAGCGGTACAATTGTTTTGCATAGAAATTTGTCGTTTTATATTGTAGACCTGTAATTCTTAGCAATAACACTTAAATCTGTCCAAACAAGAGTCTAGTAGATATGCCGGGTATGATAAAGTTTGAAACACAAAATCATAAATTATAATATAATAAATAACTATAAATAATCTAAAAAATAATAATATAATAATAATAAAATTTATTTCCCCACCATTCACTATCGCTCAATTCTGCAAGTGTTCTAATTTACTATCGCTGTTTTCTAGCTGGTCTAAAACCACTAACATAAAGCGGCACTTTTTAGTTGCTATGGACAATTTCCAGTTTCCAGGCAGAAACAACATTATATATAATATAAAACTGCATGTAGGGCATAGGACAAAGCACTAGGGACAAAAGGGATGTGAAATTATTTCATACAGTAATGTAATCTGTAAGATTACAGTGTACTGTATGTGTTATGAATTTTACATTTTTAGAATTTGCCGCTGGGCTCCGGCCCGTGCGTCGCGATGCTCGCAGGGAACAGAGGACATCGGGGTGGAGGGCAGAGCCTGCAGACACAGCGGGGAGACATCGCAGGATCCTGGGGACAAGGTAAGTACACTGCACCAGGATTCTGCAATGCAATCCCGAGTGTGGCTCGGGGTTACTGCTAATGGTACTGAAATTTAACCCAGAGCCACACTCGGAAATACCGCCAGGGAGGTTAAAGAAGAAGAGAATGTGTCCTGCATTTCAAGATTTCATAATTTGCCACGTCGCGAATGTTAATTCTCCATTACGAGCACTAGTTTACAAGACCGACAACAGACATTTGTCTGTGGCAAATTTTAAAACCTGCCATCCAACATTTGTCCACAGAAAATCCAACAATTGTCTGATGGAGCATACAAACAGTCTGATTTTCCGCCAACATTTCCCGTCGGAAAATCCAATTGTGTATACCTGGATACGCCAGGTGGCTGGGCTCACACCTGGCTCAGCCTCTCAGCGAGCCTCTGAGAGACTGAGCCGCCCCCTCCTCTACAGCCTAGCGCTCCAATGAGCTAGGAGAGGGCAGAGCAGAGAACTGTGACTGACAATCTGCAGCTCTCTGCCCAGGGAGCTTTCAGAACTGAGGGATTGGCGATGTTCGACCACTCAGTTCTCAGTGCAGAGGCACCAGGGGACAGATGCAGCATCTGTCCCATGCTGCATCCACCTAGGTAAGTATTAATCTAAAAAAAATCCCAAACCCATGCTTCTCTTTTGAGGCTGATACGCAATGGCCGAATATTGGCCAGTTCAACAGAAAAACGTTGTGTGTACAGCAGCCTGTTTGACAGAAGATGGTCTAACAACCGGCTTTTATTGAATGGACATGCTAGAAAGCCAGCATTCGATCAGCCTTGACAGCAAATGGCTGTGAGAGCTGATCAGTGTGTTCTGACAGGGGGCAGTCCCTCTGTCAGAACACAATAGCTCAGCAGAGGAGATCACAGCACTAACATCGCTTAGTTTGTATGGCAACCGCTCAGTTTTTTGGGGTTTTTTTGTTCAGCCACCGGGGTTGAATGAAAAAAAAAAAAAACGCTCCATGTGTACCCAGCATTAGAATCTAAAGTCAACTCAGCCTGTATAACTATACCATTCACAATCCTCCACACTTTCCCACAAAGTCTCCAGCAGTCCACATCCTCAGTGTGCCATGCATTAGGGAGGTTATATTTGCCCGGCAAAGGGCAACAAATAGAAACAGGCATTACACACGTTACAAATATTACCAATATTATTTATTATGTTTTCGTGTGAATCATAAGACGTTTGCAAAGCCAATTTTTAAAAAAATGATGGGAACTGTTTTACTGGGCATAGAATTTATAATTCTGTTAAGCCAAATTTGGGATCATACTATTTCTGACAGACACAGCCAGCTCTTCAATCTCCAGTGTAGCATCAGCACAACTTATTCCCCCAGTCTGGTGATAGAAAGGCAGAACACTGAGAAAGTTAACTCTCTGCTCTCCTTTTGTCAGCATATTTTTATCTAGCACATGTACATGCAGAAAAATATTATTAGCACCTATAACTTGTCTGCCCTCCCCTAGCCTGAGTCCTACAGGAGGCTAATAACAAGGCAAACTCTGTTGATTGCACATCTTGCAATTAAAAAATATAGAATTTTTAATGACTACTTAGCTATATTATTTATAACCCGTAGTTCAGCAATAAATATGTTACAGACATATTGAAAAACAAAATTACGTGTTAGCCATAACTGATTTCTGAATAATTTAGATCATGTAAGAACATCAATATCCTAATAAAAATGCATTTTAATGTCTTGCTAATTAGGCTGGCAATGTATATTGTGGGTGTTATATTTCTGTTATTACTTACAGTTATCATTCATTTTTTACATGTACCAAGAAGACAACGGCTTTGAAGTCTGCATGTAGGAAATGATGAGTTTTGTCCCAAGGGGGATAATAATTTTGCATAAGGGTATTTTCATTATGTCAATTGTATTTCTAGGAGAAGAGCCAAGCATAACAAAATAAGACTTCTCCAAACACTTTAAAGGCTTGGGAATTTATGACCTCATCTTATAAGAGTGAATCCTGTGAAATATCCTGATGTAGAGTGTATTAGGTAATAGGCAAACATGCTGAGAAAAATAGCATCATTAGTAAAACAAAATGCTGCTGCAAACAAGTTTGAAGTCCAGCTCCCAACAATAGGAAAGACATTCAGTAATTGTTATTGGAACCAGGTAGAGCATTACCATTGTTGATGGAGAAACAGCGCAGTCATTTGTCTCATTTCCTCTGTTTCCTTTAGCAATTTACCCTTGGAAAGCTTGCTTTGTATGCCTCAATACACATTACTTTACTGGGCATTATACAGTTCCCCTCTGTGAGGCTGATACTGTATACACACATTTTACTAATTGGATCATTTCATGCTTTCTTTAGAAACCAATTAGAATCTTTGTTTCATTTTAAAATCTAGAAGCTGATTGGTTGCTTTTGGCAACAGGGAATTTTTTTCTACATATAAAACATGTTTTATTTGTTAGCTTTCTCTCTCTCTCATTCCCTCTCATTCCCTCTGTTGCACTGTATATTATATGCCTTTTTTTTTGAGAAACATAGGTTGAGTCTAGCTTTTAGTATTATCTCAGCCAAAGCCAGCTGTTGGTGATATGGCTTCCTGGGTACATTTTAGCAAGCTTGTTGCTATGAATTTAAGTCTTTTTTTTACTAGCGGCAAACTGACCAGGAAATAATTATGGTAGCTGGGGCTTAGCAGTGGTGGCCACAAAGCAGACACAGAGAACTGCATAAATTATAGGAGAAGCATGATACCCGTTGTCATCTTTAGGGATACCCCAGTATGCATATTCAGAAAAAGTGAAAGCCAAGGTACAGAATGTAAGGTGCCACCTTGCCTTCACCAAAGCTCTGGAGATGCTGATAATGCAGGTCAGTAGGTAAAACAGTCCAAGCTGGTAAGAGTGCATGGGGGCACACAGAGACACAGAGGTGCTGGGAGAAGGTAGAACTGCACAGAGACACATGGGGTCACATCACTGAATCCATGCTTCAGGATGGGGTACACAAGGTCACTGGTGTAGGGTAGAGCAGAAGTGCAAAGGCTCACACTGGACAATGGAGTTAGATACAGGATGGAGTTGGATACAAGATGGAGTTCGCAGGTCTCACTTGAGCAGGTAGCAGTCTGGAGGCCACAGGGACACAGCCATATATAGGCTGGATATATGCAGAGAACACTGGGAGGCACATGGAGACACAAGTGAAGTCACTGGGAACACGCAGGGTCCAACTGCTAGCACATGGACACTTTGATCGAATGTCAAGCAAACTGCATGCTACACTTTTAAGATGGTGCCCCCTTTGTGACTGGTTGCAGTGCTTGCAGAAGCAGGAAGCTATTTACACTGGAGTGTGGAACAGGTGAGTGTGACACTTGCAAGGCATGTTTACATATTTTTGAACCTTTCGTCCCACTGTGAGACAAATGAGAGATCCTGTTTTATGAATGGAATATTTTACCAATCAGAAGAAAGGTCACTGGTTGCAGGTTGGAGAAAAGTATTCTGCATAGGCAATGAGAGAGATAATTTATTTGTGTGGTAACATATATGTAGCACAACCCCCTTGGGGACTGCTTGGATTTACCTGCTCATCTGCATCACCAGGACCCTGTAAACATTACAACCCACCTGACACTCTGGGTTCAGACATCATTGCAACTCCTTTAAGTAATAAGACAACACTCAATGCGTTTATATTCTGTTAATGTTTACTGGAATACTTCAGTTAAGATTTTCAAAAGAGGTAAAGGTTCACTGAGCTTTGGATAACACTGTATACACACAATGAAACATCACTTGGACATCACCTGAAAGGATAAGCAAATTTAAGCGTCAATTCTGACAATACTTCTAAAGAGAAAACCCAGTCTGGCCTGTTCAACCTCTTATGAGAGATGAAGCTAAACAAGGATGATAACAGGGCCCTTTAAGCAGAAAGACAGAATGTCCCCATTGCAGATTTGATGGTCTTCTCCAGCAGTTGGAGCTCATTAACTGTATCTAATAAGGTGTAGTAACAGAGTGATATTATTTCTTGTGATTGATGCAATAAAAGATGCCTATGTGCAGTGTTCCAATAGAAATGCAGTAAAGTGTTCCCAAAGTAAATCTGTCTGTAAACAGTGTCCCAGTAAAACAACCAAGGAAAAGTTTTCAAAGGTAAGCAATTGCCCTCTCACCAACAACCAGGGAGATTCAGCACCTTCTAGACAGCGGTTCCTGGATAGATGTCCTGGCTGCAGGTCCGCCTGGTATGGTGACCTGGTGCAAAGCACGGGGCATGGGTTGCTGGACTGTAGGGTTGAAACTGATCAGATGTCCAATGAAAAACAGGCAGAGGTGGACCCCTACTAGGTCGGGTGAGAATGACGTACCGAGTGTTGTAGGCCGCGACCTCACTCTCCTTGCACCAAGAGACCTTTCTCATATGAGGCCCGGGAAGAAGAGCGCATGGGGGTTGCCTTCATAGCTCTTCCCAAAAATCTCTCCGAAGATAGCAAAGTTTCCTGCAAAATGTGGTCCGGGTGTATGTTCATGTAGAGGGACAGTCATCTGATGGAACTACCAATCCCACAATCCCTTCTTTTTGGCTCACATATATGATGTCAGTTTAGTAATGCTGGACACTAGAGGGATGATATGATATCCAGTCCCCAGTGCCGGGGATAGCTGTTCATTGCAATTGTAGTCCATATTGCTACATCTAGATTCACATAAACGTTATTTTGAGTTCCCTCTACCTGGGATCAACATGGGTCTGAGAACTTCCATATCCTTGCTTCAAAACAAAGAGTAAAGTACAAAACACATATTGTTCATTAGATACAATTCACAGGCCTACTTAGTACTCTGAAATACAAAGATTTGATGTTGCCAATCGTGCTATAGACATTTCTTGAATCATTCTGTAGAGGGGTGTCTTGTGACTTCCAAGTACATTCATACAGACATCTAAATTTCAGAGTTTAGCTGTGTTTAGAAGACTTTTCTAAAAGCAACTGGAATCACACAATGCAAAGTTTTCATGTTTTTCATACATGATGAATTTAATTGCAGATAGTTTAGATGTGTTTAGGAAAAGAAGAAAGTGCTGTATCCATGGTCGTTTATCTGCAGTTAAACACGCATTGCACTTTCCCTTTTCTTCCTGAAATGTTGGTATTTATTCTCATGCTAGTTCTCATTCATTCTCATGTTGGTATTCATTCTTTGCAGATGTGGTCTAACAATAGTTAATAAGCTGTCAACGGTGGACACTGACATTCTGGTAAAGTTGTAAAATTTATTGGGATATGTTCTGATTTCCTCATACATCAGGACACACTGGGATGTTAAGGGAAGTACACATCTTCGCTTCATTTGCCCCTTTTTCTGCCTCTGCATCTGCCCTAGGGCTGGTTCACACCAGAATACAGTGTGGGAAAGGCTCGTTCACAGGTGACTGAACTGTCCTTGCGACCTGCATGCGGGAGCCAATTAATTGTTAATGGCACCCCAAATGCAGATCACAAGGGCACCACCAACTCTCATGGTATTGTAGTACCCTGCAGTTTGGTGTGGAACATTTTTAAGCCCACGTTCACATTGGTCTGATTTGGCATGCGAGTTGACATGTCAACTCACATGCCAAATCGTCAGCTATTGCCGGCAATGGCACCATCCAAATCTGTGTGGTGCTGACTGGCGCCGCACCGATTTCCAAAAGTAGTTCCTGTACTACCTTTGGCGACTTCGGGGGCGACTTCAATAGACATCTGTGCATGAGCCAGCACAGATGTCTGTCAAATCACCCCCCAAAGTCGGACTGCATTGCTGGGTTGAAATTGTGCGAGTTCGGCTGAACTCGCACGATTTCTAACCCGCAGCAATGTGAACCTAGGCCAGAAGTACCATGTATGTGAATCGCCCCTCAATCTTCTCCTCTAAATCAGGCGCACAAGAGTATGAACCAGCTTTGCTCTGCACTCCATTTCAATTACACAACTCTATCTCCTTGCTAAGAAAACTACCAGCAAAATGGAAGAGTAGATGCCTGGGGTAAAACATCCGCCCAAGAATGGGGTATTGAGGAAAAAATGCCTGCTAAACTCATTTACAAGCCACAACTATCTGCAGGAAATATTTCAACAAGTGCAGATTACTGGCATTTAGCTGCGGTCAGATACAAATATCTGTGTGAGTGTAGCCTTATCATACTTCATTAAGCAGCTTTTATAAATCAAGAGCTAAAAAGAAGAGGGAGAAAGTAAAGAGGAGCTACAGTCTCCTAATCAAAATTGAAATAAAAGTATCTTTGTGACTGTTATGGCGCGCAGCATTAAATCTGGATATTTTTATAACTGTTTACATATTACGTACTTGCCAAATCTGTCATTTATTCTCTCCTCCTTGAATGCTGGCAGTGGACATTGCAGATATGGGGATCTGAAGCCCCCACCTATGCATTTTCGGGATTCTGTGGAGGTGACTTACCAACATGCACCTCCCGCTGTTGCACCTGAGCAGTAGTGACACTGCGCGGCGTACTTAGAATGTCCAAAGACTCCTTGGGGTCGATGACACAGATATCCCAGGAATCAACGGGATAGGCCGATTACATTACTCACCTAAGATGCTGTGTTTGGAAGTCCCAGGGTAAGAACAAAAAAAGGTTCAACAAAAAATTCAAACATTTAATTATCCAATGATAAAAGCACTATGGGTAGCCGTTAGAATAAGTGAAGTTCTGCTTTAAATAAACCTGTGCCCCTACTACTAAATGTTTTCTAGTACCTGCCTACTGTAAATACTTCATGACTGATTCCAGACAAAAGTTTGGTTTCAGTTTTTTAAAGGAAACAGGGAGGATTTTAATCACTTTCATCTTTCCCACAGGAGGGATTTCCCCTTTTTTTCTGTCCAGCTGACAGGGTGCCACATAGATACATGGATAGGAAGTGATAGAAAATCTCACCAGTGTGGACAAAGGCAGCAACAAAACTAATTTTGTAGAGTAGGAAAGGGTTAGAATCTCAATCAGTAGGTTGAACTGGATGGACTATGTAATTATCTAAGGGTTTTTTTTAATTGTCATATATGTCTTTCTGTAGTAGTAACACCCATTATCCAAATTTAGTTCCTCCTGTGTAATAGGGATAGGAAAATAATGATAATCTTTACCAAAAGAGTTACTGTACTGGATGCTAGGGATAGGTCCTGGACAGGCGATATGTGTCCCTATTATTTTGGTTGTGATCGGGGGGCCAAAAAGAAGCAGTTGGGAGTACTCAAGGATTCTCACCTATGCAGGATGATGTGTTCCACGGTGATCCTGCAAATGAGGAAAACTGACCTACAATTTTCCTAGGACTGTTGAGTCCTTGTATGGGATCCAGACTTCAGAGTTTCAGAAAGATTTTGGGTTGCAAAGAGTCTCCAACCCTGACTATGGGTATTTCTGTCCTATTTTGGTTAATCCGCCTGAAAGAGAGGGCTGAAAAGGACACGTAGCAGTTAGCAGGTGTTTGCTGGGTGTAGAGTGGAGCAGGGCACAGCTGTTTAAGGACTGTGTACTGTTTGTAACCAAGACACTGCTTAACTGTGGAGACCTCTTCTTTGGGACCCCTGGAGTAGGCAGGGACATTAAATCCTGCATGGGACAAGACCACCAGCACAAAAATCTCTCCCCTCTCCTTGGCAGTGAGGAGAGGAAGTAGAGAGAGGACAGAGGATGATTTTCAGGGTGTGTCGCTACCACATAGAGCCAGAGGAGAGCCCACCCACTGCTCTCTGTTGCAGAGGGCACTGCTGCTGTGCAACTTAAGGGGTTAATAAAGACTGCTGGGGACTTCCTGGGATGTAGTCCACAGTTTTCGTTTAAACTGTGGACAGGATGGACTAAAAGTCCAAATAGACCAGGGCTCAGGAAAGTCGTTTGAAGGACATTGAGAAGTGAATGTAAGAGTGGGCTGCTATGTCAGATTGCTGCCTGCTGGAGGGTTTGGAAATACAGAAAGACTCCCAGGTCATTGGGAGAGTGTCATCACTGAGTCCTGTGTTGCTGGGAAAATCACAAATTTGGTGGGAGATTATCACTGAGGAGTCCCTAGTCGCAGCTGATGCCATCAGGTCCAGATGGAGAACAGTTTTGTGGTGAGAGATCGCCAGATGAAAATCCCTGCCCACTGCTTATCCACATCCGGGAGGTGGGCCTCCAGTTCTGACTGGACCTCATATTATGTCCAGCAGAGCAAGCTGCTGGTGCGTGCCCCTGGTTGCGCGCAGCACAACGATTGGTAATGTGATGTCACTCCAACACACCACATCTCCGATCATGGTAAAGAGGCTATGACGTAGGCTCTTTACCATTTGATCAGCTATGTCCAATCACAGCATTACCTGGAAGTGCAGCACAGTGGTGTAGTGGTTAGCACTCTCACCTAGCAGTAAGAAGGGTTGTTGGTTTAAATCCCAACCAGGATACTACCTGCCTGGAGTTTGCTTGTTCTCCCTGTGCCTGCGTGGGTTTCCTCCGGGTACTCCGGTTTCCTCCCACAATCCAAAGACATGCAGGTAGGTTAATTGGCTTCTGTCCAAAATTGGCCCTAGTATATGAATGGGGACCTTGGATCATGGGCTCCTTGAGGGTAGGGACCGACATCAGTGTGCAATGAACAGAGATAGGGACAATTGTAGACACTCACTCAGGTTGAACTGGATGGACTGGTGTCTTTATTCAACCTAACTAACTATGAAACTATGAGTGCCAGTTATTGGCAGTTCTCTATTCACTGCTAACAGGGTGTGAGTAGAGGGGAGCTGATAAGCAGCTCTCCTGGATGGGGGGGGGGGGGGGTCTGCACTGAAAAATCAGTTCCCACCTATGATGCCAATCAGTTTCCACCTGGGATGCAAATCAGCGCTGCCCATCATTGCGTCCCATCAGTGCCGCCTATTATTTACAAAATTTTATAACAGAAACAAAGAAAAAACGTTTTTTTTCAAAATTTTCGGTCTTTTTTTATTTGTTTAGCAAAAAATAAAAAACCCAGTGATTATCAAATACCACCAAAAGAAAGCTCTATTTGTGGTAAAAAAAAAATGATAACAATTTAATTTAGGTACAGCGTAGTCAATCAAAGTGCGGTGCTTTCACCCACCCTGGTGTTCCATATGCTGCAATCAAGCAATTCAACTAAAGGAATTATATCCCAATGTTATCAAATGCTACTCGCCAGGCATCTAAAGGCATATCCTTACAGGGCAGTGAAAGCATGGGAGAAGGACCTAGGCCAAATTATGGGAGTTCAATGGGAGGAAGCATTGCAGTCAATAATCACCTGCTCTCTAAATGTAGCCCAAAAAGTCTCCCAATTGTACATAATATTAAGGGTACACTACACCCCTGTGAAACTGCACAAGATGGGCAGGTTGGCAGAACCTGTGTGCTGCAGCTGCCGGCGACAAGGAGGGGACCTCATCCACCTCCTGTGGCGCTGTCCAAAGCTCCACCGGTGCTGGACTGAGGTGATAGACACGCTAAATATGGTATTCCAAACGAAGGTACCCAAAGACCCAATATGTTGCATACTTGGGATTCTGGAGGAGGTAGTCCCTGAAGAACTGGTCAGAGTTGCACTTTCGAGGGCATTGTTTCAAGCCAGGAAGGTGCTCCTGACGGGATGGAAGTCAGCTTTACCTCCTACTAGCACCTCATGGATAACACATATGGGAAACACCCTGATTATGGAAAAATACATTTATCAACATAGGGGATGCCCGAGCAAGTTTGAATGTATATGGGCACAATGGCTAGATATGATTGGGCTGTGCCCCAATGAGCTTGTGATGTCCTGTCTGCTGTTATGTCCCTAGAAGTGAAGGATATGTCTGGGATGTGCTCTGGATAAATCGGGAGTGGTATGGGCCATGTTAGTGGAGGAACGGAGGGAGGGAAGAGATATACTGGAGATGTTGTGATGTGTGGCAATGAAGTAATAATGTATAAGTTGATGATTAAGAATCTTTACTATGTACATGCACATTGGCTGTTGTAACCTGACAAGTTCAATAAAATATTTTGATTTAAAAAAATAAAGTGTGACAGCGCTGAAACCTGAAAATTGGCCTGGGCAGGAAGGGGGTGAAAGTGGGCAGTAATGAAGTGGTTAAAGGGGCAAGGTCACCTAATTTTAGGATACAGTTTGGGCACTTATGCCCTGTAATGTGGCCTCTACTGTTTATGAAGATCTATTTTAATATGTATTGTTATAGTGTCTGGCAGTGTTAGTTCTCCCACAGCCCACTCTAAAGAGCTGACTGGGGCAAACTGACACTGGTTGAGATCTGTTTGGTAGTGGAAAGCTCCTTGGGGATGTAGAGAAGTGTTTGCGGAGTGGGGATATGCTCATCAGCGAAGAACAATCGCCTGGGGGGGATGTGTTCGCTCTGCAAACACATTATTGGTTTAGAGGATGTGTTCTCGTGTCACCCCTGTATGCCTGATCAACATATTTGTGGTGCCATGAGCATACACCTGCAGATAATCTCCCATCCACAAAGACAGTAGTATAATCTGGGTATGTGTTGTTCACTGAACAGTGCAGAATAAGGACTCACGAAAAATGGTAAAAACGGGAGTCTTTGAATCGTTGTGCTCGGGAGCAGCATTCATAACCTCAGGCTTCCTGTGATCTCATTTGGTGTACAGAGATGCTGCCACCGCCCAGACACACCCCTAAAGACTACCCTAGTCATTATTCATTGGTTGTTGTATAAATTCATATCCTTGTTTGGTCATATCCTTGTTTGTTCATATCCTGTGAGGTCGCATGCTGTTTGTGGCTTCCTGTTTGTGTGTGAATAAAAAGCCAAGAGGAATAATGGAGCTAAGATGGTGATTATGTCTGTTCACTGGGGAAAAGGGGAGACGTGGGTTATTTAAGGATGCATTATACCAAAAGGCTGAAAGGGTGCTTAATATCACAAGAGTATAGTGGAATATCCACGACACCACTCAAGTCTGAATGTTCCAATACCAGACCTTTTGGCCCTAAAAGATCAACACTCTGGCTAATGGGCAGGGTTTAAAGTGACTAACGGATCTTTAGGTCTTAGTGTCACTATTTAGTTAGGACCTCCCTGGTTTTAGGGTTTGGGGCAGAAACATGAGGTCCTCAAGTTTTTTATAATTGTAGCGCTACCCTTAGGGTCCGTTCACACAGGGGCAACACGACTTTCAACACGACTTTTGGAGGCAACTTAGACGCAACTTGGACACGACCTGAACACGACTTGGGGCGACTTACAACGCGACTTTAAGTCGCCCCAGGCCAGGTGACTTTTGCTGGTTGATGTCACATGATGTCACGATGTCACCGTCCCGGAGGATGCTGGGACTGGGACATCGTAAGGGGGCGGGGTCACCATTTGACATCAACCGGCGACCCCGCCCCTTGTCCCTATATAAGTCGCCGCGCACCGCGTCCCCGGAATTGCGGCCGAAGAGAGCGTCGAGTCAACATCTCCAGGAGAAGAAGAAGAACGGAAGGCGGCGGAGGCGGCGACAGCGGCGACAGAAGACCGGGCCACCGCTAGTAAAAGAGCTGAAAGAAGAAGCGGTGGCCTGGCAAGAAGAACCGAAGAGGGGGACAAGACCCCCGAAGTCGGAAGAAGAGGGCGGCGAAGAAAGCCGGGCTCCTCCGCTAGCAAAAGAGCTAGCAGAAGATAGCGGAGGAGTCTGGCGAGAAGACCCCCGAAGATGGAAGACCCCCGGAGCTGTGCAATAAACTATTTTAACCCTGTGTTGTGTTTTTTTTTTACATTTTTTTCACAGGTGAATGGGTAAGGGTACGTTGTACCCCATACTCATTCACATAGGGTGGGGGGCCCCCGGATTCCGATAAGCCCCCGCCCGCAGACCCCGACAAACAACGGCCAGGGTTGTCAGGAAGAGACCCTTGTCCTCATCAACATGGGGACAAGGTGCTTTGGGCAAGGCACCCCACCATGTTGAGGGCACGCGGCCTGGTACGGCTCAGGAGGGGGGGGCCGCACGCTCGTCCCCACCCCCTTTCCTGGCCGGCCGGGTAGCGCCCTCAGATAAGGGTCTGGTATGGATCAGGGGGGGACCCCCATGCCGTTTTTTCGTCATAGGGGGTATCCATACCATACCTAAGGGCCTGGTATGCTCTTGGAGGGGGAACCCACGCCAATTTTTTTTCATAAATTTTCCGTGGAGTTCCCTCTTGAGAGCTTATAATTCTGTCAGAGTCGCCTCCGTATAGATGGAGATCCGACTTGGAGGCGACCTCCATTGAAATCAATGGATACCAGTCGCCTACAAGTCGGATTCCAGTAGTACAGGAACCTTTTCTGAAGTCGGAGCGACTTCAGTAGTGTGCATTAAGACGGCTCTCATTCACTTACATTGATTTTTAAATGTTGTCCGACTAGGGGCGACCTGAAGTCGGATCTGAGTTGCCCCTGTGTGAACGGACCCTTACGGGAGCCGCTGGATTTTGGATTCTCCTATTCCTGTAGAGCCAGGCAACATGCATTTTCAATTCTCATTCAGAGACAATGTCTATGAACTTGCTTTTGTTGTTTTATTGGGGAAAATAACTTGGATAGGGTATAGGGATTATGGGATGCCCAACTTGACTTAAAGAACAATGAGGAGGACAACTTTCTTCTCTATGTAATTCAGAAAAATTAACACACACTAAACTATATTCTCCACAGGACAGCAACAGTCTCTATGAACTTGACAAGGAAAATTTCCCGTACAGGAGCTGTGGGTCCCCAGAGTAGAATTTTAGTGAAATCTCTACTTGCAGGAGCTCTATGTCCCCTTTCCTTGAAAATATCAGCCCACCTGGCTGCAAATTGAAATGTCCCAGGACATAGGAGTAGGTCACAGCTTGCTAGCACAGTCCCAGAAAAGTTTTCCAATATTACTCTGCAAAAGTTTGTGAAGAAATGCTGTAAAGGAAGAATGCTTTCAAAAAATACTTTAATGGTTTATTTTGATCAATTTACAAAATCCAAGGAAGCAAACAGAAGGAATCTAAATCAAATCAATATGTAGTGTGACTACCCCTTGGCTTCAAGAAGCATCAGTTTTTGCACTTGCACACTTTGTACACTTTAAAACAGAACTAAAACAGAAACAGCTGTGTAGGAGGCTTAAAACAGGGAAAGAAACAGCCAAACTCTGCTACTAAGGTTAGGTTCTGAAAGACTGCTTACATATCACAGGTCATACACCATGGCAAGACTGAGCACAGCAACAAGACACAAGGTAGTTATTCCAGGTCTACAAAATCAAGGTAGCATCAGCAAGTTCTCTTCCAGGCAAATATTTCAAAGCAGAATGGGGCTCCAAGATGTGCTTTTCAATCTCTTATGAAAAGGCACAAAGTAATGAGCAACGTTGAGGACCGTTGTTGACAGTGGTCAGTCAAGGAAACTTAAGGCAACAGATGAAAGATACATTATGCTTAGTTCCCATCAACATCAGAAGATGTACAGCAGTGCCATCAGCACAGAACTAGTGGAAACCAGTGGGACCTAGGTACACCCACCTATCCGTCCAGAGAAGTCTGGCCAGATGTGGTCCAAATAGAATAATTGTGACCAAAAAGCTATACCTCTGAAGTGGAAACAAGGCTAAGCGGCGCAACTATGCATGAAAACATAGTAACAGGGGTGCAGAGAAATGGCAGCAGGTGCTTTGAAATAAGAGCTTTTATAAAAGGTACAACAAGGCGTGTCTGCAGGTAACAGTGAAGCATGGTGGAGGTTCATTGCATGTTTGGGGTTGCATTTCTGAAAATTAAGTTGGAGATTTGGTAACGATCAATGGTGTCTTCAATGCTGAGGAATAGAGGCAGACACCTATCCATCATGCCATATCATTAGGGAGGTGTGTGATTGACCCTAAATATATTCTGCAGCAGGACAACAACCCCCAAACATACTGCCAATGTAATTAAGAACTATCTTCAGCGTAAAGAAGAACAAGAAGTCCTGGAAGTGATGGATTGGCTCCCACAGAAGCCTGAGCTCAATATCATTGATATATGGGATTACATGAATAGACAGATGGATTTGAGGGAGCTTACATCCACAGATCTGTGGTTAGTTCTCCAAGATGTTTGGAACTACCTACCAAGTTCCTTCAAAAACTATGTGTAAGTGTACCAGAAGAATTGATACTCTTTTGAAGGCAAAGGGTTGTCACACAATATATTGATTTGATTTGGATTTCTCTTCCGTTCATTTACTTTTTATTTTGTTAATTGATAAAAATAAACTTTTAACACTTCTATTTTTGAAAAAAATTATTAATTTACAGCATTTTTTTACATCTGCCTAAAAGTTTTGCACAGTAGAGTACCTCAACCAGGAATGTGATACCACTTTCTTACTTAAAGTTAAGAAATATAGTGGTGTCACCTCTTCTCCTACTGATTGGACAATAACAGGGCAACAAATCACTAATAACTCACCAGCTATGCTCACTCTGCTCTATCCTTCTGCTAGCAGGTTTCATCTCAGTACATGTTTATGCACCAGAGCCTTACTATCTCCTAGTGCTGCACCTCCCTCTCCTGGTGCTGCTGCACATGGAATGACAGAAGCCTGATATCAAAACAGATGCAGGTACTTATGCTACCATAATTGTATATAAAATATATTTAACTATAGCAAGCAGTCAGACTCCAGAAGAAACTACTCCAGCCCTTCTGAAATTCAATGAAAGATACAGAAACTGGGAGAGGAAGGCCAGCAGCTGAATAGGTATGGTTGCATAGCACAATACTGTTAAAGTGGTAGTAAACTCTGTTACACCACTTGTACCTACAGGTAAGCCTGCAATAAGGTTTACCTGTAGGTACTGTGAATAGCTCCTTGCACAACAAACTTGCACAGTTTAGGAGATATTCAGAGTGCATGCAGCCGATGACATCACTAGCGCATGCACTCTGAAGGTCCAGCTTACAGTGCCAGAGCTTCAGAGACTGCGACGTAAATGGCGGCTCCCGCGAACATGCGTGGGAGTTACGTCATCATGCCCCGGCCACTCATTTAGCCGGAGGCCCCGAACCCAGAAGGAAGACAGGGGGAAGATGTCAGCCCTCTCAGCAGTGACATGTTTGTGCTGGAGGGCTTCATTCTAAGGTAAGTTTTTCATAATGTGCTGGTATGCAATGCATATAGTACCCTGATGTTTAGGCAGGGTTACTATTAAATTTATTGCCAAGTAATAGTTGCCTTGGCCAATTGATAGGAGGTCAATTGATTTCACCCTAATTCTGGAATTTCTGCACTTCTCTCTTCTTTCCCTAGATGGCTGGGTATCTAGTGACATTAGATAAGACAAGGGCATTGCAAGGACAGATTAGGAATGAATGGGGTGTCTCAGCCATTGGGCAGGGATTTTCTTGTGTCCCTTGGCCTGCTGGGAGAGCCTATTTATTTGGGTGGCGTCAGGTGATCAGGGTTCTGTGCCACCTGGATGGCTGTCCGGATGAACGTTTGTCATACTGCCCTAGGTTGCTAGGTCAGGAACCTAAGGCCTACCCCAGGGACATCTGGCTGCTAGGCTATCTGAGAGCCTATCCATAAGTAGTGCAGGGTTGGGACTACAGGTTTGCATTGCATACTAGTACATTATGTGACACTTACCTGCAAACAAAGCCCCCGCCGTCACCGCTTCGGGCCGCATCAATGTTTGCCCTTCTTCCTTCTGGGGCCGTGGACTCCGATTCTGTGACTGGCCGAAGCCGCATGACGTTAAACCCCTGCATGCACATGGGAGCCGCCAGTCATCGCACTCGCTCATGAAGAAATGGCCAGGGGGCTGTTTCTTCATAGCGCATGTGCCAATGACATCATTGGCGCAAAACACAGTAAATATCTCCTAAACGGCACACGTTTAGGAGATATTTACATTACCCATAGGTAAGCCTTATTCTAGACCTACCTATAGGTACAACATTCACAGAAAGGTTTACAACCTCTTTAAGGCGTCAGCAAACCAAGACATTTTGGACAATTCATGCTGGGGATGGCCCTTACCTGTTCCAACATGACTGCACACCAGTACACAAACAAGATCCATAAAAACATGGATGAGCGAGTTTGGGGTGGAGGAGCTTGACTGGCCTGGACGTAACCCGATAGAAAACCTTTGGGATAAATTAGAGCAGAGACTGCGAGCCAGGCCTTCTTGTCCACATCAGTGTGACCCACGATTCAGTAATGTTCCACTCAGCCTCGATCACTGTGGGGAGTAGTGGAGGTCATGCCGCATCCACTGCAGGAGTGCCAGCTAGGGATAGAGTTCATCCCTGCTCCTATAGTCACTAGAAGGAAGAGAGGAAGGATCCCTGGTGCCACACATCCACGGTGTCCTGTAAAGGTTATGGGAGAGACAATCTCAACCTGGGCTCCCACGCCTTCAAGTGCATGTGTGGCAACAGGGATCCTTCCTGTCTTTCTTCTTGTCCACATCAGTGCCTGACCTCACAAATGCACTTGGAAGAATGGTGAAACATTGCCATAGACACACTCCTAAACCTTGTGGACAGCCTTTTTAGAAGAGTTGAAGCTGTTATAGCTGCAAAGGGTGGGCCAACTCAATATTGAACCCTATGGACTAAGACTGGGATGCCATTAAAGTTCATGAGCATGTAAAGGCAGGCTTCCCACTACTTCTGGTAATATAGTATATATATATATATATATATATATATATATATATATATATATATATATATATACGGGGCCTCCTGTACTGGGCCCAGGCCTCATCAATTCAATAGGGGGGCCCGGATACCCGTCTTTTCTTTTCTCCTTCCAGCGCAGGGGGATTGGTTCTAGCATTTGCGCTCCCTGCTCTATGGGATCCCTGTGTGCCTATTTACCCGCAGTGCTGCCTATTTCACTCCTTTCCACCCGGCAGCTGCTGAGGGCACACAGGAGTGTTATTTCAGGATGGTGAGTGGGGGACTCACCATCCTGAACGAATACACAATCCTCAATGAACACAATAAGCGATCTGTACCGATTGCTAACTGTGCGGATTCAGATATTGTCTCCTTGCACTATTCACTTGAATGGGTCTTGTTCAACGGGGGGTATTATTTGTTCCATGGCTGCATAGCATAGCATCGAATTCGATATTTTCAGAGGAGGGGGGCCTGTCAGGTAGACTGTACGGAGCCCCCTGTGATTTCTCAGCAGCCTGTATATGTACATATATATATATATATATATATATATACACATATATATATATATATATATATATATATATATATATATACACACACACACACACACACACACATTTTTTATATTTTTACTCTATTGCAGCACTTGAATTTTATGTGTCTGAGATGCAGACCATATTGAAATATATTTTATGTGTGCTTAATCATAACTTGACCTCATCAGCTGGGAACAGCCATTGAAAAAGAAAGAAAAACAGGAGGAGAAAAGTTGAGATTGTGAGAAGCAATGCAATGTTCAAGCTCTGCCATTTCTTCCTTCACTGTGTGTCAAATGACTTATTTTTTTTATCATAAATTCTTTTCCTCCCGCAGTATACTGTTGTAAAAATGAAGTACAAGCGTGCACCCTTCATTGCATCTCTTGGACTAATTAGGCCTGGCTCCAGATAGAGACGTACAATGCAGGTCAGGCCTCCAGGGAGGAAGGTGGGTGTGAAAGCCAGGCTAGGGGAATGTGGTGATGTAGTGCCTCAGACTGCAATATTTCACATAGGCCTGTACAGAAGTGCTGCTTGACACATGACAGATTGAGTGCCATGTACAGGACCTTGAACATTTCTCTCCAACCAGTCTGAAAACAGACCTGTCTTAAAGGGACACCCTTCTACTCCTTTAAAAGCTTGGGATAAAAGGGTTAAACAAATGTTAGTGATATGATAAGGTACTTGTTTATGTAAAGAATGACAGATTATTGGCTCCAGTTTCCAGCACTAAAGGAAATGTTAAAATAAGTTGGACTTAACTTCATATAATGATGTGATTTCCTCCATAGGGTTTACTAATTCAGAGGAACAATTCACTCTGGGATTTCATTCAAATTATTTTTTTTCAGAGCAGAGCTGCAGATTAAATTTTTATTTTTTTTCAAGTGTTGGAGCCATGGAGGTGGGAGTACGGATTCCATAAATGTTAGTGCAATAGACCTTCACTTCAGTCCTGCAATTTCAATGTTGTTTGAAGTTGTTAGGGGAAAATAGTAGTTTTTCTTTTTAGTTAACATCAAAGAACTAAAGGTAGCAAAAACTGTACCATCGTACACATGGATCAGATGTGTCAGTAGGATCAATGGTCTTCCAATGTTGCATTGAAAGTTTTACATAAACATACTTCTTTTAATAAGAAGACTTTTTTTAACTCCAGTTATTAAATTTGGCAGTATAGACAGCAATGAAAATGTGCACGGAAACCAATAGCAACACGTTGAATTTGGCCCTCAAAATTGATTTCTGGTTGGTTAAAATTGGCACGCATTTTGCTTTTAAAATGTAAAAAGCCTGTTTATATGATTGTGGGACCAGCATGGGAACAGCAAGATTGGTCAAGCTTTAAGTTCTTACAAACTCCAAGTTTGTACTGTAATGTCGCGTACACACGATCGGAATTTCGGCCAGCAAAAGAATGATGAGAGCTTTTCATTGGAAAATGCGACCGTGTGTATAGCCAAATTTCCACCAGCAAAAATTTGTTCTCAATTTTCCAGGCGAAAAAACTTTCTATCGGAAATTTCCGATCATGTGTATGCAATTCCGACGGGCAAAAACTCAGACTTGCTCAGATTCAACTACGAGATGGAAGCTATTGGCTACTGGGTATTGAACTTCCTTTTTCTAGTCCCATCGTCCGGGTTGTACGTCACCGCGTGCTTGTTGGAATTTGGTGTGACCGTGTGTATGCAAGACACCTTGAGCGAAATTCCATAGGAATTCCGTTGGGAAAACCATCAGAGCTTTTTCCGACCACAATTCCGATCGTGTGCACATGGCATCAGAAAACAGAAAACCACACATCCATCTAAATATAACCAGATAAACAGGCACTTCTACCCACTTGATTTTTCTGTTGGAATAACATATTTGTGTATCACATTTAACACTGTTCAATGATGTTGGGAGTAGTGATGGACGAACTTCCGACGGGACGTTTCGCGAACGCGAAATGCGAACGGACCCAAACGTTCGCGAAACCGAACGTTCGCCGCGGGCCCCATTGACTTCAATGGGAGGCGAACTTTGCAAACCTTCATGTCGAATTTGCGGCCACGTGGTAATTATTAGGGGGTAAAACGTAGTCCCACCATCTGGACAATGACATAATACATGTATGAGGTGAATTTGGGATCGATAACTACAAGCATTTTTATTTTATTTGGGAAATTGTTCTAACAATTCAGGACTATGGAGCTAATGAAGGCAATGGAGGAGAGGGAAGGTCAGGGACCAGGGTAGGCAAAGAAGAGGGTGCAGGAGATGATCACCAGCAGCGTGACATACCGGAATGACACATGCACCGTGATAGAGGCATCTGACAGCAGCACCGTAATACAGAGCACTGACAGCAGCACCGTGACATACAGCGCTGACAGCAGCACCGTGACATACAGCGCTGACAGCAGCACCGTGACATACAGCGCTGACAGCAGCACCGTGACATACAGCGCTGACAGCAGCACCGTGACATACAGCGCTGACAGCAGCACCGTGACATACAGCGCTGACAGCAGCACCGTGACATACAGCGCTGACAGCAGCACCGTGACATACAGCGCTGACAGCAGCACCGTGACATACAGCGCTGACAGCAGCACCGTGACATACAGCACTGACAGCAGCACCGTAAGCAGCCCCAGGAGGAAGTCAGCACAGCACAGGGATGGTGTGATCCCCTCATAATAAGAACCCCCAGGAGGAAGTCAGCACAGCACAGGGATATCATAAGCAGCCCCAGTAGAAATATGACACCGCTCAACCTCTTCAAAGAGGAGGGTAGGGGCATATAGTACGGTGTGCTTTTTTGGGTCAAGGAAGTGAGCCAAATGAATTAAGAAGGTCTGTGTGCTTGATTAAAAAAATAGTTTATAGACATATACATGGTCTACTGGTCACATGTGTTGAATTCCTCCGAGATCCATGCCTCATTCATTTTTAGAAATGTGAGGTAGTTAACACTGTGGTGAGCTAGGCGAGTACGCTTATCGGTCACAATCCCCCCTGCTGCGCTGAACGTCCTTTCGGACAGGACACTGGATGAGGGGCAAGCCAACAGTTCGATTGCAAATTGGGCAAGCTCTGGCCAGAGGTCAAGCCTGCCCACCCAGTAGTCTAGGGGTTCATCACTCCTCAGAGCGTCCACATCGGCCGTTAACCCAATGTAGTCGGACACCTGACGGTCTAGGCGTTCCCTGATGCTGGATCCGGATGACACCTGTCGATGGGTCGGCTGAAAGAATGACCTCATATCCGAAGTCACCAACACATCTTCAAACCGGCCTCTTCTTGCAGGCGCTGTTGGATTGGTACCCGCAAATCCTTCTCTGGGAGTGGGAATTGCTCCTCTGCCAGCGCACGCAAAAGCAGAATGCAGCATTTCTCGAAGCAAGGCCTGGAAGTGCTGCATTCTGACAGCCCTCTGCGACGGCGGTAACATTTCCGCCATTTTGTGTTTGTACCGGGGGTCTAAGTACGTTGCCACCCAGTACTGGTCCTTGACCCTCATGCTTTTTATACGGGGGTCCCTATTAAAACACTGGAGCATGAAGGCCCCCATTTGCACTAAAGTGGAAGCGGTGTGGTGGCCTGGCTCCTGCTCATCATCCAGGATAATGTCGTCCTCTTCATTCTCCTCTCCCCATCCTCGCACAACAGGGATCCCAGAAAGGTTTAAAGCATGCTCTTCTTGCTCCTGCTCATCCGCCCCGGCACCATCCTCCTCTGACTCCTCATCAGACTCCTGTTGTTGACTTGTCTCAGATAGAGTAGCCCCCCCTGGGAATTCATCCAGCATTGCGACTTCCTCATCTTCCCGCTCCTGCTCCTCCACAGCCTGATCAATGACACGACGCAATGCACGCTCCAGAAAGAAGGCATAAGGTACCATGTCACTGATGGCGCCATGGCTGCGACTGACCAGTTTGGTGATCTCCTCAAATGGCCGCAGAAGTCTGCATGTGTCGCGCATGAGCAGCCACTGGCGCGGTGAAAAAAAACCCAGCTCCCCAGAACCGTTTCTTTCGCAGAGTTCATACAGGTAGACGTTAACTGCACGTTTCTGCTGGAGCAGCCTATCAAGCATATAGAAGGTTGAGTTCCATCGCGTCGGGCAATCGCAAATAAGACGTCTGACCGGCAGATGGTGTCGCCGCTGAATGTCAGCAAGGCGAGCCATGGCCGTGTAAGATCTTCTGAAATGGGCCGAGATTTTCCTTGCCTGCCGCAAGATGTCCTGGACCCCAGGGTATTTGACAAGGAATCGCTGCACGACCAAGTTTAAGACGTGTGCCATGCACGGCACGTGCGTGATTTTGCCCTGTTTCAATGCGCTAAGCAGATTGGCACCGTTGTCACACACCACTTTACCAACTGTCAAATTGAGCGGTGTTAGCCACTCATCTGCCTGTGAACGCAAAGCTGAAAGGAGTGCCGGGCCAGTGTGGCTCTTTGCTTCCAGGCACAACAGACGCAGCACGGCATGGCAACGTCTCACCTGGCATGTGGAATAGGTTCTGGGGAGCTTGGGCGGTGCAGTGGAAGAGACGCTAGCAGCGGAAAAGGAGGAGGCAGCTGAGGAGGAGAGGGAGGAGGATGGAGTAGGAGGAGGAGAAGAAGAGTCAGGCCTGCATGCAATCCGTGGCGGTAAAACCAAATCTACACGGGTGCCACGGGTTACATGCTTGACGGCCGTCAGAAGGTTCACCCAGTGGGCAGTAAAACTGATATACCTTCCCTGCCCGTGTTTGCTAGACCACGTGTCTGTGGTCAGATGTATCTTGGCACCGACACTGTGTGCCAGAGATACATTCACTTGCCGCTGAACATGGCCATATAGCTCTGGGATGCCCTTCTCTGAGAAATACTTCCTTCCTGGGACCTTCCATTGTGGTGTTCCAATGGCCACAAATTTGCGAAAGGCCTCCGAGTCCACCAGTTTATATGGCAGTAGTTGGCGGGCTATGAGTTCTGACAAGCCAGCCGCCAACCGTTGGGCAAGAGGGTTATCCGGCATCATCATTTTTTTACGCTCAAACATTAGGCCCACGGAAGCCTGCCTTTTTGCAGAAAAATGTGAGCTTGGCGTGATGGAAGGTGGAGTGGAGGACAATTGTGAGGAGAGAGGAGAAGGAGAAGTAGAAGACGAGGCTGGACGGTGAGAGCCTGCAGTGTGGCTTTGTGTGTTCCGTTGCTCCCACTGGGCTCGGTGATGGCTGCTCATGTGCCTTCTTAAGGCGGTCGTCCCTAGGTGAGTATTGGGCTTACCGCGACTAACGCGTTGACTGCAAAGATTGCAGATGGCAACGCTATTGTCAGCAGCGGACACGTTAAAAAAAGCCCACACTGCGGAGCCATGTGCCGGTGTCCTGGGAGCGCCAGATGTGACCGTACATGGTCGATGACTCGCTCCTGATACATTTGCAGTCTGCTTTGTCCCTGCTGTGCAATGTAAGTCATTGCTGCTTCTCCTCCCTATCTGCTGGTCCATATCTCCCTCTGAACTCCCCTCCTCTTCCTCTCTTGTGGGCACCCACGTGACATCACTAGACACGTCATCATCAACGTCACCTTCCCCACCGCTATAAGTAGAGATCTCGGAGTAGGCAGCAACACCGGGGACCAACCTCCTCCTTGGGCTGATCTGGGTACTGGCGTCAGACTGCTGAGTAGCGCTTGTTGCTACCTCCTCTTCCTGATCCAATACCAAGAGTGGCTGCGCATCAGAAATGTCCTCTTGATATGGATCGGAAAATAATTCCAGTGACTCAAGCGGAAGGTATGTGGTGGTGGTGGTGGTGGTCGTGTTGTTGGTGGTAGTGTCTTTGGGGGTGCACATAGCAGAGAGTGAAGAAGAGGGTGCAGATCGAGAGGATGAGGAGGGTGCAGAAGAGTAAGGCTGAGCGAGCCACTCAACCAAGTCTGGTGCATCCTTTAAAGTAATTGAACGCACCTTCTGCAACTTCCCACTTTGGCTCAAGCCTGTTGCTCCTGCCCTACCCCTACCACCCCTGCGGAAGGGCCTGCCTCTTCCTCTGCATGTCATTTTTTAAATGACCCTGTGACAAAACTCTTAGTCCCTATACCGCTGAAGGACTGCTGCAGTATAGGTGAGCGGTCAGCAGTGGTGCACGTCAACCCTATCTATTGTGGACCGATAGCGGTCCTTACAGAACAGCAGACTGTACCGCACTCAAGCCTATGTACCGTAGCACCCTATACCAAGTTACCAGTCCTTATAAGAACTTTTGTGGACCAAGCAGGTTGTGTATTAGTGTTTAGCAGACTGTACGTCAGTCCCTATACCGCTGAAGGACTGCTGCAGTATAGGGCAGCGGTCAGCAGTGGTGCACGTCAACCCTATCTATTGTGGACCGATAGCGGTCCTTACAGAACAGCAGACTGTACCGCACTCAAGCCTATGTACCGTAGCACCCTATACCAAGTTACCAGTCCTTATAAGAACTTTTGTGGAACAAGCAGGTTGTGTGTTAGTGATTAGCAGACTGTACGTCAGTCCCTATACCGCTGAAGGACTGCTGCAGTATAGGTGAGCGGTCAGCAGTGGTGCACGTCAACCCTATCTATTGTGGACCGATATCGGTCCTTACAGAACAGCAGACTGTACCGCACTCAAGCCTATGTACCGTAGCACCCTATACCAAGTTACCAGTCCTTATAAGAACTTTTGTGGACCAAGCAGGTTGTGTATTAGTGTTTAGCAGACTGTACGTCAGTCCCTATACCGCTGAAGGACTGCTGCAGTATAGGGCAGCGGTCAGCAGTGGTGCACGTCAACCCTATCTATTGTGGACCGATAGCGGTCCTTACAGAACAGCAGACTGTACCGCACTCAAGCCTATGTACCGTAGCACCCTATACCAAGTTACCAGTCCTTATAAGAACTTTTGTGGAACAAGCAGGTTGTGTGTTAGTGTTTAGCAGACTGTACGTCAGTCCCTATACCGCTGAAGGACTGCTGCAGTATAGGGCAGCGGTCAGCAGTGGTGCACGTCAACCCTATCTATTGTGGACCGATAGCGGTCCTTACAGAACAGCAGACTGTACCGCACTCAAGCCTATGTACCGTAGCACCCTATACCAAGTTACCAGTCCTTATAAGAACTTTTGTGGACCAAGCAGGTTGTGTATTAGTGTTTAGCAGACTGTACGTCAGTCCCTATACCGCTGAAGGACTGCTGCAGTATAGGGCAGCGGTCAGCAGTGGTGCACGTCAACCCTATCTATTGTGGACCGATAGCGGTCCTTACAGAACAGCAGACTGTACCGCACTCAAGCCTATGTACCGTAGCACCCTATACCAAGTTACCAGTCCTTATAAGAACTTTTGTGGAACAAGCAGGTTGTGTGTTAGTGATTAGCAGACTGTACGTCAGTCCCTATACCGCTGAAGGACTGCTGCAGTATAGGGCAGCGGTCAGCAGTGGTGCACGTCAACCCTATCTATTGTGGACCGATAGCGGTCCTTACAGAACAGCAGACTGTACCGCACTCAAGCCTATGTACCGTAGCACCCTATACCAAGTTACCAGTCCTTATAAGAACTTTTGTGGAACAAGCAGGTTGTGTGTTAGTGATTAGCAGACTGTACGTCAGTCCCTATACCGCTGAAGGACTGCTGCAGTATAGGTGAGCGGTCAGCAGTGGTGCACGTCAACCCTATCTATTGTGGACCGATAGCGGTCCTTACAGAACAGCAGACTGTACCGCACTCAAGCCTATGTACCGTAGCACCCTATACCAAGTTACCAGTCCTTATAAGAACTTTTGTGGACCAAGCAGGTTGTGTATTAGTGTTTAGCAGACTGTACGTCAGTCCCTATACCGCTGAAGGACTGCTGCAGTATAGGGCAGCGGTCAGCAGTGGTGCACGTCAACCCTATCTATTGTGGACCGATAGCGGTCCTTACAGAACAGCAGACTGTACCGCACTCAAGCCTATGTACCGTAGCACCCTATACCAAGTTACCAGTCCTTATAAGAACTTTTGTGGACCAAGCAGGTTGTGTATTAGTGTTTAGCAGACTGTACGTCAGTCCCTATACCGCTGAAGGACTGCTGCAGTATAGGGCAGCGGTCAGCAGTGGTGCACGTCAACCCTATCTATTGTGGACCGATAGCGGTCCTTACAGAACAGCAGACTGTACCGCACTCAAGCCTATGTACCGTAGCACCCTATACCAAGTTACCAGTCCTTATAAGAACTTTTGTGGAACAAGCAGGTTGTGTGTTAGTGATTAGCAGACTGTACGTCAGTCCCTATACCGCTGAAGGACTGCTGCAGTATAGGGCAGCGGTCAGCAGTGGTGCACGTCAACCCTATCTATTGTGGACCGATAGCGGTCCTTACAGAACAGCAGACTGTACCGCACTCAAGCCTATGTACCGTAGCACCCTATACCAAGTTACCAGTCCTTATAAGAACTTTTGTGGAACAAGTGAGTTGTGAATGTTTAGCAGACTGCAGCAGAAGGGCAGCAGTCAAGTATAATATCCTTTCTATATTTGGAAGAAAGAATATTATACATGTACAAGCCTATTACTGTACCACTGATACCAGTCCTGAAAAGAACCTTTGTGGAACTAATAATAACAGCAAGTCTTTAAAATTACCCTCACTGCCTGACAACACTGCTTCCTTCCTGTCCCTATACAAATTGGCAAAAAAAGAGAACGATTAGTGGTTACTGGAACAGCTCTTTTGTGGACCTTGATAGTAACAGCTAATGATGATGATGATGATGATGATGATGAAAGACTAATCTGGCTGTCCCTGTAGCATACACCGTCCTTTCCCTTTCTCTAAACTAACAAAAGACACTCAGGCTGCTGCAAGAATCAGCAGCACAGCAAACCTATCAACACCTAACACCTATACCAGTCCTGAAAAGAACTTTTGTGTACCAAATAGCTAGTGGTTTATCTCTCCCTACTCCACACAGGAACCTGTCCCTATCGTAACAGAAGAAAGAATGTAAAATGGCCACCGGATCGGGTGTATTTATAGGTTAGGGGGAATGTACAAGTGTCCATGTGCTGTCATGTCTCAATTGGCTGTCCTGTATCACATGATAAACGTGTCACCAAAGGTTAAAGTTCTTGTATACATTAAACACGTAAGTCCGCCGCGGCGAACGACGGAAAAAGGCGTTCGAACGTGCGGACCGCGAATGTCGGAAATTCGCCGCGAAACGACCGCCGGGCGAACCGTTCGGCCATCACTAGTTGGGAGTAAAAATAAAAGCACTCAGAGATTGGGCCAGTCAGTCAAGTTAGAATTAATAGCACAGCAGCTAAATGTGTGACCACTAGACTCACTGAAATACACACTATATTTAACAAAAGTATTGGGACACCTGCCTTTACATTATTATTATTATTATACGGGATTTATATAGTGCCAACAATTTACGCAGCGCTTTACAATATAAAAGGAGACAATACAGTTACAATACAATAAAATACAAGAGGATTTAGAGGGCACTACTAGCATATAGGGTGGGAAAGGTGGTACAAAAGGTTATAACTCTGGGGAATGAGCTGATGGAAGTGATAGGAGATTAGTTGGAGACATGATAGGCTTCCATGAAGAGATGAGTTTTTAGGGATCACCTAGCAAGAGTAGGGGATAGCCGGACCAGTGGAGGTAGCGAGTTTTAGAGGATGGGAGAGGCTCTGGAGAAATCCTGGAGATGAGCATGGGAGGAGGAGACGAGAGAGCTTGAGAGTAGGAGGTCATGAGAAGAGTGGAGGGGATGATTTGGGTGATATTTGGAGACAAGACTGGTGATGTAGCTTGGAGCAGTTGTGAATGGCTTTGTATGTTGTGGTTAGTATTTTGAATTGAATTCGCTGGGTGATTGTGAGCCAGTGTAGGGATTGGAGGAGAGGGTTGGAAGACACTGGTAAGGTGGATAAGTCTGGCAGCAGCATTCATGATAGACTGAAGAGGGGATAGCCTATGGAGAGGTAGGCCAATGAGAACGGAGTTGCAATAGTCAAGGCGAGAGATAACGAGGGAGTGAATGAGGAGCTTGGTGGTTTCATTTGTTAAAAAGGGGCACATTTTTGAGATGTTACGGAAGAGAATTCTACAAACTTTTGACGATTGGACTTGGGGCTGAAATGACAAGTCATAGTCTAAGATTACACATAGTACCCTGGTGTGAGGGGAAGGCCTGATGGTTGCATTGTTGATTTGGATTGAAAAGTCATGGAGGGGGGCATGTGCAGGGGGGAATATTAATAGCTCAGTTTTAGAAAGATTTAGTTTAAGGAAGACATCCATGCTGATATGTCAGTTAGCAAGTTAGTAATGCGAGAGGAGACTGAAGGAGTGAGGTGAGGAGTAGACAGATAGATTTGGGTGTCATCGGCGTATAAGTGGTATTGGAAGCCGTAAGTGGATATCAAGTGACCAAGGGAGGAGGTGTAGATAGAAAAGAGAAGGGGTCCAAGAACAGAGCCTTGGGGGACCCCCACAGAAAGAGGCAATGGAGAGGAGGAGACAGAGTTGTAGGTGACACTGAAGGAGCGCTGTGATAGATAGGCAGAGAACCTAGATAGAGCAGAATTTTGGAGGCCAGGGGAATGTAGTTTATTGAGAAGGAGCGGGTGGTCAACAGTATCAAAGGCAGCAGAGAGGTCAAGTAGTAGGAGTATGGTGTATTGGCTGTTGGTTTTAGCAGTTAGTAAATCGTTAGTGAGTTTTAGTAAGGCAGTTTTCGTGGAGTGCTGCGAGCGAAAGCCAGACTGTAATGGTTCAAGAAGGTTATTTTCACTGAGGTAGGAGCTAAGATGGTTGTAGACTAAGCATTCTAGAAGTTTAGAGGTGAATGGGAGCAATGAGATGGGTCTTAAGTTGTTTAGATTGGTGGGGTCCAGTGAGGGCTTTTTAAGTATGGGAGTGATCTGCGCATGTTTTAGGGGGAGGGGAGGGGAATAGGAAGGTGCCACTAGAGAGGGAGAGATTGAAGATGTGAGTGAGGGAGCATAGGATAGAATAAGAGGGTGACATTAATAGTTGTGAGGGAACAGGATCCAAGGGACAATTGGTTAGGTGGAGGTGTCCTCACGAATTGCATCAATCTTGTCTTTGAAGTGATTGGCAATCTCTTGGGCAGTGAGTGAGTTAGTGGGTAGAGGGGGTGGGGGGCGAAGCAGAGAGTTAAAGGTTGAGAAGAGCCAATGGGGAGTGAATGACAAAGTATTAACAAGAGAAACAAAGTAGGCTTGTTTGGCAGCATGGAGGCAGGAATTGTATTTTAGAAGGGCAGATTTATATAGGGTGAAGTCTTGCAGGTATTTTGTTTTACGCCACAGTCGTTCAAGAGCGCAACAATGTCTCTTTAAGATTTCTAGTGTTGTCAGTTTGCCAGAGTTGTAAAGGTTGGGGCCTGATTATGCGTGTGGTTAGAGGAGCAAGTACATCTAGTGATGATGAGAGAAAACTGTTGTAGACAGAGATGGCAAGGTCAGCACAGGACAGGGGAGAGATTATGTCATATAGGTGGTCAGTAGAAGAATAGAGAAGAGAAGGGTTAAGGTGGCGAAGGTTCCTACAAGTAATTATTTGCTGCATAAACTTTTATGGCATCCCAGTCTTATTCTGTAGGGATTAATATTGAGTTGGCCCACCCTTTGCGGCTATAAGAGCTTCAACTCTTCAGGGAAGGCTGTCCACAAGGTTTAGGAGTGTGTCTATGCAAATGTTTGACCATTCTTCCAGAAGCACATTTGTGAGGACAGGCATAGATGTGGACAAGAAGGCTTGGCTCATAGTCTCCACTCGAATTCATCTCAAAGATGTTCTATTGGGTTGAGGTCAGGACTCTATGCAGGCCAGTCAAGTTCCTCCACCCAAAACTCACCCATCCGTGTCTTTATGGACCTTGCTTTGTGCACTGGTGCGCAGTCTTATTGGAACAGGAAGGGGCCCTCTCCAAATTGTTCCCACAAAATTGGGAGCATAAGTTTATCCAAAATATCTGATGCCTTAAGAGTTCCCTTCACTAGAACTAAGGGGCCAAGTCCAACCCCTGAAAAACAACCCCACACCATAATCCCCCCTCCACCAAATGATTTGGACCAGTGCACAAAGCAAGGTCCATAAAGACATGGATGAGCGAGTTTAGGGTGGAGGAACTTGACTGACCTTAACTTGATGGATCACCTTTGGGATGAATTAGAGCAGAGACTGTGAGCTAAGCCCTCTCGTCCACAAGTGGACTTCTGGAAGAATGGTCAAACATTCGCATAGACACACTCTTAAACCTTGTGGACAGTCTTCCCAGAAGAGTTGAAGCTCTTATAGCCACATAGGGTGAGCCAACTCAATATTGAACCCTACAGACTAAGACTGGGGTGCCAGTCATGTGTGCCTCCTCACCCCTGCAAAGCCCATTACCAAATTCTCCATTCTGACATGTCTCTCCCTCAGGATCCAGGTTATCGGTACATGTCTTTGAAAACTTCTCTGCCCATCTAAATGGAGTCGGTGCTAGTGTCAACTGCTAACCAAATAAAACTCTCCTGTGCTTGAGTGTGGTGCATAAGGACTTAATGGACTCCATATAACTAGATTATGGATAAAGTACAAAACGTCTTGCTGCCCCCTCTGGACTGTGGGTATACTTTCATGTACTGGAAAACAACAACAAAAAAGAGAGGGCGCACTGACCTAGTGCATTACCATAATAAAATTGATTAAATAAATAAAGCAAGTATTGTACTTACAAATGTATGACAAGCACAAGCGTATCAAACTTGCAAATCAGACAGTCTCCAGGTCTACAGCATTCTGCTAATGGCATGGTAAGACTTCAAAGCCCCTGCTTACACCCCCCCCCCCCCTCCTCTGACCTGTTTGGCCCAGGCTTGCCATGGGAGGATTGCCTTGTACCCTCTATCTGTGGCCCTGTAAATAATATATCGTGGCTTTAGTGTCAGCCCTACTGCCCCCAATATTGTCCACCCCCTACTATACTCCTTCCATATGCATATTTCTATGCTCAGCTAACTGGTTCTTCTGGTCTGGTCCAGTCTGCATATACAGGAGGGGGGCCTTATTATATTTCCACTTCCCAAAATCTTAAGGCAGATTTTTTTTGGTGGAGCCATGGCTGTTCTTTCTCTTAATCCCACTAATGCATGTGAGTGCCTTGAGGCTGAGAATTGGTAATTGTTTCTCATAGAAAAGCAAAAAGGTATCCTTTGCTTTAGGCATAAATCCTTGACCTTCTCCTCAATGATATTTGAAAGACAGGAATTAGCTGCATGGGCAAATATGGACAGGTTTTCTTAGCAACATGCCGCGTACACGCGACCGGACTTTTCACGGACTAGGTTCGACGATCTTCCCGACGGCAGAGTTCCGAATTACTTTTCAAATGAACAGACTTGGCACAACACAAGCACACCAAAGTCCGATGGATTCAAACGTGATGACGTACGACCGGACAAGAATAAGAAAGTTCATAGCCAGTAGCCAATAGCTGCCCTAGTGAGACAGAAGTACAATCAAATCGCACTTGTTTATTAATAAAAATAAAAAGGTAAATAGAAAAAAGCGTAGTCAAGCATAGCCAGAGTCCAGTAGCCAGATCAGGTAGTCAGCCAGTCCAAAGTTCATAAACCAGATCGGATAATCAGCCAGGCCAGAAGTCAGGGATCCAAGGAGAGCAACTGCAAGCAGGATAAGAAGCCAGGAGGGATGTCAGCAAGCCAGTCTTGAAACAAACAGCAGGAGATGGTTCCTTGTGATGTGACCAACGCAAGGCAAAGGAAAGAGTGAGCTGGAGGGCTTTAAATAGGCAGGTCAGATGAGCATCATCGGGAACAGCTGGTAACTGTGGAAAGAGAAGAGAGCTGGCAATTAGCCGACAGCTGAGTGGCCAGCCCAGAGGAGGAAGGGTTAAGCCAGCCCTGACACCCCCATAGCACTGGTGGTAAGTGGCATGTGTCTTTTTTTTATGGTGGAAAGTGGTGTGTGCCCCCTTTTTGTTGCTGGTTTGTGGTGTTTGCAAACTTGTCACAAACCTGACTAGTTCAGACTGAACATGTAATGCTAAAGCAAATATTGTCTTCAATAAAACAGTATGCCAAAATGATCAGTAGAGACATAATAGGAAGAAGATATATGTATATATTGTTGCTGTAAAGGCTGAGTATGGACTAGCCTCCCCAATCTGCCTAGCCTCTATTATTCTTTTAAAATGATGGTTGCTTTGCTGACCAATAAGTAAATATGGGAAATGGGAGAGGGTAAGGCCAAACTTGGCTATTACAGGGAAATTTGTGTCATTCAATAGTGCCGCGTACACACGATCAGAATTATGATTGGAAAAAGCTCTGATGGTTTTCCTGATGGAATTCCGACAGAATTTCTGCTCAAGCTGTCTTGCCTACACACGGTCACACCAAATTCCGATCGTCAAGAACGTAGTGACATACAACACTATGACGAGCCGAAAAAAAATCAAGTTCAATGCTTCCGAGCATGCGTCGTATTGTTTCCGAGCATGCGTAGGAATTTTGAGTGTTGGAATTGCTACAGATGATTGGAATTTCCGTTGGAATAATTGGGAACATGCTCTCAAATTTTTGCTGGCGGGAATTCGGCCAGCTAAATTCCGATGGAGCCTACACACGGTCACATTTTCCGATGAAAAGCTCTCATCTGTCTTTTGCTGTCCAAAATTTTGATTGTGTGTACGCGGCATTAAAGTGGTGTTGCCACCAAAAAATAAAAAAGTGATTAAAAATCTTAAAAAAAATAAATAAATAAAATAATTGAAAAAAAAAAATGTTTTACTCACCTCTAAATACTTGTTTCTAGGGGGTCCCTCGTAGTCTGCCTTCTTCCTTGCCCGGGCTGGTGACATCACTTCCCCTCGCGCCGCACAGTCATCTGGGACCTGTCACGTGTCCCAGATGACTGTGCGGCGTATCACGGAGACCTGTGCCACTCGCGCATGCGCAGTGGATGCCCGGCTGTGAAGCCACATCCGGGTGCCCACAGTACGAATTACGGCACCGCAAGCGGAGTGGGAAATGAGGGAGGGCCTCATTCCCCTGCATCGCTGGACCCTGGGACAGGTACGTGTCCGATTATTAAAAGTCAGCAGCTGCAGTATTTGTAGCTGCTGACTTTTATTTTAATTTTTTTTAGGGGCACCCCACTTTAAGGTAATTTCGAATTAAGTAATTTTGCAGCATATGCTCAATTTGAATAGACTAGAAGTGTGGCGTGTTAAATTAAGGAGAATTACTGTGGATATGCACTCATAGCATGAGTATTTTGCTGCTGATTAAACTCGCTAGTGACATGTGACATACTCCAGCCCCTATAAGATTCTCCTTTGGACTGATGTGCTACAATGTGCTCATGAGATATTGTATTTCCCATCGCTGACTAATCCTTGAGACCATTTGTCAACATACATATTGCGAGACAGTGACTGGTTCGATTGTGGACAGTCACCTAGGTTTTTCACATACACATAGTCATGGGCTCCAGGGTTTGTGTCTTCTATGGAGAAAAAAAACATTTTGTTTTCTCATAGTCTTAATAGGTTCTGTTTTAAATCCTGTAGAGCTTTGGTTAGGATAAAGCCTCTATTCCTAGGTCCACACCATAGCTGACAGCCAACCTCATCAATTAAGCCAGCCATAGATGGTTTGAATCTCAGCATGAAAACAACAAGATTCGAACCATGTATGGGCAGGCGGAATGTACCCAAGTTGATCGATCAATCAACTTGGGTACAACCAGTCTGACAGATTTTACATGCGATTATTGCAAGCGGCTGTTATAGCTGCTAGCATTAATCACTGTCCCCTGTACCTGCCAGGAGAAGGTAATGGCCCAGCAAGAGGGATTCACGCATCACCACTATCTGTGTTGATGGGGGAATCAAGCGAATTTCGCTCCGTCTATGGCCTGCCTTAGCCTCAGTTGTCTATAACCCTTTATATATGTGAGCTGACTGATGTTCAGTGCTTTCTCTCTCTCACTGTGTGCTGTAGGAGCCTACTGTTGGGTGAAAAGGATGAGTGCTGACAGAACACTAAAAAAGGTCAAAATGCTGCCTGTTTTAGCAAACCCATTAGGGGAATGTGGGACACCCTGTTAATCAGGTAGGTACCTGAGTTTAGTTAGTGGCTCAGATGAGCACATTATTTGTTTGTTTTATGTTATGGACTTGGACTATGTAAAGAGCCCTCCTTCATTGAAACTGTATTTGTTTGATACCTTGGTGAAGAAAAGTGCAGGACAAACCTACTTGGACTGTTCCTGTGTGTCCCTGTCTCATGCATGGTATATCACTGATAGGGATGAGCCGAACACCCCCCGGTTTGGTTCACACCAGAACTTTCGAACGGACCCCAAATTCGAATGAACTTTAGAACCCCATTGAAGTCTATGGGACTCGAACGTTCGAAATGAAAAGTGCTAATTTTAACGGCTAATATGCAAGATACTGTCCTAAAAAGGGTTTGGGGACCTGGCTCCTGCCCCAGGGGACATGGGTCAATGCCTAAAATGTTTTTCAAAATGGCCGTTTTGGCGGGAGCACTGATTTTAATGACGATTAAAGTGAAAAAAAAAAGTGAAATATTCCTTTAAATATGGTGCCTGGGGGGTGTCTGTAGTATGCCTGTGAAGTGCCACGTGTTTCCCGTGTTTAGAACAGTCCCTGCACAAAATGACATTAAACGGAAATAACACCATTTAAAACTGCTTGCGGTTTTAATGTTATATCTGGTTCCTGCAATATGGTTGAAAATCATTGAGAAAAATGGCATGGGTAGCCCTCCCTGCCCATTACCAGCCCCTTTAGGTCTTGTACGCATATTAAGGGGAACCCCGTACACATATTAAAAAAAGGAAATGTGTGTGGCCCCCAGGCCCTATATACTCAGAACAGCAGTATACAGGCGGTGCAAACAAGACAGGGACTGTGTAGGTTTGTTGTGTTAAGTTGAATCTGTTTGTAATTTTCAACTGGTACATTTTTAAAGTGTAGCTCCAGTCAAAAAAACGATTTTTAAGCTTTTTGGAAAACATAGGGAAGGGTTATCACCCCTGTATAATTTGTTTTGTCGTCCATCTTTTTTCATCTCACTTGCTGTTGTCTCCTTCCATTTGCAAGTAGGAGATGTTTGTAAATTGGATGTTTGAAAGTAGGGGCCTGCCCTATATGCTCTGCAGAAATGGCGGAACAAGGTGTTGGTTTTGCCACAACATTGTAAGCCCTCAAAGTGACTCTTGGTGGGCGCTGGAGTGCCCTGCTGTGAACGATTATATCAAGAATTGTAATTACATGCCATTGTTGAACAGTGGTAGAAAAATTGACCTTTGGTGGTTGTGGTGCTGGTGCCACAACACTATAAGTCCTCACCGTTACTCTGGGTGGGCACAGGAAGGGGCCCTCCTGTGAAATATTATATCAAGAATTGTAATTACATGTCCCTGTTAAACAGGGGCAGAAAAATGTGGCCTTAGGCACTGGTGCTGGTGCCACGACACTGCAACCTCTCCCATATACTCTAGTTTTATTGCAGGAATTAGCCCTGCTGCAAAGCATTGCATCAAAAATTGTAATTAAACGCCCCTGTTAAACAGGGGCAGAAAAATTGGGCCTTAGGCACTGGTGCTGGTGCCACCACACTGCAACCTCTGCCATATACTCTTGTTTGATTGCAGGAATTAGCCCTGCTGCAAAGCATTGCATCAAAAATTGTAATTAAACGCCCCTGTTAAACAGGGGCAGGAAAATTGGGCCTTAGGCACTGGTGCTGGTGCCACCACACTGCAACCTCTCCCATATACTCTTGTTTGATTGCAGGAATTAGCCCTGCTGCAAAGCATTGCATCAAAAATTGTACTTAAACGTCCCTGTTAAACAGGGGCAGAAAAATTGGGCTGATGGCATCAACCAGAACCAGAAATGTTCTTCTAACATATCAGCGGAGGAGGAAGAGGATAGATAATCAACATAACAGGACAGTCACTCAGCATCAGCATAGGCAGACTTGAAGGGATGTGATATTTCAAAAAAAATTATTCGGTTACATCAGCTTCAGGTGCTTGGTAGCTGTGGGTGATCCAAGACTGATTCATCTTGATGAAGGTCAGTCGATCAACTGATTCAGTGGACAGGCGCACCCTGTGATCGGTAACAAAGCCACCAGCAGCACTGAAGGTGCGTTCCGAAAGAACGCTGGATGCAGGACAGGCCAGTAGCTCAATTGCATACTGTGCAAGCTCTGGCCAGTGATCCATCCTCAAGACCCAGTAAGCCAGAGGATTTTCGGTGGGAAAGGTGTCCAAGTCTGACCTTGCCCCTAGGTATTCCTGCACCATGTAAATCAGACGCTGGCGATGGGTGCTGGAACCGATCATACCTTGGGGCTGCGGACTAAAAAATTGTCTGAAAGCATCAGTCAGACGGCCACCTTCTCCACCGCTCCTTCTGACCGATGCCTCAGCAACACGTTGTCCAGGACCAGGAGTTTGTAACCTCCCAGTCTCTGGGAACGCGTTGCACAGACCTTTCTGCAAGGCCTCCCGGAGATGTCTCATCCTCTGCTCCCTCTGCGATGGCAAGATAAGGTCGGCAACCTTACCCTTGTACCGTGGATCAAGGAGAGTGGCCAGCCAGTAATGGTCCCTCTCCTTGATCCGAAGAATACGAGGATACTTCCGCAGGCTTTGCAGGATCAGGGAGGCCATGCAGCGTAGGTTAGCTGAGGCATTCGGTCCGGAGTCCTCTGGGTCACTAAGGACAACATGATCCGCAGATACCTCCTCCCAGCCACGTACAAATCCACGTGTTTCTTGGGACTGTAAATCATCCCTACAAGACTGCTGCTGCTGCTGCTGATGCTGAGTGCCAGCCTCCCCCTCCATGCTGACACAATCATCCTCCTCCTCCTCTTCCTGCCTCTGTTATGTCTGGATAACACTGTCTGGATAAAGGGGGCCTTGAGAGGCAAGGAAGTCCTCCTCTTCCTGCCTCTGTTCTGCCTCAAGTGCCCTGTCCATTATTCCACGCAGCGTATGCTCCAAGAGGTGGACAAGAGGTACAGTGTCACTGATGCATGCACTGTCACTGCTCACCATCCTTGTGGCCTCCTCAAACGGTGACAGGACAGTGCATGCATCCCTGATCATGCCCCACTGGCGTATTGAGAAAAAACCAAGCTCCCCTGACCCTGTCCTGGTGCCGTAGTCGCACAGGTACTCATTGATGGCCCTCTTCTGCATGTGCAGCCGCTGCAGCATGGCCAATGTTGAGTTCCATCTGGTGGGCATGTCACATATAAGGCGGTTCTTGGGCAGGTTCAACTCCTTTTGGAGCTCAGCCAGCCGAGCACAGGCATTAAATGATCGGCGGAAATGCACACAGACTTTCCTGGCCTGCTTCAGGACATCCTGTAAGCCGGGGTACCTGCCCAAGAACCGCTGCACCACCAGGTTAAGGACGTGAGCTACACAGGGCACATGGGTCAGTTGTCCCTGTTGGAGGGCGGAGAGGAGGTTGGTGCCATTGTCACAAACCACCATTCCTGGCTTGAGCTGGCGTGGCATCAACCACCTCTCGGCCTGCCCCTGCAAAGCTGACAAAACATCCGCCCCAGTGTGGCTCCTGTCCCCCAAACAAACCAGCACAAGCACGGCATGGCATAGTTTTGCCTGCGTACTTGCGTAGCCCCTGGAACGCCTACGAAGCACCGCTGGTTCTGAGGACAGAGCACTGGAAGAGGCCATGGGGGAAGAAGAAGAGGAGGGGGTGGAGGAGAGAGGTGTGTCACAACCAATAGTAGCATTTTGGAGGCGTGGTGGCGGAACAACCTCCAGCACTACTGCACCTTGTCCTGCATCCTTCCCAGCTGCCAGAAGAGTGACCCAATGGGCCGTGAAAGACAGGTAACGTCCCTGTCCATGCCTGCTGGACCATGAGGCAGCGGTAATATGCACCTTACCGCTGACTGCCCTGTCCAGCGAGGCAAGGACATTGCCTTCCACATGCCGGTAGAGAGCCGGAATAGCCTTTCGTGAGAAAAAGTAGCGTTTGGGGACCTGCCACTGAGGAACCGCACATTGTACAAACTCACGGAAGGGGGCCGAGTCTACCAACTGAAAAGGCAGCAGTTGAAGTGCTAGCAATTTAGCCAAGCTAGCATTCAACCGCTGGGCATGTGGATGGCTGGGAGTGAACTTCTTTCGCCGGTCCAGCAGCTGGGGCAGGGACATTTGCCTGCTATAATCGGACGTGGGTGTACCGCTAGCAGAGTTCCCGGAAGCACTTGGCTGTGACACACCTAATTCTACACCTTCATTCCTCTCAGAGCAGGTTTCAGAGAGGACTGAAGGTCTAGTGGGGTTGGAGATGCCAGCTGATGAGGAGCAAGGAGAGGTCCGCTTTGTTCTTTGGTGTGGGTCTTTGAGGTACGCTTGCCAACTAGCTGCATGGCAGGTCAACATATGTCTGGTCAAGCATGTGGTGCCCAAGCGGCTGATGTTTTGGCCACGTGAGATACGCTTGAGACATATGTTGCAAATAGCAGCGGTGCGATCTGATGCACTCGTCTCAAAAAAGGCCCACACCAAAGAACTTTTAGAATAACGCGCAGAGGCAGCGCTCTGCACAGGCGGAGCTCTGCGGTGTGATTCAGTCGGTGTGCTGCCCCTAAGCTGGCCCCCGGAGGGCATCCTGCCTCGTTGGACATGTGCCTCCCCCTCCTCCTCCTCCTCCTCTCTCCTTCCAGGCACCCACGTGGAGTCAGTGCCCTCATCATCCCCTCCCTCTTCATCGCTGTAGCAAACCTGGCAGCATGCTGCACCTTGTGGAACATGACTGCCAGATTGCTGTCCTTCTTGAGCATCCCCTCTCTCTGCGCTCACGCTACTGCCTTCCTCTAGCTGAGTGTCATCATCAGAGCCCACAAAACACTGGGCATCCTCCTGGAGCATGTACCCAACACTGTGCTCAAAGAGTTCAGGAGACTCCTCAGGAGGACGTGGTGGGTCTAGGGAAGGAGTCACTGATGATGACATTGAGAGGAGGGAAGACAGCACGCACTATCTCCTAACACTACTGACTGCAAGCTCTATTATAAAAGATAGATCACTAGCTATATAGGTGAGGTGAATATATCGGTGTATACTGCGGTCAGGGCACTCAGACAACAACCACTACACAACAGCAAGATCGAAAATCGTCCGAAAACGATCGGTGTGTACTGTGTTGAAGGTACACAGAACACCCACTAACTCCTGCAGATGCCTTTATTATAGAACACCAGAGATAAAGGGGTATATACAGATGTATACTGTGCTGTGCTGGAGGCACACACAACTTCCAATAACTCCTGCAGATGGCAAGTGGGCTCAAATAGAGAACAGCTATGTAGGTGGATATAGCGGTATGTACTGGGTACAGAGCACGCAGACAGCACACACTATCTCCTAACACTACTGACTGCAAGCTCTATTATAAAAGATAGATCACTAGCTATATAGGTGAGGTGAATATAGCGGTGTATACTGCGGTCAGGGCACACAGACAAGAACCACTACACAACAGCAAGATCGAAAATCGTCCAAAAACGATCGGTGTGTACTGTGTTGAAGGTACACAGAACACCCACTGCTTCAGACACCAACACACTACACAAGGCCGCCGCGCTGGCGGCCTTATATAGTGTGGGGCGTGCACTACACAGCCTGAGCTATGATTGGCCACAGGCATCCTGCCTGTGGCCAATCATGGCTCTCCTCGCTGCTGGCGCTGCGATTGGCCAAGCATGCGGGGTCACAGTGCATGCTTGGCCAATCATGAGCCAGCAATGCACTGCGCCATCGCAGTGCATTGTGGGCCGTGAGCGCCACACGAATTTGCCGCGAACGGACCAAAATGTTCGGACTTCGCCGAACGGACGAACAGCCAATGTTCGAGTCGAACGTATGTTCGAGTCGAACGTATGTTCGAGTCGAACGTATGTTCGACTCGAACACGAAGCTCATCCCTAATCACTGCCAATACCAGTTGTGCATGTCCACCCTCTCCCTTGCAATATATGTATAGTATTTTGTATGTTGATGTGGGAGACATTTTGTACACTTAGCAAAGCCTTTCACTATACTCTAATAATAGTTGGCTTCAGTTGCTTTGCTTGTTTCTCAGTAAAGGTCCATATAAATAAAACGTATTAAAGTTATGCATCTGTTAGTTATCAAGTTGTACTTAAGTGCATATTTTATCTTTTAGGTAATTTAGTAAGTTATAATGTAGTTTAGAAATGTATTCATGCATTTCAAAGTTAGTATAACAAAAAACATATTATTCAAAGTAATTCTTAAATATGTTTTCCTTGTGGTTGTCTTTTATTGGCACAAACAAATTTCACTCATAAGCGCACATCCATACTTTCCTGCATCCCTGTGCCCCAATAAAATACTAATCCAAATGGCTCTCATGTTTTGGCCTGTATGGTCATTGTTCATAAGAAAGCATCAGTCTGCACAAACCGGATATTGTTTTTTGGTAGATGTATTATACCCTTCTTTTAGTTTTCAGTGACTCTAGTGATGAGATTGTAGACTGCAATAGGAATATTTAGTAGGTTACCCAATCTGTGAAGGTTCTGGGTCATTGGGATATACAACCTATTTAAAGAGGAAGTAAACCCTTTTTCCCTGCAAAGGTAAAGCATAATGGACTACTATGCATCGCATAGTAGCTCATTATGTGTCACTTACCTGACACAGGAGCCAGCGAAGTCGCCGCTGTCCCCTGTAGTCCGCCGCATCCATGTTGCTGGTGGCATCTCGCAGCTCCGATGAATCACAGCGGCGCAGCCGCGATGACGTCACTCCCGCGCATGCGCACGGGAGTCGCGTCTCGCAGCTCCGCCGCTGCCATTCGGCGAAGCCGCAATGACGTCACTCCCGCGCATGCGCACGGGAGTCGACAAATTAGGCAAATCCATTCGCATGCGCCGTAGACAGCGGTGCCCATTTTCGGGCAAATATCTCCTAAACCATATAGGTTTAGGAGATATTGCTTGGACCTACAGGTAAGCCTTAATCTAGGCTTACCTGTAGGTCCAAGTTGTTTGGAAGGGTTTACTTCCTCTTTAAATAGCTCCAGATAAAAGGAGGAGCGGTGTTCAACTATCTTTGGGACATGTGGGCCAGAAAGCTAGTGATGACTGAAGAATATACAGGACACTTCATAGACTAAATCTTCTAAAATCGAATATTCTGCTTTTGGAGAGCTATTTCAGCTAGGCTGTATGAGTACTGCTGGTGAAGTCTGAGCATCCTCTGGGATAATGGAGTCTGTGATATAGAAGCAATGCAACTACTGTTCTGTTAATGTCTTTCTCTTTCTCAATGTTTGAGTTACTAATAAAACATCACAAAAATATTTAAAAGATAACTATACTTTTTTTTTAATAGTTTAAGTTACACCAATTCCAGCACCCCCTCAAAATCTTTTATTCACTTGCCTGTGGCCCTACAAGAGCCACAATCTGGGACCCATGGGAAGTTGCAAAGCCACTGCTGCAAATTCTCCAGCCAGTATTTTACTGGTTCTGCACACGTGAGGAAAAATCCTATTCATGCCTATGCAGTGGCTATCTATCATGGGGATGCACATCAGACAAATTCTGCATGAAAATGTATTGGATTTTCCGAACTCATGCATAACATAAAAGGGCCAGATAGAAAGTGAGTGAGTATAAAATTATAAAAGTGAGTATAAATTTTGGTGGTCTGATGGGGAAGGGGTAACTTAATGGGTAACTATCAGTGGAAGCCCATCCTTTAGGGGCAGCATGCCCCCTATCCATGTGTCTGGCCCCCTGATCTACATGCAGGGCGTGGACGCATGGATTCCAATGGGGTTTTAAATTTTTTTTGAAGCACGTGATTAGAGCTAGGGGCTCTAATAGGCTTCAAAAAAGGGTGGGCTCAGGGTGCAGAGCACTGCGAATGGAGCCTTCACTATTATCACACTGATTCTCTTTCGGCCAATCAAGAAGCTAGTTCTGAGACCCGTTTCCCGATTGGCCAAAAGGAGAAGCAATCCTATTGGCCTAGGAGGAGGAAGGAGGAGAGGAGGAGACGTATGGCCATCGTGATGCTGGGGACCTACCGACCAACTCGATCCTCCGGCCCCTCTGTGCTGAGTGCTGTCAGCTCCTTCCCTGGCTGTCAGAGATGGGTTGCTGGCTGCAGAAGTGGGCACACTCCTATAGAGGGAAGTGGTAGATAGCAAAGAGCAGCAGTGACACCGCCATGCCTAATGCACACCATTCTCAATGCATCGCCCCTGTGTCAGCACACACCATGCACACTATTCTAACATCGACCCCCCCCCCCCCCTGCCTCATCAAGCTGGCATCCCTGGTCATAGTCCATTCAGAGATAGCAGCACGTGGTAAGAGAGTCGGCGACCGGTCTGTATTGATGGGGCGGGGGGGGAGCACCAGCTGCCACTGGTAACTATACATACATTTAGGTATCTAGTTGACATATGCTCCAATTCATTGTGCTCACAAGCTAAGCTGGCACACTAAAGGACCAATTCAATAGCATAGGTTAAATGTGCACTGATGGGTTCATCAGGAAAAACTCTTTTTTTAAATTATGGAAACTGCAAGGGGAAGGGTTGTAGATTACAATTATAACTTAATTTGAGTTTTTTGATGGCAACGTAATACTAATCTTTTTGTGGGTGTATCCGTTCTGAATAATTACCAAGTGCGCATGCACAGATCAGTGTCACAATTTACAAATTCACACAGCTCTCGTATATATAGGTGGAGCTTATTTTTCTCTAGCGATTACTGATATTTGCCAGTGTGAATTTTAGAATGACACATCAATTTCCACTTTTTTAGGTTTTTGCAACATCAATATCTTCTTACATCGCACTTAAAAAACTCCTTTAAAAATTTTTTTCAGGCAACAAGGAAAACTAATCCGTGAGCTATTTACACTATCCAGCAAACACTGCAACTGTGCTAGTTTCCCTAATCTGCATTCACTGTGATGCCCTGTGCTTTTTTGTAGCAATGGTATAACATTTCACTTTCTGCTTACTGTACCATAATCAGATGCAAATGTAAAAATACATTTCATTGGTGGCTGTTAGGAATGGCTTATTGCTGACTTTTTTTTTTTTTTTACTTTAGGCTTGTTATAGGTGAGATGAGAAATAGCATCTACCTGCAGATCACTGACAAAAAGCAGTATGGTGGATTGGTACACTACAGTAATACCTGAATGAAAAACTGCACTATTGATCAAGTAATGCACCTCCTGTACTAATGAGAAATATCTCTGGAGGAATGAGAATAGGAGGCACAGCAGAATTATCAGTATGGGGGGGGGGGGGTGTAGTGTTAAATGTATTAGTGGATTTAGATACACTAACAAAATTAAGCCAAACTCCAGTTCACACTTTATAAGCAGTTACAGCAAACTGTTTTTTTCTCTCCAGGGATAAGAGGTTTTGCACGGATAAATAAAATCTGATAATTTAAATCACCCCTGCCAGTGTTAAGTGGTTTGTCTCAGCCATGTAAACTGATACATTCTGCTGGAAAGCTTGTGCTTTTGAAAAACAGTACTGGCTGGTTCACCAGATGAATAGAATAGAAGAAAGAAAGCCTAAATTAGGAAATGAATACAGCCATCACATTTAAGAACTGGTAAGCTGCAATATAATATACACTATATTGCCAAAAGTATTGGGACACCTGTCTTTACACACACATCTTTAATGGCATCCCAGTCTTAGTCCGTAGGGTTTAATAACAGCTTCAACTCTTCTGGGAAGGCTGTCCACAAGTTTAAGGAGTGTGTCTATAGGAATGTTTGACCATTTTTCTAGAAGCACATTTGTGAGGTCCACCAAAATTTACATATGCAGTCAGGCAAGTAGCGTTCTCCTGGCATCCGCCAAACCCAGACACGTCTATCTGATTGCCAGACAGAGAAGTGTGATTTGTCACTCCAGAGTGCTTTACACCAATGTTTCTCAACTCCAATCCTCAAATACTCCCAACAGGTCATATTTTCAGGCTTTCCATTATTTTGTACAGGTGATTTTATCAGTTTCACTGCCTTAGTAATTACTACAGCCGTTTTATCTGAGGGAAATCCTGAAAACATGACCTGTTGGGGGTACTTGAGGACTGTAGTTGAGAAACATTGCTTTACACCACTGCATCCAACACTTTGCATTTCACTTGGTGATGTAAGGGAGTGGTACTCAACCCTGTCCTCAAGTACCCCCAACAGGCCATGTTTGCAGGTTTCCCTTTATCTTGCACAGGTGCTTTAAATCAGAGTTAATGGCTTGCTATTTTGGACAGCTATTTTATCTAAGAGACATTCACAAAACATAGCATGTTGGTGCTACGTGAAAAATCAAAAGTGTTAATTTTAATGGCTTATATGCAAGTTATTACCATGAAAAGTGTTTGGGGACCCGGATACTTCCCCAGGGGACATGGGGAAAACTTTTTTTTGTATTGATATATATATTAAACTGCCTGCACGCGACTAACTAACCTGCCTCTAGCTAACTTATTTCACTCATAACACTATATATGGCCACCGTGTAAGCAGCCTTATATAGTGTGGGGTGTGGACTTAGCCCCCTGAGCCATGATTGGCTAAAGGCATCCTGCTTTGGCCAACCAATGCAGTGCATTAAGGGGCATTCAGCGACTCTCAAATTTTCCCGCGAACGCCCCATAAAGTTCAGTATTCGCAAAATGTAAGTTCGACGCAAACAGTGGGCTCCAGAGAGCAACCCATTCTTTCACACATGTTTGTAGAAGCAGTCAGCATGCCTCAGTGCTTAATTTTATACACTTGTGATCATGGAGGTGATTGGAACACCTGAATCCAATGATTTGGAGGGGTGTCCTAATACTTTTGGTAATATAGTGCATGTTTGCTATTAGGTTTAAGACACACACTGACTTGCGCTAAAATGCATGTACATTTATATCCATTTTATAATGATGTTTAAACACGCGCTGATGCCCGTTGACAAACAATTTGCATTTTAGCGCAACACAATGTTATGGTGTGAATAGGACACAGATGTCCTTCCGATGAGCTGTGTTTTACAGCTGCGCTAAATCACACTGGTGAATTGGCTCTTAATATTGCATTACAGAATCTAAAATATGAACCTTTAAATGTATAACCATTGACAATGGCACTACTAGAAAGAAGAAGCACTAAACACAATATAGTGACCATTTGCAAGCAAAAGAGTGATGGAGGTGATCATTAAACAAGGCAGTGAAAAATCACACTAAAGAGTCCATCTCCATAAAGTGTTCGGCTAGGTTCACACTACTCCACCAGTCTGACTGGACTACATGGTGTTCTGCCTGACCATAGGTGGCGCTGTGATCCCTGGCAGGTTGTAGAACGCAGTTTGGTTGGGTGCATGAAGCCACCTTTGAGTGTACATAGCAGCCAATTCATTTGAATTGCTGCTGTACCTATGGAAAACACAGGGAAAACATCCCTGCGCCTTTAACAAAATCGCCGGTTGCAGGGAAACCACATAGTGCTAGGCAGTTCCCAGCATGGAAAAACACACTGCGGTTTTCAGTGTCTGAGGTTGTCATGAAGAATTAGAGTGGCTGTAAACTATTACAAAATCGTCCAAGTTGTACCTGTTTATCGGCAGTCTTACCGTCCCCACATCCATATCTGCAGTCTTACATTTAAAGTACAAGGTTAAACAAGGATCGCTTCCTACAAGCTGTCTCATACAGGCCATAAGAGGGAACATTGAAAGAATAACTTATCGTTTAAGTGGGTTTTCTATATGCTTATTTAATCTAGTTCCAGTAATGACTGGATTGGCTGTGAAGTAAAGGTTTTCCTGTGTGTGCTGTACCACCTGTTCCACTGTATCTTATAGAAATATCATTGGGTATTATGCCTGTTGGTACCGTTTTCCCCCGAAAATAAGACCTATCCTGTAAACAAGACCTACTGTTATTTTCCAGGAGGGCTGCAATATAAGCCCTACCCTGAAAATAAGTCCTAGTTTTAAAATGCTTGTAAAATCCTGTAATCCACTCCATTACAATAGTATAAAGGTACAATGTGTGTGTTTCTGTAATATTATTGTGCCAAATACCTTCGGTACAGTGCCACTCGGCCCTCAGATGACCTCCCGCTGCTCTCCTCCTCTTCTCCCAGCTGTCAGCGGGGGATCTGCCCCCCCCCCCCGCAGTAATCAGAGCTCCGGCGGGTCAAGGAAGCACCGAGCGGTGCTGCAATGAAGGTATTTGGCACGATTATGGTATTTAGTGATGGATAACACGCACTTTTTTCCCCTGAAAATCGGGAGCAAAGAAGGGGTGCTTGTTATACGTCGATAGGGTACCTCACCGAGCCGTCATCTGCTCTCCACTCAGCTCCTCTGCGGTCACTCGGCTCTCACGTCACACACACACACAGTCCTGCTTCTGCCACCGGCATTGGACCAGTGTTCTGCCTATCACAGGAGCTGGTCCAATGCTGATGGCGGAGGCGGGACTGTATCTGTGTAATGTGAGAGCCGAGTGGAGAGGAGATGATGGCTTTGTGTTTTCGTGCCAAAGTGTCAAATCGTGCCAAAAGTGTCAAATCTGTCCGCCATAATGTCACAGTCACGATAAAAATCACTGATCACCACCATTACTAGTAAAAAAAAAAAAAGATCAATAAAAATGCCATAAAACTATCCCGTTTTGTAGAACTATCCCCTGTTTTGGTTTGCCCAAAAGATAACTTTTGGGCAAACCAATCAATAAACGCTTATTGTGATTTATTTTACCAAATATATGTAGAAGAATACGTATCGGCCTAAAATGAGGAAAACATTTTTTTTTTATATATTTTATGGGGATATTTATTATAGCAAAATGTAAAAAAAACCCCACAGAGGTGATCAAATACCACCAAAAGAAAGTTCTATTTGTGGGGAAAAAAAAGCCGTCAATTTTATTTGAGAGCCACTTCGCACGACCGCGCAATTGTCAGTTAAAGCGACACAGTATATCGCAAAAAGTGCTCTGGTCTTTGGCTAGCCAAATGGCCCGGGGCTTAGGTGGTTAATTTGCTTCAAAGTTGTTTATTTTAAAAACATGTTTTTCCTGAAACTTCCCTCTTAAAATTAGTTAGCATGTTATACGTCGATAAATACAGTATATTAGCGAAACACACATTATATACTACTGTAATAGAGTGGATTATAGGATTTTACAAGCATTTTAAAGTGGTTGTATAGTCATTATTACTTTTACCTACAGGAAAGCCTATAATAAGGCTTACCTGTAGGTAAAAAAAATATCTCCTAAACCTGTACGGTTTAGGATATATTCCCCTCGCAACGCGCCGCTGACTGCAGTGGCGCATGCGCACAGGGGATTCTCAGCTGAAAGTCCGGCAGACGCCAGACCCTGCCGGAAAGAAATCTCCTGCGTGCACGTGTGGGAGTGACGATATCGCAGCTCCGGCCACTCACAGCGCTGGAGCCACGATACCCGGAAGAAACACAGAGGGAATATGTCAGCTCCCTCGGCGTGGATCGGGCCAGATGTCGGGGCCTCATTCTAAGGTTAGTATTTCATAATGAACTAGTATGCGGTGCATACTAGCTCATAATGCCTTTTCTTTTGCAGGTCAGGAAAAAAATAAAAAATGTGGGTATACAACCGCTTTAACTCTGTTCAGACTAGGGGTTCCTGACAGGCAGGGAGGGAGAGGTGAGAGAAGACATTACGTGATAAGACCTACCCAGAAAATAAGCCCTACTGTGTCTTTTGCTGACAAAATTAATAAAAGACCCAATCTTCTTTTTGTCTTTTGTCTTTGTCTTTGCCCTAGCAATTTCATCACCAACAAATATACAGTATGTCTTATATGTTATTAAATCATTATTTCATGGTTTATGTGATTTTCAATTATGAAAGCTCTTGATCAAAATAATTTACATTTAGAAGTAAATGTAATTATACTGCTGTTGGCTCCATGTAGCTCTCAATGAATAAGTAAGATTGTTTCCATGTGGCAGCACTTGTCCCTGGTTCCTTGTCCTGATAGTGCAGGTATTTTAAGCATTCCTGGGTCAGAAGGGCATTTGGATGGATGTGGACTGAGAAAACAGCCTAATGTACTGTGCCTGTTTATCAGCACTTGTTAATGGCTCCCTGGCAAAGCAGAATTATATTTTTACAGACATACCACAGTTGATTCATTGAAATTGAAGCCAAAAGTTCTTACCCGTAGTGTCTAATTAGAGTTCTTGTTTAATTTTTACAAATAATAAAAGGTGAACTCTGATTGATTACTACTGGCAACGTTTCCATTTCCAAATCAGCCCCACTGAGATAACTAAGTTAGACCGCTTGCTGTATGACTGTATGGTTATAATTATAGGTGTCATAAGCAATACTATTACAATGTATTAGCAACATTTTAGTTATCACATAACATATTAACTTTTTAACTTGCTGATGTCTGATAGAAGCAATGCTCAAGCATATTAGTATAACTCTACGCATTTCTCTGTAATCGACAGAAATCCTCTTTGCTTGGAAGGTATCCACCAAATAAATAACTGCTTTAGATTTGGATGTAATAAAGCCACCATGTTTATTAATTCTCAATTTACAATTTTGTAAAGAATTCAACAAATAACTGCAACCTCCAAAAGCAACAGCACAAGGACAGTCTTGTAATAACCATAGCTAGGTTCACATACATGAGTTGTGTTATTTCCAAGCAGCCTATTCATTTTTAAAGGGCTGCCAGCAAACCATAACGAACCTAAATATGAACTTTCCCCTTTTTGCTGTGCATTTTCATATGTGCATTGTAGTGTGCTAAAACAAAGGTATGCTGTGGAGTGTTAAAGTAGAATTATGCGCAAAATTCTATTTTTATTTTGGATAGAGTGAGGGAGGGTTATAACCCCTGTCAGATTTTTTTGCACCATCTGTGTCCTACTGGGGAGATTTCCCTTCACTTCCTGTCCCATAGCCAAACAGGAAGTGAGGGAAAATCCCTGAAAATGAAGGAAATTGATTGGGGACCCCCAGGTCACCAGAACTAGTGTCCCCATTGGAAGATATCCCCTCTATTACTTTTCTGGCAACAACCCAAAATGTGGTATTTTCTTTTCATTTCACTTTCAATGATAATGGTAAACAGGACAAATAGAGAGGGTGAATCTCCCTAATGGGGGCACAGACAGCAGTAAAAACTGACAAGGATTCTAATCCCTTTACACTCTATCCAAAACTAAATAAAAACGTTTGCCTTTAGTCATACTTTAAGCCTGCCATAGACAGTTGGAATCTCAACCTGTTCAGCAGGAACCAGCTGAGATTCGAACCATGTATAAGCAGGCTGTTTGCACTCAAGTGCATCAAATAAATATGCATCAAAATGAATGACACCACAGTCTGTGCATTATGCAGTCTGGTTTGAAAATATCTGAACATGGCCTAAGGCCCCTTTCATTCGTTATGGGTATTTTGCTTGCTCAGCTGGGGATCGCTCCACTGATCCCCGCTGAGCTGGCGGATGACAGGTCCAGTCTGCTCTGCTGTGCAGAGCGGACACAGACACAGCCTCGCTCTGCTCTATGGAGAAATCAGGTGCAAACTAACCACCTGTCCATTTTCATCTGATCCTATCAGCTCCACCAAATGGATGGAAAATAGGACCACCATCTATCTGTATTTTGCAGGACAGGATCAGATTGGATAGTAGCAGTTGTCAACTGACACCTGCCGGTCCACAGTGGAGACTGGAGGGTTAATCAAGTCCACCTGAAAAACTGACAGCCTATGTGAAAGGACACTAAGAGTAGTAATTGTGTCAAATGACTCACATCGGAATAAACTCTGAAGGTTTTTCCAATGGAGTTCCGACAGAATTCTGCAGAAACTGTCTTGCGTACACACAATCACACCAAAGTCAGACCATCAAGAACTCGGTGATGCACAGCATGTACGACGGGACTAGAAAAAGAAAGTTCAATAGCCAGTAGCCAATAGCTTCCGTTTCGTACTTGATTCAGAGCATGCGTCGTTTTTGATCCATCAGAACAGCATACAGACGAGCGGTTTTCCTGGTAGGAATTGGTTCAGTCGGAAATATTTAGAACATGTTCTATTTCTAGGTCCGTCAGAATTTTCGAAAAGAATTGTCCGATGAGGCATACACACGATCGGAATATATACGATGAAAAGCTTATGTCAGACTTTTTCTGTCGGACATTCCGCTCATGTGTACACGGCATGCTGTTATTTCTTTTTGTCTACAAAATAGCCATAGTGGTGATACATTCTGGGAAATCTATTAATTGGGCACAGATGACCAGAAGACAATGGACCAAAGTCTTGAAATCACACACTACTGGTGGTCTTTGAAAACTAGTCAGGTCTGGCCATATTAAAATCTGATTCACTTGTAGCATACATTTTCCCTTAGAAACTACAATGTTTTCAGATAAATCTTCAGATCTTTTTTCACATGCAACAAACTCCAGACATTTCACTAAAATCCTGTACAACATCTAATCCACGGGGATAGTCGTGTCTCCTTTTATCTTCAAACAGGAAGTAGAAGGGTAATGGCCAAACATCTGAGAGAATTATTTCAGCAAGAAAGCTACCGGTCACCATTTCTTCAAAACATGGAGTGACATCCGTAATTTCCCCGATTGTTCTTTAAGTATTTTCCCATCTCATCCATAAAAGTGACTTGTAATTCAATTTATTTCATAGACATATAAACAGAAATCATGGAGACATGTGTTTGCCAAGAAGAGTTCAAAGGATACTACAGACAAGGCATATGATGAGGTCACTGCTAAATATCCCCAAAGCTTGTGTGGGTGGAGAAAACGGGGTTGGTGGACATCTGTATGATTCATATTGATAGTTATGTACATCCATCTTGTAAACCAAATGTTTCAAAGTAACTGTCCAAGCAAATCTGGCATCAAATAAATCTTTCCAGCACCCTTTAAATTACCATTATGTCTTTACAAGGATGTCTCAAGTAGTATCTTCCAAACAGCACTTAACTCTTGACACAGGGTCAGTGCTGATTTTTAAAGATGTTTAGTCTTATCTGCTGGAGAGGCTCCCTCTGACAGAGACAGGACAGGATAACCAGTCAGGCTATGCCGCACTCTAACTGGGGAAAGTGAGATATTTGGTTTGTCTGCTGAGATGTTTCACACAAATGATACATTTTACTCCAGGCCTCCCTGTTGCATTGGCACTGCTTTGATCAGCAACCTGAAAGAAACAAAACAAGTAGATGAAAGAGTTGGTCTCTGATTAAGATTAGGTGGCAAGTTCATTAAATCATACTAGCCAGTCATGAAGGATCAGCAATGACCAAGATACAACCTCAACAATAATGGATTGTAGTTATGGGCTTCGCACTAGAACATGTGAACATTATTTTGTGGCTCTGAAGGTTTATACCACATCTACCTTTTGTCCCAATTTACCTTTCTAGATTCTTATCCATCACGTTCTGTAAGCTCCACTGAGTCGCCGTGGGAGACCTCCTCTTTGGTGGTTATGTCCTGCGATCGGGTCCTGTCGGGACATAGGTAAGCAGTCCTGCTCTTTTTTTCCCCCTTATGCATTAATTATTTGCTTAAACGCTATGTTATATTTCTTTTTATATTTTTTTTATTGTTCATGCCTTAGGGCATTTATACGGTTTCTTGATTATTTGTTAATTAATCCACAGATACTCTCCTGATAAAGTGGATTTTGTCCATGAAACTAGTTGAGTGTATTCTGCGATGAATTGTCCCACCGTGATCCCCCCCAATCCGGGGGTTAACTGTTTTGGTGACATATATGAATTATTGTCATGTTTTTATTTGTAATTGACCATTATTTCGGTATTAATAAAATGTATTTGTAATCTTATAATTGTATACTTGCTACATATTTATAATTTATTGTCTTACTGTACCGTGATAGTCCAAATTGCCCACATGTCCTTTGCGAAAATTCTAAATGTCTGAAATTCGGAATTCAGAAATTAGAAAAATCGAAATTTCAGAAATTCGAAATCCAGAAATTGGAAATTTCAGAAATTCGAAAATTTGAAAATTTGAATTCGAAAATTAAAAATTTAGGAAATTTGGAAGCTCGGAAATTCAAAGTTTCGGAAATTCAAAGTTTCGGAAATGAGAAAATTCTAAAATTTGGAAATGACCCTGATCAAAAGTTTACATACCCTTGTGATTTTGGCCTGATAACATGCACACAAGTTGACACAAAGGGGTTTGAATGGCTATTAAAGGTAACCATCCTCACCTGTGATCTGTTTGCTTGTAATTAGTGTGTGTATAAAAGGTCAATGAGTTTCTGGAATCCTGACAATGCCTTGCATCTTTCATCCAGTGCTGCACTGATGTTTCTGGATTCTGAGTCATGGGAAAAGCTAAAGAATTGTCAAAGTATCTGTGGGAAAAGGTAGTTGAACTGTATAAAACAGGAAAAGGATATAAAAAAATATCCAAGGAATTGATAATGCCATTCAGCAGTGTTCAAACTCGAATCCAGAAGTGGAAAATGAGGGGTTCTGTTGAAACCAAACCACGGTCAGGTAGACCAGCTAACATTTCAGCCACAAATGCCAGGAAAATTGTTCGGGGTGCAAATAAAAACCCACAAATAACTTCAGGTGAAATACTTGACTCTCTGAAAACATGTGGTGTGGCTGTTTCAATATGCACAATAAGGAGGCACTTGAAGAAAGATGGGCTGCATGGTCGAGTCACCAAAAAAAACCCATTACTACTCAAATACCACAAATGATCCCACTTACAAGACACCAAACAGCAAAGAGACAAGCCTCAAACCTTCTGGCACAAAGTCATTTGGAGTGATGAGACCAAAATTGAGCTTTTTGGCCACAACCATAAATGCTTCATTTAGAGAGGAGTCAACAAGGCCTATGATAAAAGGCACACCATTCCTACTGTAAAACACGGAGGTGGATTGCTGATGTTTTGAGGATGTGTGAGCTACAAAGACACAGGAAATTTGGTGAAAATTTATGGCAAGATGAATGCAGAATGTTATCAAAAAATACGTTGGAACATTTGCATTCATCAACCAGGAAGCTGCACATGGGATGTATTTGGACATTCCAACATGACAATGATCCAAAACACAAGGCCAAGTCAACCTGTCATTGGCTACAGCAGAATAAAGTGCAGGCTCTGGAGTGGCCATCTCAGTCTCCTGACCTCAATATCATTGAGCCACACTGGGGAGATCTCAAACATGCAGTTCATACAAGACAGCTGAAGAATTTACAGGAACTGGAGCCTTTTTGTCAAGAGGAATGGGCAGCTTTACCATCTGAGAAGATAAAGACCCTCTCTACAAATACCACAAACGATTTCAATCATTGTTGTTAAAGGAGGCAATACATGGTATTAAGAACTGGGGTATGTAAACTTTTGATCAGGGTAATTTGGGTAGTTTCTGTTGTGATTGAACATAGAAAAAAGTTGATGCTTGCACCAGCCTCAGTGAAGATCCACCAAACTGATAAGAACCTAAAACATGGGGGGGAACTTTGGAAGGAATAATTTAAAGCAAATGACTGTAATAAGTACATGTAGTCCATAATATAGCACCTTGAAGGCAGCCAAGTGAAGATGAGTAGTGATGGCCGAACGGTTCGCCCGGCGGTCGTTTCGCGGCGAATTTCCGACTTTCGCCGTCCGCGGGTTCGAACGCCTTTTTCCGTCGTTCGCCCCGGCGGACTTACGTGTTTAATGTATACAAGAACTTTAACCTTTCGTGACACGTTTATCATGTGTTACAGGACAACCAATTGAGACATGACAGCTCATGGACACTTGGACATTCCCCCTAACCTATAAATACACCCGATCCGGTGGCCATTTTACATTCTTTCTTCTGTCACTGTAGGGAAAGGATCCTGTGTGGAGTAGGGACAGAGAAAACGCTAGCTATTTGGTACACAAAAGTTCTTTTCAGGACTGGTATAGGTGTTAGGTCAGCAGCCTGAGTTTCTTTTGTCAGTTTAGATAAAGGGACAGAGCGCTGTATGCTGCTATTTTAGGGACAGCTCAGCCAGATTAGTCTTTCTTCATCATCATCATCATCATCATCATTAGCTGTTACTATCAGGTCCACAAAAGAGCTGTTCCAGCTAATCGTTCCAGCCTACTCTTTTTTGCCAATTTGTATAGGGACAGGCAGGAAGCAGTGTGTCAGGCAGTGAGGATAATTTTAAAGACTTGCTGTTACTATTAGTTCCACAAAGGTTCTTTTCAGGACTGGTATCAGTGGTACGGTAATAGGCTTGTACACGTATAATATTCTTTCTTCCAAATATAGAAAGAATATTATACTTGACTGCTGCCCTTCTGCTGCAGTCTGCTAATCATTCACAACTCACTTGTTCCACAAAGCTCTTTATCAGGACTGGTAACTTGGTCTGTCTAGGGTGCTACGGTACATAGGCTTGGGTGCGGTACAGTCTGCTGTTCTGTAAGGACCGCTATCGGTCCACAATACATAGGGTTGCCGTGCACTACTGCTGACCGCTGCCCTATACTGCAGCAGTCCTTCATTGGTATAGGGACTGACGTACAGTCTGCTAATCACTAACACACAACCTGCTTGGTCCACAAAAGTTCTTATAAGGACTGGTAACTTGGTATAGGGTGCTACGGTACATAGGCCTGAGTGCGTTACAGTCTGCTGTTCTGTAAGGACCGCTATCGGTCCACAATACATAGGGTTGCCGTGCACTACTGCTGACCGCTGCCCTATACTGCAGCAGTCCTTCAGCGGTATAGGGACTGACGCACAGTCTGCTAAACACTAACACACAACCTGCTTGGTCCACAAAAGTTTTTATAAGGACTGGTAACTTGGTATAGGGTGCTACGGTACATAGGCCTGAGTGCAGTACAGTCTGCTGTTCTGTAAGGACCGCTATCGGTCCACAATACATAGGGTTGCCGTGCACTACTGCTGACCGCTGCCCTATACTGCAGCAGTCCTTCATTGGTATAGGGACTGACGTACAGTCTGCTAATCACTAACACACAACCTGCTTGGTCCACAAAAGTTCTTATAAGGACTGGTAACTTGGTATAGGGTGCTACGGTACATAGGCCTGAGTGCGTTACAGTCTGCTGTTCTGTAAGGACCGCTATCGGTCCACAATACATAGGGTTGCCGTGCACTACTGCTGACCGCTGCCCTATACTGCAGCAGTCCTTCATTGGTATAGGGACTGACGTACAGTCTGCTAATCACTAACACACAACCTGCTTGTTCCACAAAAGTTCTTATAAGGACTGGTAACTTGGTATAGGGTGCTACGGTACATAGGCCTGAGTGCGTTACAGTCTGCTGTTCTGTAAGGACCGCTATCGGTCCACAATACATAGGGTTGCCGTGCACTACTGCTGACCGCTGCCCTATACTGCAGCAGTCCTTCATTGGTATAGGGACTGACGTACAGTCTGCTAATCACTAACACACAACCTGCTTGGTCCACAAAAGTTCTTATAAGGACTGGTAACTTGGTATAGGGTGCTACGGTACATAGGCCTGAGTGCGTTACAGTCTGCTGTTCTGTAAGGACCGCTATCGGTCCACAATACATAGGGTTGCCGTGCACTACTGCTGACCGCTGCCCTATACTGCAGCAGTCCTTCAGCGGTATAGGGACTGACGCACAGTCTGCTAAACACTAACACACAACCTGCTTGGTCCACAAAAGTTTTTATAAGGACTGGTAACTTGGTATAGGGTGCTACGGTACATAGGCCTGAGTGCGTTACAGTCTGCTGTTCTGTAAGGACCGCTATCGGTCCACAATACATAGGGTTGCCGTGCACTACTGCTGACCGCTGCCCTATACTGCAGCAGTCCTTCATTGGTATAGGGACTGACGTACAGTCTGCTAATCACTAACACACAACCTGCTTGGTCCACAAAAGTTCTTATAAGGACTGGTAACTTGGTATAGGGTGCTACGGTACATAGGCCTGAGTGCGTTACAGTCTGCTGTTCTGTAAGGACCGCTATCGGTCCACAATACATAGGGTTGCCGTGCACTACTGCTGACCGCTGCCCTATACTGCAGCAGTCCTTCAGCGGTATAGGGACTGACGCACAGTCTGCTAAACACTAACACACAACCTGCTTGGTCCACAAAAGTTCTTATAAGGACTGGTAACTTGGTATAGGGTGCTACGGTACATAGGCCTGAGTGCGTTACAGTCTGCTGTTCTGTAAGGACCGCTATCGGTCCACAATACATAGGGTTGCCGTGCACTACTGCTGACCGCTGCCCTATACTGCAGCAGTCCTTCAGCGGTATAGGGACTGACGCACAGTCTGCTAAACACTAACACACAACCTGCTTGGTCCACAAAAGTTCTTATAAGGACTGGTAACTTGGTATAGGGTGCTACGGTACATAGGCTTGAGTGCGGTACAGTCTGCTGTTCTGTAAGGACCGCTATCGGTCCACAATAGATAGGGTTGACGTGCACCACTGCTGACCGCTGCCCTATACTGCAGCAGTCCTTCAGCGGTATAGGGACTGACGTACAGTCTGCTAAACACTAATACACAACCTGCTTGGTCCACAAAAGTTCTTATAAGGACTGGTAACTTGGTATAGGGTGCTACGGTACATAGGCTTGAGTGCGGTACAGTCTGCTGTTCTGTAAGGACCGCTATAGGTCCACAATAGATAGGGTTGACGTGCACCACTGCTGACCGCTCACCTATACTGCAGCAGTCCTTCAGCGGTATAGGGACTAAGAGTTTTGTCACAGGGTCATTTAAAAAATGACATGCAGAGGAAGAGGCAGGCCCTTCCGCAGGGGTGGTAGGGGTAGGGCAGGAGCAACAGGCTTGAGCCAAAGTGGGAAGTTGCAGAAGGTGCGTTCAATTACTTTAAAGGATGCACCAGACTTGGTTGAGTGGCTCGCTCAGCCTTACTCTTCTGCACCCTCCTCATCCTCTCGATCTGCACCCTCTTCTTCACTCTCTGCTATGTGCACCCCCAAAGACACTACCACCAACAACACGACCACCACCACCACCACCACATACCTTCCGCTTGAGTCACTGGAATTATTTTCCGATCCATATCAAGAGGACATTTCTGATGCGCAGCCACTCTTGGTATTGGATCAGGAAGAGGAGGTAGCAACAAGCGCTACTCAGCAGTCTGACGCCAGTACCCAGATCAGCCCAAGGAGGAGGTTGGTCCCCGGTGTTGCTGCCTACTCTACTTATAGCGGTGGGGAAGGTGACGTTGATGATGACGTGTCTAGTGATGTCACGTGGGTGCCCACAAGAGAGGAAGAGGAGGGGAGTTCAGAGGGAGATATGGACCAGCAGATAGGGAGGAGAAGCAGCAATGACTTACATTGCACAGCAGGGACAAAGCAGACTGCAAATGTATCAGGAGCGAGTCATCGACCATGTACGGTCACATCTGGCGCTCCCAGGACACCGGCACATGGCTCCGCAGTGTGGGCTTTTTTTAACGTGTCCGCTGCTGACAATAGCGTTGCCATCTGCAATCTTTGCAGTCAACGCGTTAGTCGCGGTAAGCCCAATACTCACCTAGGGACGACCGCCTTAAGAAGGCACATGAGCAGCCATCACCGAGCCCAGTGGGAGCAACGGAACACACAAAGCCACACTGCAGGCTCTCACCGTCCAGCCTCGTCTTCTACTTCTCCTTCTCCTCTCTCCTCACAATTGTCCTCCACTCCACCTTCCATCACGCCAAGCTCACATTTTTCTGCAAAAAGGCAGGCTTCCGTGGGCCTAATGTTTGAGCGTAAAAAAATGATGACGCCGGATAACCCTCTTGCCCAACGGTTGGCGGCTGGCTTGTCAGAACTCATAGCCCGCCAACTACTGCCATATAAACTGGTGGACTCGGAGGCCTTTCGCAAATTTGTGGCCATTGGAACACCACAATGGAAGGTCCCAGGAAGGAAGTATTTCTCAGAGAAGGGCATCCCAGAGCTATATGGCCATGTTCAGCGGCAAGTGAATGTATCTCTGGCACACAGTGTCGGTGCCAAGATACATCTGACCACAGACACGTGGTCTAGCAAACACGGGCAGGGAAGGTATATCAGTTTTACTGCCCACTGGGTGAACCTTCTGACGGCCGTCAAGCATGTAACCCGTGGCACCCGTGTAGATTTGGTTTTACCGCCACGGATTGCATGCAGGCCTGACTCTTCTTCTCCTCCTCCTACTCCATCCTCCTCCCTCTCCTCCTCAGCTGCCTCCTCCTTTTCCGCTGCTAGCGTCTCTTCCACTGCACCGCCCAAGCTCCCCAGAACCTATTCCACATGCCAGGTGAGACGTTGCCATGCCGTGCTGCGTCTGTTGTGCCTGGAAGCAAAGAGCCACACTGGCCCGGCACTCCTTTCAGCTTTGCGTTCACAGGCAGATGAGTGGCTAACACCGCTCAATTTGACAGTTGGTAAAGTGGTGTGTGACAACGGTGCCAATCTGCTTAGCGCATTGAAACAGGGCAAAATCACGCACGTGCCGTGCATGGCACACGTCTTAAACTTGGTCGTGCAGCGATTCCTTGTCAAATACCCTGGGGTCCAGGACATCTTGCGGCAGGCAAGGAAAATCTCGGCCCATTTCAGAAGATCTTACACGGCCATGGCTCGCCTTGCTGACATTCAGCGGCGACACCATCTGCCGGTCAGACGTCTTATTTGCGATTGCCCGACGCGATGGAACTCAACCTTCTATATGCTTGATAGGCTGCTCCAGCAGAAACGTGCAGTTAACGTCTACCTGTATGAACTCTGCGAAAGAAACGGTTCTGGGGAGCTGGGTTTTTTTTCACCGCGCCAGTGGCTGCTCATGCGCGACACATGCAGACTTCTGCGGCCATTTGAGGAGATCACCAAACTGGTCAGTCGCAGCCATGGCGCCATCAGTGACATGGTACCTTATGCCTTCTTTCTGGAGCGTGCATTGCGTCGTGTCATTGATCAGGCTGTGGAGGAGCAGGAGCGGGAAGATGAGGAAGTCGCAATGCTGGATGAATTCCCAGGGGGGGCTACTCTATCTGAGACAAGTCAACAACAGGAGTCTGATGAGGAGTCAGAGGAGGATGGTGCCGGGGCGGATGAGCAGGAGCAAGAAGAGCATGCTTTAAACCTTTCTGGGATCCCTGTTGTGCGAGGATGGGGAGAGGAGAATGAAGAGGACGACATTATCCTGGATGATGAGCAGGAGCCAGGCCACCACACCGCTTCCACTTTAGTGCAAATGGGGGCCTTCATGCTCCAGTGTTTTAATAGGGACCCCCGTATAAAAAGCATGAGGGTCAAGGACCAGTACTGGGTGGCAACGTACTTAGACCCCCGGTACAAACACAAAATGGCGGAAATGTTACCGCCGTCGCAGAGGGCTGTCAGAATGCAGCACTTCCAGGCCTTGCTTCGAGAAATGCTGCATTCTGCTTTTGCGTGCGCTGGCAGAGGAGCAATTCCCACTCCCAGAGAAGGATTTGCGGGTACCAATCCAACAGCGCCTGCAAGAAGAGGCCGGTTTGAAGATGTGTTGGTGACTTCGGATATGAGGTCATTCTTTCAGCCGACCCATCGACAGGTGTCATCCGGATCCAGCATCAGGGAACGCCTAGACCGTCAGGTGTCCGACTACATTGGGTTAACGGCCGATGTGGACGCTCTGAGGAGTGATGAACCCCTAGACTACTGGGTGGGCAGGCTTGACCTCTGGCCAGAGCTTGCCCAATTTGCAATCGAACTGTTGGCTTGCCCCTCATCCAGTGTCCTGTCCGAAAGGACGTTCAGCGCAGCAGGGGGGATTGTGACCGATAAGCGTACTCGCCTAGCTCACCACAGTGTTAACTACCTCACATTTCTAAAAATGAATGAGGCATGGATCTCGGAGGAATTCAACACATGTGATCAGTAGACCATGTATATGTCTATAAACAATTTTTGGAATCAAGCACACAGACCTTCTTAATTCATTTGGCTCACTTCCCTGACCCAAAAAAGCACACCGTACTATATGCCCCTACCCTCCTCTTTGAAGAGGTTGAGCGGTGTCATATTTCTACTGGGGCTGCTTATTATGAGGGGTTCCCACCATCCCTGTGCTGTGCTGACTTCCTCCTGGGTGTTCTTATTATGAGGGGCTCCCACCATCCCTGTGCTGTGCTGACTTCCTCCTGGGGGTTCTTATTATGAGGGGATCACACCATCCCTGTGCTGTGCTGACTTCCTCCTGGGGCTGCTTACGGTGCTGCTGTCAGCGCTGTATGTCACGGAGCTGCTGTCAGCGCTGTATGTCACGGAGCTGCTGTCAGCGCTGTATGTCACGGAGCTGCTGTCAGCGCTGTATGTCACGGAGCTGCTGTCAGCGCTGTATGTCACGGAGCTGCTGTCAGCGCTGTATGTCACGGAGCTGCTGTCAGCGCTGTATGTCACGGAGCTGCTGTCAGCGCTGTATGTCACGGAGCTGCTGTCAGCGCTGTATGTCACGGTGCTGCTGTCAGCGCTGTATGTCACGGAGCTGCTGTCAGCGCTGTATGTCACGGAGCTGCTGTCAGTGCTGTATGTCACGGAGCTGCTGTCAGCGCTGTATGTCACGGAGCTGCTGTCAGCGCTGTATGTCACGGAGCTGCTGTCAGCGCTGTATGTCACGGTGCTGCTGTCAGCGCTGTATGTCACGGAGCTGCTGTCAGCGCTGTATGTCACGGAGCTGCTGTCAGCGCTGTATGTCACGGAGCTGCTGTCAGCGCTGTATGTCACGGAGCTGCTGTCAGCGCTGTATGTCACGGAGCTGCTGTCAGCGCTGTATGTCACGGTGCTGATGTCAGTGCTCTGTATTACGGTGCTGCTGTCAGTGCTCTGTATCTCCTGCACCCTCTTGTTTGCCTACCCTGGTCCCTGACCTTCCCTCTCCTCCATTGCCTTCATTAGCTCCATAGTCCTGAATTGTCAGAACAATTTCCCAAATAAAAAAAAAATGCTTGTAGTTATCGATCCCAAATTCACCTCATACATGTATTATGCTATTGTCCAGGTGGTGGGACTACGTGCTACCCCCTAATAATTACCCCGTGGCCGCAAATTCGACCTAAAGGTTTGCGAAATTCGCCTCCCATTGAAGTCAATGGAGCCCGCGGCGAACGGTCGTTTTCGCGAACGTTTGTGTCCGTTCGCGTTTCGCGTTCGCGAAACGTCCCGTCGGAAGTTCGTCCATCACTAAAGATGAGAAGCAACTCTTGGGATGGCTGAGGAAAAAGCACAGAAGCGCCACTCTAAGTGCAGTATAGCAATGAATTTTAATGATCAAACTGAGCATACATACTCACAAGAGTAGGATTAAAATAGGCATATCAGGCATGGGTTGGCAGAACATCCGGGAAGAGAGTACATCTGTTGGCTGGTGAAGTGGTGCGGGTTGCGCTGGTGGTCGCCGACGCTTCCTAGACTTCGAACACACAAGGAGCCGGGGGATGACGACACTTCCGGGTATACGGTGGACCAATAGGCGACGCGTTTATGTCCACTAATGCCACATATACACGACCGAACGCTCCGGCAGAAAAGGTCAGACTGAATCATTCCGTTGGATATTTTGATTGTGTGTGGGTTCATCTGACTTTTTTCTTGAAAAATTCAGACGGACCTAGAAATAGAACATGTTTCAAATCTGTCCAACGGAATCAAGTCCTATCGGGAAAACCGTTCCCCTGTATGCTGGTCCGACAGACCTAATACAACGCAAGGGCAGCTATTGGCTACTGGCTATTGAACCTCCTTTTCTAGTCCCGTCGTATATGTCATCACGTTCAAAAGTCCGTTTGTTTGGAAGTCCATCGTAACTTTTCTGCCAGAAAGTCTGGTCGCGTATACTCGGCATAACTTTAAGCATGACACATGTAGACGTAGCTGGCCAAGTGTTAAAAGGAACACGAAAATTGGGTAAACAAGGGGTCTACATGTGGCATGCTTAAAGTTAGAGGACATTGGGACCCAGAGGCTCTGGTACTAGAGCTTATAAGCCCTTGTCCAACATGGCCCCCGTTAGGCCTGAAGAAGGAGCGCAGGCTCCGTAAACGCGTTGCCTATTGGTCCACCACATACCCGGAAGTGTTGTCACCCCCTGGCTCCCTGTGTGTTTGACGGAAGCGTCGGCGACCCCCAGGGCGAACCCACTACGCTTCACCAGCCAACAGCCAATGGATATACTCCCTTCCCGGATGTTCTGCCAGCCCATGCCTGATATGCCTATTTTAATCCTACTCTTGTGAGTATGTATGCTCAGTTTGTGCATTAAAATTCATTGCTATACTGCACTTAGAGTAGCGCCTCTGTGCTTTTTCCTCTGCTGTGATTATGATTTAAAAAGAGTAAACACAGTTGATTAATAATAAATGGCTTCAGCCAAACACTAACCATGAGTAAAAGAAATGTTTTTGTGTTCATTCATATTCTCTGAAAAATGGCCAAGAAATCATAAATTCTGCCAGGGTATGTAACCTTATGAGCAGAACTGTATATACCATTTGCAATGACATTGAAAAGGCCAGCAAAAGATGGTATTTTCTGTATTTCACATTCACGGTTAACTTACGCTTTCCATTCTAAAATGGGTTGCATACAAAGAAAATAATAATATAGCATTCTGTCTCCAAAAAGCTTGTGATTAGCACAGATGTTTGTTTCCAGTCTGTTCAAGTGCTTACACATTTTTGTTATTTGTTCACAAGTCATGCAAATGAAAACTATGGCCCAGTTGACAGACTTTTGGCAGGGGAGCCCCAAGTAAGGTTCCAAGCATAGCGCAAAGGCTTGAGAACATTCTGTCTGGTGTATTGTGTATTTTGAATTGCACAATTGTCAAGAAATTTATGGCTGTTTCTCGCCACCAATATCTAGACAGTACAACCAAGCTTTACTATTTTCTTTTTGTGTTAGAAGAAAAGGTATGACTGTATTTCACGCCCTCTTCCAGAACAATGGTGAAAAATGCTAAAAATCAGTGTGGTATGGGAAAGTACTACAATTGCGAAGAATACTACTGCTGTTGCTACAAATTAACGTAATTTCTTGTGTTTGTAGGGACCATGCCGTAAGCTTGAGTGTCCCTGTTTGAAGTTCAGTGTTCCCAGCTACATTGTAGTCAGCCAGAGCTTTGTTTGCTTACATAAGTGGTAGTCAAGTTGAAAATTTCAGAGAGCCTCAAGTGTAGCCCTTGACACTTCCAGAGGGCTGCACAATAACAGCAAATTTTCGTGCATTAAGATAAATTGCATCAAGTTCGATATCTCATTCAATATGAATTTTTTTTGGCCCTGGTGCATTTTTTGCAGTGTATTGAAATGTACACTGAAGAGGTTGGAGAACAAAAACCCCCAAGTTGAAGATGTCAGTTAGTGCAATAACCCCTTGCATTGGTGTCAGTGATTGCAATAATAATCCAACATTGCTGTCAGTGGACACAGTATTAACCCCCAAAACTGGCATCAGTGAGTGCAGTCTTAGCCCTCAACATTGGTGCCAGTGGACACAATAATAATAACCACCCATCATTGGTGTTAGTGAGTGCAATAATAGCCCTCAACATTAGTGTCAGTGGATGCAAAAAATAACCCCTATTATTGGCATCATTGAATGCAATAATAACCCTCAACATTAGCTTCAGTGGAAATAATAACCCCCCCATTGGTGTAGATGAGTGCAGGAAAAACTCTCAACATTGGTGTCAGTGGACGCAATAATTAGCCCTCAAAATTGATGTCAGTGGCTGTAGTAATAACTCCTTTCATCATTAGCGTCAGTGGATCCAATAAAAGTCCCAAGCACTGATGTCAGTGGAAGCAAAAATAACCTCCAGCATTGGTGTTAGTGGATGCAGTAAAAAACCCCAACACTGGTATAAGTGGACACAATAATAACCCCCAATGTTGACTGAAATTTAACCAGGGGTTTAAGTTATATTGGTTCATTGAATTTTTCCTAAGCCCATAGACATTATTTGCTTCTGCCTGTTTTTGGGGAGTGTTTGTGCCTCCCAGGCCTGCTGGCTGGAGGAGGAAGCTGAAGGTGAAGAAGAGGCCTGCTTAGTAATTTGCCCACCTGGGATTAAAGATCCGCAACTTGACTGTACATAGGTTTTAGGAGTCCTAATCTGGTCTTGGGCAGAGGCCAAAAATTCTTAGGTTTTTTTTTGTGGCAATGTCAGTTAGTGTTGATGTGTTTACGTAGAATAAAAAAAAACGAACGAACAACAAAAATATGCACTGTGGTTTCTGGGCACCACTATGGGTACAGGCAACAAATATTATATAAATATGCGGTATCGTTGTGATTGTCAGGAGTAGGACAATTTATTTTGAGTTGTTCCTTGGTGGTAAGTTGTAAGGTAAAAGGTTATAGTAAAAGCAAGAAATGTACAGTTAAAATTCAGAAAAATAATAGAGAAGAGAGAAGAAGCTGTTTGCTTTCAGACTGTCTCCCTTTGATTCAAAGTAGGGATGGGCCGAACAGCTCCCCCCCCCCCGACGGTGCAGTTCGCACCAGAACATGCACAGACAAAAAATTTGTGCGAACATGCAAACCCTATAAAATTCTAAGGGACACAAACATGAAAAATCAAAAGTGCTAATTGTAAAGGCTTATTTGCAAGTTATTGCCATAAAAAGTGTATGGGGACCCGAGTACTGCCCCAGGGGACATGTATCAAGGCAAAAAAAAGTTTTTAAAACAACCTTTTTTTCAGGAGCAGTGATTTTAATAATGCTTAAAATTAAACAATAAAAATGAAATATTCCTTCAAATATCATGCCTGGGGCGTCCCCTTAGTCTGTCTGTAACGTGGTCTGATGTGTTTAAAAGTGCCCCAGCAAGATGACACTTCTAATGGAAAAAATCTCATTTAAAATTTCTCTGATTTTAAGGGGAACTCCACTCCAACTTTTTTAGAAAAATGGTGTGGGGTCCCCCCCAAAATCCATACCAGACCCTTATCCGAGCAAGCAGATTGGCAGGCCAGGATAGGGGGGACAAGCGAGCGCCCCTCCCCTCTCCTCTTCAACCATACCAGGCCACTTGCCCTCAACTATTCAGTCAAGGCACCATTTAAAAATTATGGACAGTCTCGAGGCACCTCATTCTAAAATGTAAAAACTATTCTAATAGTTTTACATAATTCAGCAACATCCACAAGTCCAAGTAGGACACCCAACATTAGAGGTGATTTATTTTTCTAATGCAAATATTCTTTTGCAAACTGGTACTAACTACCGTGTTTCCCCGATAGTAAGACACCCCCGATTGTAAGACGTATCGGGAGTTTCAGAGGGGTCGGCTAATATAAGCCGTACCCCGAAAGTAAGACATATGTCTTACTTTCGGGGAAACACGGGGGTATTGCCGCCTCCAGTGGCGTACTAAGAGTGGGGCGGGGGGTGCGGGCCGCACCGGGTGCCACACCCTGGGGGGGGGGGTGCCAGGCTAGCGCCCTCCCCCTCCGACTGAAGAGACAGCGCCGTTCTGATCAGTCTCGGGCAGCGGCTGTCACTCACAGCCGAACAGAGTGAAGCCGCCTCCCCCTCCTCTTGTATGGCTACACAGTGCTGTCCATGAAGGAGAAGGAGGGGGAGGGGGCTTCACTGAAGCCGCCTCCCCCTCCTCCTCCTCCTCCATACACAGCACTGTGTAGCCATACAAGAGGAGGGGGAGGTGGCTTCACTCTGCTCGGCTGTGAGTGACAGCCGCTGCCCGAGACTGATCAGAACGGCGCGACGCAACCACAGAGAAGGGGATTATTGCACCAGGTCCCGGATCACTGCCGACAGGTGTCACTGGCTCTGTGTCCTCCCGGTACAGGTCAGTGCTGGTCATACAGAGAGAGACCAAGGAGGGGGAGGGGGAGGGGGGTGTGAAGAGATTCTCTGCAGCTCTTATTATGTAACCGCAAGATGCAGCTGAGGAGGACTACAAGTCCCAACATACCGGGCTGTGTGGGCTTACAGTTCTCCTCTGCTGAGCATAGCAGCTTTGTATGCTTGGACTTGTAGTCCTCCATAGTGCAGCCTTGCATGCTGGGACTTGTAGGCCTCCTCTGTAGTACAGTGCAGCCTTGCATGCTGGGACTTGTAGTCCTCTGTAATGCAGTGCAGCCTTGCTTGCTGGGACTTGTAGTCCTCTTCTGTAGCGCAGTGCAGCTCTGCATGCTGGGATTTTTTTCCAATATAAGACATACCCCGAAAGTAAGACATAGTGGGGCTTTTGGGGATAAAAAGAAAGTAAGACACTGTCTTACTTTCGGGGAAACACGGGTAGTATTAAAATGTTTCTCCAATCACGCAGCTAATGTGAACCCACCGCTGATGGAGAGGGGCAGGGGAGGGTCAAACAAGGATGCAATGCAGGCAACTGACATCTTCCTTATCAACTGATGATGCCATTGATTGTTAGGATGTCGGGCAGCTATGAGGTTGTAATGGTGCACAATGAAAACCTGTGTAACTTAAAGGCAGCCTTCATCCACAGGATGGATGTATACAATTTGTGGGAAATTTCTAGGCATTTTACCAAGGCACCCCTGAAAAAACCTTATGGCACTCCAGGGTGCCTGGGCAACCCGGCTTAAAAAGACTGTTCTAGTCATTGAAATGCACGTCCTTTTTAGCTACTGCAAACCATCAGAAAGTGCCTGAGACTTCAAAGCATTTGAGTCTGTGGGCAAGGTGAATAAAAACAACTTAAAGCGAAGGTCCGCCCACTGCTGCAAAAATTAAAAGCCAGCAGCTGCACATACTGCAGCTGCTGACTTTTAATAATCAGACACTTACCTGTCCTGGAGTCCAGCGATGTCGACACTGCAGCTGATGTTTCCATCAGCTATTGTGTGCATGGCGCCTCCATTGCGAGTAAAGGGAACCCCCGGGACTCGGGAGTGTAGCCTTACAGCTTCAAGCCGGGAACCCTACTGCGCATGCGTGAGGCTCCGCTCCTCTCTCCTACTGGCCCGGTGGCCGGTGAAGGAAGAGAGAGCCCCAGCGATGACGCAAATAAATGTGGCTGAGGCTCCCGGAAGTGGGGACAGGATACCTGTGAAAGACAGGTATCCCCCCCCAAAGGTGGCAAATGTGGCACCAGAGGAGGGAAGGAGTACAATGAGTGGAAGTTCCACTTTTGGGTGGAACTCCGCTTTAATCACACGTGTTTGCAGCAGTGTGGCCTTGCATGCAGCAGTGTGGCCTTGCATGCAGCAGCATCAGAATTATAAAACCCTCACACGCTGCAGCAGATAGAGTAAATACAACTAGCTGTCAGAAGAGCTACTACTCTGGTGGTCAACTTAAAAATTTTAGAGGGCCTAAGTGCGGTCCCCAACACTTCCAGAGTGCAACACAATAGCAGCACATTTTCGCAAAATGCCCAAATATGTTTGTCCTGCGGCATTATTTGCAGCATATCACAATACACACCAAAGAAGTTGGAGTACAATAACCCCCAATATTGGTATCAGTGGGCCCGATAATAACCCCCAATATTCAGTGAACACAATAATAATGCCAGCATTGGTATAAGTGGACGCAATAATAGCCCAGGCATTCGTGTCAATTAGCACAATAATAACACCCAGCTTTAGTGTCAATGGGCACAATATTAATTCCCAGCATTGGTGTCAGTGAGTGCTAAAAATACCCCCAACATTGGTGTCAGTGAGTGCAATAATAACCCCTAAAAATTTGTGTCAGTGAGTGCAATAATAACCTCCCAACACTAGTGTTAGTGGATACAATATTAATCCCCAACCGTTGTGTCAGTGGATGCAATAATAACCCTTAACTTTGGTGTCAGTGTGTGCAATAATAACCCTTAACTTTGGTGTCAGTGAGTGCAATAATAACCTCCAACATTGGTGTCAGCGGATGCAATAATAAACCCCAACTTTGGTGTAAGTGGATGCGATAATAACCCCCAACTTTGGTGTCAGTGAGTGCAATAATAACCCTCAACTTTGGTGTCAGTGAGTGCAATATAAAACCTCCAACATTGGTGTAAATGGATGCAATAATAACTCTCAACATAGGTGTCAGTGTGTGCAATAATAACCCTTAACTTTGGTGTCAGTGAGTGCAATAATAACCTCCAACATTGGTGTCAGCGGATGCAATAATAACCCCCAACTTTGGTGTAAGTGGATGCGATAATAACCCCCAACTTTGGTGTCAGTGAGTGCAATAATAACCCTCAACTTTGGTGTCAGTGAGTGCAATAATAACCCTCAATATTGATGTCAGTGGATGTTATACTAACCCCCCAACATTGGTGTTGGTGAGTGTAATAATAACCCCAGCATTGGAATCAGTAAGTGCAATAATAACCCCCAACATTGATGCCAGTGTGTGCAATTCTAAGCCCCAAGACTGTCAGTCGGAGCAAAAGAAAATCCTCATCATTGCTATCAATGAACACAAAATAATCCCCAACATTGGTGTCAGTAAACGCAATAAAAGCCACCAGCATCTATGTGAGTAAATTCAGTATGAGTTACCAGCACTGGTGCCAGTACTATTACCCCCCGCATTTGTGGTCAGAAGCAGTGAAATTTAAGTACAGTCTTTCTGTCAGTACCAGGGGCTGGAAACAGAGAACTTTCCAGCACCTAGCACCCTACTGCCACTCTGCTTTCTATATGATGTCTGTTAGCTTATGGGCTGCATGTTGGGTCCCGGGGTACTACAGTGAGTGAAGATACCGGCTTGCAATGAGCGCGTTTCCCTCATGTGAAGGAGAGAGTAGATTGCACCCCTTTTTTTTGTACACAGAATAAAAAGATGTAGAAGCAAAGCTTGATGCAATGGAAGACAGGTGTGCCGGATCATTGTACTGCTTATATATGAACTGAAGTGTGCCTACATATAAGATACCAACTGAGGCATTCCACATGTCCATGCTAGTAAAAAAGAAAGGTTTAAAAAGGCTAAGTTCAATCATTGCTTTACATTAAACAGCTACACAAAATCTGAGTAAATCTATAGTTTTTTTTTTTTTATACTCCATTACAGAAAATTCACTTTTGCTTTGAATATTTCTGTAACTTTTCTAAGGTTAAACAATCTAATGACTAAATCTGGCTTTGTTGCTCTGAAGGTATCGTTAGTTGTATAATTTGAAAGGGCCCTTAAGCATATAGTATTTCACAAAAGTGAATACACCCCTCACATCTTTGTAAATATTTTATTATATCTTTTCATGTGACAACACTGCAGAAATGACACTTTGCTACAATGTAAAGTAGTGAGTGTACAGCTTGTATAACTGTGTAAATTTGCTGCCCCCTCAAAATAACTCAATACACAGCCATTAATGTCTAACAAAAGTGAGTACATCCCTAAGTGAAAAAGTCCAAATTAGGCCCATTTAGCCATTTTCCCTCCCCGGGGTCGTGTGACTTGTTAGTGTTATAATGTCACAGGTGTGAATGGGGAGCAGGAGGGTTACATTTGGTATTATCGCTTTCACTCTCTCATACTGGTGACTGGAAGTTCAACATGCCACCTCATTGTAAATAACTCTCTGAAGATCTGAAAAAAAAGAATTGTTGCTCTACATAAAGATGGCCTAGGCTATAAGAAGATTGCCAAGACCCTAAAACTGAGCTGCAGCACAATGGTCAAGACAATACAGCAGCTTAACAGGACAGGTTCCACTCAGAACAGGCCATCGCCATGGTCGACCAAAGAAGTTGAGTGCACGTGCTCAGCGTCATATCCAGAGGTTGTCTTTGAGAAATAGACGTATAAGTGCTACCAGCATTGCTGCAGCAGGTGAAGGGGTGGGGGGGGGATCAGCTTGTTAGTACTCAGACCATACACCATACACTGCATCAAATTGGTCTGCATGGCTGTCCTCCCAGAAGGAAGCCTGCTTCCTAAAGATGATGCACATGAAAGCCCACAAACAGTTTGCTGAAGACAAGCAGACTAAGGACATGGATTACTGGAACCGTGTCCTGTGGTCTGATGAGACCAAGATACACTTATTTGGTTCAGATGGCATCAAGCGTGTGTGGCGGCAACCAGGTGAGGAGTACAAAGACAAGTGTGTCTTGCCTACAGTCAAGCATGATGGTGGGAGTGTCATGGTCCGGGGCTGCATGAGTGCTGCCAGCACTGGGGAGCTAGAGTTCATTGAGGGAACCATGAATGCCAACATGTACTGTGACATATGGAAGCAGAGCATGATCCTCTCCCTTCGAAGACTGGGCCGCAGGGCAGTATTCCAACATGATAATGACCCAAAACACACTTCCAAGACAACCACTGCCTTGCTGAAGAAGCTGAGAGTAGAGATGGTGGACTAACCAAGCATGTCTCCAGACCTAAACCCTATTGAGCATCTGTGGGGCATTCTCAAACTGAAGGTGGAGAATAGTAAGGTCTCTAATATCCACCAACTCTGTGATGTCGTCATGGAGGAGTAGAAGAGGACTCCAGTGGCAACATGTGACACTCTGGTGAACTCCATGCCCAAGAGGGTTAAGGCAGTGCTGGAAAATAATGGTGGCAACACAAAATATTGACACGTTGGGCCCAATTTGGACATTTTCACTTAGGGGTGTACTCAATTTTGTTTGCTGGTACTCCATCACAAGATACTGGTACTTCATAATTTTTAGTCCGTGACTCCATTGGGAAGAGTTTTCCTCGCTTCCTGTTCCTTCAATGCCTGCTCAAAGAATGGGAGGACAGGGGGGTGTAGACAGAATTTCTAAAACCTCATCTACTATCTGCACATATTAGGGAAACCAAACTCAGATAATTGTAATTGTACTGTTTCTCTCCATTTTGTAAAGTGCTGTGTAAACTGTTGGCGCTATAATAATCATGTATAAAAATAATAATATAATAACCCAGAGAGAAGCACATTTCCCAACATGTATTTTGATGCATTGGAAAAAGCAAGATTTCATTGTGTTTACAAAGATACATCATGCTGAAATATTTAGCCTTTTGTGTGCCCAAATGATATAGCTTAATGTAGTTTCAGGTCTGAGCTCTGAATTTGAATGGGTAGAACTAAGAAGAAATACAATGAGCATTAGAGTGGTCATCTTAATAGAATGAATTCCATGAGGGTAATTGGGACACCTACAGTGCCAAAATTCATACCCCTTAACATTTTCTACATTTTGTCATGATACAACCAAAAACGTAAATGTATTTTATTGGGATTGTATGTGATAGACCAACACAACATGGTACATAATTGTGAAGCAGAAGGAAAATAATAAATGGTTTTCAATTTTTTTTACAAATAAATATGTGAAAAGTGTGGCATGCATTTGTATTCAGCCTCCCGGAGTCAATACTTTGTAGAACCACCTTTCACTGCAATTACAGCTCCAAGTCTTTTTTGGGTATGTCTCTACCAGCTTTGCCCATCTTGACATTTTTGCCCATTCTTCTTTGCAAAATAGCTGAAGCCCTGTCTGACTGGATGGAGAGTGTCTGTGAACAGCAATTTTCAAGTCTTGCCACAGATACTCAATTGGATTTAGGTCTGGACTTTAGCTGGGCCATTCTAACACATGATTCTGAATATGCTTTGATCTAAGCCATTTCATTGTAGCTCTGGCTGTATGTTTAGGTGCATTGTCCCGCTGGAAGTAGAGCCTCCACCCGAGTCTCGAGTCTGTTGCAGACTCTAACATGTTTTCTTCTAAGATTGCCCTGTATTTGGCTCCCTCCATCTTCCCATCAGCTCTGACCAGCTTCACTGTCCTTGCTGAAGAAAAGCATCCTCGCAACATAAAGTTGCCACCACCATGTTTCACAGTGGGGATGGTGTTTTCAGGGTGATGTGCAGTGTTAATTTTCCACCACACATAGAGTTTTGCTTTTAGGCCAAAAAGTTAAATCTGACCAGAGCACCTTCTTCCACATGTTTGCTGTGTCCCCCACATGGCTTCTCACAAGCTACAAATGGATCTTCTTATGGCTTTCTTTCAACAATGGCTTTCTTCTTACCATTCTTCCATAAAGGCCAGATATGTGGAGTGCTTGACCAATAGTTGACATGTGGGCAGATTCTCCCACCTGAGCTGTGGCTCTCTGCAGCTCCCCCAGAGTTACCATGGGACTCTTGGCTGCTTCTCTGATGATAGGTCTCCTTGCCCGGCCTGTCAGTTTAGGTGGACAGCCATGTCTTGGTAGGTTTGCAGTTGTGCCATTCTATTTCCATTTTTGGATGATGGATTGAACAAAGCTCCATGAGATGTTTAAAGCTTGGGATACTTTTTTTTATAACCTAACCCTGCTTAAAACTTCTTCTCAACTTTATAATTGATCTGTCTGGTGTATTCATTGGCCTTCATGATGCTGTTTGTTCATTAAGGTTCTCTAACTAACCTCTAAGGGCATCACAGAACAGCTGTATTTATACTGATATTATTTTACACACAGTTGGACTCTATTTACTAATTAGGTGATTTCTGAAGGAAATTGGTTCCACTAGATTTTAACTAGCAGTATCAGAGTAAAGGGGACTGAATACACACCACACTTTTCAGATATTTTTTTGTAAAAAAAATGGAAAAACATTTATCATTTTTCTTCCACTTCACAATTATGTGCCACTTTGTTTTGGTCCATCACATACAATTCCAATAAAATACTTTTACATTTTATCCAAGGGGTTCTTATGTCTCCAAATATCTAGCCAGTCTGCCTCATTGAGCAATCTTAGCAATGGAGATCCCTTCAATGAAACAGGAGTCCCCAAGCCTGGGGGCCTGTTCATGGTGGGACACAGCCAGCAGTTGAAGTCTCCCACTATCAGCAATGGAAAATCTGGTCTCCCCTCCAAATATGATAGCAGAGTCCAGAGCACCGCCACCGTAAAAGGAGGAGGAATATATATACATGCAAGAATACATTGTAACAAACCAATACAACAGTGCAAAAAGATATAGCTCCTTTCTGAATCTATACATGCATCAAACTCCTGGAAGTCTATAGAGCTGTGCACCACCACACTCACCTCCCTAGAGAAAGAAGTGCGCGTGGAGTGGTACACCTTCCCCACCCAAGTATATTTAAGACAAATCTGGCTGTCTGCAGTTAAGTGAGTCTCCTGGAAACATAAGATGGCTGAATGGAGCTTTTTCAAACAAGTAGAAATCATCTGCATTTAAGTGAGGAGCTTAGACCCCATAATGTTCCAAGGCAGCACAGTGGTGTAGTGGGTAGAACTTTCATCTAGCAGCAAAAAGGGTCACTGGTTTTGAATCCAGACCACAACACCATCCGCCTGGAGGTTGCATGTTCTCCCTGTGCCTGCGTGGGTTTCCTCTGGGTATTCTGGTTTCTTCCCACACTCTAAAGACATGCTGGTAGGTTAATCAGATCCTGTCTAAATTGGCCCTTGTATATGTATGAATGTGTGTTAGGGACCTTAGGTGGTAAGCTCCTTGAGAGTAGGGACTGATGTGAATGCACACTGTATATGTAAAGCGCTGTGTAAATTTACGGCGCTATATAAGTACCTGAAATAAATAAGATATTACTGGTATTTCAGCCATTGGGAACAATTAGAAATGGGTAAAAATAGGGATATATTGTCAGTATACGATCTGTAAAGCTCCTCTCGGGACATACAGTAGATACACAGGTCTGAACAGGTCTAAAGAGCCCCTAGAGGGTAGACTGGATGAGAACACTGTCCACCGGCTCTTCCCCTGGCAAAGGGCTGCTAGCACCAACCATAAGCACCAAGGCACTAGTATGCCAAGCCTTGTGTAGTGACAGTTCCAGGCTCAAGTATCCTCCATAAAAAGTCTGCAGTGGGGGAAGGGGAAAAGTAAAAAAAACAGGCCGTCAACAGGATAGGCTACTGTAATCCAAATTTGAACAAAAACACATATAGTGATTTTTCTCTACTTCTCACATAGATAAGGCACATTTTTTGTAAACTTCACAAGATAGCTCAGAGTTCACATAATAATATTATGTCTCCCAGCAGAACAAAATGTAAGCTTTTTCTTTTAAGAAATTATTATGTAAAAGAAGAAAACCAAAAAACTTGTAGAGAGCTCTGCGCAAACAGGAACCAGGTACCTAATCTTGCAAGAATGTAACGCACTTCAATCTCCTTCTTTGTCCTCTCTGCGGTGGCGTAGGGCCTGCTCATAATGATCAAGCAATGAAACCGCCTCTTGGGCCAATTCAAAGAAGTGTGCCTGCCAGTTAGTAGTGACTCTCAGCATAGCGGGGTACAGTATGGCATAGGGTAATTGCAGGGACCGCAGATGCCTCTTTACATCTGAGAACTTGGCCCAGTGTCTCTGCACTTCTGCAGAGAAGTCTGGATAAAAGGATACTCTGACGTCATTGAACTGGACATTGGCCCGCTCCTGGGCATTTCTCAGCACTGCTTCTCTGTCCTTGTAGTGTAGGAGTTGGATTAGGCCTCGGGGGTGCCTGGTTGCGGCGGGCGACCTGGTGTACGATGAGCCCTCTTGTGAAGAACGGGGAAAAGGCATCCTTTCTGAATATTTCAATAAGCCAACCTTCAACAAACGAGGATGGATCTCTCCCCTCAGTTTTCTCCGGCAGCCCCACTATGCATATGTTGTTGTGTCTCAGACAATTTTCCATGTCGTCAGCTCTATTATTGGTGTCTTTGTCCAGCTGATGGGCGACATGGGCTTCCCGAGCCGCTGGCGGCCATTTATCGTCTATGTTGCTTCCTTTGCTCTCCACTGCAGTCGTGCGTTCCCAGATCTTTTGAAGATCCTACCTCAGCAAGGATACGTCCTCTCTTAGGCCCCCAAACTGTTCCTTTAGTGTATTGACTGAAGCTGTACACACATGCACTGCTTTGAGTATTTCAGCCAAAGTCGGTTGCTCGGGTTCTTCAGAATCAGGATCTGTGGGCAGAGAGGAGAGCAGCTCTGCAGGGTACTCAGGCTCTCCATACCACACTGTGTCTCCTGCAGACTGCCCCATTGTTTCATGCACTGACAGGTGTGATGACTCTGCGCCCCCCCCCACAATCTGGTGCTGGTGTCCTCCCAGCTTTTGGGTATAATACAGCATATCCCTCGGGTACTCCTTACCCTGGTTCTTCTGTGTCTTATTCCTGCCGCCCTCTTTAGCCTTATCAGCACCCCTCGGCGTGTGCTGTGCCAGGGCCGTGGCAGTGCCATCTTGGGTTTCGGGGGCCAAGAAATCCTACTTTTTTTCGCCATTCCGTGGCTGCAGAGGGACGGTGGGTAGACTGGGAGGTTGACCGGGTCAGTAGCCAGTTGGAAAGCCAACTGTCACTGCTGGATCACTGCTTGGAAAGGATCAATTGCCTGTGCTAGAGCGGATCTGTGAGACACGCTTCCTCTCACATGCCCGTCCTGGCCATGCCCCCTCTATTAGACTTTCCAGATTGTCTCTCCTGTAACCATCGATTGATCTGAATGGTTAGGCTAATCAGATCTTCCAGGGATGCTGGTACTCCCACTCTGGCAAGTTCGTCATTCAAGGTGTCCGAAAGTCCTAGACAAAACTGGTGACAAAGTGCAGAGTTATTCCATTGAATGTCTGCGCTCCAAACACAAAAGTCAGTTACATAGTCCTCAACAGGTTTTAGACCTTGTTGCAGTTTGTCAAGCATGGATTCAGCAGTCTGATGGTAGAGGGGGTCAGCGTATAGCTGGGACAAAGCTGAAAAGAACAATTCGGTAGCTGCCAGAACAGGATCATGTTGTTCCCAGAGGTGATGAGCCCAGGAAAGTGATTCATTCATCAGCAGCGTGATAATAAACCCCACCTTGATGTACTCTAATGCAAAGGTTCGGGGTAACAGGTAAAAGTATAGTTCACAGGAATTCCCGAAGGTACGGAACTTCTTCCGATTGCTGGAGAATCGTTCAGGGATAGGCACTCTGGGTCCTGGATGGGGAATAGCCTTGTGGAACAGACCAGACTCAGTTTGAGCAGATAAATCTATGACTGTGGGAGGAGTATGGGCAGATGCGACATCCATCTTGTCTGTGAGCTGATCTTCCATGCAACTGAAGTTTTCTTGTAAACTCTGCACAGTGTAAGATAGAGCAGAGATTGATCTGTAAATGTCCTCCAATGGAGAGGCCTCCCTTTCAGACTCCATCCGTGGCTGACTGGTACTTTCATCTCCAGCCCCGGCCCCACTGAGAGTGAAAGGGCAAGGGTCAGGAGGAACACGAGTGCCTTTAAGTGTTGCTTGCAGAGCTTTTGGCAGGGTTGTAGACTTGGTGATTAAGGCAGAACAACAGGTTAGGAACTGGAATGATGCTGGATGCATTAGCCGAGGTTAATGGGGAACTCCAACCTGCTTGCAGGTTCAGGATACATGGCTTGCCAGAACTTCCTGTAGTCTGGAGACAGATGTACACTGAACCCAATGGAGCTGGGATGGAGGGCAGCCAGTACCTGTCACCCATCAGTGCCCATAAAGTGCACCTGTCACCCACAGAGACTGCCATCAGTGACTGTCCCTGGTGCACCTGTCACCCACCAGTGACTGTCATCAGTGACCGTCATGAGTCACACATCAGTGACAATCACCTGTCACTTATCAGTGCCCATAATGTGCACCGGTCACCATCAGAGACTGTCACCTGTCACCCATCAGTGACTGTCAGTGGTGCATCTTTCACCCATCAGTGACCATAACTTGTCATTTGTAACCCATCAGTGGCTGTCACCTGTCACCCATCAGTGGCCGTCCCCTTTCACCTGTCATCCATCAGTGACCATCACCTGTCACCAGACACCCATCAGTGACCATCACCTGTCATTTGTCACCCATCGGTGACCATCACCTGTCACCCATCAGTCACTCATCAGTGACCGTTCTCAGTCGCCCATCAGTGACCGTCCTCAGTCGCCCATCAGTGACCGTACTCAGTCGCCCATCAGTGACCATCACCTATCACCTGTCACCCATCCATGACTGTCACCTGTCACGATCAGTCACCCATCAGTGACCATCAACTGGCACCCATTAGTCAACCATCCACAACCATCACCTCTCACTCATCAGTGACCATCACCTGCTACCCATCTGTAACCCATCACACAGCCCATCACCAAAGTACCCCTCTCACAGCTACCATCGGCAGCATGTTCAAAAAAGTTTATAGCAGTGAGGAGGCATTCCAGATCCTCTCCATGACTGATGAGAGCAGTGGGGAGTACTCATCAGATTCCAATGCCAATTCCGATTCTGAATCCAATTCAGAATTTGAACCAAGGGATAGCAGTGGATCGGCAATGAATCAGAGGAAGAATGGGTCCCTCCTAAATGGGCACAGTGCTGTGGAAATCAGGCAGCCACCAGCAATAGACCTCAGGAGCAAATACCCAGGCCCTATACCAGCGCTGCTGTCAGTGATAGACCCCAGGATCAAAATCCCAGTACCAGCTCTGCTACTACCGATAGACCCCAGGATCAAATGCCCAGGCCCAGCACCAGCGCTGCAGTATAACCCCCAAGTACCAGCACAAGAATTTCAAATCCCCCAACTACCAGCACTGAGGTGTCACATCCTCCAAGAGTCAGGACCGCTACATACCTCCAAGATGCTCTTGACAACCCAACATGGCCAGGTGTGCAGGCCAATGCCCCAAATTTCTCTGAAATTATTATTAAATTTTTTTGGAGGGTAATTCGGCATAGTAGAGGGGGCAGCAGGGTACAGCACAGGGGGATGGTAAGTGGGCACAGTACAGGGGCAGGAGGGTACAGTACAGGGGGGAGCAGGAGGGCCCAGAACAGGGGGGTAAGTGAGCACAGTACGGGGACAGGAGGGTACAGTATAAGGGGAGCAGGAGGGCACAGCACATGGAGGAGGGTAAGTGGGCACAGTACAGGGGGCAGGAGGGTACAGCACGGGGGGGGGATGATAAGTAAGCACAGTACAGGGGGCAGGAGAGTACAGTACAGGGGGAGCAGGAAGGCACAGCACAGGGGGAGGGTAAGTGGGCACAGTACAGGGGGCAGGAGGGCACAGCACAGGGGAAGGGTAAGTGGGCACAGTACAGGGGGTAGGAGGGTACAGTGCAGGGGGAGGGTATGTGGGCACAGTACAGGGGGCAGGAGGGTACAGTACCAGGGGAGCAGGAGGGCACAGCACAGGGGGAGGGTAAGTGGGCACAGTAAAGGGGGCAGGAGGGCACAGCACAGGCAGAGGGTAAGTGGGCACAGTACAGGGGGTAGGAGGGTACAGTACAGGGGGAGGGTAAGTGGACAATACAGGGGGCAGGAGGGTACAGTAACAGGGGAGCAGGAGGGCACAGAACAGGGGGAGGATAAGTGGGCACAGTACAGAGGGCAGGAGTGCACAGCACAGGGGGAGGGTAAGTGGGCACAGTACAGGGGGTAGGAGGTTTCAGTACAGGGGGAGGGTAAGTGGGCACAGTACAGGGGGCAGGAGGGTACAGTATCAGGGGAGCAGGAGGCCACAGAGCAGGGGGGAAGATAAGTGGGCACAGTACAGGGGGCAGGAGGGCACAGCACAGGGGGGAGGGTAAGTGGGCACAGTACAGGGGGAGGAGGGCACAGGGGGAGGGTAAGTGGGCACAGTACAGGGGGCAGGAGGGTACAGTACAGGGGGAGGGTGAGTGGGCACAGCATGGGGGGGTACATGGGCACAGTACAGGGGGAGGGTAAGTGGGCACAGGACAACAGAGTAAGGTAGAGGAGGGAGCAGAAGGGCACAGCACAGAGGGAAAATAAGTGGGCAAGGTACAGGGGGAGCGGAAGGAAAGACGGATACCCCGTACATCAGAGTACCCCCCTAGAGACCCCCAGAGATCATAGAGACCCCCCTTATAGCAGCACCCCTTGCCCTCTTTAAGATCTACATTTACATTACCTTACCTGTAGGAATAAGGTACCGTGAGAGCCAAAGTTGGGGGGTGGAGCTGAGAGATGGAGCAAACAGGTTTCTCCTCACTGTGTATACAGCGGCTGAGCAGCAGACGCAAAAAGAGGGGGGGAGAGGCGCTGAGTGGAGGAACCAGAGATTGATGACAACAGACTGGCACAGCTAAGAATCGTCATTGAGTGGAGCGCAGTGTCGGAAGTTTTGGACTTGGTCCGACACTGGCTTCATCCCCTGATGGGTCAGCGGGGCAGACAGGAGAATTCGGCTGAAGGAGTAGGAGCAGCAACATTAGCAGCTCTCTCTCCTTTCCTGCTTGTGAGGGGAGGATGGAAGTGTCAGCGCTGGCTCTGAGTGGCTCTCCCTGGGATCCAGAGCTATCAGTGAGCTCCGATCACCCGGTAAACAGCCCACGATCTCTCCATGTAGCGGTGAGCGGACTCAGCACTGTGCTGATGGCGGGGGATACGCCATCAACACAGCTCTTTAATTAGGCAAACTAGGCAGCCGTGAGGCCCCTGTGAGCACGAGGCCTTAGGCGACCGCCTAATTTGCCTAATTAGAGAGCCGCCTCTGTTTGGAAGATTTAAAATTGTTTATGGGCCTCCCCCTCAACAAGCTTACAAAAAAAGATGAAGAACATGCCTACTGGTCCACCAACCCCATCCACTGCATGCCCATTTATGCTGCCGTAATATCCAGGTCCCAATATGAGATAATTATGTGCTTCCTTCACTTCAGAAACAACACTCAGTGCCCTCCCCAAAATCATCCATATTAAGACAAATTATGTAAAATTCACCCACTCATGAAAAAAGATTTGCAGAACTCTATGTGCCTGATCAGAATATATGTGTGGATGAGTTCCTGGTACACTTTTCAGGCTGGCTAGGAATAAAACAATATATTCCTAGCAAAAGCGCCAGATGTAAAGTAAAATTTTACAAGCTATGTGAAAGAGCCACAGGATATCTGTACACGCTCTACATATATGAAAGAAGAGATTCCCAGCTCCAGCCCCCTGATTGCCCAACCTACATGGAAAAATTGAGCTCACAACCGGACAAATTGTATGGGACCTGGCATACCCACTGCTGAACAAAGGTTATCACATATACCTGGATAACTAATCTATAGTGAACAAAAAACTGCAAAGGGGGAAAAAGCAACTTTCAGAAGCAACGAAGTGCTGGCCTTGAGGTGTAAGGATGGCAAGAATTTGTACATGATGTCCATCATCCATGATGACACTACAGTTGAGGTTCATAGAAGACGAGGTCCCATTCAAAAGCCAACATGGGTCCAAGAATATAATCTTTACATTAAGGGAAGGGGGGGGGGGGTGGATTTCAATGACGAAATGCTTCAGCTCCATTTGGCAACAAGGAAGGCCCATTTCTGGTACAAAGAAAGTAGTGCTTTATCTCAATAATTTGGCCATTTATAATGCATATATCTACACCAAATCCATGGAAAGCCCCAACCCCTTCCTAAATTTCATCGAAGGAATTGTCACATCCCTCATCTATCAACAAAGACCCCCCCCCCCCCCAGAAAACCTTCCTCTCTGATGCTGTTAGCCAACTTCAAGAGCGTCACTTCCCGGACAACATTCCACCATCTGAAGCAGGCCGAAGATGCCAAAAAAGATGTCGCTTATGCAGCAGAAGAAGACTTTGAAGCGAAAACAGCTACCATTTTCCCCAGTGTCCATCCCAACCCGATGCATTGGAGAATGTTTCCGACTTTATCACACATCCCTAAAATATTAGCCCATATTTTTAACCATTTCCCCATTTTTATCATCTGTGCTGACCATTTTTCATGCTTCCTTAAATAACCATGCCACTGCCTTTCACGTGACCTGACCCTTGCCTGTTTATCAACTATGCCTCTGCCTACCATATGGCTCCCTGGACCAATGCTCTCCTCTGTAAACACTACTAAAACCACAGGTAATGCTTTTATTTTTTTTTTTTTTTTTTACACTTTCCTCAATAGAATTTATTTTGGAGTGTAATTCTTGGCATGTACATGCTATGTATTAGAAATATGAAGGGATTACAAAAATTATAAGAAATAATAAGGAAATTAGATATGTCATTTATGCTTCTAGAATGCCTGAAGGTACTACTTGAATGTTGGGCCTCTGTATGTGACCAGGCTGTGTAAAAGTCTCACACATGTGGTATTGCCATACTCAGGAGGAGTAGCAGATTATATTTTGGGGTGTCATTTTTGCTATGTACATGCTAAGTGTTAGAAATATTGTAAAATGGACAACTTTGTGTAAAAAAAAATGCATTTTCATTTTCTTTCCACATTTTCCAAAACTTGTGAAAAAAAATGACATGTTTAAAAGACTCATTATGCCTCATAGATTATACGTTGGGGTGTTTGCTTTCCAAATGGGCTAATTTTGTGGGCGTTTCCATTTTTTTCCACATTTTCAAAAACTTGTGGAAAAAAAATGACATGTTCAAAAGACTCATTATGCCTCATACATTATATGTTGGGGTGGTGCTTTCCAAAATAGGCAAAATTTGTGGGCGTTTCCATTTTCCTTGTAAGAGAACTATTGGAATACATCCACCACACACAGGAGCATACACAGGCGACCCCAGATTCCTGTATGTGCCAATGCGCATGCGCGACGCACTGCATGCATGCGCAGGAGCATGTCCCTGCATTAAGGTAAAAAAACACGAGGGTACAACCCCTTTAACTCAGGGGTGTCAGAACTTTTTTCAAAGAGCGCCAGATTTGATGAAGTGAACATGCATGAGGGCCGACCATTTTGCCTGACATTCTTTGAACCATTAAAATTCGGTCTAAGTGTTTTTGTCCGAGCACTAATACACTGCCCAACAAGAATTCTCTTGCCTTTTGTGGCTGTGTTTGGTGAAGAGATGAGCTTGGATATTTTATTTGGATATATATATGTAGCGCGGGCTCCTGACGAGCAGGCACTATGTTTTTTTCTCTAAAGTTAATTTGCCTGAGACCACAGTTGGGTTTCAGGACTATTCTCTAAATTTCTGGTTTCAGTACCAGTCCAGCTGGGTTGCATTGGGTTCTCCTTGATCACAGGTGTCGCTGTCACCGCCGGCAAGAGTAGGAACGCAGTTTAGCTGGGTGTATTGAATGCCACTGTTTTCTTGGAACCAGCCCAGTGGGAGTGTTCTCCTGCTGTGCATTCTGGGGGGTGGTATTTAAGGTACTGACGCCACGTGGTTTGGGATTCCATCTTTGATTTTCTGTCCATTCGGTTCTGGTGGCCCTCCTGACCCAGCCCATGGCCCTCCTGGCCTGGGGCGTGGAGCTATGCATTCTGAGTTTCGGGGCCAGCTGGCCCGAGGCAATGCAACTGCAGGGACAGGCCCGAGTGGATTTGAGGGCCTATTGATCCAAGGGTGGTCCAGTGCCGTCTCATCTGAAGGGAGAGGCACAGCAACTTAAGAACCCCAGGGGAGGACTCTTCAGGAGAAGGCCGTGCACAAGGCTGGCTTCTCTGAAGGAGCCTGGAGGCTTAGTTGAAGGACATAGCCTGGATCTACACTCATGTGATATCGCCGGATCGGCTGAGAGAACCTGGTACCGTATGATAGCTCTTTAAATTTATCTAAGTCCCTCAGTAATGCTCAAGTGTACATCACATGTCTGTGGCAGAGACTTTTCAAACACCCTACCGGTTGCTAGGCCTAGTGAGAGGAGGTCTATCCGTGAGTTGTAAAATCCAGTTGTGAAACGGTCTTTATTCTCTGGATTTTCTATAAGGACTTCCTTTAATTTTTGCAGTCTAAAGTACCTGAACTTACTCCTATCCCTCTACCCTCCATTGAAAGACTCTGTTTCTGTTCCAAATTAATAACCCGAAAGAAGATTCAGTGTCAGTTTCCACATTCCACTGGTTTTAGTCAGTTCTAACAAAAGAATGGCTATATGATGTCAGAAAGATCAATATATGCAGGTTTGGCATAGCCATTCAGTCAGTCAGTATACCGAAATATATATACATACACAGATGTGATTACCTTAAAACTATCATAGTTAATACCAACTAATACCAAGTTCTTTGTAAAGCCATTATGAATATAGACCCATACTACAATAACATAACTTTCTAAACTAGAAAAGACATGAGTGAGAAATTTCCTGTAACTAATCTGATGTGATATGATCCAATGCTGGAAACTATATTTTTGTCTAATGATTTTCCAGTAAGACCACAGCATGATTTTAGAAATTACATCTGGACAGTGTTGTGGAGAAAGGCTTGACATCAGTTATTAATTTGTTATGCACTTTCACTAAATGCATCTTTTAATTAGAATAGCTGACAATGTTGTGGATAAAATCCAAAACAAGGAAAGGGTGATCTCCTGGATGTCAACTTTCTAACTTTTTAATCGCGGCAAAAAAGAACTGCACTCATTCTCCCATTTACTTAACAACTAAACCTGAAAATCAAATTATAACTAAAAATACTTTTCTTCCTTAAACAATTACTCTCTAAAGTACAGATTGTGAAGAGGATGTGTGGAGTGTAGACTGCCTCATAATTGTCCCATTTGTTGGGAATTTCCCATAGACCTCCAAGAGTTTTTTAGGTCATATAGGGAGATCACAGAGTGGGATGCAGAGGCCAAAAGAAATCTGGGAATGAAGCTTTGCAGTTGCTGCTCAGGGGATCTGGAGAAACAACATGGATCTAATTAGCAATGCAAAAACTTCATTTAGTGGTAAACAAATGCTCACCAGGACACAGGTTAATGATCCTTTTTCCAGGGCAGGGTAATTGTGACACAGGTACATCATCTCATGGAGTAGAAGCACTTGCTGTTTTACTTGCCACAAGGATTTGTATTTCCATCCATCCAGTCCTGAAATTTTTTTCAACAACAGAACCTGGATGGTGACTTGACTTTTCTTTGCAGCTTTCGCTGCAGTTAAGTAACAAGAACCATTTCAGATAACAGCAACTGATGAGCCCCCTGCTCACTCACCTTGTCAGCATTTTTATGGTCAGAACATGTGCATGCAGCACATCTGATTGGGTCTGACTCCTATCCAACTCTTTCCCAGTCTGAGTGCTTCCATACAGGGGATTACAAGAAGTTGATGCAAAGTCAAATTTAAGTACTTACACTATCTGTATTTAAAAATAAATTTGATTATTGTTAACGAGTAAATAACTATATTGACTAGTGTTTAATACATTGCTGTTTACTTTTAAAAGACTCAATTAAGTCCAGCTTAGGCAATGATGGCTGTAGCCATTGTAATACAATGTATTTGCTTGTATAACAGAACAATAATTCAAGTTTTGGTAGAACCATAGCTACAGCTCTTCTATTGGGCCTAATAGCATAATACTAGGACTTAATTCTAAGGGTGATACATTATCCTAATTATGGTGGAAGTCAATAATTTGAATTCATACGATTTGCTCAATTCTTCAGCCCCAAATCATATAGCATGGTTATTGGAGAATGAGCTATGTGTGCTGTGTACATATCCCATTGGTCTCCCCTCTTACATTTCACTCCCCGTGTGTGGCAGTAATCATAACGCTATTTCTTGTTAGCATGGCCTTTCATACTTTTTTTATTTTGCCTCCTATGTGCACTATACTAATGAAGGAGTGGCAAAAATGAATCCTTCAAAAAGCTAGTGTAAGTCAGGGGCGTAGATAAGGGGGGTGCAGGGGTGTTCAAACCCCCCCCCCCCCAGAGCATCCTGGCAAAATGTCCAGGCAGTGTCCCTGCTGCTGCGCTGCTCAGCTTCAGCAACAGCACAGGAGAAGCAATCAAGGAGTTTTGGAGTGCGGCAGCCAATCCCCCTTCTATTGTGCCAAATCCCCATTAATTTAACAAGGGGTCCCTCCAAAAGGTATGAAATTCCTGCAAGGTCCCCATGCTTACAATACCTCCAAACCGGTCTCGGATACCTGCAACTGACAGTGCATGGTAGAGGGAAATCCTACACTCCTCCTTGAGGTATACATGACACAGCAGAAGGGAGACTGCGGCTGTAGACATTTTCCTGCCTCTGTGCGGCACTGAATTTGAGGTCTGGCAAGTGGAGAGGCATAACATTTCTGTTTGGGAGAAGGAGGGGGTGAGAATTCCTGCCTGGGGGAGTTTTTTTTGGAGGGGGGGTTAAGGAAAGATAGGTGGGTTTGCTTTTGGAGGGGGTTTTTTTTTGTAGAGAAGTTTACAGGGATGGTTAATGGCAGGGATTTGCTTCTGGGAGGGAGTTTGATTGAACAAAGGGAAAATTTCTTCATAATCAGCAATCTTTGCTGGGGGGGGGGGGGGTGTTGATTGAGGGAGATATTTTGCAGTGGGAATCTTTGCTTGAGGAGGCAAGGGGGGGTGGTTCTTAGGAGGGAGACCACCCCCCATGCTCACTGGAGTGTTGGGCTGTGGAAGGGGTAGCTGGCTCAGGATCTTAGCGTCTTGCTGAGAGGCTGAGACAACTGCCAGTTCAGGGATCTGGGTGAATCCCAACTTAAATGTTGGGGTCTTTCCCTAGCCTGGACCTGCTGAGGGATGTAGCAGCCTTTATCCAGCTGTCAGCTAAAAACAGATCACAAAAGTGCAGAACAGACTGCCAAATGACCAAAACTGTATGCTGTCAGAGCTTATATGCGGGTGACGTCACCTGCTGTTTCCCATGTTTAGGAGATATTCATTGTACCTACAGGTAATCCTTATTATAGGCATAACTGTAGGTACAAGATCAAAAGCTGGGTTTACTACAGTTTAAGACTGAATAGGAGCCAACCTTATTGACCAGGTGCACCTGTGGTAGGCAGTGCACTATTTTATTTTATGTTAATCTCTTAAAGCATTTCATAAAATTTATTAGGACACTGTTTTACTGCCTACCACAATATATTGTGCTTTGCACCTGCTCAGGTTGCACAGTAAGGTTAGCTAAAATCCAGTCTTGGGTCTCATTCATACATCCTACGTGACCATGGTGCGGCAAGTATACTGCAAATACCTTCTCCTGGGATCTCAAATGGTCCAATCTCTGCTCAGCCTGTACACCTGATGTCACCTGAGTGACGGGCTGAAAACAGCCAACGTTGTCTGCTGCTGTAAACATGTATCCACATGTAGCTGCACATCCAGTGGTTACCTGCAGGTAGGGATACATTTATGCCCTTGGACAAAATCTCTCTGCATCCAGGGTCAGAAACTAACAGCAGGTAACCACTTGATGTGCAGATACTGTACATCAGGGGTGCCCAACCAGTAGTCCGGGGGCCACATGTGGCCCGCGGAGCCCACTGATGTGGCCCGCGACCTCTTGCTCTGGGATGGCGGGTTGGCAACCCACAATCTGGGCTTGTGGGTTGCCAGATTGTGGGTTGCCAACCCGCCATCTCAGAGCATTAGTGTTGTTAATAAATCCACTGGTAGAGCTTCTGTTAAAAAAAAAAGGCCACTGGTAAAGGAAGCAAGCAGCTGCAGAGCCACATAAGCCAATGCTTCCTGTATAGTGGCAACTCCTATCACAGGTAGAGTGATACCAAATGCACTATGGCCTGGGACAACAGCCAGCGATACTTGAATGGAAGACTATTATTAAAGGTAAGTTTATTACTTGAAACACAAATGTATATATATGGGCATATCTGTTCTGCGGTGGTTACTGGGCTGCTTTTCAAACTGATCCGCAGGTGCAGTGTAGAACACCTGCGGGTTACCTGCACTGAGCCATAGACTTCTGTTATTACTGGCAAGTTTAGTGTGCTTTCAGAATGTGCACCACATCTGCAGGATATAATAGAAGTCTATGGCAAAGTACAGCTAACCTGCAGGAAAGCCACAGGTGCACTTGTCTGCACCCTCTGTGTGGGTAAACCACAGTGCATCAGTGTGAAAACAGCCTTAGGCCCCACTGACACTATTGTCTTGACCCTCCGTTCACCTCTATTGAGCCGCAAATGTAAACGGATATATGGCCGTTTACACCCCACCTACCTCCAATCAGATCCATCCACTTCTATTTGGGCAGATGGGATTCAAGGGTCTATAGAGTAGAGTGGGTTGTATCCGTGTCCGCTCTGCATATGCAGAGTGGCCTTGGAATTGTCAGCCTTCTGCTCCACTCATTGTGACCCGTGACCAGTTACCAAGTCACTTAAGTGGCCCTCACTCTTCAAAAGGTTGGCCACCCCTGGTCTACATGTTAACACCAGTGGACATCCTTGGCTCTTTTCAGCCCATCACTCAGGTGTACAAACAGAAATTGGAACACATTGGATCCTGGCTGTAGGTATTCATGGTATATTTGCCATTTAGAAGATAAGAGCTAAAGCCTGGTACACATAGTACGTTTTTTTTTTTTTCTAGTTCAATCCAACGAGCTGATTAAAAAAATTATCTACAGCCCTGGTGTAAGTATGTACCTCAAGTGAATATTTAGCATTATTATGTTTAGTATTATTTGCTAAATATATGTGTAAACTTTAAAATCACAATCACATCCTCTGATACTGCAAAGCATGTAATTGGCTGCGATATATCTACTCAGTTCAGTAGTTTTAAAACGTGTGCAACTAAACTGTCTCAATGTTTACACGCAGAAATCCAACATTTAGAGAGCATGCTTTTTTTTAATTCCACTGTACACGATCTGATGCCTGTATTTTTTATTTTTTTGTTTATTTCACTGCAGTTCTGCAGACACTGAGATGCAAGCTGTAGACCCCATAACTGTCTGACTGCTCTTCACAACCATCTAGAGTACAAATCCACACCTTCTATGTAGCAATGCAATGCTGATTTAGATCTAGGTGTCTCTGTTTCATTATTCCACCACTAGTTTCCTTCACTTTCTTTCTTTTCTCCCAACATTTCTTCTATTCCTCCTTTCCTCTTCCTTCTTTTGAGTTCCTTCTTCTTTACAGTCATTCATGGATTCTCTTTATAATATTCATTTTTACCCCCTTTTTTTCTCCACCCACATTATTTTGTACTTCTGTCTGTACTACTGTCGCCATTCTTTACCCCTCCTTTCTTTGCCTCTCTTTCTTTCCTTGTTTCATTGCCTTCTGCCTTTCTATATTCTTCCTTCCTTTCCTCCATTCATCATCATCTACCTCTCTTTCATTAATCATTCACTCTTTTCATTTTCATCATTCGCCTCCCTCCCCCCCTTCCATTCTTTTGATTCTATTTCTTTTCTCCTTCTCCTCCATCCTTCAATTTCTTTTCCTCTCTCCCCCTTCTTTTCTTCACTTATACACACAGAAGCAGGGCTTCCATGTATGCAAGTAACAATAGCGAGTGGCAGGCAAGAGGCTAGGGCCGGATGTGGCAGAACTTGGTTCTGGTACTTTCTGTCTGAAGAAAAACCCTGTGCACAAAGGCCGATTAGGTTGTGCCCAGGCACACTTGGCACATGCCTATGGACTATTATGGAATGTGGGAAAAAAGCTATATATCCATATTGAGCTTTTAACGTAAAGAAGTTTAGAAAGGAAAATAGGAGTGTACTTCTTGAAGCTTGTGCTTAGAACTTCTTCTGTCTGCTTCCAGTTTCACCAGCATTAGTTAAACAACCAAGGCAGGGTTGCATTTGATTTGTGACTTAGAGGTATATCTTAGTACTGGCCTTTTTTTTTTTACCAACCATGTTACCAACAAAATTCGCTAACTGGTCTCCTGCAGTTCACAATGCCTTACAATGTAAGAAACAGGGCTGGATCTATCCTTGATTAGAGGAGCAGTAAAAAAAAAAAGTCAGGGAGCACAATGTCAGACTGTGTGTGAGTCACTGATAGTGTCACGACCTGGGAAATACTAGTATGCATTATGCTGTCATTAGATTAGGGTGATTAAACAGAATCTGCGCACCCTTATATCAGGAGTCCTCATCAGAGTCCCTCTTACTTCATGAGTACTCATCAGAGTCCCTCTTTACATTAGGGTCCCCATCAGGGTCCCCAACAGAGTGCCCCCTTACATCAGGATATCCACCAGAGTCACTGTTACATCAGGGTCCCCATTAGAGTGCTCCCTTACATCAGGGGCCCAGCCAAAGTCCCCCTTACATCAGGGTCCCTATCAAAATGCCTTCTTACATCAGGGTCCCCATCACAGTGCCCCCTACATCAGGGTCCAAATCAGAGTACCCCTTTACATCTGGTGTCCCCATCAGGGCCCCCCTTACATCAACTGTTCCCATCCAAGTGCCCCCTTATACCAATTGTTCCCATCACAGTACCACTTTACATCAGGTGACCGAATCAGAGTGCCCCTTTACATCAGGTATCCCCATCACAGTGAACCCTTACATCAACTGTCTTCATCAGAGTGCTTCCTCACATAAAATCTGGGGGTAAGAATAAGGCCATGGTAAGAAAGCTGTTATATCTCCTTGTATGCAGCTCAAGGTTTCATTTTTGAACTTGACTGGAGTTTGCCTTTAATATTTGTGTGCAGATCCACTTTTAGGCTGGGTTCACACTATTTCAAACTGGATGTGGTTTTCCCTGCATCCAATTCACATAGGACATTGTGACTGGCTCTCTATGATGCCGGTTCCCACATCTCCGCAGCGGCTCCAGTGCAAATTGCACAGGAGTCCTGTGCGTCTTTCGGTCATTTAAGTTACATTTGCTGATCCCATTGGTCTACAATCCATTTCCCAGTGTTTGGATAGAGGTTTCCTTTTTCCGCTATCTTGCATCCCTCATACTGCCCAGTGTATTGACTCCAGTTACTATAGTGGTGAGTGGTGCTTTTTGTCGTAAAATAAATAAAAAATTTATTTTTTATTTTTTTCCCTCTCTCTCTTGAAATTCCTCCTTCATTTATTTATATATCATTATTTATCTGTTTTTCATTGATATAGATACTAAATGTTGTGTGATTTCATTTTTAGATTCCCTGTTTTCTGTTTGATGCAATTTATTTATACCCTTGATGAAGAGAATTTATCTAAGATCTCGAAACGCGTTGGGTTGCTGCCTTCCGTCCATTGTAGGGTGTTGTTACACAGTTGGGCTGAGGAAGTATACAGTGTAACAGGATATATTTTGTATATTTGTTATTTTGTGTTTGTAAATACATAAAATGTGTACTGTACTTAATGTTATCAATTTTTAACTATTATTATTAAATTATGAATTATTATTTTTTTATGTAATCTTGTATATTTTTGTATGGCCACCTGCCCATGTTAAAGTCCTCTCCCTAGAGGAGTAAATGTTTTTCATACTATTTCGGTAAATTTCAGGTCTGAATTCAGCCCAAAATTTGGTGCTGAAATCGGACCTGAAACGGTGAATGGGGACACACCAGACTCCTGCTGTGAGCTGGAGCATACTGCAGTGTGAACCCACCCTAAATCCCTTGTCTACCAAGGTACATTTATAAATGTCCTTGTTTTCAAGGGGTTAAAACAAGCTAATAACTCTCACCTATGGAGAATTTTAAGTTTTAAGTACTGTGTTTTTTTTTGCCAGCTGCAATTTCAAGGATTGACATGTTTGGTATCTATTTGGTCTATGCAATACCCACAAAATGTTTTTTTTATATTACAAAATATTATTCTGCAGGGCTCTGCTTTCAGAAATCATATAAATGCTTGGTGGTTTAAAGTAATTTTCTAACAAACAATGAAGATTGTAAGATGTGTGCAAAAATAAGAATTAATTAAATGGTTCCTAGTAGAAAAGAGGCTAAAGTGATATTAAAGTTTTTTTTTTTTTCGTTTTAAATAACAAATAAGTCATACTTACATGCTCTGTGCAAAACCACTGAGTATCAAACAGCTCCGATACTCTTCTTTTATTTTGCTCCTCCCCCTCAAGCAGTGCCCCCAGAGAAAGCTGTTTGCCCTGGGGCACCGCTGCGTGCTCACTTCCAAACTGCTGCTCTATGTGTCCATAGGACACATAGAGCTGTGCCCCCCCTCCACTCTCTCCTCATTGGCTCACTGGCTGTGATTGATTGATAGCAGTGGGAGCCAATAGGCCCCCCCTGGTGTCTCAGCTAATGAGGGAAAGTCCCCATACAGCCGAGGCTATCATGAACATCGCTGGATCAGAGGGGGCTCAGGTAAGGATATACCTGATATAATGCATGAAGGTAAAAAACCTTCAGCCTTCAGAACCACTTTAAACTTGTATTCAGCTAGCAGGACATTTGACAAAGAAACAATCTCGAATGATTAAATATATTTAGTGATTTATTGTGATATTAGGACTTTTTATTCCCAAAAAACATTTACTTAAAGCGGAGGTCCACCCTAAAGTGGACCTTCCGCTCATTGGAACCCTCCGGCGCCCCAATTGGTACCTTTCAGGGGGGAGGGGGGTGCAGGCACCTGTACAGTAAAGGTATCTGCACCCACTTCCGGCGTAGATTCTGCAGAAGGTACGCCCCTTTCCGAAAGTCCCCCACTGCCTGCTGGGAAACACACGGATCCCAGAGACAGCGGGGACCATCCTTATTGCGCAGCGCGACTCACGCATGCGCAGTAGGGAACCGGGAAATGAAGCCGAAAGGCTCCACTTCCTGATTCCCATACCCAAGATGGCGGCGGCAGCACCCAAGAGACGATCGAGAGATCGGCTTCGGGTGCCGACATCGCGGGCGCGCTGGGCGGGTAAGTGTCATTATTTTAAAAGTCAGCAGCTGCAGTATTTGTAGCTGCTGGCTTTAAAAAAATAAAAACGGCGGAACTCCCGGCGGACTCCCGCTTTAACTGGGAATATTCTGTGCAAATGCAATCTATATCCAATCTGTATCTAGATGAATCTATAAATGATTATCATTATAGTACATACAAACTATTCTTTATATTCTCCAGTTCATTTTCCCAATACAAACAAATTCAGACAGATATATTCTGTTTGGCGCTCTACAATGCCGGCCCTAGGAGTAGAACATTGCAATGAATGCTCATTTGCTAGTGCACCTAGACTAAACCGTTCTTTATGATGTTTCGGTCAGCAAGTAATATTCAAAACAGGCCTGCCTAACCTGAATTATAGCATTCTGCTCAGGATTTTATCACGTCCTTTATCTTATCTAGATGCAGTTACCTGCACAAACATGGCTGATAGTGTACATTCAACAGGAAATAATCAATGAAAGATTTAGAGCTGCTAAAATATCTACATTATTCATAGACTGGAACACAGACCCTAAGATTTATGATTCTTTATACATTTTTCACACATCACCAGAGTTCAAGATTATCACTAGTTCAGCATGTCATGGTCTGATCATATTTCTACATTTACACCTTTCCACACAGCTGCTTAAGTTTTCCCAAAATGATTCTACCATATGTGAAGCAGTGTACAGAACAGGGATGGATATGGTAGAAATCAGGTTTCGTTTTCAAATTAACCCCGCCATTGCTGAGAACCCAGCGATGGGAAATTAGGAGTGTTGCATAGTACAGCTCAGTCTACCCAGCGACTGCTTGGAGTTGGATTACTTACCAATGCTCAGTGCCTGGATTCTGTAGATAATTACTCAAAATACCTACTCCTACAGGGAAATATTCCTGCATTATACCATCAATAGGGGTATTCTTACATTCATAGGGACACCAACAAACTCAACTGAAACATGTTAAAGTGTATGTAAAGCCAAAAGCTTTTTTTTTGTTGTTGTTTTAGGGTAGGGCTAAAACCCCTCTCCTTTTATTTTTTGTACTCTAGAACAAGAAGATTTCCCCAGTCTTGGCAACACAACCGGAAGTGTGAATAAATCTCCCCAAACGAACACAAATTTCAATATTAGGCCCTTCTAACCACAAAATCTGTCCTCATTGGAAGAATTGCCCTCACATGCTGCTGTTATGACAGTTCTAAGATTTTGAATTTTTATTACTTTCTTCATGACAGTGGTCATCATGAAAAAAACAGCATGGACACAGACTGAAAAAAAAAACTTGGCAGAGGGTCTAACCTTACCCCCACCATATCCAACACTAAAAGTTTTGACTTTAAATAAGCTTTCATTTATCTAATTAATAAAATGCTATATGTACAAGGGTTTTTCAGAATGTGATAGATTCCATATTAGGACTTAGTTATTCAGAAGTTATTTTAGCCTGGTGATTTAAGCAATGCTTGGATCCAAGCACACCAAATGACCTATTTTGAGTGACGGTTTTTATGATGCATGAATGACTACAGAGACTAAAACTGAAGTTCCTTGATATTACAGGTGGAAAAAAAAACATATATTGCTGTAATTATCAAAGACAAAGTTTTTGTACCAGCAAGGATAAATAGGCATTTTGGGATAAGTCATATCATGATTAGTAATGGTTGTTACAGTGTTAATTTAGTCGACTAAAACGACTAAAACATTTTAACCGACTGAAATTGCTAAAACATTTTAGTAGACTAAATGGATACTATTTTAGTCGACTAAAATATGACTAAAACAATTGAGATGACTAAAATATGACTAAAACTAAAACAATTGCATAAGACTAAAATGAGACTAAAACTAAAATGCCATTTTAGTCCTAAGACTAAAATTAACGCTGGGTTGATATTCTGTATATAAATGCACTTTGCCTTACTGAATAAGCCTAGTAATAAGCACTTATTTAAATGTTATTTAGAAATCACCATAATTACATAAATAGTTTTTATTTATGTAATTATGGGAATAATAATTACTACATTTTATTTAGAAATCTCCATAATTACATAAATAGTTTTTATTTATGTAATTATGGTGATTAGAATTACTGTATTCAGCTCTTAAAGCAAATCAGTGCTTTATCAATGCAGGGCAAAGCAACAGATTTACTTTAATGGCGATCCCATGGGCAATATATTCTTACTTTTCCTTTGCTCCCCCACTGCTCCATTCAGCTGCTGGAAACACAAAAAATACTGGGTACTACCAGACAAGTAAAAGCATGTGACTCAAAATCCCCTAGTCTTAAAGAGGAAGTAAACCCTGATGAGTTTACTTCCTCTTTTTTTCCCTGCAAAGGTAAAGCATAATGGACTAATATGCATCGCATAGTAGCCCATTATGTGTCACTTACCTGACACAGGAGCCAGCGAAGTCGCCGCTGTCCCCTGTAGTCCGCTGCATCCATCTTGCTGGTGGCATCTCGCAGCTCCGCCGCTGTCATTCGGCGAAGCCATGATGACGTCACTCCCGCGCATGCGCACGAGAGTCGACAAATGCGGCAGCTCCATTTTTGGAACTGCCGCGCTCAGTGCGTCTGCGCGCCGCTGTCTACGGCGCATGCGCCGTAGACAGCAGTGCCCGTTTTCGGGCAAATATCTCCTAAACCATATAGGTTTAGGAGATATTGCTTGGACCTACAGGTAAGCCTTAATCTAGGCTTACCTGTAGGTCAAAGTGGTTTGTAAGGGTTTACAACCACTTTAAGTGGCATTGCTAGCGCTTGACAATTGGCCATTCTGCATCCAGCATTGCCAAATCGGGAAGGGGGAGAGTCCTCAGGCCAATGCAAGTTCCAAGTCACATTCAGAAGAAATCAAAGACATGTAAGAATAAAGACGTTTAGCCATAGCGCTAATGAAAAAAATATCACAGCTGTGTAGACCCAGTGAAGAGCCATGTTGGACTAGTGAAGCTTGGTCAAAAGCTTATAAAAAGACTAGCATCATGGACAAGGATTGCTACAGCTATGAGATCAGTAATTTGATAGATAGTTGTAAACACATAGAGTTACAGCAAAATTACAAAAGTATTACCTTCTACTGATTTATTGATTATTCCTCTGCATTGTAATAGTTTTAAGTAAAAAACTTTATTTTTTATTGTGTTTTCCATGCCCTTGTTCTCACGTATACTGTGAGATAAAGCTTGATTTTATTTTAGAACTATGACAACGTAACTAAGTGAGCACAACAGCTTCATGTGTTGTGACCTGGAAGCCTCACACACCAGATCCATACCTCCATCTTTGTGAAGACTGGACACTCCTTGTTTACCCCTTAAAGTCTATGGAGTCCACTTCAGTACATACATACAACTTACAACACAGAGAGTCCATCCTAGTTACTCAATTTCCCTCCTTTTCTCAACACTGCAAGGTAAAGGTTGTTTGTGTTTTCAAATCATCACTTTTAAAGCGGTTCTGCACCTTAAAAAAAATATTAAAACCAGCAGCTACAAATATTGCAGCTGCTGACTTTTAAAAAATTGACACATGTCCCAGGGTCCAGCGATGTCGGCGGCAGATGATGAGTGATCGCTCGTCTCTCTGCTGCCCCCGCCACCATCCTCTGTCAGGGAATCAGGAAGTGAAGCGCTGCGGCTTCACTGCCCGGTTCCCTACTGCGCATGCGTGAGTCGCGCTGCATGTCTCTGCTGGTCCCCGCTGTGTCCTGGGAACTGTGTGTTTCCTAGAACACAACGGGGGGAGGCGGGGCATCTGCGGTGGTCTGCGGCGGTCTGTCTCGGAAGTGGGTGCAGATACCTGGATTATCCAGGTAACTGCACTCTCCTCCCCCCTGAAAGGTGCCGATTGTGGCACCGGAGGGGGGGAGGGATCAGATGAGCGGAACTTCCACTTTAGGGTGGAGAACCGATTTAATGTCTTACTTTGTATCACAAATGCAAGAGATATCACAATACCCCATATAACAATTCTAAAATATCAGGCTCTCTATATGTAGTTCCTGACTAATAGCTGTCCAGTTGTTTCTTTAGCCACCAAACAGTGTATATCCTGTGTGGTATATTCTTCCCTAGCAATAGGAAGGGAAGAAGCAGATTGGTTGCAAAGAGAAAAAGAAACAGAATGTTTGCTTTTTGTGTTTTTCCTTCCCATTAATTATTATATAATTTGCTTGTAATTTACCTTTGAACATGCTAAAATTTTGACCAAACCAGAAAGTGTCAATTACCTTCCTTTCTGCCACCTCAAAGCCTTCTCCTTTTTTGGATGTGTCTAATTATTCCCAACTCCACCATCACTTCGCTATCTAACCTTTTATGTGATTGCCAGGAGATTAGGGAAATACTATAAAGTGTCACTTGAGTGACAGCTCTGAGTCTTCTGGGGCTGCCAACATCATATCCAAGATGGTGGTGCCCAGCAGCAATCTTGGGCGTTTTGGATGTCTACACAAAGGAGACTTTTACAGGTAAATAACATGCATACAATATTGTAAATGCACATATCTTTTGGGAAGATATTTGTTTAAATTAATAGTCTGTTGATAGGGTCTCAATTTTACTAACAACTGGCAATCCCTTTAACCACTTCCTTCCCAGTGTATTGTTAAATGATATCCGCAGATGGGATCTCCCATCCTGGGCAGGCGCCATATGACGTCCTCCGCTTCCTGCCAATATATGGGGTGCGTGCACGTGGCCGCCGGGCATGCGCATCGGCTCCTCAGTGACGCGACAGCTGCCGGGCACCCTTGATCGCTCCTGACAGAGCAGGAATGTGGATCTGTGTGTGTAAACACACAAATCCACGTTTTGTCAGGGGAGAGGAGAACGATCGGGGGTTCCTAGTATATAGGAACACCGATCGGTCTCCTCCCCCAGTCAGTCCCATCCCCCCACAGTTAGAACACAGTGAGGGAACACATTTAACCCCTTTATCGCCCTTGTTTTAACCCCTTCCCTGCCAGGGACATTTATACAGTAATCAGTGGCTATTTTTAGAACAGATCTCTCTATAAATGTCAATGGTTTCAAAAAATTGCCCGATCTGTCCGCCGCAATGTCACAGTCCCAATAAAAATTGCAGATTGCTGCCATTACTAGTAAAAGAAAACATAATAATAAAAATGCCATAAATCAATCACCCTTTTTTGTAGGTGCTATAACTTTTGTGCAAACCAATCAATATACGCTTATTGCAATTTTTTTTACCAAAAATATGTAGAAGAATACATATCAGCCTAAACTGAGGAAAACATTTTTTTGATTTTTTTAAATTGGGATATTTATTATAGCAAAAAGTAAAAAATATTGTGTTTTTTTCAAAATTGTCGCTATTTTTTTGTTTATAGCAGAAAAATAAAAACCACAGAGGTGATTCAATATCACCAAAAGAAAGCTCTATTTGTGGGGGAAAAAGGGACATCAATTTTGTTTGGTTACAGCATCGCATGATCGCGCAATTGTCCTTTAAAGCAACGCAGTGCCGCATCGCAAAAAATGGCCCGGTCAGGAAGGGGGTAAATTCTTCTGGTGCTGAAGTGGTTAAGGACAGCATACTACATAAAAAATTGGGAGACGTGTGGCAGTAGTGTTATATAGGTTATACAAAAAAAAAGGTCCAGAAGCCAAATAAAGGTTCCGTGGGGAAACATAAAAAGTATGACATTATATTTAGTAGGTAAATAAATGAATAGAAGTTAGAATGGATAGGCACCCCAGTTTACTATTAATCCGAGGGAAAGAACAATTTTAGCTACGCCTCTGGCTGGCTCTAAGTTGCCAAGAATCTAATCATCTGTGCATTGCTTGAACTTTTGCATTGAAGTTTATAGCCCTCAAAAAAATGACTTAAGGCAGGGTATGTGTTTGCTATAAATATTGCAAAATATACTTAGTAGTTACTTGTATTGCACATAAAATATATGACACTTCCAAGAATCTGTTATTTCTCAGTTTGTTTATATATTCCACTTCCACTAAGGAATGTAACTGAGGAATTTCTGTGCATTTTCATAGAACAGTCATACTGTTTTATTTCAAGGCATATAATTTTATCAACATTTGAACAAATCTTGTAGTATAGGTCGGTGTCTTTATTGCAGTTTTCATTATGCCACTTTTGCTTGACAGCAATACTGTTCATAACTTTAGAAGTGTATTATAGTTCAGCTAAAGAATCAGTACACCTCAAAAGTGACATATGCTGTATAAACTATATATACTGGACCAGAAGGCATCCATCCATGGATCCTAAAAGAATTGAGCTCTGTCATTTCAAAGCTATTGTTTCTATTTTTTAGGGACTCATTAATGACTGGAATGGTACCACTGGATTGGCGTAGGGTGCCTATATTTAAAAAGGGAACAAAGTCTTTACCAAGTAACTATATACTGTTAGTTTTCCTTCTTGAGTTCTTCTCGGTCTAGGGTTTCCCGTGGTAGATGGCCCAAATAAATGTGGAAACTGACACTGAATCTTCTTTTTGGTTATTTATTTGAAGTAGAAACAGAGGCTCTCAGTTTTAGGGTAGAGGGTTAGGAATAAGTTCAGGTACTTTGGACTGCAAAGATAGAAATTTCCTTATAGAAAAAATCCAGAGAATAGTAACCGTTTTACAGCTGGATTTTACCACCCCCGGATAGACCTCCTCTCACTAGGCCCAGCAGCCGGAAGGGTGCTAAGGAAATAGTCTCTGCCACAGACTTGAGCGTAGTATACTTGAGTAAAAGTCTCTGCCACTGGCTTGAGTATTACTGAGGGACATAGACAAATTTAAAGAGCTATCATACGGTACCAGTATCTCTCAGCCGATCTGACGATACCATATGAGTGTAGATTCATGAAATATCTTTCAACTGAGCCTCCAGGCTCCTTCAGAGAAGCCTGCCTTGTGCACGGCCTTCTCCTGAAGAGTCCTCCCCTGGGGTTTCTCCAGTTGCTGGGCCTCTCCCTTAGATGAGAAGGCACCGGACCAGATTTGAATCAATAGGCCCCGTGATCCATTCAGGCCTGTCCCTGCAGTTGCGTTGCCTCTGGCTAGCCAGCCCAAAGACTTGGAAATGCATGGTTCCACGCCCCAAGCCAGGAGGGCCATGGGGCTGGTCAGGAGGACCAGAGCCAAACAGGCAGAAAATATTCTCCGGAAAGAGCCCAGAACCATGTGATGTCAGTACCTTAAATACCACCTCCCAGAATGCACAGCAGGAGAACACTCCCACTGGGCTGGTTCCAAAAAGAACGTGACATTCAATCACCCAGCTAGACTGCGTTCTTACTCTCACCGGCGGGGAGTGCATCACCTGCGGCCAAGGAGAACCCAATGCAACCCAGCTGGACTGGCACTGAAACCATAAATTTAGTAAATTAGCCCCAAAACCAAACTGTGGTTTCAGGAAGTTAACTTTGACAAAAACCATAGTGCCTGCTCGTCAGGAGCCAGCGCTACATATGTATAAAAAAAAATAAAAAAAAATAAATGGGCAGACTCAATGGACTACGTTTTCTGCCATCACTTTCCTATGTTTCTATGTTTATGTGAGCATGCCTAAGCAAAGCCATAGTTGCGGGAGTCAAATCTGTTATCCTATGGAGTTACAGCAAAACACTCAGGAGCTTAGATGACCCGGGCCAATGTCTCTTCATTTCTACTGGTTAGCTCTAACGCTGGTAATCATAAAGAGCTATAGTTATCATTTCAAATAATGCTAGGAGGATGTTTCTAGTGCATGACTTTATTTATAGTAGGCTCAAAGGCTATATAAATTCTGAAATAATAACAATGGGTAATAGGCAGGAGCCAGAAAAACTATAAATCAAGATGTACTCAAACAAGATAACACTGGATACATGTCTATGTCTACCCAAGCACACTATAAATTCTAATCAAATTTCTTTGCTCATTCTGCCAAGCATCCACTCCTCCACATACACAAACAGAAGTAGCTTTTGTTGTAATACTAGAACCAGCAATGCTAATATATTACAACCAAGTGCATGTTTAATTAAAAGGAGACACATCTATTATATATTTGGGACAATAGTATAGTTGATAACTATAATGCAGCTATTTGTAGACATGAGATGACAGTCAAAGGATCTTACTGAAAATAGATCATTCATTAAGGGCTGAATAATGCACATGCATGTTTTTTACTTGTGCAAACAATATCTATCCACCACTGGTGATCAGTTCTTCTCCCATAGGCCAATAAAGCGGGTCATAGATGAATCCAAAATTATCCTATTCCAGAGAAGCCAATTTAAAGGTCAACTTCTCTCAAACTGGCTTGTTGGAAAATCTTCTTTTTTTTTTAATCAATAGTTTTTATTAAAGTTTACATTTTTATCAAGACAAATGACAGAAATTATGACTAAATAACTGATCAGTTACAGTATTTATGGTACCTTGCAATTCAATAAAAAAATAACTTAAAAAAAATAAAAGATTGGGGCAGCAGCAGTGTGTTCCATCAGGATGATTTCTAGATGGAAAGTGCTGGTGTGTATATGTATGTGTATAGTGTGTGCATTATAAATGTGCTCCTCCACCTATAAGAAGGGGGGCCACTCACCAGATGCCTTTGGGCCACCTGGACAATCACAGCTTATATGGAATAATTTAATGTGGTTATGGGCTCAGCATACACCAGCATGGATATCCCAAAACAAAAAAAAAAGAATACCAGATAATCGTACAAAGCAATTATTTATAAACATTTTCCCATAAAAATATATGCCAGTAAAACTCACATTTCCTTGTGCCATACAACGCATAGACCGCCTGGCCAATATACAATTCTCTCCGCTCGTGACTAGCGCCGACGTGCATTCTCCCACATTCCACCTGAGTTGGACCTGATGAAACAGTAAATACTACCGCTACAACAACCTCAATGCATTTTACCGGAAGGCATCATCAGGAATAGGGATGAGCCGAACACCCCCCTGTTCGGTTCGCACCAGAACCTGCGAACAGACCTAAACTTCGTGTGAACTTTAGAACCCTATTAAAGTCTATAGGACTCGAATGTTCACAATCTAAAGTGCTCATTTTAAAGGGTAATATGCAGGTTACTGTCCTAAAAAGTGGTTGGGGACCCGGGTCCTGCCCCAGGGGACATGGATCAATGCAAAAAGAAGTTTTAAAAACGGCCGTTTTTTCAGGAGCAGTGATTTTAATAATGATTAAAGTGAAACAATAAAAGTGTAATATTCCTTTAAATTTCGTAGCTGGGGGGTATCTATAGTATGCCTGTAAAGGGGCGCATGTTTCTGGGGCTTAGAACTGTCCCTGCACAAAGTGTCATTTGTGCAGGAAAAAAAGTCTTTTAAAATCACTTGCGGCTAAATTGTCGGCTCCCCGTAATACAGAGAACACTCAATGAGTGTTCTCTGTATTAGCCGACAATTCATTCATTCATTGATTAAAAAAAAAAAGCGTGGGGGTTCCCCTAAATTCAATTACCAGGCCCTTCAGGTCTGACATGGATATTAAGGGGAACCCCGTGTCAAATTTAAAAAAAAAATGACGTGGGGGTCCCCCTAAATATCCATACCAGACCCTTTATCCGAGCACGCAACCTGGCAGGCCGCAGGAAAAGAGGGGGGGACGAGAGAGCGGCCCCCCTCCCTCCTGAACCGTACCAGGCCACATACCCTCAACATTGGGAGGATGCTTTGGGGGTCTGTGACCCCTCAAAGCACCTTGTCCCCATGTTGATGAGGACAAGGGCCTCATCCTCACAACCCTGGCCGTTGGTTGTGAGGGTCTGCGGGCGGGGGGCTTATCAGAATCTGGAAGCCCCCTTTAACAAGGGGACCCCCAGATCCCGCCCCCCCTGTTTGAAATGGTAAGGGGGTACAAAAGTACCCCTACCATTTCACAAAGAAAGTGTCAAAATGGTTAAATAAGACAAACACACTTTTGAAAAATTCCTTTATTAAAAATGAAAAAAATAAAAAAAAGATTCCAGCGGTGCTAATCCACTCTTGCTATCCAGCGACGGATCTCCGGGGTCCAGCGATGGATGATCATATCCAGCGACGGGGGATCTCTCAGTCCAGCGCTGTCCATACATCCTTCTTCTGTCTCCACTCCGGAGACACTGCAAAGAGCCCAGCGCTGACGTTTCTTATATTAGGAGGGCGGGGCCACCCGTCACCTGACCCCGCCCCTCTGACGCTGGAGAGGGAAGCCAGGGGTTCCCCAGTGACGTGTGGGTGACCCCACCCCCTCTGATGTAACGCAGGTTTCCGTTACATCAGAGGGGGTGGGGTCACCCACACGTCACTGGGGAACCCCTGGCTTCCCTCTCCAGCGTCAGAGGGGCGGGGTCAGGTGACGGGTGGCCCCGCCCTCCTAATATAAGAAACGTCAGCGCTGGGATCTCCGCAGTGTCTCCGGAGTGGAGACAGAAGAAGGATGTATGGACAGCGCTGGACTGAGAGATCCCCCGTCGCTGGATATGATCATCCATCGCTGGGCCCCGTAGATCCGTCGCTGGATAGCAAGAGTGGATTAGCACCGCTGGAATCTTTTTTTTATTTTTTTCATTTTTAATAAAGGAATTTTTCAAAAGTGTGTTTGTCTTATTTAACCATTTTGACACTTTCTTTGTGAAATGGTAGGGGTACTTTTGTACCCCCTTACCATTTCAAACAGGGGGGGGCCGGGATCTGGGGGTCCCCTTGTTAAAGGGGGCTTCCAGATTCTGATAAGCCCCCCGCCCGCAGACCCTCACAACCAACGGCCAGGGTTGTGAGGATGAGGCCCTTGTCCTCATCAACATGGGGACAAGGTGCTTTGAGGGGTCACAGACCCCCAAAGCATCCTCCCAATGTTGAGGGTATGTGGCCTGGTACGGTTCAGGAGGGAGGGGGGGCCGCTCTCTCACCCCCCCTCTTTTCCTGCGGCCTGCCAGGTTGCGTGCTCGGATAAAGGGTCTGATATAGATTTTTAGGGGGACCCCCACGTCAATTTTTTTTAAAAATTTGATGCGGGGTTCCCCTTAATATCCATATCAGACCTGAAGGGTCTGGTATGAATATTTAGGGGGACCCCCACGTCAATTTTTTTTTTAATTTGACACGGGGTTCCCCTTAATATCCATGTCAGACCTGAAGGGCCTGGTAATTGAATTTAGGGGAACCCCCACGCTTTGTTTTTTTTTTTAAGCAATGAATGAATGAATTGTCGGCTAATACAGAGAACACTCATTGAGTGTTCTCTGTATTACGGAGACCCGACAATTTAGCCGCAAGTGATTTTAAAAGACTTTTTTTCCTGCACAAATGACACTTTGTGCAGGGACAGTTCTAAGCACCAGAAACATGCGCCCCTTCACAGGCATACTATAGATACCCCCCAGCTATGAAATTTAAAGGAATATTACACTTTTATTGTTTCACTTTAATCATTATTAAAATCACTGCTCCTGAAAAAACTGCCGTTTTTAAAACTTTTTTTTGCATTGATCCATGTCCCCTGGGGCAGGACCCTGGTCCCCAAACACTTTTTAGGACAGTAACCTGCATATTATCCTTTAAAATTAGCACTTTAGATTTCTCCCATAGACTTGTATAGGGTGTTCCGGCTTTTCAAATTTGCTGCGAACAGCCCAAATTGTTCACTGTTCGCTGAACAGGCGAACAGGCAATGTTCGAGTCGAACATGAGTTCGACTCGAACTCGAAGCTCATCCCTAATCAGGAAGTCATTGGGGGTCATCAGGAAGTGCCTCAACACAAGATCTTCTCCATTCAATCTAAAATTTTGGCCCTTCTTGTATCAATTTACATATATTGTCTTTCATGTTAGTATAGTGGCAAAGGAAAAATTGAAGCACACAATAAATCACTACACCTAGAGGGTGCTCAATAGATGACAAGGAGTGAGGAGGTGTAAACAAGGTGTAAATAGGAGGTATTTGAATAACTAAGATATCCATGAAAGGATGACCCTGAATCCGGGTACGCGGTGCAGTTTTTTTGTGCAACTCTGCAGTTTGCAGGAAAAATAAACTGACAGCTCTGGACGGAGCCGCTGGACTAAACTTCGCATGTTTAGTACAACGGCTTCGACCAGAGCTGTCAGTTTTTTTCCCCTGCTAAGCTGTTGTGTTCTGAAAGGGGCACAGACCCCCCCCCCCCCCCAGAGCGCTCAAACGTTCTCTGCCGTTGGTTGAGGGTGCTCATGGGGAGTTGGTCAGCTGCTGGTTATCCAGCATGCAGGTCCAACAGAAGCCGGCCGAACTGCTGGCTTCTGGTGCACAGACCGGCATACGCATGGGCAAAATGTCACCCAGTATTTTTTGTACTGGTAAATGTCTCACGACATTCTGCCCGTGTGTACCAGGCTTTAGTCAGGGTGTAATGGTGCAGCAAAGGATTAGGGATGAGATATGGTCCAGTGTGGAGACAAACACACCTCATTCACAGCATTTTAGTGAAAGCTGTCAAAGTACATAGGAGAGATAATGGTCAGTTAGGAATTGAACTTTAAATCTAGCTCTTTGGGCAACCAACTATTTATTGCCTTTTTGTTAAAATTAATGGGTCCTTTTTTGTGGCCTTTGTTTCAGGGGTGGCATTTTGAGAAATAGTGTGCACCTAAGCCACCTTGCAATATATATCTTTCACATTTAATGCACTCACTATCTCTATAGATAAAATAAAAGTTAGGCATATATCAGTTAGACATATTATCCCTGATTAAAACTGTCCCATTGCTGTTTAGTTTTACACTGCTGCATTCCCTGTTGTATCATAATTATGTATTAAAATCCCTATCCATGATTTTCATAGTAATTTTGGGCCTATAATTTCTATTTAAAATTGTCTTTCTGTGGGACACTTTTACAATGCTATATCCTCTGCAGTATCTTATTTATTGTAGTAACATTCCGGCCTGTGCTCTTTGTCTGTAGTAAATTTGGAAATTTATATTTATGATTGTCCTGCTACAGGCCACTTTTATACTGCTTTGTCATGTGCAGTGTCTTAAAGTGGTATTAATCCACAAACCAAAAATGTAATATATTACAGCTTACCAGCACTTACATGTGGTGGCTGCATTAGTTTGTTTCTTTAACCACTTGGGATCCGCGCTATTGCAAAATGACGGCAATAGCGCGGACCCACATTTTCGGGACTACGTCTATTGACGTAGTCCCGGTTACGAGCGGCCTGCGCGCCCCCTGAGGGGCGCGCGCGGCGCGCACTGTGATCGGCGAGTCCGTGAGACTCGCCTGATCACCGATCCGTGTAAGGGGTCGATCCCGACCCCTTATCACGTGATCAGCTGTCAGCCAATGACAGCTGATCATGTGATAAAACGGAGCCGGTAATCGGCTAGTATTCCTCCTCGCGCTGACAGCGCGAGGAGAAAAAAAAAAAGCCGATCGCCGGCGGCCGTGTTCGGGACATCAGTCCCGATCACGGCCAGCAATTTAAAAGGACACCTGCCCCCTGCCAGTGCCCACCTGCCACCCGCAGTGCCATCCTGAAATAAAGTAAGTGCCCCCTGTCAGTGCCACCCAGCAGTGCCCATAGTGCCCACAGTGCCACCCAGCAGTGCCCACAGTGCCACCCAGCAGTGCCCACAGTGCCACCCACAGTGCCACCCAGCAGTGCCACCCACAGTGCCACCCAAAATCTGCCTCAGGTGCTGCACCCCAGTGCCGCCCATCAGTGCCCAGCAGTGCCGCCCATCAGTGCCCAGCAGTGCCGCCCATCAGTGCCCAGCAGTGCCACCTATCAGAGCCACCTATCAGTGCCACCTATCAGTGCCCATCAGTCCCATCTATCTGTGGTACCTATCAGTGCCCATCCGTGCCACCCATCCGTGCCACTTATCCGTGCCACCCATCCGTGCCATCTTATCTGTGCCCATCTTTGCCCATCAGTGCCGCCTTATCTGTGCCCATCGGTGCCGCCTTATCTGTGCCTATTAGTGCCGCCTTAACTATGCCTATCAGTGCCCACCAGTGCAGCCTATCAGTGCCCACCAATGCAGCCCATCAGTGCCCACCAATGCAGCCCATCAGTGCCCACCAATGCAGCCTATCAGTGCCGCCTAATCAGCGCACTTCAATGAAGGAGAAAAATGACCCGTTTGCAAAATTTTATAACAAACTATTAAAACATGATTTTTTTTTTTTTTTTTTTGCATCTTTTTTTGTTTGTTTAGCAAAAAATAAAACTCCGAGCTGTAACTAAATACCACCAAAAGAAAGCTCTATTTGTGGGAAAAAAATGATAAAAAATTCATTTGGGTACAGTGTTGTATGGCCGCGCAATTGTCACTCAAAGTGCATCAGCGCTGAAAGCTGAAAATTGGTCTGGGACTGAGGGGGGTTTAAGTGCCCAGTAAGCAAGTGGTTAAGGCATTTTTTTCCCTCTGTTTTCACCTGGTGATCTGGCCAGTAACCCACCTCCTGCATTAGAGTTCCTCTGGATGAATTAGAACAGGGACACTTTTATACAGCAGCATTTTCAGTCTGTGGGGGAGGGGAGTGTTAGATAAACTAGCATACACTAACAAGTATAAGCCAAACACCAGCTCACACTGCATTTACACAAGTAGTTAGAACAACAATTTTTTTTCTTATGGGATAACGTTTTTTTTTACATGAATAAATAAAAGCTGATCAGTGTACGCACCCCTGTAAATGGTAAAGGGTTTGTCTTAGCCCTTGTACACACGGTCGGACATTCTGACAACCAAATCTGTTGGATTTTGTCCAACGGATTTTGTCCGAAACTGTTACATACACACGGTCGGATAAAAGTTGTCGGAAAATCCTATTGTACATAACGTGATGACGTTATTTCGTTACGATGGGACTACGTTCAGGCTAGTAGCCAATAGCTTTGGTCTAGGAATTTGATCTGAGCATGCGTGGCACTTTGTCCATCGGAGTAGGCTACACATGATCGGAGTATGTCCGATCGGAGCATTTTGTCGGAAAACAGTCCGATGGAGACCACACACAGTCGGATTATCCGACAAAACGGTCCGATAGGACACATTCCGTCTGAATCTCCGACCGTGTGTACAAGGGCTAAACCGTCTAACTGATATATTTGCAAGACAGCTGATTCTGTATAAAAACTGACTTACTGGCTGGATCACTAAATAAAAATAAAGGAAAGAAAGCCTAAAAAGAAAACTAGTGTAGCCACCACATCTAAGATATAGTAAGTTGAAATATAATAAATGTTGGTTTTTGGATGTAAAACCACTTTAATTCTCCCTTTAAACCTCTATTTGTTCCCTTTATCTGTACTCAATTTAGGCCTAAAATCTGTTTTCATGTATCTTCTTCAGTGTCGTAATTCTTATATTCTTTGTCTGTAGTACATTTTGGCTTATTCTCCCTCACTGAAAATGTTCTGCTGCTGGCCAATTTTACACCACTACATCATCTGTATTCTCTTATTTCTTAAAGCGGGAGTCTGCCGGGAGTTCCGCCGTTTTTTTTTTTTTAAAAAGCCAGCAGCTACAAATACTGCAGCTGCTGACTTTTAAAATAAGGACACTTACCCGCCCAGCGCGCCCGCGATGTCGGCACCCAAAGCCGATCTCTCGATCGTCTCTCGGGTGCTGCCGCCGCCATCTTGGGTATGGGAATCAGGGAGTGGAGCCTTTCGGCTTCATTTCCCGGTTCCCTACTGTGCATGCGCGAGTTGCGCTGCGCAATAAGGATGGTCCCGCTGCCTCTGGGATCCGTGTGTTTCCCAGCAGGCAGCGGGGGACTTTCGGAAAGGGGCGTAATCTACGCCTCTTTCCGCAGATAGCTATGCCGGAAGTGGGTGCAGATACCTGTACTGTACAGGTACCTGCACCCCCCTCCCCCCTGAAAGGTGCCAATTGTGGCGCCAGAGGGGGGGGGAGGATTCCAATGAGCGGAAGGTCCACTTTAGGGTGGACCTCCGCTTTAATAAGCTTTTCATAGAAACACCCTTGATCCCTATGGTAATACATATAAATAGTGTGAAAGGAAAGGACAGCAAGCATACAGTTTCCAGGTCGAATATCTAGGGGTCCTCTTATTATAAAATAGGTTTCCAGATTTCCCTATATTATACCTAACGTCTTCTTGGAACATTGAAGGATTAGTGTATTTTCAATGCTGCCCTTCAAGCTGCAAGAAAAGACTCTCCCCCCAGCTGAACAACAACTTAAAAAAAAAAAAAGTTTGCATTGCTACATGTTCCCCATGGCCCAGTGTCTTTTTTTAACAATAGTTTGCCTTTAACCTTGAAAATGATTAGAAAATATAGCTAATTTTGTCTTCCATAGACTATAAATGGGGTTTGGCAAGTTTTTTTGACTTCATACTGGATTCATCAAACCTCCCATGAATCTACAAATAAACAAAGGTAACCCAATGATAATGTTTTTTATTGCTCCCCAGTAGTTCTTCCAATACCTGTCAATGTTTGTTGCTATATTAAGGAGAAACCAAAAAAGTTCCAAAGAAATAGGTTCTTTCCAGCTTAAGCAACGCTAAAGATAAGTGACCCTGTTTGCTTTTACTTATTGTATAATGTTTGTTGCTAGCATTCAGTCAAAGTCAAAAATTCTCAAGAGGCAATTTGCGTATAATATGTTATACACATTTTATACCACGTGACCTTGCACCTGTCTGCAATACTCCTGGAGAAAGAGGTATAATGCAGACAGAGAAAGCATAATCAAAGTGTATGGAAGCGGTCCAGTAAACTGAATTATGAAGTGTACAGTGTTGCAGAAATGAAAGGAATAATGTACAGGGGGGAAAAAAAATATTCTTGGCAGCCTAGAAAGAGGCTGGCGTAAGATTGCTGTTCCAGTTTGGCAAAGCTACAGTTAAAATGAAAAAACTTAAAGGAACATTTGATGGTGAAATGTATCTGGTAGTATTAATATTCTATAAATCAAAAGAAGTTCACACAGGATCAGAGTTTAAAAGTTTAAGTGAGCGTCAAGCAGCGATGTTTGCAACCATTAGAGACGTCTTTCTTAGTAGAACTGTTTAAAGTTTTATATTGTATAGCACAGTATGCGTGATATTTTCACCCACTATTTATGCATGTTAAAATATTTATTGCTGGTATGCTTTGTGGTATATTTTACCATACTTAAAACTAAATGTACACCTAGACTACCAGGATATGCTGGGTAATTGCCTACCCAAAGAAATTATGATTTGCAGGGGTGATTCTAAGCTCACATGCTGAAAGAAATGTATGTTAACAGACATTTCCAATCTTTATCAAGACTTAGCAACTTCTGTCATTATATCTTCAATCTTAATTCATGACCCCCAAGGACTGCCTCTGTGGCATATCCAACAGTGAGGCTGATTTGTAAAACTGGAAGAACGTTAAAATAGCAACTCATAGCAATTACACTGGTTTCAACTTTCATCCTCTAACTTGCAATGGGAAAATGAAATGTGGAATTTGACTTCTTGCTGTGTACACCAACATCTCCACTTTTCGTTTCTCTAGTTTATATAAAGCCCCAAATTTGCCTCATGTCTGTAACTGAAAAAGACATATCTTTCCAGCTCAGTCAAACTCTCCTAGGCTGTTAAGTGGTTGTGAATGAGACTCTGTACTTATCTAAACTGTACTTTAATCACTAGCCGCTACTATAGTCGATGGTGAATACCCTAATTCCCATACACACGGGCCAAATGTGTCAGAAACTATGCAATCAGACCAAGAAAGAAGTACAGTTAAATCACACTTGTATAATAATATGTAAAAAGAACAAACGTAGTCAAAACATAGCCAAAGTTCAGCAACCGGAACCGATAGTCAGCCAAGCAGAAGTCAGGGATCAAAATAGTGGAACAGCAAGCAGGATCTGGAGCCTGAAGGGATGTCAGCAAAGCCAGTCTTTAAACAGGAATGCAGGAGATAGTTTCTTGTGATGTGACCAAGGCGAAGGCAGAGCTCCTCTGGACTGGACAGTTTAAGTAGGCAGGACTGACGAGCAGGATCATCAACAGTTGGGTCACTGTGGAGAGAGATGGAAGCTGGCAATTAGCCGACAGCTGAGCGGCCAGCTCAGCAGAAGGAAGGGCTGAGCCCAGACCTGACAGAATGTCGGGAGACATCGGCTGGTTCAAAAAAAGTCTAACATTCGGCCTGTGTGTCTGTCAGCTAGTCCGACAGAAGCCAGCCGTTTGGCCGTTTCTGTCAGATGAGCATGCTGGAAAACCAGTGGCTGACCTGCTCCCGGTCAGCGCTCTCACCACTCTTACACAGCCATACCAGAAGCTCCTTCAGATAAAACACAACAACATTTACTACAATATTGATCTATAAAAAATGTGAAAAACAAGACTTTTCTTGTACATGAAAGCATTAAATTAATTAATTAAAGCAAATACAGGAGATCTTGCATAGTAAGCTAAGTGAATCCATACTTTCCAAAGTGAGCAGTTCCCATTCGTTTAGTAAATCAATCCTGATATGTAATGTACCAATGAAAGAATTCAGCTCCCATGTACTGTGGACATCACCACAGAGAACATAATCTAACTTTCGATTGCTTGGTGTTTAAAAGTGCCATGACTATATTCCATACATCAGTTAGCAGACAATAATCTTTTAGTTTTACTTTCATACTTCAAATTCCCTAGAAGATAAATTACAGTTAAAGTTTCCTATCGTTTGTAGAGAGTTCCGATCGGACAAAGTGCCAAGCATGCTCAGATCAAATTACAAGACCAAAGCTATTGGCTACTAGCCTGAACGTAGTCCCCTCGTAACGTACAAACGTCATCATGTTCCGAACGATCGGATTTTCCGACAACTTTGTCCGACCGTGTGTATGCAACACCAGTTTTGGACAAAATCCGTTGGAAAAAATCCGATGGATTTTGTTGTCGGAATGTCCGACCGTGTGTACAAGGGCTTAGATGTACTGATGACATTACTGTTTAAAGTTTGCATTATTTAGGATAATGTGATCTGTTTTTGTGTGGTATCAATTCTGTGTGAGTTCTTAATAATAAGTTCCAGTTTGCACCTAAGTTAGTGTCGTCTCAGGTGCAATTCTCAGCTATATTACCTGTTTCTTCGCTCCAGAGTGGAGGAAGCTGTATCTTGGCAGGGTGCCAAGCAGTCTGTCAGAATGATCATTTACCAAACTGGCCAATAATGGTCTGATCCAAGAAGGACTATGTATGTACAGGCCACTCCTAACTATCGCAGATAGCTCTTGCATGACTTATTTCAGATCAAGAAACTATTGTCTGATATGGATTGTGCCCTGTTTGCCAAGTACACTTACATGTATTTAGGCCACAATAATTCTATCGAAAAATCATTTTTGTTGTCATATGTTCAGAGTTCAGACTGCTGTTTATGTACTTATTATGAAACAATAATAAGACCACCATTCTGTGCATTGATTTAAACTGGATTTCTCACAAGAACTCTTTGAGCACGAAATAGACTGAGCATAACAAAGAAACCTCTTCAATAATGTTTTCATCCTAGTCCGATCATGTCTTTTTCTTGAAAATGATTGATTGGTGGGCATTGGCTATTACCGCTGACATATGATTGTCATCTAAGCTGGCCAGTTTTGATGATCATCACTTACTGTATTTGTGGCCAGTTTCAGATGGCTGTTATGAATGCATTACAATGTGGAATTCCTTTTACAGTTATTTAATATTAATAATATATTTAGCAATTAAAGGAGATTAAAAGTGAAAAAAAATGTTTTTAAAGTTATTTCCATCTAAACCTTGTCTTTTTTTCTTGTTGGCAAAATCAACTTTCCTTGTACATGTAAATTAGTCTGACTCAGATGGTAAACTAGAGTGGAACATGGAAAGCATACACAGCTATACAGGCCGTGCTGTATTTAACAAATTGCTGTTTTGGTTTTGGTTTAATTGCCTCAATCGGCCCTGTCACTTAAGAGCACTTCATCAGGAGTGACAGCATGAGTCAAGCCATGTTCTGGAAACTTGAAGGGCAGCTCATGACAGCAGGCTCCACTGCCTGTGCTGTTAGCCCATGTCACTTACACTTCTTATTGCCCCTTGGCATCCCCAGAGAAACAGTCACTTGCTGGTTGGTCACATTAAAGTTTGTTCTGACATTTTGTAGATAAGAAAGTCTTTGACGGATTGAAAAGCGATTCTAGCTGCCAAAACAAAATCAGCTCATAATACCTCAGTGACGTCTGCAATCCATCTACTTCAAGCACTATTATTAGCCTTATCAAGACATACATATATTTAGAATATGCAGTCCAAACCGCAGTTAGCTTTCAGTTATGTTCCCATCATGTCACTTTTGCTGTTTTACCAACTTCAACACCGTCTTTCTGACCATATAGTGCTGTATAACTCAAATACTTATATTCTATGAGCATTAGTATATTATTTGTCTGTTATTCTTCCTAAAGGTTTATATAAGAAATATGATAAATAATGATAATATGATGAACACTCTTCTTCCCATTATAAACAATGGTCTATGAGACCTCTTCGATAAACTGGCTGGGCCTGACCCTAAAATTTGCTTTACACTATGGTAAAAAAGAAAAGCCCACAAAGAACTATGTGCTTCAAAATTTGAGATGCTAAAGACACAGTCTCACAGAGGTCTATGATGATCCATTGCACAGGTGTGGCTAGGGGCAGGGAAAATTTCAGTTGCAGGCTCCAAATATAGTGGCAAGCCTTGGATGTCAGATTCAGGTAGATAAGCACTTGGGTCAGGGGAGGGTAGGATATTTATGACCAGGGCTGAATAAGTGTACTTTAGAGAAAAGTACACTTACCTTTTAACTGTCCAAAAAAGGCCCCACTGCAAAAGACACGTCTGAAATGAAAAAGAAAATATGGATCTATGTTTGGCCATGTAGTACGATAGTAAGGATGAGCCCCAGCATGTTCACACAGCCCACGTGCAGAGCCCGCCAGTAAGTCGGCACTGCGCTGCACTAATCACAAGCAGTGAGACATTATCCTCATGTGCAGCTGCAGAGATCAGGGAAATGTCTCACTGCCTGTGATTAGCGCAGTGCAGTGCCGACTTCCTGGCGGCCTCTGCACATCGGTTGTGCAAACACGCCGGAGCTCATCCTTATACTATAGTCATGTTAGAACCTAGTGCTTGATTAAGGTCACCTGTGGGCCTGCAGCATCAAAGAACTCAAATAGAATGTTCACCTTGCAAGGGAAGTTTTATTTTGTAAGGAGATTTTCCTCCAGAGCTTAGTGAATGAGCTGAAGCTCTACTGACTTCCTTAATCCAGTAAAAAAAAAAAGATGCTTTCTTTTTCTTTTTTAGAGAGTGAAACTTTGCCACATTTACTAAGCTCTGTTGCAAATTCCGTTGCAAAATGAACAGCCTAATTGCCTTTAGTTAGTCAATCCCAGAGTGTAAAAACAACAGGAGGTAAGAAAAAATCACCTTATTGATAATATGAATATTGGGACAGTCTGTAACCAGTATTTCTTTATTCAAAGGGTGGCTTTGTTAGAGCAAAAGGTTTTTTTCTGGGGAGTGGAAGATTCCTGAGTCCAACTAGCAAACAATGTATGTTTAGGTGGATCCTGCATAAGACAGAAAGTGAGATATATTCCCTATAGAAGCTTTTTTGCTATGATATACATAAAAGTGCAGCCTAACAGTTCTCTTGATGCAAAAAATCGTTACTCTTACAGATTACAGTTGGAAGCCCTTTCCTGTTTGATTTACTCTCATTGTGGATACAGGCAGCAAGAAAGAGATGTCAACCGCTGAATCAAATTACATGATTAATGGAACAAAAATGGTTTCCATGAAAGACACTTGGAATTGGTACTCTGATAATTGGTGTTTTCCAAAACAAAAGCAAAAAACGCTAAAACTGGTATTCACACAGTAAACGTATAACTGTATCATGTATTTTTTTACTGGAGTGCTGGTACTGTTTTGTCACTAGTGACTAAACTCGGAACCAGTGGCGACGCTAGGGGGTGGCTTCTAGGACTATACCCCCGAATCTGGGGCCCATAGCCCAGAGTCTCTTACCGCAGGGTTCCCTAACCACTGGTTTGTGGCCCACTAACGGGCCGTGGCCTCTCTGTAGCCGGGCTGCATTAAAGAACCAGGCAGGCAGATGAAAGAAGCGAGCAGTGGGCGAGCAGAGATTACATCATCTCTCTCCGCCCCCGCATCACTGCTCCTCTGTCCTCACAGCCGGCCCTTTTCATGGTTAGAGGTGCCGTGGGGATCAGAGAGATGACATCATCTCTTACTGTGCGCACGGCATCACCGATCTCTTGCCCTCACACAGAACCGACCACTGCACCTGCCTCTGTGCTATATGGATCACTGCTATCACCAATGCAGTGACAATGCACATTTGGTGGCACTGGCTGGCATGGCAAGTGACAATCCCCAAATAGTGGCAGGCGATGTGGCAAGCGATCATCCGCATCTGGTGGCAGACGATGTGGCAAGTGACAATCCACATCTGGTGGCAGGTGACATGGCAAGTTACATTCGGCATCTGGTGGCAGGCGATGTGCCAAGTGATCATCCGCATCTGGTGGCAGGCGACGTGCCAAGTGACAATCTGCATCTGGTGGCAGGCAACGTGGCAAATGACAATCCGAATCTGATAACAGGTGACGGTGGCAAGTGACAATCCACATCTGGTGCCAGGCGTCAGTGGCAATCTGCATTTGGTGGCAGGCGACGGGGGCAAGTGACAAGCTTCATCTGGTGGCAGGTGACGTGGCAAGTGACAAGCTGCATCTGGAAGTAATATGCCCAGGACTCCCATTGATTCTAGATTATGGTGAGTTGAACCACTTTATTATTTATTACAATGTAACAATAGAAATAATGCGCTTCAATTACCCTGACACCGTATCAACCATGGTGCCGGGATGACTGACTCACCAACACCAGCCATTGCCCTGACTAATTGCCTGCTACAAATCGCTTACAACCCGCCGTGCCCCCCACCCCCAGGACTTGGCACAATTTTCTTCCACGCCAGCCGGTCCCCAGTGTCAAAAAGGTTGGGGACCGATTCTATGGGCTCTAGCCCCAGATCTTTTGTAGACATAGCAGCGCCCCTGATCTGAACATAAACAAAGGTAGACATTATCTGCATAAACTACCTGCCGTTATAAAGTGCAAGCACTTCCATGTGACGGCATGCACACAAAGTTGATTTGAGCATTATCCACAGTTGTGTGTAAGAAGCCTTGAGGGATCAGTGAACATTATAAAGCATCATAAATAGACTGTATTAGCTATAGAATACTTCCAGTGTATTAAAAATTTCCATGACTGTACAATATATGAAAAGTAAAATGTGGAGGCTGCCATTGTGATATTTCTTGACTGGCTGCCAGACTCAGGCTTTGTCTATAATACATACATAATAAACTAACCAGAACATGTTTATAAAGAATATACAGTATAAAATAAGGGATTTCAACTTTTCTTTGAGTTTTATTTACTACATGCCTGTTATGGGTCAGGGAAATGGAAGTATTGAAGTAAGACACAACCAGACAACTAGTATTTCTAGGATAAGGAGGTGAACAGTCCAATCTCCATATTTCTCTCATAAATGAGGAGACCTAATTACAGGAATCCTAAGATCAATTGCAAGCCCCAGATCGTTTGTCATAATAAATACAATATGTCTGTTAATGTTCAGTTTAACTCTTTAGAGGTCATTGATAAGTGGATGCCCAGACAAATGTTAGCAGTATGTGTTTTTTAATTGGACAATAAATCTTTGGCTAATTTGCCAGGCTACATTTTTACATTGCTTTTTAAATATACTTTATAGTATTAATCAACAAAATGTTTTTCTGGGCTTTACTATTTTAAAGTGGTAGGTGGTACTTTTTTTTGTGGATATTTTTTTTTTTTTATTATTTATTTTTAATGTTTTGTTTTTGTTCTCCTCTTGGGCCAGGAGTTATTTGGGAGTCTTACCGATTCCAATAAGCTTCCTTGAGAAGTCAAGTAAAAAAAACGGTGGCCTGCAGTTCTCTTACTCCTTGTCGATCTTGTTATAATATGTTTTACAGTTTAAAGATTTTAGCTTAGTTAAGTCAATAAAGAAAAGGTAAAGGGTGAAATATGATGCAGTACTATGGACTACTGCATTTTACATATAGTCATCACAGTTTGCCCCACCTTATCAAACAAACCAGCTTAAAATTGGAGCCATAGTTAAACAAAAACATGGACAAAATAGATGTGAACATGAAACCAAGTGTGTGTGCTCTTTAGCTTCTGTTCCTATAGCACTTAATATTTCACATTCAACCCAAATATTTAACTGGTACATCTGAAAAGATCCTCCATCAACTTTGTGCTGTAAACAGCTAACTAACCATGACAACTAACAGTTCTTGGCATAACTTTCCAAACTACTGGAGAATGTGTAAACAGTGCTCAATAAGTTCATCTGTAAATCCTATTTCATGCTTTATAATTACAATACATAATATGATGAAATACGAACATGTTTCAAAACGTAAAGGATATTATTTCTGCATATGCCGTTGCATGCATTTCTGAAACTGCTAAAGTCAGTGTTGTGTGTCTCAGTGCAGTCAGAGGATACCACTAATAACTGAATACCAAGGATGTTATACCATGTCCTTCTGTTATTACCACTACTAACGACTTATTTTGACTAGAGATGGGCCAAACACCCCGCGGTTCGCTTCACGCCAGAACTCTCGAACATCACAAAAGTTCGGACACGAACCCCATTGAAGTCTATGGGACCTGAATTTGAAAAATCAAAAGTCCCCATTTTAAAGGCTTATAGCTGTGCCCAAGCTTAGCTCAATCAGAGCTTAGAATGCACTGTGCATTGTAAGGAGTATGGCAGGAGAGCATCATGCCGAGCGTCCCACAAATTTGGGCGTTGGCTGAACAGGCGATGTTCAGGCCGAACATATTCTCGGCTCAAACCGTTCGCCCAACTATCGTGCTTTTGCAAATAGAAGGCCTCTACACCAGAGCTTTACTAGACACTGGAGCCCAGGTCACGCTACTATACTGGGATTTCTACGACGGACACCTGAGCCAAATTCCCTTAAGCAAGCTGGAAGAACTTGAGATCTGGGGAATTGGAACTGCTAGATGCCCATATGATGGCTACATCCCTATCTGGATATGCTTTGGGCCAACAGCTGTCGGGAAAGAAGAGGCTTTTGACACCTTGGCTGTTGTTTGTCCCAGACCACCTGGGGCGATGCAAAATTCCATACTAGTAGGAACCAATACCGACTTAGTGAGAAGACTGTTATCATCAGTGCTGAGCGAAGATGGATCCACCAAGAATAAAATTCACCCACAGTTACTGAAGTGTTGTTGCGAGTGGCAAGAGAGAAGAAGGCCCGTGAAGGAGGAGTGGGGTGGTTGTGGAAGTTGGAGGCCAAAGAAAGGGTACTACAGCCGGGGGAAGTTGCTCATGTGAAGGCCACCACAAGTAAACTTGGGACCTACCAGGCCTTCAAGATTCAAAGAATGGACAACGGTTACAGATGGAGTTTCAGCAATGTGCGGAGGTCTTGTCCCCTGCCTGGCAGAGAAGGATGAAGTCTCAACTGGTTAGATGGGAGAAGCTGTTTTCCTAAGATGATTTCGATGTGGGATGTGAAAGAAGTGCCCAACATAGAATTTGGCTTCAGGAATACAAACCCTTCCGAGATCAGGCCAGGAGAATACCTTTCAGTGATCTGGAAGACGTAAGGGAGCAACTGGTGGAGTTGAAAAGGTCAGGAGTTATTCAGGAGTCTCGGAGTCCCTATGCATCCCCCATCGTGGTAGTAAGGAAGAAAAATGGGTCATTACACATGTGTATCGATTACCGGACCTTGAATCGGCGCACCATCCTGGACCAGTACACCACACCCCGTATCGAAGATGCTTTGCAGTGCCTCACTGGAGCCAAGTGGTTTAGTGTGCTTGACTTAAAAAGTGGGTATTATCAGATTCCTATGCAGATCAGGAGAAGATGGCATTTGCCCATTAGGATTTTAAAAGTTTAGTCAGACGCCTCAAGGCCTGTCAGGGGCTCCCACAACCTTCCAACGTCTGATGGAAAGGACAGTAGGAGACATGAATCTCATAGAGGTGCTGGTGTATTTGGATAACATCATCGTGTTTGGGAGGATACTTGAATAACACAAAACTCGATTAGAGAAGGTATTCTCCTGCTTCCATGAGGAAGGACTGAAGTTGTCACTGGAAAAATGCCAGTTCTATAGAACCTCTGTCACCTATTTGGACCATGTTGTCTCTGCAGGAGGAGTCGCCACGGATCCACAGAAGCTGTCACCACCTGGCCCAGACCAAGAACTGTAACCGAGTTGAGATCTTTCCTGGAATTCTGCTCCTATTACCGATGATTTGTGGCCAACTACGTCAAGATTGCTCAGCCCCTTAATGAGCTGTTGCAAGTAGTCATGGGAGAAGAAGAAGATGGAGTCAGTGCCAAGAAGACTGGTTGTCAAAAGAAAGGAGAGTCCATCCAAAGCCAATGGACCTCTCCATGATAAAAAGTGTTTTTGCAGTTGAAGAAGAGTCTCACAGAGGCTCCGGTTTTGGCCTATGCTGACCCTGGCCTGCCCTATGAGCTGCACGTGGATGCCAGTAGAGAAGGCATGGGAGGAGCACTGTATCAGGAAAAAAATGGAGGGTTGAGACCCGTGGCCTATGTGAGTAGGTGTTTTACCCCATCAGAGAAGAATTACCCCATCCATAATTTGGAATTTTTGGCACTCAAGTGGACTGTGGTGGATAAATTGAGAGACTATCTGTATGGAGCTGAATTCAGTGTCAAGACTGACAGCAATCCCTTAACTTACATCTTGACCTCTGCAAAACTGGATGCCACAGGACACAGGTGGTTAGCAGCTTTGGCAGGGTTCCAGTTTAGTCTGAAGTATCGACCAAGATTTGGGAACTGAGATGTGGATGCTATGTCCCACAGACCTCATAGGAAGGAGGAAGACCCAGAAGGATGGACTTATGTAACTGAAGAATGAGTGCGAGCCTTGTGTCAGGGCCTGAACCAGAAGATGAAAGGAAGAGTGGCTGCTGAATACATTGGGGTTCACCCCTCTGGATTACCAAGATGCTACTATGGATTGACACAGGTGAGAGGAGAAGGCCTACCCCAACTGACAAAGAGATTTGAAGAGAGACCGGGAGCAGGACCCATTGGGTCATTTGGTGGTGCAGGCTTTGAACAAGTAGGATCCCGAACTGTTGCTGAAAAGCCTCATAAAGGGAGCAAAGACTTTGCACAGGGAATGGGACCGATTACAAATCAGAGATGGAGTGTTATACAGGTGTTGACAAGGAGGATAAGTGACAGCTGTTCCTCCCAGAAAAACATCATCCTACTATCCTAATGTCCTTACATGATGACCATGGTCACTTAGGAACAGGAACAGAAAGGACATTTCGCTTGATTAGAGACAGATTTTATTCGCCCAATATGAGAGGAGAGGTAGATAGTTACTGTCACTCCTGTCTGACTTGTATCCAGCGGAAAACTTTGCCGGATACGGCCACCCCAATGGGTCACTTACAGAGTCAGGAGCTATTAGATCTGGTCTGCATGGACTTTCTGTGCCTGGAACCCGATAAAGGTGGAAGAAACACCATCTTGGTTGTGATCGATCACTTCACCCGCTAGGCACAGGCTTATCCTACTAAAGATCAGAAGGCCAGCAGTGTGGCTAAGGTGCTCATGGAGAAGTTTTTCGTGCACTATGGGTTACCCGTACAAATCTATTCAGACCAAGGAAGAGACTTTGAGAGTCGACTAGTCCATCAGTTGTGTGCCCTATTGGGTATCAAGAAGTCTCGTACTACACCGTATCACCCTCAACCTTAACGATTCAATCAGACTTTGCTAAATATGTTGCGAACTCTGTCCCCAGAGAAGAAACAGCATTGGGGTATATATATTCATATAGCAGCACTGGTGCATGCTTACAATAGCATGGAGAGTGATGCTACTGGTTACTCCCCCTTGCGCCTCATGTTTGGGAGAGAAGCTCTTCTTCCTGCTGACCTGGCTTTTGGCACTTCCCTTGACGACGCCCCTTTAACGTCACATGGACAGATTACAGAAGAACTTACGATAAGCCAATGAGAAAGCTATGGAACATGCTTCTAGCAGAGACTCTCCGAATAAACAAAACTTTGATTTGAAAGTAACGATACAGGACTTGCAACCAGGTGACCAAGTTTTACTTAAGAATCTAGGGGTGCTAGGAAAACATAAGCTGGCAGATCAATGGAGTCCACAGCCCTATGTTGTGTGTAAACAACTCCCTGGTCTACCTGTGTATCAGATTAGACCTGATGGAGAGAAGGGACCATTAAAGATGTAGCACAGAAACCACTTGTTACCATTATCAGACGCAGTGAGGGTGTCTCAAGCACCTCTACAGTCCCCCTCAAAGCCAACTCCACCTCAAACACAGTAGCTGATATGACGGATGAAGAAGATGAGGAATTTGGAGAAGAATATGTGTTTTCCCAAGTTTCTAGTTCAGTGTCCTCACCAGAAAGAAGGAGGATTGAAGTAGAAGAGGAAGAGGAGGATGAAATGGTGAATGTGCCTTTCTAGTTGTGGTCTGCCAAAGACAGCTCAATAACCAGCCCTTTGAAGAAGATGGAAAAAGAGATGGAAGCTATTAAGGCATTGCCACTGTGGCCAAAGGAAGCAGCTAGGATGGTACCTCAACGACCAATGGAGACAAATAAGATGGCTTGTAGGTACCTTGGACCAGAGTTCAAGACATTACCACCTTCCGAGGATGTGGAGAGAACCAAGGCCCAAGGAGTTGTCCCTGAACAAGAGACTAAGGACCTGATAGAGTTCTTTAGTGAACTATTACCAATCCCTGAGGTTGGTGAGCCATCATTAGCTCTTGAAACTGCAAGTTAAGACCCTTCAACGGAAGTGAATATTCAGACTAGTGCTAATGAAACAACCAAAGATTTGACACAGACTGCTGGGACGTATTCACCAGTGAGGTTAAGGCGGAATGTGCACCCTCCCAAGACTTGGGAAGGACTTGTAGTCTGGAGGAGGAAGTGACTCTGTTAGCAAGTAGAACTGCCTGGTGGGAGGAAAGATAAAAGGAGAGGCGTGGCTTGTTTTCAGCACCTGCCAGCAGGAGGTCTGTGTGTGACCAGCAGTGAGAGACTCCTATACAGCGGATCACCCGCCTCTGAGGGATCTTGGAGGACAGCCCTGCTATTGTAGCAAGCGGACTGGCCTATGTTTCAGAGCAACTGGAAGCCGTCCGCACTTCAGTCCATCGGGAGTTGCAGCAGGGCATGGCGGCGCCATTTTCACCAGACAGAGATACCAGGAGGGGATTCCGGACAGAGCCTCACAGCCATTGCAGTCCTGTGCTGAGAGGGCACCTGCCTATTCCATGGTATAGGTTACAGTATTGCTGAGTGAATTCTTTCTACAGACTGCTGGTGAGACTTGTAGTCCCACGGAGGTGAATCTACTTCTTTACAGGCATCATACAGCTGGACATTGGGGCCTTGTCTTTCTCCCCTGTGCTGTAAGGTCAGTACTGTATTGCACTCACATGTAAAGAGGAATCTACAAGTGGTGATATTTCTTCAGTTAAGCAATCATCAGCACACCTTTTGTTCTGCAGTAATTTATTTTCTTTTGTCTCTGTGGATTACAAAGTACAACAAAATACTGCAGTTTAACCATCAGGCTAGCTGAAGACATCTGGAGTTTAAAGAACTTTCACCACCTTCTTTTATTAAGCATTGCTGCTCTACTCACAAGTTGATCTCCAAATTATAGCCTGTGTGTTGAGGCCTCAGTGGGAAGGTATTTGATATATGTCTTGAAGATATTAAGTACCTATTCTTCTGTGCACCTGTTCACATATACCCCCTTCAGGTGATTATAAGGTTATACGTTCTTTATATGGGCATCAAGTGATAACTGTTGTTAATCATAACTTGTGTTCATTCATCCTTTTCGTTGTGTTCCATTACTTATCTCAGTAAATCTTTCTGAGTGGTTCAGTGATATCGTGTGAGTTTCTTATTGCTAATGCCACATTGCAGAATGGAACCCAAGATGTCAGAGGTAAGAGAGGATCTGCAGAGTCGGGATAGCCAGTGGGGTATAGAGTCCATCAGCAGTCCATCAGCAGCCCCCATGGGGGTACCGCTAGATAAATATCCTTTGAAAAAACAACAGTGATATAGATTTATGAGATATAATACAACTAGGTTTGTCAGTAAATATTTTGTAAAGAGATCTGTCACAGACAGCATTTATTACCAAAAAAAGCAAGGGAAAACACCATCTGAGTGATGATAAAAGCAGTTTTCATGTGAAATAAATTCAATGTGGGATACATGAAAGTTAAATAGATCTGTTAGAAAGATTTTCCCACACCAAAAACTTTCAGCACAAATCAATTGATATCAAACATAGTAGGCGAATAAGTACAAAGAGTTTTAATTTTCCCAGGGTTTTCTTCAATAGTTAAAATGGGCTATTTCTAATTAAATAACAAAAAACAATAAGAGGCTAATGTTAGTAAAAGCTACAGCACCTTACACCCTGGTGCAATATATAAAATATATAAAATGTGGCCTCCTCATGCAAAAAACTTTAACTATGCTGGCAAGTATTTGAGGATTTGCGGGGCAATTATATATATATATATATATATATATATAAGATAGTTCAATGAAATATAAATTGTGTAGACTTGAAGGCACAGTCCGACCTATAAAAGATCCATTTTACAAATAACCAAGGGAGACACATAAAGGAAAAGATGCATTCCTAAACTACTCAGGCTTTTTTTTGAGAATTTATCAGCTGGCAAAAATCCACACTGGTAAGGATTTTGAAAGGTTGTGCTTGGCCTCTCTTCCCAGTCCATGCCTTCTTAAAGGAAACACTTCGGGTAGGAGCCAGTAGCAAGACTCTCATGGAACGTTCTGCAGACATTCTTATGTTTGTCTGCCTTATACAAGCAACTGTTTTGCAAGTGCATTTTGGTTTCTAATAAATGATTATATATACGTTAATGCACTATGAGCCATCTCCATTGCTTTCATTATAATGTGCTGTGTGTGACGTGAGCTTGGATCCATCCTAATGTTCTGAGACTGGCTGACAACCAACCCTTAGATGTGATCCTGTTTATGCGCACATGATCCCTTAAGTGGGATAAATTTGTCTGGTAAGCGGCCAACTGTTTTGTTTTGGAGCAAGGTGGTGACGCACAAGCACTTTTGATTCATTTATTTAGCACAAGGATACTTGTTTCCTCTTTTTGCATGTGGGAAATTTGGAACCACATATAGGGGGTTATTTATGAAAGGCAAATCCAGTTTGCACTGAAAGTGCACTTGGAAGTGCAGTCACTCTAAATCTAATGCCGCGTACACACGACCAGACTTAGGTCCGACAGACTTTCGACGGAGTTCTGACGGAGTTCTGACAGAGTTCTGACGGACTTTCCGAATGAACGGACTTGGCCACACACAATCACACCAAAGTCCGACGGATTCGAACGTGATGACGTATGACTGGACTAGAATAAGGAAGTTCATAGCCAGTAGCCAATAGCTGCCCTAGCGTCGGTTTTAGTCCGTCAGACTAGCACACACACGAGCAGATTTCTCGGTAGGAACTGGGTCCGGCAGAGTTCTGTCGGAAAAATTTGAAACATGTTCCATTTCTAAAGTCTGTCAGAATTTTGAAAATCAAAAGTCCGCTGCAGCCCACACACGATCGAATAGTCTGCTGGAATTGTTCCGTCTGACCTTTGATGTTGAAAAGTCCGCTCGTGTGTACGCGGCATAAGAGGCAGATCTGAAATGAGTGGAAGCTCTGCTGATTTTATCATCCAATCATGTGCAAGCTAAAATGCTGTTTTTTATTTTCCTTGCATGTCCCCCTTTCAGTGCAAAGTGGACTTTTCTTTAGTAAATAACCCCATAGACTTTATGAAAAAAGATTATATGGACTGTTGGAGCAGTTTTTATATGAACTCTGGAACACATGTTCAATTAATTGTATTTGTTTGAGCACAATTTTATCCATATGAATTCTCGAACATATGTTCATTGCACTTATAGCACAGCATATAATCACCTTTGATTTATTGCACAATGCACTTTTTATAAATTGTGGATTATCATTCATCACTATTTTTTGTGAACTGATAATGGTATTACATTTAGTATACTAGTTAATTTTATTTTTCTGATATACTGTAGCTTATTTTCACAGTCGTATCTGATCACTTATGATAAATTATTAGAAACAGCACATCATTACATGGTTATTTAAAAATCCACGCTGGCCAATCTGTTGTTCATCACAAGATGAATTGGCAAGGGAATGTGTGGACAGGTTAGGCTGCATTCACACTTGTGCTAAGTGTCTTTGGTCGGTTTACAGGCATTTTTGGGGATTTGTACAGACAATCTTTTGCATTTTTTTGGGTATCTAAGGCTTGAGCTTTTTATTTTTAGCCACCGGAAAACTAGATAACAAGGAAAACCACGCATTTTTTCAGGCACTTTAATTGAAGTCTATTGGGAGACTGAAAAATAAGCTCTCTATCTCTTTATACCCAGCTCACATTTGGAATTGTAGTACAATTGTCCATTAACTGCCAAAGTAAAGTTTATATTCTGAACTTTATCTCCCATGATTCAATGCTGCCAACCATCGAGTCTCCTGAAAACCTTCTGCTTGTCAGCTCCCACTGGTGGACAACGGTGAGGTAGTGTTAAAGAGAAAGTAAACCCTGATGGGTTTTACTTCCTCTATATTCCCCAGCAAAGTAAAAGCATATTGGGCTAGTATGTTTCGTGTACTAGCCCATAATGTGCCACTTACCTTACAAACGAAGCCCTCAATGTCCACGATGTCCCCACTGCTGAAAGCATCCATCTTAACCCCTCTTCCTTCTGGAGCTGCGGACTCCGGCTCTGTTACTGGCTGCAGCCACGTGACGTCACGTGAGCGGGAGCCGTCAGTCATGGAACACACTGGTGAAGAAATGGCACGGAGGACCGTCTTTTCACTGCGCATGCGCCAATGACATTATCAGCGCACTACAAGGCAAATATCTCCTAAACGGCGCACGTTTAGGAGATATTTTCATTACATGTAGGTAAGCCTTAGTATAGGCTTACATAGATGTAAAAATAGGCTAGGGGGTTTACAACCACTTTAACCTATTCAGCTGAAGTCCATTGGGAGCACAGAGATGACTGCAGCACAATGTCCTAAATCTCTCTCTGTCTCTAGCCAAGCACCTGGCTACATTGTATTTACCTGACATTCCTGCTCAACAAATGTTATCCTCATTTACTTGCAGACCATGTTATTTAAAAAAGGGACAGTGACAAAGCTTGAGACCAACTATACTACTACCAGAGGTGCTTGAGCAGATGTATCTTAAAAATATTTAAAGCTTGTGAATGAAAGGATCCGATGTAAGCACTTCTTGCAGTGGTATAATTTGTTCCAATCCTTGTCACTGGACAGCTTGGTTTGCATGTAAATGTAGAGCAGAGTACTTATAGGAATTTGAAAATTTAAATGAGTCGGAAAACTACTTTTAAATGGAAATTACAAATTCTACATGCATGTGCTTAGCACAAGAATGTATGCTGGTTAGAGGTTAGACAGTGATAGTTGTGAAAGTCTGGATTTTATTTCCAAAAGAATAATTCCTACAATACAAGGTCTATTACTGTAAGCATAATACGACACTTACAAAAAATGCTTAAGAGACAATGAATGTATCCCTAAGGAGCATGACTACAAATAGAAGAGAATTTGATAAATGAACTCTTCCTTTAACAAAAAAAAATGGTGAGGTCAAACAAAATTCTGCATTTCCTGTATTCCTGCTGTTCAAAGAAATTCCCCATGAGTTTTCTCAATTAGGGATGAGCCGAACACCCCCAGGTTTGGTTCGCAGTAGAACATACGAACAGGCAAAAAATATGTGTGAACACGCGAACACCGTTAAAGTTTATGGGACGTGAACATGAAAATTCGTAAGTGCTTATTTTAAATACTTATTTGCAGGTTATTGCTATAAAAAGGGTCCTGCCAAAGGGGACATGTATCAATGCAAAAACAAGTTTTAAAAACTGAAGTTTTTTGGGGAGCAGTGATTTTAATAATACTTAAAGTGAAACAATAAAAATGAAACATTTCTTTAAATATCATGCCTGGGGGGTCTCCTTAGTCTGCATGTAAAGTAGTGCATCATGCCCCTGTTTATAATAATACCACAGCAAAATTACATTTCTAAAGGAAAACATTTCATTAAAAACTGCTTGCGGCTGCAATGTATTGTCAGATCCCAACAATATAGATAAAAATCATTGAAAAAATGGTGTGGGTCCCTCCCCCCCAGTCCATTACCAGGCCTTTTGGGTCTGGTATGAATACTCAGGGGAACCCCGCACCAAAGATACAAAAAAAATCGCCTGGATGCCCCCCCAAAATCCATACCAGGCCCTTCAGGTCTGGTATGCACACCAAAATAAAAAAAATAGCGTGGGGGTCCCCCAGGCCCTGAGGGCACTATATACTTTGAATAGCAGTACTATATACTATATATACTATACGGCCTGCCAGAACACTGTAGCCCCTCACAGTTACTCTTGTTGGGCGCAGGAACGGGCCTTGCTGTAAAATATTATATCAAAAATTGTAATTACATGGCCCTGTTAAACAGGGGCAGAAAAATTGGGCCTTTGGTTTTGGTTGTGCCAGAACACTTTAACCCTTCACAGTTAGGCCGCGTACACACGGGCGGACTGTATGGCCTACTTAGTCCGCCGAAACACATTTCAGCGGACAGTCCGCTCGTGTGTGGGCTTCAGCCGACTTTTTCAGCGTGCAGTCTGGCGTACTAAGTATTTCGGAATTTCCGTAATTCTGTCTGTCATACTTTGGTTTCAGCGGACAATCCGCTCGTGAGTAGGCTAGTTCGACGGACTAAGAATGGCGCATGCTCAGAAAGGATTTACACGGCGGAAAGGTGCATTGCTGTGTATTGGACTTCCTATTTCTAGTCCCGTCGTACGTGCTGTACACGTCATCGCGCAAGCTTTGTTCGACTCAAACTTTTGTTCAACTAAAACCGCAGGCTCATCCCTATTCTGAATATAGAGATACATATCCACCTACACTATTCATACACATAGGGGGTTATTTACGAAAGGCGAATCCACTTTGCACTACAAGTGCAAGCCACAAGTGCAAAGTGCACTTGAAATTGCACTGAAAGTGCTCTTGGAAGTGCAGTCATTGTAGATCCGAGGGGGACATGCAACAAATATAAAAAACAGCACTTTATAAACATTAACAAAGAAATTATTTTCCAAGTTAGTAGATAGAAATGAGAAGAATATTAAAGTGATTGTAAATGCTCACCTTGTAAAACAACCCATTCAGTTTAAAGGGGAGGTCCACCCTATAAAAAAAAACAAAAAGCATAAAAAGGCTCCAAAAAAAAAACAAAAACATTGTTTTCACTTACCAGAAATGGCTGTTGCTAGGCAGATCGTCCTAATCTGCCTCTTCCTATTCCGCGGTGATCTTCGGTCTTCTCCTCCTCGCGTTGTCTTCTGGTGAATGGGGCACGGTGTGTTGTGGGAACTGTCTGTTTCGCACAACACAGCGTGCCCCATTCACAAGGCGTCGCGTGACTCGCGCACGCACAGTAGGAAACAGGCAGTAAAGCCGCAAGGCTCCACTGCCTGTTTCCCTTATTTTGAATGTTGGTGCTGGGACCTGAAAGCCGAGAGACGGGTCGGCCTCGGGCAGCCAACATCTTGGGCACCCCAGAAAGGTAAGTGCTTATTAAAAGTCAGCAGCTGCAGTGTTTGTAGCTGCTGACTTTTAAAAAAAAAAAAAAATTTTCGCTGGCCCACCACTTTAACCTCCCTGGCGGTATGATTATTTCAGATTTTAGGTGCTGAAAGCGATACAATTATTTTTGCATGAAAATTTGGCATTTTATATTGTAGTCCTGTAATTCTTAAGCCGCGTACACACGTAGCCGTCTGTCCGACGTACTTAGTCTGGCGGACGTCCGCCAAACTGTCCGTCGGAATTTTCGAACGGGCTACTTGCCCACACACGGCACTTTTTCAGCAGACTAATACAGCGTACTAAGTCCGCCGTACTTTCGAAATGAACGGACTCGCCCACACACGCGGAGGAAAGTCCGCTCATTTCGAGCGCGTCTCCAGGTAGGCGGGACCCGCGAAGGAGACGTCGCTGGCCCCGCCGCCTGGTATGGACTTAAAGGGGAACCCCCAACGCCGAAAAAAATCGGCGTGGGGGTCCCCCCCAAGTCCACAACAGACCCTTGTCCGAGCACGCTACCCGGTCGGCCAGGAAAGGGGGGCGAGCGAGCGCCCCCCCTCCTTAGCCGTACCAGGCCGCGTGCCCTCAACATGGGGGGTGCCTTGGGGAAGGGGGGGCCTCGCGGGCCCCCCACCCCAAAGTACCTTGTCCCCATGTTGATGAGGACAAGGGCCTCTTCCCGACAACCCTGGCCGTTGGTTGTCGGGGTCTGCGGGCCCTATGTGAATGAGTATGGGGTACAATGTACCCCTACCCATTCACCTGTAAAATAAAAGTACAAAAAAAAACACAACACACGAAATAAAATACTTTATTGCACAGCTCTGGGGGGTCTTCCGTCTTCGGGGTCTTCTCGCCGGACTCCTCCGCTATCTTCTTGTAGCTCTTTTGCTAGCGGAGGAGTCCGGCTTTCTTCCTCGCCGCCGGCCTCTTCTTCCGACTTCGGGGGTCTTGTCCCCCTCTTCGGTTCTTCTGCCGGGCCACCGCGCCTTCTTATAGCTCTTTTACAGGCGGTGGCCCGGTCTTCTGTCGCCGCTGCCGCCTTCCGTTCTTCTTCTTCTTCTTTTTTTGATGATGGATCTCTCCACAAATCGCTATCACTCAATTCTGCGAGTAATTCCAATTTATTATCGCTGTTTTCTAGCTGGTCTAAAATCCTTTTTGATGTAAAGGGACAGTTTTGGTTGCTATGGACAATCTCCAGTTTCCAAGCATAAAGAACAGTTTTTATATTATAAAACTGCATGCAGGGCACTGGGCAGACCACTAGGGACAAAGGGGATGTGAAATAATTACATACAGCAATGTAATCTGTAAGATTACATTATACTGTATGTATTAGTGTGTGTTTCACTTTTAGAATTTGGCGCCGATCTCCGTCCCCGTGCGTCGCAAGGGAACGGAGATCGGCTCCATGATGAATCGAGCGGAGGACGAGCCACTCGTACAGCGCGGGGACATCGCTGGATCCAAGGGAGAAGGTAAGTAAACCTCCTCCTGCATACAGCGATGTGGTCCCGAGTCTGGCTCGGGGTTACCGCTTTTGGTACAAAACTTCCAACCCGAGCCAGACTCGGGAATACCGCCAGGGGGGTTAACATTAAAATGAAAGGCAAAACATTTGTGTATAGATTTAAAAAAAAAAAGCATACATGCTTTTTTTTTTCTCTTTTTTTATAAGTGATCACATTCCTTCTGTTCCTTCTGTTCTTAACTACAGTAAAACCTTGATTTAAGAGTAACTTGGTTTGAGAGCGTTTTGCAAGACAAGCAAAATTGTTTAATAAATTTTGACTTGATATACAAGTGATGTCTTGATATACAATAGTGTCATGTCACAACTAAGTATAAAGGCTTCATGTACACTGCTGTTGGTAAACTGACATTTAGGAGCAGTTGGGCTTTTATTTCAACTGCTCCTGAACTCTCCTCTATGTTATCTTATCAGTATATGTACACAGAGTTGTTTACAGTCGTTTCTAGGCAGTTTAGGGGCTTTTTATGGAATGCAAAAAAATAGGTTCAGAAGCTGTGTTTAGATGCATTTCAAGCAGCAAATGCTTTTAAACGCAGCTAAATGCGATAACTCACGTTTAGCCACATTGCGTTTACAGACGTTTTTCATTTTTGCCTATTTTTTAAAAACGCTTCTAAACACAAACGCGGCATGTAAACTCGGAAAAGCTGATGTTTTAAACTTGGATTACTATCTGTCAAGTTAAATCATTCAGGAGAGGTTGTGAAAACGTCTCGTATACATGAAGCGTACACACGATCGATCGGACTACAATTCGATCGCGTGTGGGCTCCAGCAGGCTTTTTCTTCCCAAAAGTCCAGTGAATTTAGACATAAGACTTGCTTCAAAATTGTCCGCCAGACTCGGCTTTCTAGCGGACAATTCCTTTGCCTGTGGGCTAGTCCAGTGGACAAAACCGACGCTAGGGCAGCTATTGGCTACTGGCTATGAACTTCCTTATTCTACATCATCACGTTCAAATCCGTCTGACTTTTGGAGTGATCGTGTGTGGCCAAGTCCATTCATTTGAAAGTCCGGCGGACCTCAGCTGCAAAGTCCGGCAGACAATCTGCCGGACTAAGTCCGCCGGATAGCCCGATCGTGTGTACGCGGCATAAGTGCAGCAATATGGTTACATTTAATGAAGGTACAACATTTAGCAATATATTGCTACACTTAGAGGCACCTCTCTTCTCTTTTATACTCCGTAGCTCCTGCTGGATTTAGCTTCTAATACCCTTGTGGAGGCTTCCATTTGTGGATGGACATTTTATGGTTACACTATGGTAAAAAATCACATTGCAATAATCTTTATATGGACTATAAACTGAAGGACCTATGAATAAATGGTTGTGGAACAAATCTTTTGAGTTTCCATTATGGGGAAATTTTCTTTGATATACAAGTGCTTTGGATTACAAGCTTGTTTCTGAAACAAATTATGCTTGCAATGCAAGGTTTTACTGTATATAAGAGCTTAGGGGAGGAGAGGCAGCGGCACACTGAGCTTCTCAGTAAATGGCTGTGCAGGGGAGGCATGTCAAGTATGATCATTGGAGGAGAGCAGGCTGAGTTCCAAGCTAGCTAGAGAACTGACCATGATGTGTTCTCCTGCATAGTGTGATCAGTTTTTAATAGGAAAACAGAGGGAGGGACTGCTAGGAACAGCAGGAATTTCACACAAAAGAAGCCATACACAGAAAACAGGATACTTTTTCATACCAATGTGTGGTCCATTAGGCACATATCTGGAATATGAAATGCTGGGGTAACAAACACTTTAATTAATAGAAATCACCAAAAAAGTTACAGTTATGTGACAGTGAAACTCTATATAGCAATAAGGTCAAATGTAGCAATCTACTACTAATCAGGTTTTTCTGTTTACAAAAATGGGCCGCTGACCTACAGTATTGCATTTCTTTTAGCATTTGTTTTACAATTAATTTAAATATTTAATTACTTTTATAGCGTCCTCAATTTATGCAGTGATTTACATATATATTATACATTCACATCAGTCCCTGCCCTCAAGCAGCCTACAATCTAAGGTCCCTAACTCACATTTAAATATACTTTGAATCAATAACATATTTTTTAATGCACGTAAAGTATCTTTGCAATGAACTGATCTATCTTTATTCGTTTACTAGTCTAGGGTCATGTTGTCTTAACAGGGTTAAAAGTACAAGGAACGTCAAGGTACATAGAGTTTAAAAGACCCATTATACCAACATGGTCTTTTGTAAACCTATGGTACACTCTGAGAAATATGCATGTTGAACCATCTCACACAAATAATAAAATGGAAATGCAAACTGAGCTCCAATACACAGCAATGTTGAATGTTATGTTTTAACCCTTTGTTAACTGGTTATGTGTCAAATTTGATACACCTTGTATGTATTAAGAGAAGCGGTCCTGATTCAAAACCATTACAAAGTATCTGACTCTCGAAGCTACATCTTAAAACCAGACCATCTACTTATTCTTAACCAACTCAATACAGGCCACTTTCACCCCATTCCTTCCCAGACAAATTTGCAGCTTTCAGTGCTCTCGCTACACTGTACGCAAATTACATTTTTATAATTTCGTTAACATAAATAGAGCTTTCTTTTGGTGGTATTTATTCACCACTGGGTTTTTTATTTTTTTTCTGATATAAGCAACAATTTTAACTTTCTTTTTTAAAAGAAACCCAATAAAATCAAATTTCATCATAAATTTAGACCAGAATGTATTCTGCTACATGTCTTTTGTAAAATAAATCCCGAAAAGTGTATGATAGTAGGTTTTCGTGAAAGTTATACAAGCTACATTACATATCACTGAAAATTGATCAGTCCTAATATACTGACCGCCTAGCTAATTTCTTGAGGCTCTGAAATGTAAGGACAGTACACATACCCCCCAAATAACCCCTTTTTGTAAAGATGACAGTCCAAGGTATTTAGTAAGAGGCACAGTGAGGTTTTTTAAATTACACTTTTTAGCCCACAATAGTTTGGAAAATGAAGAATCTTTTTTTCCCCACAAAATTGTCATATTATAACAAGTTATTTCTCACACATGGCATAAATAAACCTCCAATTAGATCCCTAATTACACTCTGCTACTCTTCTACCACTGAGTATGGCGATACCACATGTGTGAGACTTTTACACAGCCTGGCCACATAGAGAGGCCCAACATCCAAGTAGCACCGTCAGGCATTCTAAAGGCATAAATTACACATTTAATTTCCTGAGTACCTATCTCATTTTTGAAGGCCCTGGAGCACCAGGACAACAGAAGTAGATGTGGCAGATGATCACGGACAGATGTGCGCAGATGATCATGGACAGATGTGGCAGATGATCATGGACAGATGTGCCAGACGATCACAGGCAGATGTGCACAGATGATCACGAACAGATGTGCGCATATGATCACGGACAGATTATTATTATTATTATTATACAGGATTTATAAAGCGCCAACAATTTACGCAGCACTTTCCAACATAAAAGGGAGACAATACAGTTATAATACAATAAAATACAAGAGGATTAAGAGGGTCCTGCTCAGAAGAGCGTACAATCTAATAGGGTGGAGCAGGTGGTACAAAAGGTTGTAACTGTGGGGAACAAGCTGATGGAAGTGGTAGAAGATTAGTTGGAGATGTGATAGGCTTTCCTGAAAAGATGAGTTTTCAGGGAAAGCCTGAAGGTAGCAAGAGTAGGAGATAGCTGGACGGGTGGAGGTAGCGAGTTCAAAGGATGGGAGAGGCTCTGGAGAAATCATGGCGACGAGCTTGGGGGTCAGAGATGAGCGAGCTTTAGAGTAGGAGGTCTTGGATGGAGAGAACGATTTGGGTGATATTTGGAGACAAGATGCTGCTGTAAGCTATATTTTCTTATATGTGTGTTTTATAGAAAAACCTGCTACCAATGTTGAAAAACAGAACTAGCGATCCTAACTTGAGTCTGAATATACAAGTTAAGATATATGAATTTTTATGACTCTATGGCCGCAAAAAATTGAGTTACTTCTGTTCATTCATATAACTACAATCCCCTCTTTCAGACACAAAGGTCACGAAGGTGACTGAATTATCTACATTATCTGCATTTGCAACAAACACATAACAAACTCAAAGCAGGTACACAGAAATAATGTCAGGAGCAAAGTCACTACACTACACACAGCAATATCCAGGAAAATACTCCATTGAAACCAAACCATCCCATGTTACCCAGGCGGTTCCCAAGTAATTATTTAGCCTTTTCTTAATGTCAATATTCCCAAGGGGAACCATGCCCAGGTCATGTCCTTTTCCAAAAACAATGACCTGGCATAATGGTGGTTGAGGGGGCATTTAGGATGAACACCAGCCCTGGGCAAGTGACGTCCCTCACTGTCCCCGAGAATTCCCATTATCGGAACCAATCAGGCCAAGTAACACAATTCCCTGGGATCACTCAGAATCCATGGGTGGCATGTTCTTCCACAACAAATGTACGTGCTGTTGCCCAAGGCTAGTGGCTGTCTGCTTAAGGACCCATTGGGCACCTTCAGAGAATCCTGCAAAGGCAAGCTATGAGAGTAGCCTAGCCATCTCAGTATGGGGGTGACATTGACATTTATACAACGATCAGACCTAAAAATAGCCATTGATTACTGTATAAATGACACTGGCAGGGAAGGGGTTAACACTACGGGGCAATGAAGGGGTTAACTGTATTCCCTGGGTGTGTTCAAACTGTAGGAGGGATGGGACTGGCTAGGGGAGGAGAGAGATCAGTGTCTCCTCTCCCCGGAGATCGGTGTCTCCTCTCCCCTGAGAGAACCGGGATTTGTGTTTACACACACAGATCCCGGTTCTCACTCTGTCATGAGCGAACACAGGTGCCCAGCAGACGTCACACCCACCGTGCATGTGCATCAGCTCCAGGGACAATTGGCGGTGCACGCGCCTGCTGCACCATCTTAAAGGAGCGACGTACAGCTACGGTGATTTGCCCAGCCGAGCCCACCTGCCGCAGTATGACTGCGGCGGCTGGTCGGCTAGTGGTTAATGAAAATAATATATGTTTAGTCACTTCCCACCCAGCCACTGCACATAAATGTCCGGGTGGGAAGTTTCTAAATATATATTATTTGCATTAAAGTATAACTGTCAGTTTGTATTGCTGTCTGTGCTCCCATTAGGGAGATTTACCCTATTTGTCCTGTTTACCATTAGCATTAAAAATAAAAGTAAACAAAAATCACAAATTTTGCGTTGTTCCCAGATAAGTAATAGAGGGGAAATCTTCCTATGGGGACACTAAATCTGGTGGACTGGGGGGTCCCCAAGGGATTCCCTTAAATTGCAGAGATTTCCTCTCACTTCCTGTTTTGGCTATGGGATAGGAAGTGAAGGAGAATTTCCCTAATGGGACAACGACAGAAAAAGATTAACCAACAGGGGTTATAGCCCTCCCTTACTCTATCCAAAATGAAAAAAAAGTTTTGCCTATATTTCTACTTTAACCTTAACAAAAATAATCTAACATATTCACCCATCCACACTATAAAGCGGGCAAAAGGGGACTGACAGGGCCACACACATAGCAAATTTTGAGAGCTTCTTCAGGAACCCACTTACAGTGTACCCAGCTTAACAGAGGTATTTGTATATTGTACTATTTGTGTATTGTATTTTGAATCTTATTTAAGTCTGCAGCTTTCACTAAAATAATCCTGTTGATCCTGACATAAAGGTGTTTGTTCAAGCTTTTCCTATTATTGGGTGACAACTGTCTCCCAATTGTGCTCCTGCATTGTCTCACATTGTTTAAGTACCCCATTAGGGTTTAGATCTCTTTTAACTAGATGCTGACCGCCGGCCGTCAAATGACGGCCAGGCGGCGCACCTATTGTGGCGGGAGGCCGTCATATGATGGCCTCCCGTTTAAACAGGGAATGCGCGCGATCGGGCGCGCGTATCCCTGTTTCTTCGGTGGCGGCGTGTCACGGAAACACCGCTCGCCACCGAAGGGGGTGAACAGCCATTGGTTATGGCTGTTTACCACGTGATTGGCCGTGATGAAGTCACGGCCGATCACAGATGGTCACACCCCGGCTGTGCACGGCGCATGCGCGCGATCGCGAGCGTGCTGCGCATGCACGTAGGTGGCGGCGTGTTCCCCGGGAACACTGCTCGACACCGACGCTGGTAAACAGCCATTGGCCAGCTGTTTACCCACGTGATCGGCTGTGAAAGGATCACAGCCGATCACTAAAATGTAAACAAACCGCGGTAATGAGCTGTTACAGGGTTGTTCTCCTCCTCACACACCGATCGTGTGTGAGGAGGAGATTGCGGTAACATCTCGTTACCGCCTAGTGTACACCAATCACACTGATTGTGCCCCCCCCAATAAAGAGGACCTGTCACCACCCCTCATAGTACCTGTCAATCACAGTCCATCAGAGTACCTGTCACAGTCCATCAGAGTATTTGAGTACCTGTCACAGTCCATCAGAGTATTTGAGTACCTGTCACAGCCAATCAGAGTACCCGAGTACCTGTCCCAGTCCATCTGAGTACCCGAGTACCTGTCCCAGTCCATCTGAGTACCCGAGTACCTGTCCCAGCCCATCAGAGTACCCGAGTACCTGTCACGGCACATCAGAGTACCCGAGTACCTGTCCCAGCCCATCAGAGTACCCGAGTACCTGTCACGGCCCATCAGAGTACCCGAGTACCTGTCACGGCCCATCAGAGTACCCGAGTACCTATCACGGCCCATCAGAGTACCCGAGTACCTGTCACGGCACATCAGGGTACCGAGTACCTGTCACGGCACATCAGGGTACCCGAGTACCTGTCACGGTCCATCAGAGTACCCGAGTACCTGTCACAGTTCATCAGGGTACCCGAGTACCTGTCACAGTCCATCAGGGTACCCGAGTACCTGTCACAGTCCATCATGGTACCCAAGTATCTGTCACGGTTTAACAGTGTACCCGAGTACCTGTCACAGCCCATCAAAGTACCCGAGTACCTGTTACAGCCCATCAAAGTACCCGAGTACCTGTCACAGCCCATCAGAGTACCCGAGTAGCTGTCACAGCCCATCAGAGTACCCGAGTACCTGTCCCAGTCCATCTGAGTACCCAAGTACCTGTCACAGTTCATCTGAGTACCCGAGTACCTGTCACAGTTCATCTGAGTACCCGAGTACCTGTCACAGTTCATCTGAGTACCCGAGTACCTGTCACAGTTCATCTGAGTACCCGAGTACCTGTCACAGTTCATCTGAGTACCTGTCACAGTTCATCTGAGTACCCGAGTACCTGTCACAGTCCATATGAGTACCTGTCACTGCCTTTCAGAGTACCCAAATACCAGTCACCAAGCCATCAGAGTACCTGTCACCAGGCCATCAGAGTACCCGAGTACCTGTCACCAGGCCATCAGAGTATCCGAGTACCTGTCACCAGGCCATCAGAGTACCCGAGTACCTGTCACCAGGCCATCAGAGTACCGAGTACCTGTCCCCAGGCCATCAGAGTACCGAGTACCTGTCACCAGGCCATCAGAGTACCCGAGTACCTGTCACCAGGCCATCAGAGTACCAGAGTACCTATCTCCAGCCCATCAGAGTACCCCAGTACCTATTTGCAGCCCATGTCTCATAGAATATACGTTGGGATGTTTGCTTTCCAAAATGGGGTAATTTTTTTGGGTAATTTCACTGTCCTGGTGGTCCAGGACCTTCAAAAGTGTGATAGGTAGGAATGAAATGAGATGTGTCATTTATGCTCCTAGAACGCCTGAACGTACTACTTCAATGTTCGGCCTCTCTATGTGGCCAGGCTGTGTAAAAGTCCTACACATGTGGTATCACCATACTCGGGAGGAGTAGCAGAATGTGTTTTGGGGTGTAATTTTTGCTATATACATGCTATGTGTTAGAAATATCTCATAAATTGACAATTCCATTGTCCTGGTACTCCAGGGCCTTCAAAAGTGTAATAGGTGGTTGAGAAATGAGATGCGTCATTTTTGCTCGTAGAACGTCTGAAGGTACTACATGATTGTTGGTGCTCTGTATGTGGCCAGGCTGTGTAAAAGTCTCACACATGTGGTATCACCGTACTCAGGAAGAGTAGCAGAATGTATTTTGGGGTGTATTTTGTTGTATGCATATGCTGTGTGTGAGAAATAACCTGATAATATGACAATTTTGTAAAAAAAAATAATAACAAAAAAAAATCTTCATTTTGCAAAGAATTGTGGGAAAAAATGACAACTTAAAAAAACTCATCATGCTACTTACTTAATACCTTGGAATGTCTACTTTGTAAAAAGGGGTCATTTGGGGGGTATTTGTACTTTCCTGACTTGTAATGCCCCCTACACACGATCCGAAAATCGTACGGAAAATACCGCTTTCGAAGCGATCGTACGATAATCGGATCGTTAGTACAGAGCTTTCGAGAGCCGATTAGGACAGTACATCCGATATTATTCTATCGGACATGCACGGAATTTTTTTTCGTACGATGCCAAATCGTACGATTTTCGTTTAATCAGTACAGCTATCGTTCGAAAATGCAATACAAATGCATTACAACACATGACATCACTTCCGAATTTTTTTTCTGTCGTGCGGGAATTTTTCGTGACTTTAGTAAACTCATCAGATTCGATCTGAGATTAGCATGCAATAAAAAACGGACGATCATTCGTCCGATAATCTCATCGTGTGTATGGGGCATTAGTGTCTCAAGAAATGAGACTCACCTGATGTACTGAAGGTCTCATCAGATGTGATCAATTTTCAGCGATTGGCACCATAGTTTGTAGACTCTATAACTTTCACAAAGACCAAATAATATATACTAATGTGGGTTATTTTTACCAAAGATATGTAGCAGTATCAATTTTGACCAAAATGTATGAAGAAAAATTACTAATTAGCAAAAATTTATGACATTTTTTTCACAAAATTTACGTTTTATTTTATTTATAGCACAAAAAATAAAAAACTCACTAGTGATTAAATACCACTAAAAGAAAGCTCTATTTGTGTGGAAAAAAGGATGCAAGTTTCATATGGGTACAGTGTTGCATGACTGAGTAATTGTCATTCAAACTGTGAGAGTGCGGAAAGCTGAAAATTGGTCTGGTCAGGAAGGGGGTGTAACTGCACTGTATTGAGGTGGTTAATGCATCCAAATATTTTCTCAATTCTGCTTCTACCTGGATAATGCTAAGCACCATGGCCGCACTGGCACTGGCCATTGTATTCCGGGAGCCACTGCTTATATGGCTGTCAGAATACCCCAACAGTGCCTCCATTTGATTGGATGAAGTCACTGTTCAACTGAGAATGTTATGCCTGGCTCCTTTCATTTTCAGATTGCAGTTTGTGGCCGGATGGTGGATTCAGCAGGAACTGTCTGAAAAAGCCATTTATGGTTAGCATAACAGGTGGTGTATATTAAAAACCAGCATTAATACTCACCTTCGTGCAGCAGCATCGGTCTGATGCTGCAGCTGTCCTCCATTGGCTTTAAGCCTGAGAACGGAGCAATCACATGACCGCTCATTGTACTTGCTGAGAGTCGGAGCCAGCTGTCCATCAGGCAGGCGGGTTGATCCTGACAATATGATCAGGATCCTTTTAGAGCCAGGAGCTGCTCTAGTCTGCAGTTGGCTAATTCTGGGACACAAGGGAGCAAAAGTAAGCTCATTCCTGTGACCCAAAAGAGAAATATGGCCAAAAAAGCTTTATTTTCATTGCTAAACAAAACAAATCTCTGTGCATGGCTAGCCCATACTACTCATTACTAGATGGCCATCTTCGCCATCAGTTCTAATGCTAGTCCTATGCTAATGGCTAGTCCTATACAAACCTTTTCACAGAACACAAAAAGCAGTTCCAACATACAGTATCTCACAAAAGTGAGTACATCCCTCACAATTTTATAAATATTTTATTATATCTTTTCATGTGACAACACTGAAGAAATGACACTTTGCTACAATGTAAAGTAGTGAGTGTACAGCTTGTATAACAGTGTAAATTTGCTGTGCCCTCAAAATAACTCAACACACAGCCATTAATGTCTAAACCGCTGGCAACAAAAGTGAGTACACCCCTAAGTGAAAATGTACAAATAGGGCCCAATTAGCCATTTACCTCCCCGCCATCATGTGACTCATAAGTGTTACAATGTCTTAGTTGTGAATGGGGAGCAGGTGTGTTTAACTTGGTGTTATTGCTCTCACTCTCTCGTACTGTTTTTTTACCACTAATCATATAAATAGTTCTCCCTCCTAGATTGTAAGCTCTAACGAGCAGGGCCCTCTGATTCCCCGTCTTGAATTGTATTGTATTGTAATGTCTGCCCTAATGTTGTAAAGCCCTGCGTAAACTGTCGGCGTTATATAAATCCTGTATAATAATAATAATAATAATAGTTCATATATGATTAGCGGTAAAAACAATTATAAAGGGATATGTATTTTTAGACTCATGTTCACATTTATCTATGTGGTGTCTATATGATCAATATTTTCCGCATTTATCTGCTGTACTATTTTTTGTTTTTAAACGTTTGTTTAAGTTTGTTTAGGATTCTGGGATGATAATTGGTAATTGCCACTATGCTATGTGCTCTGTTTTTTACATATATTTTTTCTACTTTTGTATATACACTTTTTAATCACCTGAATCAATTTATTAAGGATTTTCTAGACTTTGAAGATCTAAAGTGAGATGGAAAACAGGAAGTGCAATTAGGAAATTGGACACATTTGTGTTCCTTGCCTTATCCCCATATATACTGTCTTGCTTTGTTCTATGAGTTTACTGCTGGCAGTGACAGGGCATGCACCCTATCGAGGCAACATCCCATGAAGATTATGGTCTATTTAACTCACATGTGAGCAGGGATTCTCTTCATTTTCACTGGAGAACTATAGTTCATTGAGGAAACCATGAATGCCAACATGTACTGTGATATACTGAAGCAGAGCATGATCCCCTCCCTTTGGAGACTGGGCCGCAGGGCAGTATTCCAACATGATAACAACCCCAAACATACCTCCAAGATGACCACTGCCTTGCTAAAGAAGCTGAGGGTAAAGGTGATGGACTGGCCAAGCATGTCTCCAGACCTAAACCCTATTGAGCATCTGTGGGGCATCCTCAAATGGAAGGTGGGGGGGGGGGGGCTCTAACATCCACAGGCTCCATGATGCCCTCATGGAGGAGTGGAAGAGGACAACGTGTGAAGCTCTGGCGCTTCATGCCTAAGAGGGTTAAGGCAGTGCTGGAAAATAATAGTGGCCACACGAAATATTGACACTTTAGGCCCAATTTGTAAATTTTCACTTAGGGGTGTACTCACTTTTGAGTAGTTTAGACATCAGCAGTTTAGACATTAATGGCTGTGTGTTGAGTTATTTTGAGGGGACAGCAAATTTACACTGTTATACAAGCTGTACACTCACGATTTTACATTGTAGCAAAGTGTAGCAAAGTGTAATTTCTTCGGTGTTGTCACATGAAAAGATATAAAATATTTACAAAAATGTGTGGGATGTACTCACTTTTGTTAGATACTTTACCTGTGTGTGGTTTGGGGCTGATCTTAGGAATCCCATATAACCTGACATTGTTTTTCTGGATTTGATTGTAAATTCATAAACAGGGCACAAAGACTGCAGTGGTCTGTTCATTAACTGTAACCAATGGATGCAATAAAATTCATTGATAAGTAGTTAAGTTTTATCTTTATTCAGTGTACCGTATTTATCGGCGTATAACACGCACTTTTTCCCCCTTAAAAGCTGGGGAAAATCGTGGGTGCGTGTTATACGCCGATCCCCCGAAATTCTGAGCCTCTGGGCGGCTTTCAGCCGTCTTCGGCTCTTCAAGGCGACTTTCGGCCACCTTCGGCCATTATCGGCGGCTTTCGGCCATCTTCGGCCGTTCTCGGCAGCTGTCGGCAGCCTTCAGCTCCTCTCGGCAGCTTTCGGCCGTTCTCGGCAGCTTTCGCCCGCCTTCGGCTCTTCTCGGCGGCCAAAAGCTTCCGAGAATGGCCGAAGGTGGCCGAAAGCTGGCGAGAAGAGCCGAAGGCGGCCGAAAGCTGGCGAGAAGAGCCAAAGGCGGCCGGAGGCCCGCCGAGAACTACCGCACGCCGCCGAGATACACATCCGGCTCTGTATCTCGGCGGCGGCATTTAAAAAAAAATACAAATAGCAAATGAAATAGACACAGCTGCAATGGGGGACAAGACTGCATAAGGCTGCAATGGGGGACAAGACTGCATAAGGCTGCAATGGGGGACAAGACTGCAATAGTGGACAAGGCTGCATAAGGCTGCAATGGTGGACAAGGCTGCATAAGGCTGCAATGGTGGACAAGGCTGCAATGGTGGACAAGGCTGCAATGGTGGACAAGGCTGCAGATGACACTGATGGGCATATAAATGTAAGTTTTTTTTTTCCCATTAAACTTCCCTCCTAAACGTTTTTTTCCTTAAAATTCCCTCCTAAACTTGGGGTGCGTGTTATACGCCGGCACGTGTTATACGGCGATAAATACGGTAATTTATAACTGATATTTTCAGTATAGTACTTTCATACAAGGGCTATTTGTAATATTTGTCTATGGTATTATATACTCCTGGTAGCACTGACAGTGAAAATGAAGAAGACAGTTATTTAAATGTCCAGATGTCATTTCTGGCACTTGGTGTAAAGAGCAGAGTGGGGGGCAAGGTACATCATTTACTGACATTGCACAGAAGGGAAAATGAATCAAGAAGTACAACAGTTCTTTTCAACACATTTCCATACCTGATGCTTATCACCTTTTAAAATGCTTGCTGCTTTATTGTACTGTATGTGTGACCTTCTAAAAAGCTGATAAGGTAAATGCACTCATGAGCCATAGAAAACGGTTAAATATTAGCCAATATACTAATATACTTCTATTAGTAAAACAAATAGCTGAATTGTATCAAAAAGAAACAATGGTTAAGAAAACTTTAGTATAATCTCATTTTGTATTTTAAGTGACCTTGAAACTATAAGTATTACATACACTATATTGTATACATAGTGAGCTCCCTTATCTAAGGGTTAGACTAGGGTAAACTAAGTGGATGTTATATACAAAAAGCATCATTAGGGACTTATAGTGATGTGTGACAGATTGGATAATGCTACTGCCATATAGCTGAGTTCCTGAGGACAATCTAAAGGCCCATACACATGATCAGACTTTTTGACAACAAACATGCAAATTAGCTGTTTTGGAGCAACATCCGACCGTGTGTACGCTCCATCGGACAAACTTTTTTGGTTTTCATCTGACTTTTGTTGGCTGTGCGAATGGACAAACTTTCTGGCAACAAAAGTCAGATGGAGCAAAGTCTGATCGTGTGTACAGAAAACCATAGGACTTTTGTACAAAGTACAAACAGGCATGCTCAGAAACAATGCAAAAGATCAGACAACAATACAGAAGTTGACCAAAGGTGGCGGTAAAGAGCAGAAAAACCACATGATTTGGTGAAAGTTGGCTGAAAAAGTCCTGCTGTGTGTATGCAATACAAGTTCAGGGCCGACGCCCTTTGTACAAAAATCCAAGGGAAAGTTTGTACAAAGTCCTATCGTGTGTATGAGGCTTTACTAGGACGCTAAGTACATGAAGCTAGTACAACAGCCTTATAAATGTAATATTTTGTTTTCTGCTTAAACTGGTCCCAGAGTTACGCCTAGCACACACACTAGTAGTTTTTATGTTTAACTCAGCACAGCTGAACGAAAAAAAAAACTGATAGCTCAAAAGGAGCCACTGTACTAACTATGCAATGTTAGTACAGAGATCTCCCCTGCTGTGCTATTGTGTTCTGACAGGAGGAGAGTCCCCCCACCAGAACACTCCAGCCATTGGTTGAGAGGACTGATTAAGAGTCGATTGGCAGACCTTTTTTGATCATGCCGCTTCAAGAGTACAAGGCTTTACTCTGAGAGGGTAACTGGTAACAATATGTGAATACTAGTGAATACTAATACCCCAATACCTTCCATGTATGCACAGAGGATGCTCTTTTTACAAGTTCCAAACTTTATAATGACTGGGATTTATGGGAGTAGTGGGGAAGATTTACTGAAAATTTACTGAAGATTTACTGAAAAACCTGGTGCAATTCTGCATTGAAACCAATCAGCTTTCATGTTTTATTCTCAAAGCTTAATTAAACAAGCTGAAGTTAATAGCTGATTGGTTACCATGCGCAGAAAAGAAATAGAAAATACAGTGCTGATGTCCCAATTAAAAAGCAGCCAGCAAAGGACTACTTGTGTATAAAATAAATAAAAATCAGTGCATACAAATTCATATATAATAATGAATGCAAATATGACTATAAAGTGAAAAAAGAGTTGTAAAACTCTGTGTACCTGTTATTAAAAACATACATGAATCAAATGACGAAAGTGACCTTAATGTGAAACAGTAACACAAAAGTGTAAATATCAATAGTTATAAGTCCAGTGACTAACACACATGCTCACAATGTGTATGGGCTAGATAGATGTGCAGTCCAAAAGGGTAAAAAAGTGTAAAAGAAGATTGAAGAGAGTCAAATAAAATGTAGGATAGGTATTCGAGGTGATGAAAAATGATGAATGAGTTCCAAAGACACCGTAGGGGTCACCACTGTAGAAGGATCCACAACCACTAGGACATAAAGGGGCTTACCAGAACATGTGGACCCAATTGGCGTACACCTAATTGGTCTAAATAGGCTGTGGTGTATAAACATCTAGTTAGAGATGGTCACGCTGCTCTCCACCGTACACTCCTTAGACCTCTTGGGGTGATAATCAACTTCCACCATCAGTGTTGCAGCATAATAAAAGCAGCTGTACAGGACCATCAGCAAGCAGCTTCAAAGGGAGATGGAATCCTCTCAGCATCACTTGATTACCATAGGTATCCAGAGAGGAAAAATGGGGAGTGTGACATATACATACATACATACATACATATACACTATATTAGTCCATCACATGGATTTACATATACATTCGTACCATTTTCACATATAGATATACTTCCAACAGTATTTCTCAACATCTGAGTATCCTCGATTTTCATTATCTTCACATATAATCTCCACCCGTATGAGTATATATGCACGTATATAATAAATTGTTTATATATATGTGGATACACACACATATTCTTCATGTTCAAATACCCTATACAGATGTTAGGTCCTTTAGAGTATTTGAGATTTTTGTTACCAATATTGTGAATTGGTGTTTTAATTTATTCATATTATGTCATATCCTATATTTTATCCTCCTTGTGTAACTAGTTTGTCTATGGGCCTACGACATCTATTTTTATTTTTAATATGTTCATGTTCTTTAAACTTTTTTCCCTGCTTTTTTTCCCTACATATCAGCAACACACAAGTATGGATTTTAATTATTTATATATGTGTATGCTATTCATATTACTCCTATCATTAGCGTTACCTACATGTATTTATATGAGCCTCTATTCATATTTCCTCCCCCCCCCCCTATTTTTTTATATATTTGATTTCAGTTTGTTTGTTTCACACTGCCATCAATGTCTATTGTTTGTTATACAACTGTATTACCAGCCTTGCTATGTGTTATCCCTGCCCACTCACTTAGAGTGACAATTGATTCAATCCCATTTAAATGCAGCTCCTCTCTACTCCCATTACACTTGATAAAGGAGCATGCATGCTCAGTGCTCTGAAACGTGTTGTGTTTCCAAGCCTCCCAGTGACGTTACAACCATCCTTGATGCTGTGCTCCCTGCTGCCATTCACACAATCATACCCAGAACCACATGGGAGTTGTCAGCTTCCTTCCCTGTGTCACTGCGGTCTTGGCTTCCCTGGAGCTGTGCGCAGAACCCCTCTCATCGGGATGCTTTCATGATACCATATCTCCCTCCTGTGAGTTTTTATTGCTATCCTTGCAATGTCAAATAAATGCTACAATTAGAGGTGCTTTGCGTTCTGTCTTTTCAAACTTAGGTGTGTCCATCGACCATAGACTCACTATAGACAACCAATTGAGTTCCCATTATATCCACACCTAAGTCTGGTGGACTTAATATTTCTTCTTTTTATGTTATATTGGTTTTGCTCATCAGACTATCTTGTTCTATATCTAATACGAAGTGGGTTGGTCATTTTACAATTTTTAGTGAGACTTCAGATGCCTTTCTTTGTATGTTGTAATTGAAATTTGACCAAGATCTTTGGTTACCCATATTGATGTCTGAGATGCCTGTTCATTTAAATACATAAGCTTGTATATTTATTTCCGGCAGTTTGAGATTAATAATAGTGATGTTTCAACAAAGGTGTGGTGCTAGCATTGTTGTCAGAGTGAGGCTTGACTCGCACGCACCCTTGTCACTAAACTCTAGGAAATGATCATGTTTGTGGTCTTGAGACATGTTGTAGTGATGACGTATCGGTAACGTGCTGCCTGCCTCGATCTCATAGTGAGGCTTGACCCGCACGCACCCACGCCATTTTGTTGTTGCCAAGGAAGTCACTGGCGAATATACACAGCTTTTTCATAGGTTGGTTGTCTACTTTGGGGTCTGTTTAAGATGAAACGCGTCAGTTCCTTGTTCTGTTTATGTCATTGCGTCCTGTCGTGATGTCTACAAGGAATGATATTTGATATGCGCTCTTATACCTGCTGAAATATGAGGGTTCTACCATTTTTCTAAATAAAACCCTTTACCTCACGATTTTACACTATGTCGAGCTCTCTATTTTTCCCCTCAGAATACCTGTGGTAATCGAACGATGCTAAGAGGATTCCATCTGCCTTTATATCTGCTTGCTGATGGTTCTGTACAGCTGCTTTTATTATGCTGCAGCATTGATGGTGGAAGTTGATTATTACCCCATGAGGTCTAAGAAATGTATGATAGAGAGCAGCTTGACCATCCCTAACTAGGTGTTTATACACCACAGCCTATTTAGAACCATTAGGTGTACGCCAATTGGGTCCACATGTTCCGGTAAGTCCCCTTATATCCTAGCGGTCGTGCTTTTTACAGTGGTGACCCGCTACGGTGTCTTTGGAACTCATGCATCATTTTTCATTACCGCAAATACCTATCCTACATTTTATTTGGCTCTGTTCAACATTCTTTTACACTTTTTTACCCTTTTAGACTGCACATCTATCTAGCCCATACACATTGTGAGCATGTGTGTTAGTCACTGCTCTTATAACTATTGATATTTACACTTTTGTGTCACTGTTTCGCATTAATGTCATATTTGTATATTGATTCATGTGTGTTTTTCAATTGCAGGTACACAGAGTTTTACAACTCTTTTTTCACTTTATAGTCATACTTTTTTATTATTATTATTATTATTATTATATATGAATTTGTATATATTTATGTAATTAGCACTGTGCTGAATTTTATTTATTTGTTACAATGTACAGCTGTAACTGATTCTGAGTGTGCCAGCTTTAGTAAATCTCACCCATAGAGTTGCTGCAGATAGTCATTTAGTGCCATAACCATGCAGATATAAATTACATCTTAGCCCAAATTTTTAATCTTAATAGTTTATTCCACCAAAGAAATGAATGATGTTGGCATAAGAAAAAAGCTTGAATGCTTTGCAGTATAGCGATAGCAATTTCATTTTTGTTTAGAGATACATGTTGCAAGAATTCTATTCTTTTTTTGTGTGTTTACTCCAACAGTTAAATGTACTACAAGGTATTCCAAGTTTTTAGAGGGCATGTGTCATCTTTTTTCTGTCTTTGCTTGCATCTGTATTGCCTCCCACATGTTCCTGTATGAGCCTAGGCTTTAAGCTGTGGCACAATGGGGCTGCCAGACCCCCCCCCCCCCTTTTATATATAATTACCTGTCTGGTCCAATTTATGTCAGATCAGTGTTGCTGGCCCCTGACTTTTATCTTATAGGTCACAAGGTCGTGCTGTCTTTGGGTAGAACTATCAGCTGGATCTTGATCATGCCATTGCTGGCCAAAACAGTCAACAAGGCTTCTATCCAGGAAGATCTTTGAACCATCACTTACCTCTGATTGCAGCTTCATTATGCCAAGTGAAGATCTTCACCATTTACTAAGTTATTCTGTCTTTAACTTTTTATTTTCTCATCACTGAGCTGTCAACATTGGATCGACTGGATCTTGAGCTGTTCCCACCATACCTTTTCTTTTGTTATTATTATGATCATACAGGATTTTTATAGCGCCAACAGCTTGCGCAGCGCTTTACAACGTTAAGGTAGACGGTACAGTTACAATACAATTCAATACAGAAGGAATCAGAGGGCCCTGCTCGTTAGAGCTTACAATCTAAGATACAATATAAACTCTATGAAATTATCATCTTTGTGGACATGTGTTATTCTGCATTTAGGGCCTGAACTTTATGCTGGGTCTTGAGTACTTTACTGTTTATGTGTTATTCTAGTTATTTGGTTTGTTCTTGAGCCTTTATGGTTGAGTACATATTTATAATTAGTTATTACTGCTTATGGTAAGATTTTTTTTTTGCTATAAAGATACTGTGGCTGAAATAAAGTTACTTTAAATTTAAACCTGTTTGATCTGGTGTTTTTTAATTTAAAGTTACATTGTTATGTTATGGTAATGTCACTAATTTCATCAGTATTCTTTTAGCTGGAACATAGGCCGTATGCACTAAAAAAGGAAAGTCTGCTTAAAAGGGTCCCCTCCCCCACAAAAAGGAACAGCTTAAAAGTGTCAAAACAAGAATCTGTGGGGAATAAAGTTAATATTTAGGCTCCATGCACACTAGCATTTTTTTGCGTTTTTTTCTGCTCCTAAAAACAAAATAGCGTTATACTATGTGTCCATGCACACTACTTTAAGCTATTAGCATTTTTTCAGCTTCAGCATCTAGGAGCACAAAAAAAAATAGTTTTTGTTAGTTTGAGTTAGTTGAGTTTTTTGGAGCGTTTTTCCAGCAGACAAAACTATGAACTCGACTAAACACTGTTAACTGCTAATAAACACTGGTTTCCAGTGTTTTTTTTTTTATTAGCCAACGGCCACCATTCTTAACAATCAATGTGTACCTGGTTGTTATGGAGCAGACAGGCTTGTTGGCCACCACATCCTTAACAACAGATGACCAAACCTCCCAACTTTTTAAAATGGGAACGAGGGACACCTATTAGAAAAAGTACGTAGGCATAGAACACACCCCCTGCCATGCCCCCTTATAGGAGAATTATACATAATAAAATATTAACAAAACCCACAAGTTTTTTTTTTACCACTACTTTTCCTTTATACTGCCTTTTGAAATTAAAAATGCAACAATTTAGAAATTTGACGAAAGGTTTAGCACTGGGAAACACTGTTTGATAGATCGTACCAAAATGAGGTACAAATAAGGAGAAAAGAGGGACAGAGGGACTATGTTTCAAAATAGGTACAGTCCCTCGAAATCAGGGACAGTTGGGAGCTATAGATGACTCATCAGTCAGCTGTCAGCGGGGTTCCCGCTGACAGCTAAATGTCAACTAAATAATTGCTGACAATAAATAAAAATTGAAAAAACTGTGTGCCCCACTCCCCTAGTCCATACCAGGTCCTTTCAGGTCTGGTACAGATTTTAGGGGGAACCCTATGCAAAAAAAAAAAAACAGCATGGGGTCCCCACCTGCATCCAATCCAGACCCTTAGGTCCCTCTTAACAAAAAGATCCCAGGTAATACAGAGTACCTGAAGCTTTGTGAGAAAACACTCCTGAACTGTATTGGAGCGTCTTCCTGTAGGATTTGTGATATCCAGCAGTCCCTGAGAGCCCACCAAAAGGACGATGATATTATTCCCTGCCGTGTGGAAGCCGGTGTTAAGTAAGTATATTTACTAATATTTTTCCCCCAAAGGTTTTATCTCCTCTGCCTTTCATGCGGGTATTTCCAATAGGAGACAAGCCCTCATTTATACCTTTCTTGTTATTGCAAAGTCCAATTAAAAACTACAGTAGTAGTCTCTGAAGGTTTTTATTTATCCTGCTCATTGTAACGCTAGTAGAAGTTATTTGTTTTAACTGGACTTGTTCTATAATGTTGAAGACATTTTGTCACTCATCCAAATAATTATCCGTTCAACAAGAATGAAGAACATTCAATAGAAGGAAAGTGAGACACACATTATGGACAAAGAAGACAAATGGTTTGCAAGAGGCAATAAAGAGGTTATCAACATTAAACTCTAACAACCATCCCTAACCCCCTGTTCACACCAAAGCGACTTGTCATATGATTTGACAGTTTAAAATCGCATGAAAAGTCGCACCCTACTTGTGCCTATGAAACCATTCAAACCACCCTGACTTGCACTGATTAAAAAAAAAAAAAAGATTTCATATGTGACTTGCTTCGATATCTGTATATCAAGTCGCACAGATGTCGGCAAGCCGCACATGAAATCGCACTGACCGGCGGCTTTGAAATTGTGCTGAAGTAGCGTGATTTCAAAGCCACAATCAATATGAACAGAGTGTAAACAAGGATGAGGGTCCTATCCCCCACCTATTACACACATATAATGGCATTTTATCATCTTTATCTACACGGTCTGACAACAATCCACACCGTCAGCCGTGTAACTCAAAGAATTAAGCTCATATATCAGCCCGTACAGCACCATGGCAATCACATTCTGTAACTTAGAATAGGTAGGTTTCACAAACTTTAACACCCTTTATATGTTCTTGGACAGACAACATCTGCTTTGGCACATTTCATTACACCATGTGAGTAAATCTGGGTGAATGAGTTACCATTGTTGCTCTAAATGCTGGGGAATGTTCCTGACACCTGTTAAAACTAAGGAAGCTACTTATATGAGTGATGAAATACCTTCATCAGTACCGAGCAAGTCCAGTTGAATGTGGATAATCACTACTAACAAATACAGCGAGAGTCAATGATAGATCCAATGAGATATTGAGCCCCATGTTCCTGTGTATCCTCCAATTGCTACAGATTAACTGCTGAAATTGGAAACGAAAATGTACAACAGCGGACTGTAAGTTTACACAACCAGCATTACATCTGGTAAAACACGATTAAATAGATAATTACTGATATCATATCATAAGTACGTGTTGACACTTACCAAAATTCATATGAACTTTACTGCTGATTTTCATATTGCAGACTTAATTAGAAACATAATCATTTAAATGTAATAATCTAAAAGCAGAATAAAATGTACCTGATTTGAATTGCATACTCATTTCCAGACTTTACTGCCATGCTGATCAATGACAGTTAGGCCTTCTTTGTGATGGAAACATCTATCATGCCACACACCATAACATTTCACAAAACTTTACTTTTCTCCAAGACAGGAAATAATTTGTATAGGATATAGAAATGTCCACTCTTCACCGAACCAGAGATGAACACCTCTAAACAGTGGAAGGCTGGCCTCTTCTTTTATGACCTGTAAAGTCTCAGCTACAGCTGATCTACTGCTCAACAAAGTTCCACACTGACTTCAATGGCCAGGGAGGAAGGAGTTAGTTTTGCTCCCAACATCAGGGAAAGGGGAAGTATATGATAAGGCACATTGTTTCTGTGCCACTGCCATCAATGATTTGGGAGTGTTTGATACTAATTAAGGGAGTGGGATATTAATATTGCTTGCACTGACACAGATGAAGGGGTTATTATTGTTACCACTGACACCAATGAAGGGGTTATTATTGTTACCACTGACACCAATGAAGGGGTTATTATTGTTACCACCAGGGCTGGGACAAGGGATGGGCAGAAGGGACGGCTGCCCTGGACACTGTGGTACCATGTGAGGTGAAGGGGGCACCGCAAGGAGATGGGGGGGGATTTTTGTTGGAAGGGGGTTGCATAGCATGAATCTATCCATTATGCATATAGGGGAGTGGCATGAGAGGGGGGTGACGCCTGGGCACCCCTAATGGATGGGCCACCACTGCTAGTTAAAGGAACAGTATTGTTTACAGGTCACACTGTTCAGGCACCTACACTTGAGTTTGGAGGGACTTATTTTGAGTGCAGATTTGGGCCCCAATGTACCGGCCAGTAAGAAAGGATTTGACAAAGACTGCTGGACCATTGCCATAGCATCACCCCCTAGACAGGACTTACCCCACTATAGGGATTCGGGATCACTTACTGGTCTGCTTGTTTATTACCAAATGTATGCATTCATTTTCAACTGTTTCACATATGCAAAGTGTTTACTGTTTTTTTCTACATGGTTATTGTTGCAATATATACATTGTTGCAGTAAATATCTCCTCTTCAGCACGAGTGAGTCAGAGAGGTCGAGGAGACGCTATCCTGCCACTGCAAATTTTAAACTCTCAGCTGTAGTTTTTAAGCCTTGATGCACCATGTATTCTATGTTTTGCACAGCGTCTGAATAAAACGCCTTACAAAAAGTTTTTTTTACATTATTGGAAGCCCCCCTTTTTCTATTTCCTTTGGGAATTTGTTTGGGCGGACAAGAGGTTCTGATCTGGCCATTGGAGGAACTGTCTGAGAGAGGCATATCCCTTATACAACTGTTCCCTTTGATGTCAGGAGCTGCCCATTTTCTATGCTTGTTTGACCTTCCATAACAGAGGGTCCACCGTGTGTGAGGGTCCACCAGGTGCGTCAAAAACTTTATATTGGTGATTCACCTGGTGAAGGATACCGTTTGGAGTTCAAAGCACCCAGCACTTTATTCAGCACATGTTTCAAGAAATTGGACTCATTTATTTGGTTGATTGCTGACATTCCTTTTGATCATCTGTTGGACTTAAATTTTTTATTCACATTCATATTATGTTAGTTTAGCGCAACTGTTTTGTATTATATATTTGAGTCAGAGAGGTTGGTGCTGCTTACAGAGTCCTGGACTTTTGGAAAAGGAGACCAGAGAAGACAGTGGCTCCTTTGGAGGTAAGTGCTACACTTGTAGCCAAGAGGTGACAGCAAGGATGCTGCAGGGAATCACCAATGTAAAAAAAATAAATAAAAAAAACTGTCAAAACAAGAATTTTATTTAAAAAAATCAATAATTTATTATATACATTTGATTAGGGTTTACATTTACTTTGTATTTTTTTCATAAAAAAATGTGAACCCTTCCTCCACTACCTTCTCATTACACTTTATACAATTAGAAATAAGGAACTACAGTAGTTATGTCATATGGGCACCTCGGCACTTCTACCGCCTCATTGTGGATATGTAACATCTTTCTTGTGTGTCCTCTTGTAAAGACAATGCACACACTGGCTGCAAGACCCACCTATTGCCTCTCTCTGCCTAACCTATTAATGAGAGCTGCATTTGTGGCATGCACACATTGTATTTCACTACAAGCGAAATTCAGATTTTACTGGTGCCTGCATTGCCTGCAGAGTTTCTTCATGCATGCGGCTGCTACGGGGAAGTCTTTACAGATATATGCTAGCATGATGGGGGAGATCTTTATAATGATGTATTATGTGGCTCGATTAGGGGGAACTTTAACCTCAATCAAAATCAAATAAATGCGCATTTCCAAGCTTCCAACAAAGTCTATGGGCCCAAAAACACGCATTTCTGCCCCAAAGACGGTCATGTACTTTATCAAGCTTCATGTGACAGGCGACACAGCACTCAGGTGTAAATGGGACCATTTGGAAATCACACAACAACATGTTTAGGTGTGAATGGGGGCTTTAAGAATTGCAGGCCAGATACAAACATCAAAGAAATAAAGATGGCAAAATTACTTTTTGACTTCACCTCAAATACAGAAGAAAAACTCTGGCAGCCAGAGCAGTTTTGGATCAGCAAAGCTATACTTGCATAGAGTCTAGGTGCTCTGCAAGAAACATTTTTTATTGTATTATTGTTATTATAATACTTGACAATTTCATTTCCTTTCTCCTTGCAGTGCCAACAAAGCATTACAATCTCTGGCCTCCGTGACACCGAACGAAACAGGCCAATCGGTCTACAGGGGATCCCTTCCGCCTATTAGAAACACAAGCAAATGCCAGGGAGACACACAGCCCCACCAATATGTGTCCTCAGCTTGACAGGACCTGGTCAATGTCCCACTGCTGAGGGTCGTGGTAATTTACGTCCACTCTGTGTACTTTAACTTATCTGTGCTCTAGCTGGCTGGTCTCTTTCAGTCAGCCTGTCTCCTTGCAGGCTGTGAGACTTTCCTGACTGAGGGACTAAGTGGGAACTGGCTGCTTTCCTCCTGCCAAGTTCCCTAGCCTCACCAATAACAACAAACACAGAAACCCCATTCCAAGGCCCAGCAGACACTGCACTACAATTTAGCTGCATGCCTCAGCTCTCCTCCATTTATTTCCAGCAGCTCCTTGCCTCATTTGGGCTCTTCTGAGCAGAGTAGAAGGCTAATTGTTAATTGCTCTTAGTGGATGTCTTTGATTTCACTTATGCAGTGTTACACTACTGAGTCCTGGCAGAGCAGTCAGAGTTTGGTTTGTGGATTTTTATCCCACAATTCCTCAGGGATACATTAGTTCACCACTCTGCAAGTACACATCGATTTGTGTAACAACATAACTGCAACATGTTGTAATCTGCTTTCTTTCTCTCTGCTCCATGTCATCATTTATTAGTCTCTCTTCAAGCAAGCTTACAAGTGATTAAATGCACAAACAATACATTTTTTTTTACAATTTCATTTGTGACAAAGCTACATGGAGTCTGTGAATACGGGATGACATACAAGAGGACACGTGTATAAGACTGTAGTAAGGCAATAGCAGAAAAACTGAAATATATTGTAATATAATTCATTTTCTCGAACTTCCACAGTCTATTACCTAACTCCATTCATGTCAATGAACACTACCAGGGACTGCCCGTTCATTAAGGGTGCACGGCCGTATACCCCCCCCCATCCATCGCGCCTCTGCCATCCATGCGTCCAGCCACTTTCAGGACACCAGCACATGGATTCCAATGCAGAGGGGCTATTTTTTTGAAGCACCAATTAGAGCCAGAGGCTCTAATAGGCTTCATTATAGGGTGGGCTCGGGTCGCAGAGAGTGCACTCCAAGCCCAACCCATGTGTGTTACAACAGCGAATCAATATTCGCTGTTGTAACACTGATCCTCCTTCCAGTCAGGAAGCAGGGTTTGGCACCTGTCACCTGATTGGCTGAAAGGACAGGCGATTCTATTGAATGCCTAGGAGGAGAAGCTGGAAGCTGCCATGGAGGAGAAGACACTGGGAGCCGAGCCGCTTCACCACGTTGCCTGCCACCCGCTACGATGGGAGAAGAGCCAGAACGAACGGCAAACAGCTGGGGGGGGGGGGGCGCTCAGGGGGGGATAGGTGGTTATTTTCTGCCGCTGAACATACCATATGATCAGAAAAATAGTGTGGCCCCAAAATCTGGAATCCTCTCTAAATATCCCCCTACTTCAACAATACAAAATACAAAAAAATAAAAAAATAAATACATTTATTTATATTCTGTGATGAAACATGTTGAGCATGGAACTGAAGGATCTCACTAAATTGTTTAGACTATTCATGTGCTGGATACAGTACTAGAAAATGCAAGTGTTTATTCAGTTGTAAAACCAAAAACAACATTTTAAAATGCTAGCCAAAACCACATGGTGACTTGTACCTATGGTAAGCTTATACTAAAGCTTACCTGTAGGTACAAGGAACATCTCCTATATGTGCACCTTTTAGGAGACATTCTATATTCTATGCAAACAGTAACGTCACTTCTCTCTTCAAAGCGCTGTGCCATGCCCGTGACTCCCATGTGCATGTATAGAAGTGATGTTATCACGGTTTGGGCATGTAAACGGCTGGAGCCCGCAAACTGGGAGTAAAGATGGAAGCCCTGTCAGTGGTGAGTCTATGCTTAATCAAGATCAACAGGTATTTTCTGTACTTGCAAATGTTCTTAGACTGAATAAAAAAACAGAGAACAAATGCAGCTGTCACATATAAGGACTAGCAATATAGAACAAGCTGCAATATATACAATTTTTGTTTTGAATCCAAATACCTTTTAAAGGAGACGTACAACCAAATGAGCTTTGGCTGTACCTCTCCTGTGGATCACAGAAGTGCAGTTCATTCAGTACTACTGTCACCCTCTGTTAGCTGACTTCATAGAACCGGTCCAGGCTGGGCAAAGATCACGACCCATATGGTCAAGAACCACCCAGGAGTCTGAACCAGCACATGGCTCAGCCTCTCAGTGAGCTGCTGAGAGCCTGAGCCAGCCGCTCCCACCCCCTCCACAGCCCAGCGCTCCAATGAGCGCTTGGGGAGGGCAGAGCATGGAGCGGTGACTAACAATCATCACTCTCTGCTCAGAGTGGCAGGGCAAACTTAGGGATCAGCAGTGTTTGGTTGCTCAGTTTTCAGCCTTAGACTCGGCGAGGGACAGATGCTGCATCCACCTAGGTAAGTATAATTTTAAAAAAAATCCAATACTTCTCTGTACTTCTCTGTACTGTAATACATTTCATGTGATTTTACTACACTGTGCAAAGCTATTTTATTGATATATTGAAGAAACGTTTATTCTAAATCTGGTGGGTTAAATGGAGATATGATTGCTATAAGGGATTTGAGACCAATTGTGGATTAGCTTTGGATTCTAGTTGGTTGGGATCAGTACTTTCTGGTGGGTGTCCATCTATGAGTTTGCTAGTGGAGGCAGCCTGGAAGATTCTTGTTTTTATTATTTGTGATAGAATGGATACCTAATGGATGTGAAACACTTGTGGAAACAAAGAGACTGGAACCATCATTTGGTTATTTGTAATTGGACTTGAATGTATGATTGGTCTGGTATATGCAAATTTTCTATTTGGAACACTTATATGATTATTGTAAATATTTATATTCACACAGTAGAGGAGATTTCCTAAAACTGGTGCACACGGAATCTGGTGCAGCTATGCAAAGTAACCAATCAGCTTCTAACTTCAGCTTGTTCAATTAATCTTTGATAATAAAACCTAAAAGCTGATTACTATGCACAGCTGCACCAGATTCTGTGTGCACCAGTTTTAGTAATTCTCCCCCATTGACTATTTAGACCCCTTTCACACTGGCACCACCCGGCAACTAGCACTAAAGCGTAGCTTGTTTATACTGTGCTTTACCGTTTTTGACCACTAGCGGGGTGCTTTTTGCACCAAAAAATTGTAAAAAGTCCCATTTTGCAGCGATTCCTTTGGAAGCGCTGCCAATTCATTGCAATGGGCAGGGCGTTTAGGGAGCGCAATTTACAGTGCTCCCAAAGCGCCCCAAAGATGCTGCTTGCAGGACTTTTCATAACGTCCCGCAAGTGCACCTCCCCAGTGTCAAAAGACACACTGCAATGAATGGGAGGCTCTTTTCAGAGGCTATTTATAGCGCTAAAGCGCCTGAAAACTGCCTCAGTGTGAAAGTAGCCTTAATCATCTGGTTTTTAGTTGCATTTTTGCAAGATTGATTGAAATCACATTTCCCATTTATGGTACATCAATTGAAACTGCCAATTGGTGGTACCATTTTTTTCTGATCTTGTTTGTATACACGTTGATTGCATAACAATGCATGCATGGTCACTATAAAAGGTTTACAGGAAAGGGTGTGTATAATTATACAACCAAGACTTATTAGCTTTTTGTTCATAAATAATTTGGAGAAGGATGTTCATTTTTATTCTACTTTAAGGCTGGGTTTACATATATGCGAATTGGATCTGTTTTTAAGCACATCTAATTCACATAACATGTGAACGTGAACGGCTTTCAATGCAGCCGGTTCACATATGCGAGGGGTGGCTGCAGTGCGGTTTCAAAAAGAATCCTGTGTGTTTTTGGGTCTGGTTTAGGTGTTATTTCAAGCAAAAAAATTGCACCTAAATCGCACCTGAACTGGTGAACAGAAACGCACTGGACTGCCTCCGCATATGTGCGAACCCAGCCTGACTGTTATGTGTAGACATCATTTGCACTTGTGGCTGCCTAAATAACAAATTTGAGAGGATATAGTAACTTTTCAGCAGATTGTTTTCCACCTTGCTCAATTTTTAAATCGACTTTTTGTCAAACTGGCCAGAACTGGATTAGCTCAAAATTCAAGCTGTGTTTGGCCGGATGTAGTCTAGCTACCCTTTAATTAGAAGCACTGCATGTACTTGTTAGGCTACTTTCACACTGGGAAAGGCGGGCGCCGTTTACCATTGTTTTAGCAGCGCTATTCGGCCACTAGCGGGGAGGTTTTAACCCCCGCTAGCGGCCTAAAAAGGGTTAAAACTACTCGCAAAGCGCCACTGCAGCTGTTTTGAATTGTTTTCAATGGGAAAGGGTGCTTTAGGAGCGGTGAATACACCGTTTCTATAGCTCTGCAAAGACGCGGCTTGCAGGACTTTTTTGACCATCCTGCAAGCGCACTGCTCCAGTGTGAAAGCCTGAGGGCTTTCACACTGCAGACACAGGAGAGGCTCTTTACAAGCACTATACAGGCACTATTCTTAGTGCTGTAGCACCTGTAAAGCACCTTAGTGTGAAAGTAACCTTATGCCTCATACACACGGTCGGACATGTGTTGCATACACACTGGCGCACAAAGTTGTGGGAAAATCCGATCGTTCAGAACGAGCTGACGTAAATCACCTAAAACAGGACTATAGAGAGGGCAGTAGCCAATAGCTTTCGTCTCGTAATTTATTCTGGACATGCGTGGCACTTTGTCGGAATTGTCTACACACGATTGGAATTTAAATGATCAGATTTTGTTGTCAGAAAATTTTAGATCCAAACTTTTTTGCGTTGGAAATTCCGACGGAAAAACTCAGATGGAGCCCACACATGATCGGATTTTCCGATAACACAATCCGATCGCACATTTTCCATCTGAAAGTCTGAACGTGTGTACAGGTCATTAGGGTTCCTTTCACACGGGTGGCCCATCCGGCGGACTCCGCTTTGTTGTAAACTGCTGATCCTTGCTAATCAAGCAGATGACAGGCCTGTCTCCACTCACTGTGCAGAGATGGACCGCTCAGAGCCCTGTTCTCCTCTATGGGGAGATTGGATGAAAATGGACCGCCTGCCTGTTTCCAGCCGATCCGCCAGACGAATGGAAAGAAAGGTCAGAGCCGGTGCTACCACTAGGCAAACTAGGCAGCCGCCTAGGGAACACTGCTGCCTAGGGTGCCCGGCCACTGGCGTTCCTACTCTCTTCTCTCTGGAGCAAGCAACTAAGTCTAAGCAGGCAGCCACGGCTCCATTTGCACATAGTGCCAGAGGAGCAGCGGCGACGGATTACTGTGTCTGTGTCCTGATTCCCGCATTAATGGAAGCAAGCATTCATTGATGAGCACTAATGAGGCTGCATTTGATGGGGGCACGTGGGCTGTATTTGATGGGCGCTTCGTTAAAAAAGGTGGGGTATACATTGGCAGGGCAAAGGGGGTGGAGTCAGGGGTGGAGTCAGGGGGGCTGGAAAAATTTGGTTTTCGCCTAGTGTGCCAAAAATCCTTCCACCAGCCCTGAGTAAGGTTACCATCTGTCTGGATTTCACAGACAGGATCAGATAGCAGCGAGTGTCAGCGGACATGTCCCTGCTGACATCTGCAGCCTCATACCAGTGAATGGAGGGTCCGATCAAGTCCACCTGAAAAACTGACAGGCAGAACTGATTGAAAAGCCTGTGTGAAAGGGGCCTTACACTGTTATTCAAAGGTACTTGTACAGTTAAACATGTTGGTGGTGTCCAGACTCAACCAGACCTAACCCCCCCCCCCCCCCCTTTATATATTTTTTTTTTATTATTTATTTTTTTCTTCAGTAATACATTGACATATCTGATACGTGTATGTTATATCTGTAATATGCATATGTTTATGCCTCCCCATTTTTATGTGTTACTGTCTCCTCCCTCCCCTCTTTTGTGTACATGTTTTGTTAATGCCCAAGTTATATTTGCAAACATGTTGGTGGTTACAAAAAAAATACATAGACAGTTGCATATTTATAAAGCTGTGAATGTGACATTAAAGCGGGAGTCCGCCAGGACTCTGCGTTTTTTTTTTTTTTAAAAGCCAGCAGCTACAAATACTGCAGCTGCTGACTTTTAAAATAGTGACACTTACCTGTCCAGCACGCCCGCGATGTCGGCACCCGAAGCCGATCTCTAGATCGTCTCTCGGGTGCTGCCGCCGCCATCTTGGGTATGGGAATCAGGAAATGGAGCCTTTCGGCTTCATTTCCAGGTTCCCTACTGCGCATGTGCGAGTCGCGCTGCGCAATAAGGACGGTCCCCGCTGCCTCTGGGATCTGTGTGTTTCCCAGCAGGCAGCGGGGCACTTGCGGAAAGGGGCGGGCACTTGCAGAAAGGGGCGTAATCTACGCCCCTTTCCGCAGAGAGCTATCCCGGAAGTGGGTGCAGATACCTGTACTGTACAGGTATCTGCACCCCCCTCCCCCCTGAAAGGTGCCAATTGTGGCGCCGGAGGGGGGGAGGGTTCCGATGAGCGGAAGGTCCACTTTAGGGTGGACCTCCGCTTTAACCATTTATTCACTGTAGGGGAATCTTCCTGGTATGTATTTTAGGGGCACCAAACACATTACAATCTGATCTTTGTGCAATAAAATCTTGCGTGCAGAGAGCTTAAAAAACAGTGACAGTGATAAATATTTAGTGAATGCCACATTCACTGCTTTATAAATATTTCCTCGTCGTTCTAGCAAGATAGTCCTCTTGTCCATGTAAAATGCTGAGCTATTTCTATAGTAAGGTCCACAGCCCAGTCAAACAGGCTGAAAAAGCTCCCGTTACCTTTGAATTTGGCAGGACCATGTGCTGCTCTTAAAGCACCACCAAAAACCTCCATGCTGTTTTAATTGTCAGATTCAGTGCAGAAACAACTGATATCCTAATCTATCTGACATCCCCCTAATAGAAAAAGTTATGAGTGTTCACCGACCTGTTGTAATATAGTCAAAACAAACCGAAATCTGCTGTTAAACTGAAGCAAACAGAACCACAATAGAAGATATTTATGATGTGATCAGAGACTTCATGCATGATTTCCCAGTTACATGCCACACCTGTGTATCTGTAACCCAAGACTGTTGGTATACTTTCATTCATTTTATTAAGCTTATGGCCTGGATTTCCAGGGATATTCCCTAAGTTGTATTACATGTGTCGGTTTTCCAGAACAAACATTTGGAACAGTGTAATTGTTTGTTCATAGGGGTACGTGGAGTATATGTTTTTATCAAATACTGCATGGTATACTGTATATTTATACATTAGCTTCATCGGTAACCTGTTTGGGGCAGGTGTTAATGGATATTTTCTTGAAAAACATATTGCAAGCTAGTAAGACATTTTTACAATGCAAATATTGCCCCGGTTCTATCATACGGCTGGTCTGACCCTAACAAAACTTTTTGGAGATGTAGCACTTACCCCTGTTGGAGCCTCTGGATATGACTGGTTTTCTGTTCTGTCACGATTCTTTAAGCTGCTCAGTCCCCACTGACACACCTGTGTAACTTAAATGTTAGTATGCTACCACTCACATAATAACACACAGAAAATAGGCTACACGCAACTGGATGGTAGACTGAAAGAATGTATTATGACAGTGCAGTTAAACAACACAATAATCAATGAATTGATCATGTTTAAAGATGCTATACTAGATGATGTGAACACTGACCAATACGATGGCTATCAACTGAACTGTAGGGATGCTAAATCAAATTATGACTGATGCAAACAGGGTTAAGGGTATTGGCATTAACCATCCCAAAAATAAAGGTCCTTGTTTAAACACTACACATACAGCCTCAATAATGAGTGGGCATATGTGTCCCTGACGAAGTGATATGCGTGGAGGTGGCTGCAAAGTGGCTGCAAAGTACCTGGTGCCTCAATATTAGCTGGCTATCATTGGGGCCCTTCTGTAAGGTGCTGCATGTAAAACTGTCCCCTTATTACTGTGCAATGGTTGGCTCATGAGCTGCTAAGTAAAGGGCAGTCTCTATTGTCATTCACTGTGTGTGGCAAGGGGTTAAGCTAGGTAGTTCTGCTCACCACCCCTGGCACACAACAGATCTGGTCCAGATCACTTGGCGGTTTATCCGAGTCCACACACACAGGTCTGCCCAATCAGGTCCTCACTGATGTTGGCACACTTATTAACGGGTCTCCCCAGCTCCGGTCCCAAGACACAGCAACTCTCTGTGGCTCAGTCACTCACTCGGGTACTCACAGGCTCTGTCCTGTGTCTCTATGGCTACAGCTAGAAAACCCAGCCCCGTTCCCCACATACCAGGCTCTGCTCTCTGTATAGGCATGCACAGCAACAAGCTGCATACGCTGGTTTGCCCAGATCTCCGCACATTTGCATGGGAAAAGCTCTATCCTCTACTCCTCTGTGTGCAGAGAATCCTTGCTATTAAAATCCACAGCCCATTAGTCTTTTATGGTATAGTGCTTCTCAGTGGCAACATATCCCATGAGGCAGCTGCCTTCCACTACAGTGGCTCAAGCCACTGCTGCTAGGAGGGAGGGAGAGCAAGAGCGACCAAAGAACACAAGGCCGCTTTGATCCTCAGTGTAGTGGCAAGAGGGGAGAGAGACACCTGAATGTCACTGTTCAAATAGTGGGGAAGCAGGTAGAGGATAGCACAGCTGGCAGCACCTGGCTATATTGACAAATTGGAAATTGGGTCAGGCGGAAAAAGGAGACATCATCATTCTGTAACCTGTAAGATACTACTATTCATGACTGGTGGCCCTCCTTGGTTATACTGCTGAACAGAGGTGCAATCATTGAAAAGTACTGTCCATAATTGTGTTCTGTTATTGTATTGTATTGATTGCATTAGCGAGAGTGAGGCTAATTTACTAAAGAATAACAAAAAATGATATAAGTCTATAGCACAAATACTGTAATTAAAAGCCTGATGTGAATAGAAGCCAGGACCAAAGATAAGTCCTCCAAATATCCACAAGTAATGAACTGAAAATAAAGTTGTTATAAAGGCAAAACATTTTTTACCTTAATGCATTCCCTGCATTGAAGTGGTTTTAAACCCAAAGACAAACATTTATTATATTGCTTTCCCAATTCGTAGATATGATGGCTGCATTCATTTTTAGGCTTTCTTTCTTCTACTTTCATCTGGTGATCCAGCCAGTAAGGCTGTTGTTTTTCAAAAGAACAAGCTCTCCAGCAGAATGTATTAGGTACAGAGATGAGGCAAACCATTTAACACTAGTAGGGGTTCTTACAATAATCAGCTTTTATTTACAGTATGTAAATCCTTTATTCCAAAAGGAAAAAAAACAGTTTGCTGTAACTGCTTATAAAAAAAATAGCTGGAGTTAGCTTAAATTTGTCATCGAACACTCTTCTTCCCACAGACTGACAATGCTACTGTCCAAAGGTGCCCCCATGCTCCTTCACCCAGAGTGGGGGCACTGTAATACAGGAGGTGTGTTACTGGCCAGCTCACCAGGTTAAACAGGGGGAGATATCCTAAGAAAAGAAAGCTAATGCAGCCACCACATCTCATGATTGGCAAGCTGCAATATATTTCATTTTTGATTTTGGGTTTAATACTACTTAAAGATAAAAAAATGTTCCCATAGCTCTACCCCCCCCCCCCCCCCCCCCACCATCTGTAAACACTTACCTGACACCACCCACGATCAAGCTCTGACATCACCAGCAGCCCTGCTCTCTTCATGTCCTGTATTCACATGCTTCATTGAGGACAGCAGGAGGGGGGGTGCTGAATTGCACTGAGTGTGTCTATGGCCCAGCTCAAGAGCACACCCATAGCACAAGGCTTGGCTTCAGGGAACTCAAAGAAGAGCAGCAGAGAGCACCAGTGGGGAACCACCAAAGAAGTGGCAAGGGGTCGATCTGTGCAATAATATTGCACACAGCAGGTAAGTATAAACCTCTTTTACTAAAAAAAAAGTGACTTTAATATCACTTTAATATAAAGTCAGCATTCAAATAATAATGTGTAACAAAACATATCAAAAACAAAGACAAAATATAACACTGTTAAAATGTCTGTTGTGAGAAATAAGAAACCGCTATTGTTGCAGTAAGCACTCAATGTGAAGTCACACAGCTACTTGCTTGCTTCACTTCTGATGTATTTTGATTGTAACAATAACCTTTATCAATCTTTATCAAGAACATAAAGATTGTTTTACCAATCAGAAGGTGTCAGAAGCGAGGAATGTACAGTAGCAGTGTGACATCACATTGAGGGCTTCCCACAACCAAATTCTTAATGCCATTTTAGCATTTTGAACTTTCCCAGGATAAAGCTGCACAGATTAGAGGTCTGAATGGAGAGGGGTCAGCCTGGCGAGCACATCTTTAGTGAGCATATAGCATATTAAACTATGTTATACAATATGATGTGTCAGCCACATTGAAAATAAGGTCTGTTTGAGGGGACAGGAAAAAACATGTGAAGAAAGCCCTGCCCAGTTTTTGTTTAATCCAGCGGTATTTACAACTGATAACATACATCCTCAGCCCTTCTGAGGCTTCTGAGGACATCACATGATGATGAAACGCGTCAAGTGGAACTCCCACTGCATAATTTCCATTCATTGCCATTGATGCAAATGAGGGACCACTTTACTTACCTTCAATAGAAATATGGTGCCATTTCACTGACCACAGATGGAAATGAGGAACAATTTCACTGGTCACCAACAGAAATAGGGTGTCATTGTCATGCAGTAATCTTCCTCTGTCTGCTTACCTCTCCTCATGTGTTCAGACTAAGAGGCCAGCCACTTCCACCTGGTGGTTTTTATAACCTCTCCTCTAAGCATGGCTCCACCCCAGGTCCTATCAGGGAACCCTATATTAACCTGTGCACTGCAAGCCAGCGGTGCTGATCAACCATTGTGTAGTCACTGTGTATTTGGCTTCCTATTTCTTGCTTGCCCTGTGCTCTACCTTTGTCTCTGTTACCGACCTTGGCATGTTCTTGACTATTCCTGTCTGCTTGTGACCTTGACCTTTTGGCGTATCCCTGACTATCCCTGTCTGCCTGTGACCCTAAACCTTTGACGTGTACTCTGTTGTCCCTGTCTGCTAGTTGCCCTGACATCTGCCTAATCCCTTTACTATCCTTGTTGTTCCAGCCTGCTGTTTCCTTCTCCTGTAGTCTACCGTGAACTTGAGCTGTGAGACCCTAGGGGCCGCCACCTGGAGCAGCGCAGTCCACCCTCACCGCTAGAGGCTCTGGTGAACACCTGCTGGCTCTTAGACTCCGCACCCTGGGGAATCTATGCTCTAGCTCCAACTGGGATCTGTGTTAATGATCCAGTAGACCTGCTTCCTGATCCTCCCTGGGTATAATCCACAGCAGTCAGTCCTAGGGTCCACTATCTTAGCGGTGCACTTTCGATTTCTACGGAGTGCATCTGTCACCTGGTCTCAGGTGACCTGACATAGGGTGCTACTTCACTGACAACTAGCGGAAATGTAGATTTGCTTCACTGGCATTTGATGAAGTGGGTGGTCGTTTTACTGACCACAGACATAAAATGGGGGCCCTTCACTGGCATCTAATGCAAATACAGTGGCGTTTCACTTGCAATCAAAAAAAAGAGTTGCTTCGTTAGCATATTATGGTAATAATGCTTCTTGAGTCATGGACGGAAATGGGGTACTGAATCGTTGGCCTCCAAGGAATAATGAATAATGTACCTGAGGAAAAATGAAAGGCCACTTCTCAGACCACAAACAAAAATGGGATGCCACATTATTGGCCCCAAATGGAAACTGAAAGCTGATGAACTGGCATTCAACAAAAAATGGGGAACCGCATCACTGGCAATTGATAAAAAGGGTGTCCGCTTTTGCTGGGAATTGATGAATAGGGGTGGTGTAAATATGTGACCACATATTTCCGTTAAAAATTAAGAAATGGTTCAATGGCAATACATAAAAAAGTGTTTCTGCTGCACTGGCTGCCAAAAAATAGAGATACTACATCACTGGCCAGCAATGAAAATGGGGGGTTTGTCTCACTGATTGTTGACAGAAATGAGGGCCCATTTCACTAGCTAGCAAAAAAAGTGGGAGTACTGCTTTACTGGCTATTGATAATAGGAGGTCGCGTCACTGAAAATCACAAAAAATGGGTGCGGCTTCAAATTTTTTGATAAAAATTCGAGGACACCCCATTGGCCACTGACAGAAATGGAGGGTCACCTTTCTATCGACGTCCATTTCTCTGACCACCAACAAAAAAGCGAGTGTTGTTTCACTGACAACCAGTGAAAATGGGGCACCGCTTCACTGGCCACCAACTGAAATGGTGTGCCACATCACATCATTTCACTATTCACTGATGTAAATGGGGCCTTTTCCATGCTCACCAATAGAAATGGGGTGCCACTTCACTAGCATTTGGGGCCGCTTCTTTGCCATTTGATGAAAATTGGGGATTGCTTCGTTGGCTATTGATGGAAATGAGGACCGCTTCTCTGGCCATCCACAGAAATAGGGTTGCCACTTCTTTAACCACCAAACAACAAAAATGGGATGTGGCTTCACTGGCCACCTATCGAAACCAACAAAAATGGGGAACCCATTTTCTGGCCATCAGTGGAAATAGGGTGCCTCTTCACTGGCCACTATCATAAATAGTGGAGAGCTTCACTGGCATATAAAAATAAAAAACTGGCTATAAAAATAAGTGGCTCTTCTACTGGCCAAGGACAGAAATGTGAGGGTTGCATCTAATGGATGACTTCACTGGCTACCAATAGACAAAGAGTTGCTTCTTCACTAGCCACTGTTTCACTGACCATAAACAGAAATGGGAGTGGTCCACCTATGAATATGGGGTGCAAATTTACTAGAATTGGAAAAAATGGGGCCATGTCACTGAACAGAAATGGGAGTGGTCCACCTATGAACATGGGGTGCAAATTTACTAGAATTGGAAAATATGGGGCCATGTCACTGACCATTAACAAAAATGGGGTACACTTCGATTTGGGGGGGGAGGAGCCATGACGTAGGAGACAGGCGTCCGTCCGTCCGAGCGCCCGTCCGAGCCTCCCGAGGTCCCTGCTCTGTCTCCCTCCGCCACGCATCTCCCCCATGACTCCATAGCCTGAGGCCGTGTGCTCCCGTGATGCCGCTCTGAAGCGGCCTGACTCTTCGCTCCGAGGACCAGGAACCACCCCCGCCAAACTCAGCAGCAGCCCACGCCAGTGGAGGGGCTGCCCAAGAACACAGCAGTGGAGCTCTTCAAGCCGCTGCTACGGCGGGACGGGACCTGGACTGCACACCCCTGAAACGGAGGCGAGGATCCCTGCTGTAATCCACTGGAGCACAAGAAGAGGCTGACAGAAGGTGCTACACAGACGACAGAGCGGTAAGATAAGCAGCAGGAGGGGGAAGCAAGGGGAGTCTCTGCTGAGTTTCTGCTGGATTGGTGAGAGGTGAGAGGCATGGACACGGACGCTATACTAGAGAAGGGGAGATACCCCTAGGTAAATTGGAGCCTATCCTGCCCTACCCCCCTTTGCCTTAAGGATTAACTTGATCTGACAAAGCAATATAAGGAATGGCTGCTTGAGCTGGTTCTACATCTTTACTGGTGAAATAACTCAATTACAGGAATTATCTGCTACCAGGGGAGGGAAAAGGAAAAAATAGTGCTAACTAAAGGGCGTTTTCCCAGAAACCCTCCCCCCCTGGCTATAGGGGACAGCTTCTTTTGTATACAATCACCCATACAAAGTCTGCAAGAGGAAATCTGTTATGTTACCAACAATAGTCGCTGTGGGAGTTTAAATGCTGCTGTAAGAGACCCTACCGCTGACAAGCTGATTTACACTCTCCTGATTTTTTTTATGGGAAACATACTGTATGGTTTAAAGAATGTATAATATGAGTGTATCCTATAGTCTGCTAATTAATACTAGTAGCCCAATATAAAGAGGAGGAAGTAGCGGATCATAAGGAAAAAGGAAGAAGAGAAAAAACTTTCCTCACGTTTTTTTTTTTTTTTTTCTTTTTTTTCCGGGTATCTCGATTTGAACAACACCTGAGACATCATGATAGAGGACTCATCGGTTATTGTATAACCCTTTGTTTTTTTTTTCTTTTTTTTCTGTTTTTTTTGTTTTGTTTTGTTTTGTTGGACATTTTGGACATTTGGGTTGATAAAATTCAATTGGTACTGACCACCCCCAAATGTAATAACATAATAACACTGTGATTGTTGTTTTTGTGGTAGGGTTTTTTTTGGGGGAGCTATCTAAAGTGGCTGTAAAGATTTAGGCCGATATCTTTGATAGGAGGAAGGGAATCAAATTTTGATAGGGCTGCCAGGATGAGAGGGAAAGCAGGCAAGACAAATAAACAAGTAACCCCCGCCGCAAGCCCGGTCGGAATTCAAAAATATATGGCCGCAAACACTAGCATAAGAGCAGAAGAAGAGTCTGGTAGCCCCAGGATGGAAAAACTGCTCCGCCCGGGCCCTAGCAGACAGAGGGGAGAAGATAGCAGAGGGACAAAAAACCCGGTCGTTAAGGCAACTGAACTTAAAAAAAAAAATAGCGCGAACTTACACAGTGGGGATAGCAGCCAGAATGAAGCTCAAGGAAGGGAGGGACTAGAACATCTAGAGGCAGGAGAAAGGAGTCAGGATGGACAAAGGGAATTCGACCAGCCCCCACAGATTAGAGAGATGCTCTCAGAGATGTTCATGAGAATGGAGATCTCTCTAAGGGCAGATATTGCAACTATAAGGGAGGACATAGGTTTGGTCTTGTGGAGAGTTGAGGAGGTGGAAAACAAAGTAGAGGCCCAGGAGCACAGAATAGATGGAATCTTAGAGCAGGTAACAGCCCTCCGTAGGGGAAATAGAACAATTAGATACAAATTAGAAGACCAGGAGAACAGAAGCAGAAGGAAGAACATACGAATAAAAGGTCTCCCTGAGACAATTAGCGCATCTGCCCTTGGAGAGATAGCCCAACAGATTCTCAATCCCTTATTAGATAGAGAAGCTATAACCCCATTGAAGCTAGATAGAATACACAGGATGACACGACCTCTTGGAGTTAGATCAGAAGCCCCACGAGATGTCATAGCGAGATTCCACCATGTAGCGGAAAAAATGCAGGTAATGAGAAAAGTTAGAACACAGCCAGAGGTGTTCTACGGAGACGTGGAATTGCAGATTTACTCCGACTTAGCGGGGGAGACGCTTGGAAGAAGGAGACGGTTGAAACCGCTAACGGAACTATTGAGAGCAGCCGACATCCCATATCAGTGGGGTTTTCCGGCGTGCCTCATAGGGAAGAAAGACGGTCGATCTGCGGTTCTACGTTTCCCGGAGGACCTACAAGAATTTTGTGAACAGTTAGGGATACATCCTGCTCCACAGATAGAATGGGACACTGAAGAGGTTCTAGGGGGTGAGAGGAGTAGGACCCAAAGGACTATTAGACAGGATAGGCCGAGCGATTGGAGTCGAAAGAATCCAATTACCTGAAGCTGAGATAAATTTGAACAGGGGACTAAGAGGAGGAGGGAGGAGGGGAGGAGAGGGGGGAGGCTTGGGGGAGTTTCGGACGGACATGGGGGCGAACCCCAGGGATACTATGGGGGAGAGGAGACCACCGACACTGGCCTACCAGTCCCATAGGCTTAACATGAAAAGGGGAGTCCTACCCAGTCTCACGAGACGTTTTGTTATAGGACAAGGGGAGGGAGGGGGGAGGGAGGGGGGTTTTGGTTTTTTGGGGGTTTTTTATGGGATCTCACTCGGCCCTTCTACAGGGGTAGCAGGTACGGTCACCAACGGGTTCACTAGACGCTCCAAAAAGAGAGGGAGAATGCCCCTTGGAAGAGAGGTATGGGGATAGTTAACGTTATCACTTATAATGTAAGGGGCTTAAATACAAAAATGAAAAGACATAGAATAAACGATGAGTTGCAGCATATGGAGGCAAATATAGCATGTCTCCAGGAGACGCACTTAACATGCACTTCAGGGGTCAGACTGAATTCGATTGATTTCCCGGTATGGATTTATGGGGACTCCCCATCCTCGTACTCCAGAGGGGTTGCAATAGGCTTCAGTAAAACAACGAGGTTTAATTTAGAGGAGCGACTGGTGGATCCGGAGGGACGATACCTGTGTTTAAAAGGAATGTTGTTTAACCTTAAATGCACAATTGTAAACATTTATGCCCCAAACGAGAATGCGGACATATTCCTAAGGAAAATATTGAACAAATTAGAGGATTTTAAAGAGGGGAAATTAATTCTTGCTGGAGATCTTAACTGGAGTGTAAACCCTAAAATTGATACTTCAGCGGGAGGCCCAAGGACATCGGTACATAAGCAGAGAATGTTTTTAAGGGCGCTGGCTGCATTCCAACTACAGGATACCTGGAGAGTACTTCACCCAAAGGATAGGGATTACTCATGCTTCTCCTCGGTCCATGGTTCCTTCTCTCGAATAGACTATATCTTCCTGGAGCATTCATTTCTGAAAGCACTTAAGAAGGCGGAAATAAAAGTTAGAACTGTGTCAGATCATGCACCAGTTATGATTGGGTTGGAGATAGGAGAGGATCATGGACCGAGGTTGAATTGGAGATTGAATGAATCTCTGTTACAGGATAAGGATTCTGTAAGTAAGGTTGAGAGGGAGATAGAACAGTTCTTCAGATTAAATGATACACCGGGAATTTCAAGCCCTATACTATGGGAAACGCATAAAGTGGTAATAAGAGGGGTATTAATAGGGATTGGAGCAGGAAAAAAGAGAGAGAGAGAGAGGAGGAAAACCCTACTGTATGAAGAAATCCAGAGATTGGAGCTGGGTAGCAGACCAAGGGGACTACACGATACCCAGGATCTAGTAAAAAAAAAGAGAGAACTAGAAGACTACCTAGAACAGGACAGGAGGGCCGCCTATCACATTCTGGGAACAGAGATGTATCAATGGGGAAACAAAGCCGGTAAATGGCTGGCCAAGAGGGTGAAGGATAAGAAAAGCAGAACCTTTATCCCAAAAGTAAGAAATGAGGCGGGGGACATACAAAATATGCCGGAGGATATAGTGAACACGTTCTATACATATTACAAAGCCCTATATAATATTCAACAGGAAACCTTAGAGAATGGAGGCCGGGATGCAATAAAGGACTATTTGAAAGGGATAGATATCCCCAAGGCTAAACAAATGGAAATGGAAGCACTAGAAGCCCCAATATCAAAGTTGGAAGTCGAATGGGCGATCAAAAATACAGCTAAGGGAGGGTGCCCCGGGCCAGATGGTTTCCCGATATCATACTACAAGGAATTTCCAAAACAGCTGGCCCCAAAATTATGCGCGTATTTTAATGCAGTGGGGAGGGATGGAAAATTTCGAGAAGAGACACTACTGGCGCATGTGGTCCTGATCTTGAAAGAGGCAAAGGATCCGTTGGCAGTGGAAAGCTACAGGCCAATTTCCTTGCTAAATTCAGATATTAAACTCTTTGCAAAAATTATCTCTGAACGATTAAGACCTCATGTCCCAGAGTGGATACAGCAGGATCAGGTAGGTTTTACTCAGGGGAGAGAAGGTCGGGATAACGTATTAAAGACCATTATGCTAAGCCAGGAAACCATAAGACAGAAGACCCCCTCGATACTCATGTCTATAGATGCTGAAAAGGCATTTGACAGGGTTAGTTGGGGATTCTTATTCGAAGTGTTGGAGCGATATGGATTGGGACAGAGGATGAGAGGGTGGATAGAAGCTTTGTATACTAAGCCTAAAGCTAAAATAAGAATAAACGGGACCCTGTCCTGCCCCCTTGAACTGTGCAACGGGACAAGACAGGGCTGCCCGCTCTCCCCAATACTATTCATTCTGGCACTAGAACCCCTCCTGACTGCTATTAGGAAGAATCAAAACATCCAGGGAATACGGGTAGATGAGAGGGATTATCGGGTTGCTGCTTTTGCAGACGATCTTCTGCTCTATATCTCTAGCCCGGAGACCTCTATACCGGCGATTATGGAAGAACTAAAAAAATATGGGAAAGTCTCCAATTTTAAGGTTAACGCAACTAAATCAGAAATTCTAAACTTAAATATACCAGTAGAAGAACAGAGAACCCTACAAACTAAATACCCTTTTAGATGGAGTGTGAGGGAATTGGCCTACTTAGGAATAAAGCTTACAGCAGGGATGGGGGACTTGTATGAGGCTAATTATATCCCCCTACTGAACAAAATTAAACAGCATTTAGATAGGATCCAATACAAAGCTTTATCATGGATAGGGAGAATAAATATAGTTAAAATGTTTATTTTACCAATGTTTACTTACATATGTCAAATGGTCCCCATATTATTACCACAGGGATATCTTAATAAATTAAAAATGATGATTAAAAGATTCATATGGAAAAAAAAAGCGGCGAGGGTGGCCCTTAATACTTTGATAAGAAGTAAAGTCAGAGGAGGATTAGCAATGCCCGATTTCAAAAAGTACTACGAGGCCATAGCAATCTCACGAATCACAGACTGGACACACAATAAAAAGGGGAAGGATTGGGTGGAATTAGAAATTAAGTTAAGCAGAAGGGAATTAGGGGAGATAATATGGATACCCGCAAAATATAGAGAATTAGGGATTAGCACAAATTTATTGACAAAAGGGGCACTGCGAATATGGGACACAATAAATAAGAGACACAAGTGGGAACACAACTCACCATTTATGCCATTACTAGACACTAAATTTTTTTTACCAGGGCAAGAGGAATATGTATATTATAGCAGATGGGCTAAGAAAGATAAAATTAAATTACAAGAGGTTATGGAAGGGAATAGGGTATGCACATATGAGGAATTAATAGAAAAGTGGGGGCACAAGCCTTTAGATAAGTGGAGATATTCACAATTATATTATTTTATTCAGTCTTTAACACAACCACTACGAGGACCGGAGCAACTTAGACCTCTGGAGAAGCTAATAGGGAACCCTCAATGCGTTGTAAAAAGGATCTCAAAAATATATGACATCTTAATAGAGGTAGAAGAGCAAAAATACCCCCCCTATATGGAGAAGTGGGAAAATGAACTGGGACCGCTGAATAATGATCTCCATAGAAATAGGATTATTAGACGAACGTACTCGGTGGCCAAAGACCTTCAAACTAGAGAGATGTCATATAAACTTTTAACAAGGTGGTATATAACTCCACAGCAAGGAAATAAAATTAGTAGCGAGACCCCCGCAACATGCTGGAGAGGCTGCTCAGCGGTGGGGACCTTTGCTCATATATGGTGGGATTGCCCTAAGATACAGATATTTTGGGAGAAAATTATAAAAGCTATCTTTGAAATAACAGGGGAAGGGATTAGAAGAGACCCATGGGTTTGCTTATTCCACGACTCGGAAAAAGGAGAGAGAGAGTATGGGTACTCCCTGGTTCCTGGTCTATTGAACTCCGCTAAGGCACTGATCCCGCATAGATGGAGGAAACCCGACCCCCCCTCGATGAAGGAGTGGGTAGAAAGGTTAGAAAGGACACGAAATATTGAAGAGACAATCTATAAACTGGATAACCTAGAAGGGAGATATCAATATAAATGGCGACCGTGGATACAATTTGGAAAAACTGAAGGTTATTTAAGGCTGCTTGACTGTTAGTAAAGAAGAAGGGAAAAAGCAGAAAGAGGGGAAAACAAGACAGAGAAGGAAAAAATGGAAAAGGCCCGGGGAAGGGACCGAGTGAGAGGGGTGGGGGAGGGATAAGGGAGAACATTCTTAAAGAAATGTTGTTGTACCTATCAATATGTTGAATAGTTTATGTTTGTATACTTTGAAAAATCTGAAAATAAAGAATAATTAAAAAAAAAAATGGGGTACACTTCACTGGTCACTGATGGAAAGAAAAACAACTTTATTGCTGCCACTCACCTCTAAACTTCTAGAACGCTTATTCTACAACCGTCTTAGCTACTACCTCAGTGAAAATAACCTTCTTGGCCCATTACAGTCTGGCTTTCCCTCGCAGTACTCCACGGAAACTGCCTTACTAAAACTCACTAACGATTTACTAACTGCTAAAAGCAACAGCCAATACTCCATACTCCTACTACTTGATCTCTCTGTGGCCTTTGATACTGTTGACCACCCACTCCTTCTCAATAAACTACATTCCCTTGGCCTCTGAGATTCTGCTCTAGCCTGGTTCTCTGCCTATCTATCACAGCGCTCCTTCAGTGCGACCTACACCTCTGTCTCCTTCTCTCCATTGCCCCTTTCTGTGGGTGTCCTCCAAGGCTCTGTTCTTGGACCCCCTTCTCTTCTCTATCTACACCTCCTCCCTTGGTCACTTGATAACCTCCCATTGCTTCCAATACCACTTATACGCTGATGACACCCAAATCTATCTGTCTACTCCTCACCTCACTACTTCAGTCTCGTCTCGCAATACTAACTTACTGACATATCAGCATGGATGTCGCACCACTTCCCTAAACTAAATCTCTCTAAAACTGAGCTATTAGTATTCCCCCCTGCACATGCCCCCCTCCGTGACTTTACCATGACTTTACCCTCACGCCAGGGTACTCGGTGTAATCCTATACTCTGACTTGTCATTTCAGCCCCAAGTCCAATCATTGTCAAAAGTTTGTAGAATTCACCTCTGTAACATCTCTAAAATTCGCCCCTTTTTAACAAATGAAACCGCCAAGCTCCTCATTCACTCCCTTGTTATCTCTCGCCTTGACTATTGCAACTCCCTTATCATTGGCCTGCCTGTCCATAGGCTATCCTCTCTTCAGTCTATCATGAATTCTGCTGCCAGACTTATCCACCTTACCAACCGCTCAGTGTCTGCAAACCCTCTGCTCCAATCCCTACACTGGCTCCCAATCACCCAGCAAATCAAATTCAAAATACTAACCACAACATACAAAGCCATTCACAACTCTGCCCCAAACTACATCACCAATCTTGTCTCCAAATATCACCCAAATCATCCCCTCCGCTCTTCTCAAGACCTCCTACTCTCAAGCTCTCTTGTCTCGTCCTCCCATGCTCGTCTCCAGGATTTCTCCAGAGCTCCTCTCTCCTATCCTCTGAAACTCACTACTATCCCCTACTCTTGCTACCTTCAGGCGATCCCTGAAAACTCAGGGAAGCCTACCATGTCTCCAACTAATCTCCTACCACTTCCATCAGCTCATTCTCCACAGTTGCAACCTTTTGTACCACCTGCCCCACCCTATTAGATTGTAAACTCTTCTGAGCAGGGCCCTCTTAATCCTCTTGTATTTCATTGTATTGTAACTGTATTGTCTCCTTTTATATTGTAAAGCGCTGCGTAAACTGTTGGCACTATATAAATCTTGTATAATAATAATAATTGACCACCAATGAAAATTGGGAGCCTATTTTCTGTCCAGTAACTGAGATGGAGTGCTGCTTCACTGGCCACCAATAGAAATGGGGAACATTTACTGGTCACCAGCAAAAATGCGGTGCCACTTTACAGGCCACTGAGAAAAATGGGGGACTGCTTCACTACTATTAAAAGGAAATGGGTAGCCACTTCACTGGCTGCTGACAGCTATGGGGTTTTTCACTTCACTGGCCACCGAAGGAAATGGGTTGACCACATTGCTGGCCACTGATGTAAATGCAACTGCTGCACATGCTCCTGGCAGAAATGAAGGACCCCTTTGTTGACCCACAATGAAAATGGGGTGCTGCTGACCACCAACAGAAATGGGGGGCATATTCACTGGGCACCAACAGAAATAGTTACTGCCTCAATGGCCACCAATGAAAATATGGGTCAGTTTCACAGGTCACCAATATAAATTGGGCTGCTTTATTGGCCACTAATGTAAATGAATAATGACGTAACTGGCCAACAATGTAAATGGGAGCTGCCTTCTCTAGCCATTAACCAAAGTAGGACGTAATTTCACTGACCAAAGATGGAAATGGGGGGGCACTTTACTGATGTTCAATGAAATGGGGAAGCACTAGAAATAGGTAGCTGCTCCACTGGCCATAGATAAAAGGAAAGGGGGGGTACATAAATGGCATCTGATGAAGGTGTGGTTTGGCTACATGGGGAATTGAAGAAAAAAAGGGAGCTATTCCACTGACCACTGATAGAAATAGGGAGTGGCTTTACACAGATGGAAATACAGGTCCTCTTCACAGGCCACCAAAATAAATAGTTGGGGCAACTTTACTAGCTACTGAGAAAAATAGGGGGCCATTCAATGGCCAACAGTGGAAATAGAGGGATGCTGCTTTACTGGCAACCAATGAAAATGGGGTACCACCTCACTGGCCACCAGCAGAAATAAGTTTCCCGCTACACTGGATACCAATGGAAATGTGGGATCACTTCACTTGTCACCAAAGTAAAAGGGGTGCCACTGACATAAATGGGAGCCACTTTACTTGCATTTGATGGAAATGGGGAAGGTCACTTCATTGGCCACTGGCCACCAATTGAAATTGGTGTCTATTTACCTAGCCACTGATGGAAATGGGGTCTTCTTATGTGGCCACCAACAGAAAATAGGTTGCCAATGCCATTTGAATGGCCACCAACAGAAAATATTTTTCTCTAGTTACAGTCATATTTCTTCATGTTTAAAGCAATTGAGAATGTGGGTTAGTATCAGCTCTGCTAAACTTCCAGTGTCATGGTTTTATGCAGTTCAACTGCTACAGTACAACACCAACAACATCACCCATCCATGCGTTGCAGCCTTGGCTTGTGTGATTTAAACAATTAGTAAACAATCAATATCATTTACATGTATTCATAGCCTTTGCTTTGACCCTCATCCAAGACAGTAAAGCATACAATTGTTTACAAATTCCCAAACAATTTGAAGAATACAAGACACGTTGGACAGCCTTCATAAACAGCTCAGGTCAGATGGACCCGACTCCCTTACAAAGGATATACTTGAGTTTCAAGGACACTGCTTGCAATCTTTCTTCTCTGAGATTAAGCTGGCCAGATGCCATTGTCAACACTAAATCTCACTTACATGCTCGAAAGATTAAATATCTGATTCAAATTTCTGGCTGCTAATTTGTTGTACTTGGCCACACGAATCACTCTGAGCAATGAACGGCCTTTAATTGTATCTGTTGTTGTTTCACATGACGGAAAAGAGAGCACATTTCGGCTAAAAATTAAGTCCAACCATTTTTAATGGTGTTTCTCCTATTTTTATTGTAACTTAACCCCTTTAACGCAGGCTCTAAACATGCTTATAAACAATATCTACTTGTGACGCCAAAAGCCTGCATTTTACAAAAGCACCTCTTTAACGGTTGGCTTCACAAGGCCAGGAAGTGCAATCATCCAACAGAGCCAATCAATCCAAAGGATTCAACTCATAGATAGAGTAGCTGATTTTGTCAGATCCTCCAATCTTTCTCAGACAGTACGTAGAATAATTCATAGGAAGAATTCTATTACTTTTAGTTTGCCAAAAGAAACCTGTTCTGAAGAAGAATTTGCATCAATGGCCTTTTGTTCATGTCAGAACTGCTTTGTAGAAGTCTATGTGAATGCAATAGCAGCTTGAAGCAGGTTGATGCAGTTTAGGAGGTCAACTGCAATTCAGAAGGTGAACAACTTCAGCTCAAATGCACCTGTCAATGAACTCTGAATAATATCAGAAACATTTTAAACGGAATCCACTGTAAACTGCATTTGCCCATTGACACAATACTGAAGTATGTCAGTCTAGCATTACTGACCTCTCTTTCTGCAAATGCTAAATCCTATGGCAGTGTCTCACATTTCTGTGTCACTAACTTTAAACATTGATGCAAATCAGGAGTTGTAACTTTTTCTTATTTCCAATCCAGATCTGAAAAATGTCTTCCAGATTTAGGAAAATATTGAAGACATTAATTTAGCATGAAAGCTAGACAATTATTATTTGTCAGAAGGAGATCAGCAATAGTTACCTCTATATTCTCTCTGCACAGGTTTCCTTTCACCAGACATTAGTTAAGGTGTATGTGAAGCCAAACTTTTTTTAGTTTAGATAGAATAAAAAAAAGGGTCAAAACCCAATCAGGTTATTAGTTGCTGCCTGTGTCTTGCTGCAGCGATTTCTTTTCACTTCCTGTCCTAGAGACACAACAAGAAACGAAAAGAGGAATCTCTCCAAAGTGAATGAAATTCCAATCTTTGAGAGTTGTATAGGAACAGATGTCCCCATTGGAAAATTTATTTCCACAGTTCTGTGAACAAAACAAAAATTTTGAACTCCCTATCACGTTTTGCCTTATGCCCTGTACGCACAGTCGGACATTCCGATGACAAAATCCGTCTGTTTTTTCTGTTGGATTTTGGCCCAAACTTGTCTTGCATACACACGGTCGCACAAAGTTGTTGGAAAATCTGAACGTTCAGAACGCGGTGATGTACAACACGTACAACGGGACTATAAAGAGGGCAGTAGCCAATAGCTTTTGTCTCGTAATTTATTCGGAGCACGCATGGCAATTTGTCTCTCAGAATTGTTTACACACGATCGGAATTTAAACAATCGGATTTTGTTGTCGGAAAATTTTAGATCCTGCTGTCAAACTCTGTGCGTCGGAAATTCAGATGGAAAAAGTCCGATGGAGCCCACACATGATCGGATTTTCCGACAACAAGATCCGATCGCACATTTTCCATTGGAAAGTCTGACGGTGTGTACAGGGCATTAGTGACAATAGTTACCAGACCAAACAGAGAAGTGAATCTCCCCAGTTGAAACGAAAATAGCAATAACAATTGTACAGGTACCCTGTCATCTGTATCTAAAACCTGAAAAAAAATGCTTTTACATGCACTTTAAGGAATTTTAGGCTCAACTGATTAAGCTGTAATGATGGTTATTTACCATTATTTTTAGCAATGCAAGACAAAATAATGAGCATTAGGATGAATAATTTGTGCATATAGTGTAGTGATTTAAGACTTCTGTGTACTTTGATATCATTGCCGAATTTATTATACTCCTCTAGTTACTGGCAGATTAGACTGTCGATATGTAATGTGTATACATAATAGACAGTTTTTCCAGCTTGTTCTAACATTTCTCACTAAGATTAAAGTCAATTTCCAGCCAAATATATTTTATATAATTTTTGTATAGGGTGGGGAAGGATAGAATCTGTGTCAGGGTTTTATATCGTTCTGAATCCCTAATTGGAGAGACTCCCAATTACTTCTGGTCTACTGCATCAAAAAAAGTAGACTCCCCTTCCCAAATATGAACAGAGACAGCAACGAAAATGTTAGAGGTTCCCCAGTCTGCCCAAAATGTAAAAAGTAATTTGGCTGGACTTCCACAATAAGATATTAAGATGGAGAATGACAATTAAGAAAAGCAAAATTGACCTTGAATGCCCCAACATTGAGGAGTGACAGACCCTTGTAAATGCTTGTTTTGATTACACACTTTTTTATGCTTCCTCTTGGCTCTCTGCTTATGAAAAAACATTATTTTGCTTGTATGAAACATATCTGTCTGGGATTGTGATGGAATTATATATTCATAACTTATTACTTTGGTTGATTATTAATTACACTAATATGCACATAAACACTCTTAAATGATTAGGTAATTTAAAAGAAAAGTATGGCTTTTTGTTTTATTGCAGAATCATACTTACCTAGGTGGATGCAGCATTGTTCTGATGCTGCATCTGTCCTCTGCTGGCTCTAAGATTGAGAACCAAGTGATTAAGCATCACTGATCGCTCGGTTCTCAGAGCTCACCAAGCAGAGAGCTGGTGACTGTCAGTTACCGCTCTCTGCTCTGCCCATCCCTCGCTCACTGGAGCTCTGGGCTGCGGAGAGGTTGGGAGCGGTGGCTCAGACTCTAATGCCGCGTACACACGACCAGTCTTTTCGAGGGACTAGGTCCGACGGACTTTCGGCAGAGTTCTGACGGAGTTCTGACAGAGTTCTGACGGACTTTCTGAATGAACGGACTTGGCCACACACAATCACACCAAAGTCCGACGGATTCGAACGTGATGACGTACGACTGGACTAGAATAAGGAAGTTCATAGCCAGTAGCCAATAGCTGCCCTAGCGTCGGTTTTTGTCCGTCGGACTAGCATACACACGAGCGGATTTCTCGGTAGGAACTAGGTCCGGCGGAGTTACGGCGGAAAAATTTGAAACATGTTCCATTTCTAAAGTCTGACGGATTTTTGCAAATCAAAAGTCCGCTGCAGCCCACACACGATCGAATGGTCTGCCGGAATCATTCCGTCGGACCTTTGATGTCGAAAAGTCCGGTCGTGTGTACACGGCATTAGTGGTTTGCTGAGAGGCTGAGTCAGGTGGCGGTCCAGGCATGTGGGCGGATCCCGACATCATTGTCGCATTCTTGCCCGAGCCTGGATTAGCTCTGTAACATCAGCAGACAATGGGCTTCAGCCTGCTGTCTGCTGAAAATGGGTCACAGGGGTGCAGAACGAACTGCACTCCTGTGATCCAGAGGAGAAGTACAGCCTAATGAGCTTTGACTGTACTTCTGCTTTAAGTCAGCAAAGTGAAAAGTGTACGCTTTAATAAATCAGTCCCTCTATGAAATTTTTTACAATAGACTCATTGTTGCCGGAACCTTTTTTTAATAAAATGCACATTTTGGGCTTACCGTAAATATGTAAAACTACCAAAACATTACATATTTTTGGAAAGCAAGGGGCTCGTACATTAAAAAAGATAGTTGCACATTTTTTGTTGCATGATATTTGTGTAACTCTTCAATTAAAATATTTTCAGTAAATATTGCACTTAGGTTAACTTTAGTTACAATATAATTATAATTTTTTTCTCTAAAATGTGTAAGGTAAGACTGTGTCATGTAAGTAGATACCAAATATGTCAATAGGCGATGGTTAAATCCTTTTGCAGCTCATGCGACATATCAAAGTACCCAAAGGAGATGCCATATATTTGCAGGCCTGTAAGGGGATGACTTTACCATCATACAGTGAATCTGCTACACACCTTGCCACATCACGACAGTAAACAGGACTAGAACTTCCCCAATTGGTGTAGGCTGTAGTCATTGGGAAAGCTTGCCAATTGATCTAAGGTAAGTAGATGGGGTAAATACTGGAAGGTGAGGGTTAAGGTGGGCAGCTGGAGCACATTTAAGTAAAAGTACAGTTGTCATTCAACTATAATAAACTATTAGCACTGGTATTAATGGTTTTCATATTTTTGAAGTTCCACGGGAGCTAACTTACTGTGTACATTCTTCCATGCAGTTTGCTCTGTACCACCTTTTTGAATTAATGTGCAGATAGTCAAGTTTCATTAGAACTAAAATAAATACATATACAGAAAATAGTTTAACTTGAGTAATGTGTTATAAAGTGACAATTCTTTTGAAAACGCTGCACATACCACTGTCATATATCTTGAAGCGACAATGCTATAAAATATGAAATCCCCAGTTTTATCTGGAGTAATGATCAGTAGACATGCAGAGGTCACTGACATTCCAAGTGAATGCTATCACCTCCTTTTACTGAATGGAGTATAACTATCTACCAGCTCTGCATATCTTATCTAAATAAAAATTAGTGATGAATTTTGCATGTTTTCCAAAATTGCCCAAGTTGTTTATAGATCTAAATAATTTGTAAGCTTCCTGACTCCAAAACGTAATTCCTGATGGCCCCTGCATACTTGTTGCTTTCCGGCTTTACTTTGATATGGAAAAATAAAATAAATTTAAATTGAAAAACATTTTTCCAGATAAGAAAAATTAACCTTAGACCAGGGTTCTCAAACTGGTGGCCCTCCTACTTTTTGCAAAACTACAAGTCCCATTAGGCATTGCAAGGCTGACAGTTACAAGCATGACTTCCACAGGCAAAGGCATGATGGGACTTGTAGTTTCCCAACAGCTGGAGGGCTGCCAGTTTGAAGTCCACTGCCTTAGACATTACAGTTAAAGTGGTTGTAAACCCTTACAACACACTTTGACCTACAGGTAAGCCTAGATTAAGGCTTACCTGTAGGTCCAATAAATATCTCCTAAACCTACACGGTTTAGGAGATATTTGCCGAAAGATAGGCACCGCTGTCTACGGCGCATGCGCCGTAGACAGCGGCGCGCAGGCGCACTGAGCGTGCCGCAGTCAACAGCGATATGCCGTGAGTGGCGGCTCCCGACAGCGGCGGAGCAGTGAGACCCACCGAGAAGATGGATGCGCCGGACTACAGAGGACAGCGGTGACTTCGCTGGCTCCTGTGTCAGGTAAGTGACACATAATGGACTACTATGCGATGCATAGTAGTCCATTATGCTTTACCTTTGCAGGGAATCAAAGAGGGAGTAAACTCATCAGGGTTTACTTCCTCTTTAAATTAGTAAAGAGGCTGGGGCTGACATTGCTGCCCTCCTTCTAAGAATAAAATGGCTTCAATACTTTCTAAGTTTACAATCTGAAATAGGTATGCTGATTATAAAGTCAGCGTAAAATTTGATCTGCAAACCTGTTTTAAGTCAATAAGATAATTCTAAACAGCACTTGTTTAATCCTCAATATGTATCAAACTATATAATATATGTGCTCATTATGATAATCATTTAATATTACTGTTCCATGTAAAGCAAAAGTAAATGTATAGTGCCCAATACTAATGTATAAATCACTTGTGCATTAAAAAATTTAAATTAAATTAAAAATAGTTCACACATAAATGAAAAATGTGCAAGAAAATGAGAAAAAGTCCTTAAAGATGTGAAGAAAAATTGCTTGTGCTTCAACACCCAAGCAGACCCTCTTAGTATTATTCCACCCTGTGCTCATGTAATATCATCTGCACTCACCAGATTCCAGTGACCCCCCTTGCTATAGAGCAAGAAGAGTCAGTAAAGCTTTTTTTGTCACAGTAGGACCTGTCCAGATCTCTCCATCAACCTCTGTGCTGGATGTTATCCCCTCCTTGATGTAGTCCTGGTCTGTTATCCTCTTTATTCAATAGGCAGGAGTGGTTTATAACATAAGAGCAGAGAGGAGTCCACTCATAGTTTAAACCCGCTTAGAATTTATTGTAAAATTAGATTAAAAACAGCTAGAAACCACATTATAGTTGTAGCATCGGTCTAAACTTTGCTATGCAAGATGGATGGCGCCTAGACACCAGCGTGCGTTTCACCTACAGATTAGAAGTGATGCACCAGAAATTCCTCTTGACGTGTTTCATCATCAATATGTGACATCCTCAGAAGCAGGAAGTTCCTGTGCGCACCCATAACTTAAATAAGAATTTTGGCCTAATGCCACCCTGAACATCTGATGATTCATTATTTTTTTTTTTTTTTTTAAATCAGTTTTTATTAGAAAAGGAGGTACATACAATACATACATCGAGATCCTATGAAAATACAATTACCAGCATACATCCAGTACATAGCAGAGGTCGCATATCAATCACCAATGCAATAGGAGTAGAAATGCCATGTTTCAACCAGCATGATGATTCATTATTTTAATCACAAGCCGCCATTTTATTGTGCCTTAATTTAAGAGAAGTCAATGCAAGTCGTAATGAAACCACAAAAAAAGTAGTGCAGGAACCTTTTTCAAGTCGCTGCGGCTTGAGTCACAACACTTTGAAAAGTTCCATTGCTGGCAATGTGGTGATAATTGTCATGCGATTTTGAACTGTCAAATCGCATGACAATTACTCTGGTGTGAACCAGGGCTTAGAGAGCATAGTTTTTAAATACACTGAGCAAAATTATAACTACAACACTTTTGTGTTTGCCCCTATTTATCATGAGCTGAATGCAAAGGTCTGCAACTTTTTCTATGTACACAAAAGGCCTATTTCTCTCAAATATTGTTCACAAATCTGTCTAAATCTGTGTTAGTAATAGTGAGCACTTCTCCTTTGCTGAGATAATTCATCCAACTCACAGGTGTGGCATATCCAGATGCTGATTAGACAGCATGATTATTGCACAGGTGTGCCTTAGGCTGGCCACAATAAAAGGCCACTCTAAAATGTGTAATTTTACTGCATTGGGGGGGGGGGGGGGGTCCGGGAGGTCCAAAAACCAGTCAGTCAGTTTCTGGTGTGACCGCTATTTGCCTCACGCAGTGCAGCACATCTCCTTCGCATAGAGTTGATCAGGTTTTTGATTGTGGCCTGTGGAATGTTGGTCCATTCCTCTTCAATGGCTGTGCAAAGTTGCTGGATATTGGCAGGAACTGAAACACACTGTCGTATACGCCGATCCAGAGCATCCCAAACATGCTCAATGGGTGACATGTCCGGTGAGTATGCTGGTCATGCAAAAACTGGGATGTTTTCAGCTTCCAGGAATTGTGAACAGATCCCTGCAACATGGGGCTGTTTATTCAGCTTGTTCGATTAAGCTTTGACAATAAAACCTGGAAGATGATTGGGTACTATGAAGAGCTGCACCAGATTATGTGTGCACCAGTTTGATTCCCTACTGCACATGGGCGAAGTGGACTCCTCTTTCTGAATGGCCTAGCGGTGGAGAAGGAGGAGGGGGGCCAAACTTCTGGTGTACCTCCCCGCCGTGAGGTCTGATGGAAGTGGTGACAGGTACCTGTCAAAGACAGTTATCCACTACCCCGAAAGGTGCCAAATGTGGAACAGGAGGGGGGAGACAGATAAGTCGAACTTACACTTTTGGCTGGAACTCTGCTTTAAACTTAATTTCATTAATTTATTTACTTTGCATTGAGGATTTGTTGTCATTTAAATTTATTCTAAACAGCAATTCCTTTCTCTTACATTATAATCCTTTAAAATATAGTTTTTTTTTATTGGCAGTTAGGCTAAGCACACACTGGCATTGAAAGCAGGCTTTTGAGGGGCATTTGAGGAGCGGTATGAAGAGCACGCGCTATGTGTTTTTGAAATTTAAAGTTACATCTAAACTGTAGTTTGTTTTTGGTATTATTATTCCAAATTTTGACCTCAGCATCAGTCTGACTGGACTATGGGGTGTTTGGCCTGGCCATAGGGGCGCTGTCTCCTCTGGTTGGCATGAAAACACAGTCTGGTTGGGTACTTTAAGGTTACTTTGTCTCTGAGCCAGCCCAGTGGGAGTGTTACTCTTGCTGTGTCTTCTGGGCGAGGGTACTTATGATGCGGATATCACGTAGTTCAAAGTTCCGGTCCAGGAACCTCCTGACCAGCCCCTAGAGGCCCTCATGGCCTGGGGTGCGGGTCCATCCGTTTCCGAGTCTGGGGGCTTGCTAGCCCGAGGCACAGTAACTGGAAGGAGGGTTCCAAGGTGGTCCGCTGCCGTCTCGGTTTTGGAGAGGCCCAGCAACTGAAAACGCAACCAGGGGAGGACTCTTCAGAAGAGGGCCACCCACAAGGCTGGCTGCTCAGCAAGAGCCTCAAAGCTAAGCTGGAAAGGACACCAGGTGAATCCACACTTGTACAGTATCGCCAGACCGGCTGTAAGATACTGGTACCATATGAGAGTTCTCTAATTTTATCCTTCAGTTACAACCAAGTCTGTGAGAGAGACTTTTCATTCTAAAGTTCTATAACCAAGTCTGTGGCAGAGACTTTGCTTTATCTGAATCACCTGTCGGTTGCTAAATTCATAAAAAAGAGGGATTTATCCGATGGTTGTAATATCCAGTTGAGAATGGCTATTCCCTGGATTGCATAGAGAGAGACATTCAAGTGTCAGCAGTTCCAAGAGTACCTGAGCTTTTCTACCTACACCCTCTATTCCCTAATGAGAGACTGTGTTTTTGTTCAACTTTTTTGCAAATAAAAATCCCTGAAGTGGATCCAGTGTCAGTCTCTGCAGTTCATTGGGCCATCTACCTGGGGAAACCCTTAGACGCACACGAGGTCATGAAGGTAACGGTAAGCCCAAAAATAATCAGCCGCTCCTTCAGGGGTCAGTGCTACACCTATGCAAATGATAATATGGACAGCACACAGTGCTGTTCACAATATCAAAACACGAAGCTTTAGCGTCACGCTTTAAAATAGGCAATTCATGTCAAGTTTGAAAGGAGTTGAAGCATTTCAACTCCTTCCATTCAAGTCTATGGTAACACGCCACAAATGTCCCGTCATGTGATTGCGGCGCGGTAGTACATTACAGTTAATAATAGACGTGTGTGGTGCAGTTTTAACGCGCCAAAAACACGTCAATTGCACCGCAAACACAAATAGGTAATTTAGGGGAGCATTTTTAATGCTTATTAAATGCTTATCAAACACACTTATTAATACGCATTAACGCTATAGGCGCATTTGATAAGCGTCGCTATTTTGAGCAAGTGTGAACAAGCACTTATGTGGTATTGAAATGGTGGCTGGCTTCAGTTCTAGTTAAGCTATGTTTTACATGAGTTACCAAGAACAACTCTATAGTATGTAGCAATAACCTATTCAGGGTGTACCTGGTCCTATTTTCCATGGAATAGGTCTTCAAACTTGTTTTGTTAATGTATAACTTTATTTAAAATTAATTTGTAAAACAGTATATCATAGATTCTAACTGTTCTTAGTTACATTTATTGTTCATGGATTTACCGTTGCATTATGGCATGTTTCATGTATATATTATGCATCTACAATTTAACAAATCATCCTATTTGGTCTTTTTTTGGGACATTCCACAAATTTGGACTATATTTATCAAGCAAAGTTTCACTGTGAAAAAATGCTAAAGAGAGTCTTGGGACAATTCCATGATTCAGGGAAGATTTATTTGTTGTTTGGATGCATTCAGCAAAATACAATACCAATAAGTGTTGGGCTTTATATATAGAAAAATTGAAGGTTCAAAGTGAAACTATAATTCAACAAAGATGCTTTTCAGGAGGATTTTTGTAGAGATTTCCAACATCCCCATAATTTTGGGAAGTGCATAACACTAAATGTTTCATTGCACCTGGTATTATTTAAGAACAATGATCCCCCCTATTGTGCCCCTATGTATGGAAGCTTTATGTACATATACAGTCCAAAAGAATAGTATTTCTCTCAAAATAAAAAGCAATATTTTTGTATGAAATCAAAGCATACAATTGTCTTTCAAGTTTTTGCTTGCAGTTGAGATTTTTTTTTATGGGAGGACCATAGATCCAATGAGAATATATTTTTGGAACGCAAAATAAATACCCTTAAAATGCTGTGAGAATCTTATTTCAGAGGAAACTTTTACACTGTTATAAAAAGGTGATGAAACATGTCACTATCCTTGGAACAGAGCGTCAATCCAGGTTTCCAGTTGATGGAAAGTTTCAAGTTACCTAATGTGACTACAAGATTTTAGGTTTTTGGGTCTAACCTGATTACCTATGAATTGATGTTCCTCTGTTCTGAGTTATACTCTAATTGTTTATGTGAGATGGGGATGTAAAGATGTCTGCCTGGCTGGAATATTGAGTCTTAAGAGATAGGTAGCTGCTGTTGATGTGGAGCACAAATGGGAGTGTGCAGAATATCTGCTGAAAATTTTCTTAGGAAAATGTACAGGCATACCCACTTTTAAGTACGCAATAGGGTTTATTTACTAAAGCTGGTAAAAGTGGAAAATCAGGCTCACTTCTGCATAGAAACCAATGAGCTTCTAACCTCGGCTTGTTCAATTAAGCTTGGGTAAAAACTTGGAAGCTCACTGGTTTCTATGCAGAAGTGAGACTGATTTTGCACTTTCCAACTTTAGAAAATACCCCCATTGTGTACTTAAAAGTGGGGTATGCCTGTACTGTAATGCCATGTACACACGATCGGAATTTTGAAGCTCTGATGGTTTTCCCAACGGAATTCGCTCAAGCTGTCTTGCGTACACATGGTCACACCAAATTTCGACCATCATACACACCTAGCCTAGTCACTTAACAATGTATTTTGTCAGCTCCATTGTAGTGCTTTACCCTAAACATCCCCTATAATGTGTACAAATGTTATTGTTTCCTTAAATTCATGCAGAGTGTCAGAGGCTTTTTTTTTTGGGCTCACAAACTCATTTAGGACCCTCCCCCCCTAAAATTTGGACAGTGGGCCGTCAGAGGGGGTGAGGAATCCGATAAGTGGACCTTATTTTTTTGTCTTTAAATGCACATTAAAATCAATGTTACACTGATGTTGGTCAAGAATGTTTGTGTCTAATCTGCTTGCAATGTTTATGTGCAAAATTACTAAAAAAAAAATTCTGTTTTGACTCCACAGTTTCCTTCAACGCCACAGGAATGGCAGACTGTGGCATCCCACTTTGCCCATTGTTGAGACTTTCCCAACTGCAGAGGGGCAATAGAACAGCCACATTCTCCCACCACCCCATTCGGGGTCATACTATTTTAATTATAAGGGGTTTCATAGTATCGTGTTGGCGGTGGTGTCGGCGACATATGAGTTTCTATATGTGGACGTGGAAAAGAATGGCTGGATGTCGGATGGTGGAGTCTTTGCCCAGACAAAGGTTCTACAGATGTCTCCAGAGCGGTGACTTGGGATTGCCACCTGCGGAAGAGAAATGTTGAAGGACTTCCGTTTGTTTTTCTTGCTGATGAAGCATTTGGTCTGGGCAATCACGTGATGAGGCCATTCCCCCAGAGGACCCTCAGACTGGAGAAAAGGGTTTTTAATTACCAGCCGGCCAGAGCTCGAAGAGTCTTGGAGAATACCTTTGGGATAATGGCCAGCCGGTTTCACCTATTTCTAACGGCAATCAACCTGGCGGAGTGCAAACTGAACCACATTGCTTTATGCTGCTGCATCCTGCACAACTTTTTAAAAACAAAAAATGCTCCAAGTTATATAGCCTCAGTTGGACCAGAGGCCGGACTTCAGGAACCAACACTGATATCCCTGGAAGCTGTCTGTCCTGGCTTGCCCCCCCCCCCCCCAGAGTGCCCGTGAAGTGCATCAAACATATGTAGAATATTTTATGGGTAAGGGGGCCATTGGTATGCCAGCTAATTTGTAAATATTTTTTTAATAAAAAAAAATTCATCTGATAAAATCTTGATTTGGATTTACTGCTTGGGTTTATTTTATCTGTCTCCTAGGTTCTTCTAATGCACTTGTAGTGCCAAGTGGTTTTCACATTATTTAAATAACACCCATTGTCACTGTAAACACCAACTTGATACAAAAAATGTTATTAGGCATTGAAAGAAGAAGCCACACATTGTTGAGTAGAAAGCCTTTTACTCCGTGCACATTCACATGTGCATTTTATAAAACATTTGGCGTCATCTTTTTTTTTTCAAAGTTTTACCTTGAAATTTTTTAACAAATACAGAAACAGGCATGTTTTCAAACATAACATACACAACTCTGGAACTTACGAAGATCAACATTGCAAAAAAGAAGGCAATATCAGACATTTTATAGTTTGAAAAAGGTCTTGAGCTTGCCGTCATCAGATGGGGTGAAGTCATCCCCGTAAAAGCCAAATTTAGAGTCAAGTTGGGGATTTCTTTTCTGATCCCATACCTAATGTCAACATGTGCTATCTCCCATCATGGTGGATCAACGGATGTGTTTTGGGGGTGCAACCACTTCCTCTCACCTACTAGAGTTGGGAGGAAGGGATTGCACCCACAAAACGCGTACATTGAAATCCCCTGAAGGCAGATAGCACATGTTGACACACTGTGTGCGTCTTCCAAATTTGGCTTTTAAACAGTATTCAAAATTTAGATACAATTTTTGTAAAAAACAAAACAAAAAAAAGAGGAATCTTTTTAGGATTTACATTCTCCCTAGCACATCAATCATGTTCTTCAGTCTTTGTTCAATTTCCTTGGTTTTTTCTTTGATAAGGTCCAAACCCCGACTACAAGACATGATTTCCTGGATAAGCCGCTGTGCACTGTCACTAGTGAAATGACTGGATTTTGGTACCACAACCTGAACATCACCTAAAAAAAATACACACCATGTCTTAAAAATATGCAGGCAAACATCTATTACCTGAATCTGTGGTGTCCGACACTGACCTGTTGTGGTGCCAAATTCCAGCACTTCTTCCACCTCTCCTTCCTCTACATTCTGAGGTACCATACTATTCTGGTCCCCTTCTTGAGGAGGTGGGGGGTTCATGTTGTCCTCCAACGGAGCAAGTGTTTTCTCCCCTATGAGAATGAAACAAAAGGAATACTTAGCACACAGATATTTGTGGCCAGAAATATGAATGTTAAACATTGCTTGGAAGTGGTGTACAATTGTCTGTTTGGGCAGAGATCCAAGTTGAAGACATGATTAATCCCATTTTAACCAAGCTGGAATACTTACCTTTTTTGGACAAGTTTCACACATGGTGACACCCTAAGTATCCACTGGAGCACCTGTGTGAGTCACCCTAAAAAATGTTCTCGGGTGTCCCACACTAGTGCTCCTGAGTCCAGATGTGTAAACAGCTGCTGAGTGTCTTCTCCTTACATTCCATTGAATCAAGTTTGCAATTCATTCTAGTTTCAAAGACATCTAGACAACAATGTCCTAAACTCCTTTTAATACAAATTAGCATGACCAAATGTAGTTAACCCTGTATCACCTAAAAACATTGTATCTAGTTGGCAAACAAACAATGTTTCCTACAAACGATTACTGTGCCCATGAACATGAAAGTAGCCATTTAAAACTGTACAACAGTAAAGAAAAGCACATGGAGCAGCATGCAAATTAATAATCATAATAATAGGAACAGACGACATGTACTTACTTTTTTGAAGCACTTTCTTTATCCTTCTGTACTGATCCTGCTCCCTTAATTTTAGGTCTAACCAGCGTTTCCTTAATTGTTCCTTGGATCGTCGTATCCCAAATTTCCGCCACAGACTCTTCACCACTTTCATCATGATTTTGGCCTTTTGCAGATCGGGGTTTGGATACGAACCATTCTTTCCATCATAGTCGGCCCTCTTCAATATGTGGACCATCTCCATGATCTCCTCAAAGGACATATTGGAGGCCTTAAACCTCCTCCTGGATCAGGACATTTCGGCCTCCGGGCTTTCCTCCTCGTTACTACTAGTAGTAATCACCTGCTGTGTCTCCGCCATGTTCCTCTCCCACTGTGATGAAAGAGAGGGGGCAGGGAATCTTCCAGAAAGAACGTCAGGGGCGGGCGACACGGGCAGAGTTTCACGCATGCGCAGTGTATATAAGGTTAAGACGCGCTTGTTTCGTACGTACGTTCTGTATGCTGAGGAAGGAGGACGAATGTTTTAACGAAGGTAACATCTTAACTTTGGTACATCAGTGGCCTATACTGATTCTAGATTGAGGCCTATATTGGGATAAGATTAGGAGAGTTCAGCCTGATATTTAGTGTTTTTGTCTTGTGTTTTGTCTTGTAGCAAATATGAAACAATTCAAAAACCCTGAATTCATGGGCTACTTCATAGACAAATACAGGGATATGCGAAATTTGTGGGAGGTTAAAAACCCCTTATATCGAAATAAACCAGCTAGGAAGGCATTGCTGGAGAAACTGCTGGAATATGTGAAGATGCAGGTCCCCAATGCAGACATCGAGCTTGTGGAGAAGAAAATTGGTATCTTGAGAAGCACATATAGGAAGGAGCTTAATAAGGTCCAGGCTTCCATGAGATCAGGAGCTGCAGCAGAGGATGTCTATGTACCCAGTCTGTGGTACTACAGCAGGATGCGGTTTCTGGAAGACCAGATGGAAGCCAGGCAATCGCTTTCTACACTTCCATCCACCCTTCCCTCAACCCAAGCTGAGGCTTCCGAGGACCAACATGGGCCTTCCAACCTGGAAGAAGTTGAGGAGCCCAGCTGGAGCCAGGTATAGTATTTTTTAACATATTTATTGTCCGAAAATGATTGTTGTTAACGAGATGTTATTCTTGCTAACAAATTAATGATTTAACAAAAAGTGTTTGACATATCAATTGACAATAGGGGCCAAAAATGAGTGTGACAAGAATGAAAAATGCTGGGGTCAGAATGATAGTCTTTTCTATTTAATAACATTCAATTTGGAACAGTCATGAGCTGAAATTTGGGTGTGATTGATGAACCAAAAACTAAAAGTATGTCCCTTTTTCATACACAGGAAGACCTCAGCCAGGATGAGGTGCTGGAAGGTGTCAGCCAGGAGGAGGCAGGGGTAAGTGGCAGTCAGGAGGAGGCAGGGGTAATTGGCAGCCAGGAGGTGGCAGGGCCCTGCAGCCTCACCTAATCCCAGGTGCCTCTCCTCCGCCTTCCAACAAAAAGGGCCAGGAAAGGGTGTAACATGGAGGAAGCAGCACTAGGACGCTAATGTGGCCCTGAAAAGCCCCCTCCCGACGCCGAAGAGGCCTATGGTTGCTATGTAGCTGCTAAATTGCAGCAAATGGAGGAGGGCCAATGCCTCAGGTGTGAGAAATTAGTTTTTGAGGTCATTCAGAAGAGACTGAGTGGCCAAATAAGTGATAACATGCACTTATGTATGCTCGCCCATCCTCCTTCTTCTCCTCCTCCTCCTGCCACAAGTCCACAACCAGAGCCACAGCCTCCAAGGAAGGCTGCAAAGAAGGCTGCAGGGAAGGCTGCAAGGAAGAAAAGAAAGTGATGGCCTGGATTCAGTCCGGTCTGACGGAAGACGCAGGCTGTTGTAGTACCACAGCCTGGGGACATATATGTAATCTGCTGCTGTTCACGATCTCTGGGAGTCCTAGACCAGATTGTGCTGCCCATTATATGGACTTCCCTGGCTACCAATTTTATTTTCCAAATAGTTGATGTGTGCCCTGGGGTAGAAAGGCTTTGCAAATTCTAGCAGTTTCCCCAGCATCGCCTTCTTTATTTTGTTATCAGCCAGAATAAATGGAGATTTTTTTTGAAAATACTTGCCTATGTGTTTTTCTTCAAATAGGACAGTTTGTACAGTAGTACATTTCCAAAATACAATGTCAAATTAACAAGGGACACCAACCAACCTCCTTGAGGCTTAAAAAGACAAGATAATAATGATGTTGTGTAAACTTGACCCACAAAAAAAAAAAATGATGGAGATGACTAGAAAATAATTAATTTTTTTTTTTTTTTTTAAAAGGAGTTTTTGATTAAAAAAAAAAAAAAAAAACACAAAAAAAGTGAGCTGTAGATACAACAATAAGTATTCTTAGAAATAGAATTAAACAATAGAATAAATATTAAAACTTACCTCCTTAAGTGCCGGTTCGCACTTGTGTTCTGACAGGCATCCCACATGATTCACACCGCATTGCTGTGCAGATCACATGCGATATCTGTGCGATACAATTTCAGCAATACAAACTGTATGGCTAAAATCGGATCACATTTGCACCAAAATGGTGCAGGACCTTTTTTTGGTTCACACTGGAATCAGATCACATGGGTGTTTATGCCTATGCAATCTGATTCCTGCACTATTTCACAGTTTACACTGCGATCTGTGAACCAATCTGGGGTGTAATTAACTTTACATTGACACTACCAGCGGTTCACAGATCTGAACCACTGTGCGATTCAAGTGCGATGCAGGAACCCACACTGGATTCATAGGGTTTCCGCATTGCACCAGTGTAAACTGGGCCTAATGTGAAACTTTTTTTTGTGCAGATGCTCATTTCTGGGTCAAACTTGAGATAAGCAGTGTACGGAGTCTACAGGGCAGAGCACAGGGGATGCAGGACTGAACAGTATGGGGTGGGGGAAGAGAGCACAGCATAGTACAGGGGGGCCAGGAGACCACAGCACAGTGCAGGGGGGGGAAGGAGAGCACAGCACAGTACAAAGGGGCCAGGGGAGCATAGCACAGTACAGGGGGGCCAGGGAGGACAGTACAGGAGGGCCAGGGGGGAACAGTACAGTACAAAGGGATCAGTAGAGCACAGCACAGTACAGGGGGTCCAGCAGGGAACAGTGCAGGGGGTCCAGGAGAGAACAGTACAGGGGAGCCAGGAGGAGAAAAAGTACAGGGGGGCAGGAAAGAACAGTGTAGGGAGTCCAGGAGAGAACAGTATGGGGGAGCCAGAAGGGAACAGTACAGGGAGGGCAGAAGAGAACAGTATAAGGGGACCAGAAGGGAACAGTATAAGGGGCCAGGAGGGAACAGTAGTAGTAGTATGGTATATGGGCCATGAGAGAATTGTACAGGGGGCCATGAGTGAAAAGTATGGGGGTACTAGGAGAGAAAAGTATAGTACAGGCTGACCAGGAGGGAACTGTATAGTATGGGGGCCAGGAGGAAACTGTATAGTTTTACTGAGAAGCTAGAAAGAAAGCAAGAGCAAATGCAACCAAATTGTCCAAATAGCTCTGTCAGGAAGCTGTCCTGAAGCCAGTCAACTGGAGTCACCACCAGGTACAGACAATCCAGCTAATGACTGAATGCCGTCCATAGGTTGCTTAAGCCTGGTACACGCTGTGAGGTTTTTTCTTTTTCATTAAACCCAGAGAGCTTAAGGAAAAGAAACTGAAGAGCTCAGGAGGAGCTGCTGCACTAATGATCCAATGTTAGTACAGCAATCTTGCCTGCTAAGCAATTATGTTCTGACGCCCCCCACCAGAACACATCGGACAGCACTCTCAGCCATTGGGTGTGAGCGCTGATCGACAGACCTTTTTCGGTCATGCCCCTCCTTGTTTTACATTTTTCATTCTGAGAATGTTGTAAGAATGGTTGTTTGTTTTGCTAATCATTAGTGGGGTCAAATTGACAATTGTTTTCAAACGCAGTGACAAAGGAGAAGGATAGAAATGTTTTCTTAAATGTATGCATTTCTAACAGTGTATGTGGTTTTGTTTTGGTAAAGTCCATTCATTTCCGAAATTTTAAAAGCAAATGAAATCTTGAACAACTTTGAATGACAATCGAATGTTCTGAGAATTTTCCTAAGAATTTTTATTTTGAAATTCTACTACCCAGCTGTAGATTTTACTATCACACTTAAATTCAACCAAAACAAATCTGTATTGTGCATAGATAGATAGTGAAGTGCTAAATATGCCTAGAATTTACTTGCGTATATGAGCATTTTTCAGTGTTCACCGTTTTTTGTGGTCTAATGCAGTTTTGTTGTACCTACGTTTGCACACTCAAGTTTTATTAGCTTATTGTTTTTTTATTATTATTATTTTTCTATATATAGTGTAAATAATCACAATAGGTGCGTTTATGGTACATCAATTTTTTGATGGATTCATACGATACAATTTCATAGCATAAACAAATGCTAGTTAGTATTTTATGCAATGTTAAGTGAGATCACTGACCTAGCTATAATGTCTGGCAAAGGTGTCTGCAACTGAAGATGAGCACAATTGCAAACCTTTTGACAGGTAAAACAAGTCATGTTTATGTATTTCTATCACAAATTCAGATACAACAACATTGTATTTCCCCATTTAAATAGACATCTTTCTGAAGTTGCCCAGTAAGATTGTAGCTGCTTAGTGCAGATATTTTATGCAGTGACAAAGCAATAATGTTGTATATTGAGTTTAGATTATAGAAGACCAGCCTTGACATTGTAAGAAATATTTAGAGAAATTAATCGAAATAACCTGGTGCTACACCTATGGAATTGCCCAACATGTATGCAATAGCAGATGTGCATGTGAAGTGAGATTGTTTAAGGGTTTGATCATTTGTTTTTTAACAAATAGATTACTGTGTATTTACAAAGCCTGTGACACTCTTCTAAACTGAGGAAATAAAGTGAATCCTGCTCCTAATTAACAAAAGGGGTGAAACCACACTAGTTAATTTGGAGCAGTGTGCTCCGTTTTCTATACTGCCTCTATACCAGACATGGAATAGAGAGCAAGATAGCTGGAGCTGTTTGCCTAAATACAGGCACTGTCCATGTAGTATATTCACTGCATGGCCAAGAGAGGCGTGAGAACTGATTGCTAGTTTACTGCCAGACAGTTCATATCCTGTAAGCCAGGTCCAAACTGGCAGTAATCTGCAACAGTTTTGATTCTTAGTTAAGTATCATGCACACTGGGTGTCAAAAACGCCACTTTTAAGGTTTTTTTTTCTGCCTCTAAATGCCCCTCGTGTTAGCCTATGTGTCATTGCACACATAGGGATTTACTGGTGTTTAGAGGCACAAAACAAATGACTTGTGCATTCAGAAGAGAAGCATTCTGATGCGTTTAACAATTGAGCAGTCGTTAATTTCAATGTGTAAAGAAAAAAGGAAAAAATACTGCGCTAATCTGTGAAAAAAAAACAAAAAAAGCTGCTACATACGAATGTGACAAATATTCATGTGAAAAGAGAGGTGAAATGTAGCGCTAGTTTCTAGATAACATGTGCTCATGACACACAATAAAAACAACCATCAACATAAATACACTGATCAGTGATTAAATAAAAATGTAAAATAAGTCCACAAAGTGTCCATCCAGATACTTGATGGACAAACCAAACTGGTTCATAAAGGAGAACAGCCAACAGTTGAGTAAACCTCTGAAGGTAATGACATCAGTAAAACAATAAAGATGGGTACTCTTACCAGAGCTGATGGACCTGCATGTCAGCAACACCAGATCATAAAAGCATATGAAGCCACGATCCTGCAGGAACGATGTAACGGGTCACAAATGATCCTCCATCTACACGGGTCAGTCTGCGATGTCCTTAGGAGACCTTTTCACGATGGAATCCAGGAAACGCAAGGAAGGCCAGCAAAAAGTATATCACCCAAAGGTGATCAACAGACTCTTGGAGCAGGTGATATGTAAAACATAAAAGGACACAAGCTCAATATAATGTAGGTCAAAAAACAAAATGGCTGTTTATTTCCATAAAAACCAACAAAACAAATATTACAGAACAGAATAAAATGGTGATCACAAAATTAAAAAGCATAATGGGGAGCGGAAAAACCGGGCCCTACGTGTTTTATCTGAAGCGGACTCCTACCGGGGCATCTAACGAGATGGGCAGATTAAATTACTAGATATATTCTGCCAAATGAAATGAATGAATGCCCAAATGCCTGATGCGCCTGAATGAACCTGAACCTATTTGGAAAATGTGGCTTTATGCCCCGTACACACGAGCGGAATTTCCGTCTGAAAAATCTTGGATGGATTTTGCGACGGAATTCCGCTCAAGCTTGGCTTGCATACACATGGTCACACAAAAGTTCTCTGAACTTTCGACGGTCAAGAACGGGGTGACGTTCAACACTACGACGAGCTGAGAAAATGAAGTTTAATGCTTCAAAGCATGCATCGAATTGTTTCCGAGCATGCGTAGGAATTTTGCGCGTCGGAATTGGTACAGGCGATCGGAATTTCCGATCGGAACTTTTTCCAACCGAAAAATTGAGAACCTGCTCTTAATCTTTTGCTGGCAGGAATTCCGATGGAGCATACACACGGTCGGAATTTCTGACCAAAAGCTCACATTGGACTTTTGCTGGCTGAATTTCCGATCGTGTGTATGGGGCATAAGGGGCATTTTCAACGCTGCTTTTCTACTGTCAAGAAAAATCCCCAGTGTGCATGGGGCTTTAGAAGGGGGTGCATTACTAGGCTGTGCATAGTGCATCAGCTGCCCTTAATCTGGCCGTGGATGAGTCCCACACCTAAATCAGTGAGCACACAAGTTAGTGAGCTCCATTACTTCATTAAAATTCAAACACCAAATGTTAAAAGCACCAAAAAATGTTTTCCTTTTATTCCTTTAAATTCTTCTTCTTATTAATATTATTATTATCATCATTGTATTTTTTTAATTCTTTTTTATAATGAGTATGTTACAAATAGTTACTGAATTTGCCTCAGTATCACAGTATATATAGTATAGTCAGCTTGGGTTTCTGACAATTGACATTTCAGGTGATTAATTCAATTGTTGCTCCTCATAAGAAATAATGGAAACTCAGATGATTCGTTACACAACCATTCATTTATAAATCCTTCAGTTTATAATTCATATAAAATTATTACAGCAATGTGATGGGTTGTGTAACCATAAAATGTCCATCCACAAATGGAAGCCTCCACAAGGGGATTAGAAGCAAAATCCAGCAGGAGCTACAGAGTATAAAAGAGAAGAAAGCAACCTCTATATGTAGCAATATGGTTACATTTAATGAAGGTACAACATTTAGCAACTCAGATGGTTGATGATTAAAACAGGCACATCTAAGTATGCACGCATCCAGGGTAAAGCTGTCCACACCAAGCATCCTCTGCACCACCGGCTCTCACAGCTGTTAGTCTACAATCGTGACCCGGAAGACTACTCTGCAGTAGAGCGATCTGAAAGCATGGTTTAAATCGCTCGTGGAGCACAGTGTGGAAGGGATGACGTCAATGACAGTGTGGAGGATGGTCTATGTGGACAGCTTTACCCTGGATGTGTTAAGTCTACCCCAACGCAGGTGGTCAGACACTATAGCTGGCTACTGTGTGCTTCACCTATAGTAGCCCCCTTTCCCTTAAGGCAAGCAGGCCTACCGGTACTTGGTTGCCCCCAGGACTTATACACAATACTATAGTGCCTGGCCACCATACCATGGCAGATGCGAACTGAGCAAAGCAAAGAGATACTTGCAGTTAGCAGACAGATAGTGTGGTTCTATGATAGTCCCAGTAAAAAAGGCTGGCTGAGTTCAAGGAATAGTCCAATATTCCAGTCTAAAGTCATACACAGGGAAATCAAAACTAGCAAAGCAGGGCAGACAGATAGGGAGTTTGATCAGGAACAACACAGGTATCACTCATTATCACAAGCAAGGGACTGAGTGTTTGGCTTGCTTATAACAGGTGACTGACCACATCAATCACCTTGCAGGTGGACACAGACAAGAAGAATGCAATAGCCAAAACCCAAATGCTGGAGCACTTAAGTTATCCTGACAGGATGCCTGTATACTTAGATGGGCCTGTTTTAATCAACCATGTGAGTTACTAAATGTTGTATCTTCATTAAATGTAACCATATTGCTACACTTAGAGGCGCCTTTCTTCTCTTTTATATTCAGTTGTGATGTGATGCTACTTGTATATCAAGTCAAAATTTATAAAACAATGTTGCTTGCCTTGCAAAACTCTCGCAAACCAAGTTATTCTCAATGCAAGGTTTTACTGTATATATAAATTTGTAGCACCCTCTAGTGTGCTAGAAGTGTTAGTTTTTAGGTTTTCAGTTGGAGTAGGTAAATTTACAGGATTAGCTGGCAGCCAAGCCTGGGTGTGTTTTGGTCTGGGTTGGGGTTGACCCAGGGCACAGCTGGGTGATTCACAGACAGCATCACTAATACCTCCCACTTCTTTCCAGAATGTTCTAGTGTTTTCTGGAAAGGAAGTAGGAGAGGAAAGGTGGAGCTGCCTGGGGTATTCTGAGGAGCCCTGACCAATCCCCAACCTGGATTGGCAGGGGGCAGCCCTTCTTAAATACCCCTCTCAGGCTCCTTAAAGAGTTAATTTCAAGAATCAGACCTCACCCAGCATCCATCAACAGGAAAGTCCATCCATCAGGCACCGAACAGGGTGGCAGGCCAGTCTGATCCTGCAAAAGAGTCAGGGAGAAAATAGCACATTCTGCAACCTTCCAGCAGTTCATAAGCCATTTCCACAGTGGGCTGTACACTCCAACAGTCCTCCTCATGCATACAAATGCAGGTCAGGCAGTCTCCTCCTGCCGTCTCTCTGTTAGGGATGGAGTGACTCCTCGCAAGCTGTCCTGCCTTCACGACCGTCCTTGTAAATTTCTCTTCCCAGCCTCCATTCCTTCGGAATGTCCTCAAAGCGTGCCCATGTCTCCTCACATTCTGGCACCCACAGAGGATTAGGGATATGCAGATACTCCCAAACCAGGTCATCCTCCCACCTTCCTTGGGAGTTCTCGATGATGTCCATGGTCTCTGGGACACAAGCGTTGGGGGACCTCTGTGGTTTCACCAAATATCTCTCTTTATATACCCTCCTGATTTTGCAGCTTAAGGCCGCGTACACACGGGCGGACTGTTCGCCCAACTTTGTCCGCTGAACAGTGTTTGGGCGGACAGTCCGCTCGTGTGTGGGCTTTCAGCGGACAGTTTCAGCGGACAGTTTGACGGACAAGGTTTTTCGGAATTTCCGAAAAACTGTCCGCTGAAACCTTGTTTCAGCGAACAGTCCGCTCGTGTGTAGGCTTGTTCGTCAAACAAAGTTCCGCGCATGCTCAGAAAGGATTTTCACGCCGAAAGTTATAATGCAGTGTATAGGACGTCGTATTTTTCGTCCCGTCGTACGTGCCGTTCACGTCATCGCGCACGGTTTCAGCAAACTGTTCGTCCGTCATGTGTGGCCATGTCCGTCCATGCTAATTTTGGAGCGGACTGTTTGCCGAAACTGTTTGACGGACAAAGTTGGGCGAACAGTCCGCGCATGTGTACGCGGCCTTATTCTACTGATTTTAAGATATTTATCATTACTCAGGTAAGAGGAGCCTTGGGTTAGTTTACAAGATATGTTGGTTGTCTTTGGATTTTGTTGTCTTTGGATTTGTGATATATTATCATATTGTGTTTTGTTTGATATCAATTGTTGTTTGTTTAAATATACTATTTTCAATTTATAGTGATCGCATATGCAGTACCTACTAAGAGTCTCCAGAAGAAGCCATCACATATCAAAACATGTAAAGCTGGAGTTACTGCATTTCACCATTATCGTATGGACACTGTAGTATTTTAATGTCCAATGTTTTAAGTAATATTTTCAATAAAATTTTGATATATTTTATATCTGTGTTGTGTTTTGGCACCTTTAAAATCCCATATCTGCTTTTATAAAAATTTTAACTAAGTGACGTAGTGCTGAAGATGTAGGCTAGGCCTTTGAGGGAGCTCCCCAGTCTGGGGGGGTGACTTTGGGCTTGGGTGTGGACAGGGACACTCCTACAGCACACAGAGGTGTCCTGGCCAGGAGGAGCAAGAGAGGACAGCAGGAGAAGCTCTGCCAAGCAAGTCTCCAGGGAGGGACTACAGGTCACAGCCAGGAGAGCTGGTGAGTGCAACACCCTGTCAGGAGGACTGGGGAGGCACGCCTGAGAGGACTGGGAGATTGCAGTCTGAGATAGGTGCAGAGCCAGTAGGATGGACTGTGGTGTTATGGGCAGTGGAGAGATAGGCAGTTGCAACCAGGAGGGCTAGCAGGGCCTCAAGATGGGGTACTGGGCTAAGTAGCCACGTGGACAGCTAGCACCAAGGACTACCATATTTTTGCTACACTACAGGGGCCCGCAGTCCTTGGCTGCATGTCAGGCCTATCTATTTGTGCTAGCTGGTCCGTAGAGTGCAAGCAAGTGATGTGCTGGAGGTGTCAAGGAGAGACAGTCTGCAAGCAAGTGTTGTGCTGGAGGAAGACAAGAGATTGTATATACCAGGAGTGTATAAAGTTCAGTCCTGACGACTTTCAATCATCAAGGCATCTCAGAATTTTCCCTATCCCCATCCAAGTTTATTCCCTTCAATAAAAAACATAAAACCAAGTGCAAGGACTGCTTTCTGTCTAAGGAGTGACTGAAAAGTGTGTGCCTTGCTGGGCAGAGTGACAGATGGACTATAATTACCAGCAGCCCCTAGGGGGGTACTGCTATATATATATATATATATATATATATATATATATATATATATATATATATTTCAAATTAGTCAAAAGTGCTTACTTCAATATCCTGTCCTGCACAGGAGTGCAATACAACAGTAGATGAGTGTAAAGCGGGTCTTACTTCAGAAGCGTGTTTCTCAAGCTAGTCAAACATGACACCTTTTATTCATGTTCATTGCTAATTTCATTTCGGACATCTATTCTTAAAATACATAATATTATGTGTTTAGCTTATTTTTTCTAAAATGTGGTACAAAATGTATGTAACATCTAAAGCTACCTTTTTGCAATAACCTGGCCATAGTATTGCATCCATTACATAGTATCCATTAGGAGTTAAATAAATTACATCTGCGTGATTTGATGTATTGGTCAAAAGTTATAAATCTCACGAAATAGAAAATTTATTGAAAAAATCCCCTATTTACACACCAGCCACCTAAGCAGGAGTGTTGTATTATTACATTATCTCATCCCTTGCTCCAAATAAACCACGCTCAGCCGCAAAGAACAGTCACCCATACTTGGCACAAGTGTGTATGGGAAACTTTAAAACAAAAACAAATGTGTTTGTGAGCTGGGACTGTGCTGCAAAGTACAGTGCAGCACAACATTGTAAAGCAGTTCGAGAACGCCCCCAGCAGTAATATGTGGTCTATATATTAAGCACATATGTTGCCATACAACACATAAACTAGCCATGTACAGTTTCCTGCACTCATTCAGAAGCAGGGGCGTACCTAGAGCATTCGGCACCCGGGGCGACTCCTATATCTGGCACCCCCCCCTCACTTTAAAATGTAAAAACACTGCACTGTGTCCCCTGCATACCTCTGCATCCCCCAATATCTCTTTGTCACTACTTTGTACCCCCTCTCCACAACTGGACTCCTTTACATTGCACAGCCCCCCGCAGCTCTGGATCCCTTTACATTACACACCTCTGGACCCCTTTACATTACAAAACTGGTGAACCTCTAGACCCCTTTACATTACACAACCCCCTGTACCTCTAGACCTCTTTACATTGCATAACCCCCTGAACCTCAGGGCCCCTTTACTTTACACAGCATCCTGCACCTCTAGACCCCTTTACATTACATAACACCCTGTACCTCAGGACACCTTTACATTACAAAACAGTCTGCACCTCTGGACCCCTTTACATTACATAGCACCCTGTACCTCAGGACACCTTTACATTACAAAACAGTCTGCACCTCAGGACACCTTTACATTACAAAACCCTCTGCACCTTTGGACCCCTTTCAATTACACAACCCCCTGCACCTCTGGACCCCTTTACATTACACAACCCCCTGCACCTGTGGACCCCTTTACATTACACATCCCCCTGCACCTCTGGACCCCTTTACATTACACAGCACTGTGCACCTCAGGACACCTTTACATTACAAAACCCTATGCACCTTTGGACCCCTTTACATTACACAGCACCCTGCACCTCTGGACCCATTTACATTACACAACCCCCTGAACCTCAGGGCCCCTTTACATTACACAGCACCCTGCACCTCTAGACCCCTTTACATTACACAACACCCTGCACCAGAAGGGCTTTTGTGTTACCAATAGATCTAAAGAGCAAGTAGGGACATACAATATGTAAACTATTGAGGCTCCATCGCTTTGCTAACACACAGCTGAGTGAACAGCAAATGCACAGCATTGCTCCTGCTGTTCACCTTTTTTGGGCGCCTATTAGAGTCTACTGCTCTAATCAGGTGCTTCCAAAAAACATCCCCGTCGCTGTAATTCAGGTGCTCGGGACCCAAAATTGGGCCGGACACCTGAATAGGGGGTGTCAGTGGCGATGCATGAATCTATCTACGGTGATAGATCGGTGCCAGGAGAGAGGGGGCGGCGCCCTTGTGCCCTTTATGGATGCACCGCCACTCCTCCTGGCTGAGACCCACTTTATTTTTCACCACCAGATGCTGCCTGGTCCACTGCCCAAACAACTGTTTGCTAGACGCAGCCCACCTGGCATCTAGCAAACAGTGACGTCATGACAAGGAGGAGAGCGGGGCCCCAGCATTCAGAGCGAGCTGGAGGATGATACCTAGGACTGCCGACTCCGCCCCCAAATCCACCCCTGACTCCGGCTTCCTGCATTCTCCCGAGGATGCTCATGGTCACTCTGCTCCCTTCCATTCACTGGCCCCCTCCAGTCATGATGTACAGTCCTCCCATACTGCCCTCCACTATCCCCCCTCCCATCATACTGCCCTACACTATCCCCCCTCCCATTATACTGCCCCCCCCATTATACTGCCCTCCACTGCCCCCTCCCATTATACTGCCCTCCACTTCCCCCTCCCATCATACTGCCCTCCAATACCACCCTCCCATCATACTGCCCTCCACTACCACCCCTCCCATCATACTGCCCTCCCCTACCACCCCTCTCATCATACTGCCCTCCACTAACACCCTCCCATTATACTGCCCTCCACTACCCCCTCCCATAATACTGCCCCATTATACTGCCCTCCACTACCCCTCCCATTATACTGCCCTTCACTGTCCCCCCTCCAATCATACTACCCCCTCCCATTTTACTGCCCTCCACTTTCCCTTCCCATCATACTGCCCTCCAATACCACCCCTCCCATCATACTGCCCTCCTCTACCACCCCTCCCATCATACTACCCCCTCCCATCATACTAAACTCCACTTCCACCCCTCCCATCATACTACCCTCCACTATCACCCCTCCCATCATACTGCCCCCCACTAACACCCTCCCATTATACTGCCCTCCCCTATCCCCCCTCCCATCATACTGCCCTCACTGGCTCCCCTCCCATTATACTGCCCTCCATCATACTGCTCTCCACCCCATCTTACTGCCCACTGCCGCCCCTCCCATCATACTACCCTCCACTTCCACCCCTCCCATCATACTGCCCTCCACTACCACCCCTCCCATCATACTGCCCTCCACTACCCCCTCCCATCATTCTGCCCTCCACTAACCCCCCCAACATACTGACCTCCACTACCACTTCTCCCATCATAATGACCTCCACTACCACCCCCTCCCATCATACTGCCCTCCACCCCATCATACTGCCCTCCACTGCCACCCCTCCGATCATACTGCCCTCCACCCCATGATACTGCCCTCCACTGCCACCCCTCCCATCATACTGCACCCCATTGTAAAATATAATGGTAAAAACTTACTGACCATGTCCACTGCCCTACTGACCATGTCCACTGCTCTACTGACAATATCCACTACTCTACTGACCATGTCCACTGCCCTATTGACCACGTCCACTGCCCTACTGACCATGTCCACTGCCCTACTGACCACATCCTCAGCCCTACTGACCGCATCCACTGCCGTACTGACTGACACCATTCACAGTCCACACTGACACCACTGGTGGAACTGACTGACACCATACACAGTCCACACTGACACCACTGGCGGAATTACCAGCAAAGGTTGCACTTGCGACTGGGCTCTGGCCTTCTGCCACCACGGCGGAGCCAAAGACTGCAGGACTGCACAACATGTGAACAGCGCTTCCATCAATACAGCACCATGGTTGTATGGTGTCAGGATGATTGAAGTACATTATTTCTATTATTACATTGTAATATATAATGAAATAGTTCAACTCACCATAATGCAGAATCAGTGGGAGCCCTGAGCGTGTCACTTGCCACCGTTCTGTTTAGACCCCTGACATCTCACCAAAGCCCCCCCCAAAAAATATTTAAAAAATTGTAAAAAAATTCAAAAAAATTAAAAAGTATATAAAAAAAATAAATAAACTACTGACACCACTCTCCCCTGCCCTACCAACACAGCCCACTGCCCCAACCCCCCCCCCCCCCCCCAAAAAAAAAAGTACTGTGAAAAAAATTAAAAACAAATGAAATTGTAAAAAAATCAATTATTAAAAATTAAACAACTACTGACACCGTCCACTGCCACATACCACCCACCCCCTTCCCCAGAAGCAGGTGGGGGTCGGGTGGTTGCGGGCATGAAGCACCATCTCCCTGAAATGAGTTTGTCACCTCCCTGAAATGAGTTTTGTTTGGGATGTCTGAAGACACAATCATTGTGTAACACTGGTAAGCAGGAAACAGAACCTGCATTTATGTACAGAGCACTGACTAATAGTAAATCAGGCCTTGTTCAGAAAAGACAACTGGTGAGCTCTTTTTTAAATAATAAGTGTAAGTGGAGGGTATGCACCTTAAATGTCCTATTTTTCTAGTCTGTTTTTTTTATATATTTCACTAAATCAAGACAGGCATATATATTTTAGATATGCAATGTGCTAGCAAGGGGTTAATCTAATTTGCCCAAGCTGGAGAATGACATAACCACTATGATTACATACTGGGCTTTAAAACAGAGCTACTAATAAAATGTTCATACATGGATGGGAAGGATTCAGGAGCTTATCAGTTTTGAACATATTATAGATAAAGATGTGACTAAGAATAGATACTTTCCTGCTCACTGCAGCATTCTACATGGAAAGACATGTGCTATAATATTTCCAGGGATCAGGACCAGTATTACATATTCATGGGTCCACAAATCCCTTATTTCTGTAACTACGTAGAACATGGACAGTCCTCTTTGGTTGCTAGTGTTATTTTGGAGAGCTGTGTGGTGTGAAGTTTCTCTGGCACCTATCTGACAGTTGGTATGCAGAAACATTTCGACATGCTGACGACTGCTCCATAGCAGAATATGCAGCCTGATCATTAACATGTAGCGGCAGAGATAGTTATTGTAAGTTTACATGTATAGAGAACTTCTATTTTTGTGTAAATCTTTAATTACATTTTCCTGTTTTGTTGTTGCAAATTATATAAGGAAAATATGGTATGATGGTAAAACAAGGGGCAGACTGATGCTGCATGAGAGTAAGTTGCCCTAAGCTTTTCAGTTGAGTTGGACCTTTGTAGTCAACCAGTTTAGGCAAATATTGTACATGAGGACAAACTACACCATTAGCAAAGAAATGTTCCTGTACCCCCACCACCACAAATATCACAAATGCACATGAGGATTTTTGTCCCACTGTACAAGCCCTTTTTCCCATCACACATATTACAAACATAAATCAGAATTTCCCCTACTCCTTGTTAGGTCAAGAGGTTATATTCTCTCCCAAGCCCACCCTCCACCCTGGATCGTAGATATTTTTTTTCCTGGAAGAGTTGAGACTTTGACTGTGGTCAACAAAATTCATGTTGTATGGCTTATATTATGTCAACTTTCCCCCTTTGCTTTGCTAAGGTTGAAATAAACTAGGGCCTGGGGCACTGAATAGATTGGGGGGGCTAAAATAAGCCCCATTGTTGGTGCCAGTACCAGCAATGCCAACACCCAGCATGTGTAAGGGCCCTCAAGAGCACCCCCCTTCCCAATACACACATTTCCCCCCAACACAAACAAATCTCCCCCCCCCCCCCCAAGTACAAATCTTCCTCTTGCATACATTTTCCTCCTACACCCCCCCACCCCTAAAAAGGGCACATTTCCCTCCAACACAATACCCATAAAAGCACACATCTCCCTCCCTCCATCAGAAATACACACTCCTTCAACACAATTTCCCTCCAACACAAGCACATTTCCCTCCAACACAATACCCATAAAAGCACACATCTTCCTCCCTCCATCAGAAATACACACCCCTCTTGTGCAGATTGTTATGAACTCAGATACAGGGAAATGCCCTACATACAGTGAGTGGAAATCCTAGGGTTCTGTTGACTGTCATGTTTCAGAGCTGCAGAGGAGCCTAGTGACATTTCTCTGCCCCGAACCATGGTCTATCTGAACTTTCCAGGTAACAGGAGTTTCCCTCATTATAGGGGCACCTATATACTGTCACTATGCGGGTAACGCTAACTTGGGGGACATCAAACAGGAAACCTGGGGCACTTGCCCCAGGTGCCAGCGATGACCTTGAGGCAATTGCTCTGGAGGAATGTTTGGACCCCCATACCCCTCCTCTTATATATGTCCCAAATTTCTACCTGACCCCCTTAGAGGGCACTATTCCCTTTTTCCACGCCTTCTATATATTGTGACAGTTATTGCAAATTTTTGGTGTATAGGGAAAATCATACAAAATGTATCTTACATGATTATTTGCATGATTCTTAAGTACCCACTGCTTACCATATTAAATTAGCTGTGTATGTAAACCTAATCACTAAAATTTAATAAAGGCTTTAATATGTTCATGTAATTTCAAAAGTAATTTCCAATCTTCATTAAAAAAAAAAATCAGTTGTTTATGACACACAGTGCTTTAGCAAACTAAATGTAATGAAAGCAGATCTTCAACCAAACACAAAATCTACCCCCCCCCCCCCCATAATCTTCCCCCACTTTCCCCCATCTTATTAAGAAATCACACAATTTTGTTGGTGTTACTTGCTCCCACTTCCTGATTATATCATCTTGGCCTGGCCCCTTGTCCTCCGCCTTCTGAGAATGAAGTCACACATTTCAAGAGGCTACAGGTCTCACTGCAGGCTGCCATCTCGAGTTGTGGGCCAGCTATGAGTCATTAGGAAGTGACAGGCAGCATCTTAAACCAAGATGGCAGCAGCAGAAGATCTGAAGCCCTGAGAATCAGCTGCGTGGAAGACTTATTGGGCTGGTAAGTATTTGTTTCTTGGAAGTCTGCAGCTACATTTTTTTGTAGTAATGTTTGGGTTCACTTTTACTTTAACCTCATGCTGCCCATGGAACTCATGTAACTCACGTAACTCATACGCGAAAAACAGTGTGGGTTTTAATGGCCCACGCTACATATATGCCTCCATGGGCAGCAGAATTTTTTTGTACATAGTGCAGGCTCATTCAATAAGTGAGCCCCTGGTCTCTAGAAATGATTGGGAGCTGGTGGGACCAGCTCCCAAACATGTGACCACTCTGGCACCCAATCACAGTGATCGCATGAATGGGCAGTCATAAGTGCCCCCCATCATAAAGACCCAGTTAAAGGTACGCTGGGACCTGGTGGGAAGCTGGTGTATGTTCCTCATATACCTTGGATCATCTGCGTATCAATCCCATTTTCCTTTACTATTTAGCCTCATGCACACTGGACATTTTGCTTTCTAGATGCCTTTCCTCCTCGCAGCAGTGTTTTGCCAAAAAAAAAAATGATTGACGCTTGTAAATGCGTGTAACATGTTTAGATGTGTTAAGTGCTTGGGCTTTAAGTCAGTTCATTGTCCAGAATAATGAGTTATTCTGGCCATTGAAATGAATTAACACTCAATCGCTAATCCATGCATGTTTAGACTCGTTTACTTGTGTCAAGTGTTTTTTGCTGCTCCTAGACACACTGACTGTGGGGGTTTTTTCTGCCTCTAAACACCCCTGCGTATAAACTCCCCTGAACGCCTATGTGTGCATGGATACATAGGCTAACATGCAAGGGAGTTTAGAGGCAGAAAAAACGCCCCAGCAGAAAAAATGTCCAGTGTGCATGAGGCTTTTTAGGCCTCATGCGCACTGGTTTCTTGTAAACGCTGTTTATCCTGACAGGAGAAAATCAGCATTATAAAGCTGCATTTTTTCAAACCAGTTTAGGCGAGTTTAGCAGCGTTTAGACTTTGAGCATTTACTTATTTCATTGGCCAGTATTTTGATTGTTTTTTTCTGACCATTGAAATCATACTTGCCATCTGTCTCAAATTTCCTGGGACATTCCCAGGATTTAGACTTTTTTCCTGATTTTAGCATTACCCGGGAAATGTCCCAGGAAATCCAGTTTTTCCCATTTTTTTGCAGTCAGCTCTAGAGGTCTGTGGTCGGCGTAGACAATGTGTCCGGTGGCCGCCATTTTACAAAAGCCCAGAAGAAGTAACGCCGAGAACAAACAAAAAGCGGAGCTGGACGGGTGGCTGACTTATAGAAATAGACCGGCAGTGGGGCGGGGGGTAGGTGCCCCACTGCCTGTCTATTTCTATCTGTCTGTGACCTGTTGTGGAAAGGGGCCGAGGTTGGCGGCGCCGCTGCTCAATTTCTATTGTAGCTACCTGGCCGGCTCCACCTTTATTTTGTTCCCCCTGACCCTTGTTCTTCTGCAATGCTGTAATGGCAGCGGAGACACGGCTGAGGGATACCTGATGTAAGGGGAATACCTGATGTAAGCAGGACACCGCTGCGGGGACACCTGATGTAAGGGGGACACCACTAGACATGTGCAGTTCATTTCATATGAACTTCCGAAAACTCGTACATTCGGAAGCATCTGAAACACGAACAACGGAAACGTGACTGGTGTTTTGTTGACCAATTAGAGGTTTTCTTTTGCTGCTGAGTGAGGGTTGGGAAAATTACTATTTTAATATGGGAGTGGGAGACTGGTACTGGTAGTCGATGGGAGATTCAGAATCGGACAAAATAAGAATGTTCGTTAATATTGTTTTATTATTGTCATAATAATTATGATTATTCGTTATGATGAAGTTATAAACCCAGGAAGTCAGAACAGCACAGGGATGGTGGTAGCCCCTCATAATGAGCACAGCAGGGGTACAGCCCCAGGAGAAAGTCAGCACAGCACAGGAATGGTGGGAGCCCCTCATAATGAGCACAGTAGGAGGAATTCAGCACAGCACAGGCATGGTGGGAGCCCCTCATAATGAGCACAGCAGGGGTACAGCCCCAGGAGAAAGTCAGCACAGCACAGGGATGGTGGGAGCCCCTCATAATGATCACAGCAGGGGTACAAACCGAGGAAGTCAGCACAGCACAGGGATGGTGGGAGACACTCATAATGAGCACAGCAGGGGTACAGCCCCAGGAGGAAGTCAACACAGCACAGGGATGGTGGGAACCCCTCATAATGAGCATAATGAGTCGACGACTGCCATATTGAGAAAGGTATTTTTTTCTTTTTAAATTCCTCATAATAAATGTTCGTAATTGTTACGAAAAGTTAACAAACCTAGTGAAAATTCGTATTTCGTAAGAATCCAATTTGAATTTCGGACTCGAATTACGAAATATGAATTAACGGCTAATACAAAACTAAACAAATTTATTGCCGGCGTACATGTCTAGACACCGCTGTGGGATACATGATCTAAGGGGAACACCGCTGTGGGGATACCTGATGTAAGGGGGACACCGTTGGGGGGACACCTGATGTAAGGAGGGACATCGCTGTGGGGATACCTGATGTAAGGAGGGACACCGCTGGGGGATTCCTGATGTAAAGGGGACACTGCTGGAGGATACCTGATGTAAGGGGGACACTGCTGCGGGGACACCTGATGTAAGGGGGACACCGCTGGGGGGATACCTGATATAAGGTGGACACCACTGGGGGGATACTTGATGTAAGGGGGACACAGCTGCGGCAATAGCTGATGTAAGGGGGACACCACTGGAGGGACACCGCTGGGAGGATACCCGATGTAAGAGGGACACCACTGGGGGGATACCTGATGTAAGGGGAAAACCGCTGCAGGGACACCTGATGTAAGACGGACACTGCTGCAGGGACACCTGATGTAAGACGGACACCGCTGGGGGGATACCGGATGTAAGGGGGACACCACTGTGGGGAAACTTGATGTAAGGAGGACACCGCTGTGGGGAAACCTGATGTAAGGAGGACACCGCCGGGGGGATACCTGATGTAAGGGGGACACCGCTGGGGTGACACCTGATGTAAGGGGGACACTGCTGTGGGGATACCTGATGTAAGGGGTGCACCTCTGGGGGATACCTAATGTAAGGAGGACACCACTGGGGGGATACCTGATTTAAGGGGAACACCACTGGGGGGATACCTGATGTAAGGGGGACACCACTGAGGGGATACCTGATGTAAGGGGGACACCACTGAGGGGATACCTGATGTAAGGGGGACATCGTATGGGGATGCCTGATGCAAGGGGGACACCGCTGCGGGGATACCTGATGTAAGGGGACACCGCTGGAGGGATACCTGATGTAAGGGGGACACCCCTGGGGGATACCTCATGTAAGGGGGGCACCGCTGGGGGGATACCTGATGTAAAGGGGCTCCACTGGGGGGATACCTGATGTAAGGGGGACTCTACTGGGAATGCCTGATGTAAAGAGGGACTCTGCTGGGGACACCTGGTATAAGGAGGGACTCCGCTGGGAATGCCTGGTATAAGGAGGGACTCTGCTGGGAATGCCTGTTGTAAGGAGGACTCTGCAGGGGACACTTGATGGCATCTGGTGGCAGGCAACGGTAGCAAGTGACATGCTCGGGGCTCCCACTGATTCTGCATCATGGTGAGTTGAACTATTTCATTTTATATTACAATGTAATAATAGTAATAATGCGCTTCAATCATCCTGACACCATAAGAACCATGGTGCCGTGATGATTGAAGCTCTAACACCAGGTGTTTGGCATATCTTTATTTGCTGATTGTTAAATAATACACACACACACATACATATATATATATATATATATATATATATATTGTGGTGTAGGATCTGGGCCTGCTGTCCTTCCATCCCTCTTTCTTTCTTTCCTTCCTTCTCTCTCTCTCTCTGCCTCTCTCTTTCTCCCTTTGTTTCTCCCTCCATCCCTCCTTCATCTAAGACTCTAACCACACACCCATTCACACACCCTTTAAGCCACGCCAAATATTTAACTTAGACCATGCCCATTCTTCGTAGTGGCACGCTTAGCATCCCCCCCCCCCCCCCCACTACATCACACCTTCAAACTAATGTCCTGCCCCTAATTATATTAAGACTCTGCCTACAAAAAAAAGTGTCCCTATACATTTTTTTTACAATGTTGGCAACTATTTGGAATAAATAAATGCTGAAATGCTAAACATGCCTAGCATTTAGGCGCGTTTAACAGCATTCACCATTTTTTGTGGTGAGAATTCACTATCCTGGTTGCGATTTTAGGGCAGTCAGAAAACATCCTCTCAACTCCCCTGCTACTAAACTTTTTAAAATATTCATGTGTGAACACATAGGATAACATTAGGGGAGTACAAGGGCTGAAAGAAAAATGCCTAAACTGACAAAAAAATTTGAGTTTAACAGCAGCAGTGTCCCTGAGGCCTTATAGATGAAAACAGGAAATACACAAAGCAATCAGCATAGGATATGAAGTGCCTTGAAATGTGTTGTCCTAGGCATGTCCGAAGCGAAAAAGGGATTCTGATTTTATTAGAAAAACACAAGCCAATCCAATGAACAGACTGAACTTTCCACCATCCAATGGGTTTGTGAAACTAGGAGAACGTTATCAGAGAAATCTATCACTGTTATCGTAACATTTGACCTTTGCTTGCTAATGATTTGCGCTTTGCATCGACAATCATCCCCGTCCAGGCTGCCATTTTCTAAGATTGACAGACGTATTTTCATAGGGTGTAAATGAGCCGATTTAAATGTGAATGCATTTTCTACCTGCCAAAGAGGAAGAAAAGGACAAAAAGAGGGAAGGAGATCTGCATGCCACCACCTGTTTGCAGTAGAAGGGGTGTTGTAATTCACTGTGTTTACCCTAACACACCGTTCCCAGCTCCGACAAAAAATAGTTTTATTATTTACAGTCTGCACTTAGCACAGTCATCAAGGTTGATTGTGGGTTTATTGTTGCTGGCCAACCTCCTTACACCAGCAGGTGCCAGGCACTCCGAATACACTCCCATGGAACATTGACCCTGGAATACGTGAACAAGCAGTGATGGATTCTGTTTACTTCGACTGTGAGCCTACTCCTCCCGTCCTGTGGAAACATCCCACTGACAATAAAATGTTAGTGGTGAGCCAGAACTCTTGTACAGCCTCTTTTTTTTTCTCCTGACTCATTCATGACTTATACAATGCAGTATTTAACCTCTTCACTAGCAGAAACACATGACCGCCACTACTGATGTCAGCGTTCAATATTTATTCATACTGATACGTGTCTGAAAGGCAATTAGGTCTTGTGATATTTTTTTTTCTTAGATAGTAAGGTTTTATGACAGCGGAGGATCAATGTCATAATGAAGTTTTAAATTGTACTTACGGTCGAAATGAAAAATCATTATATTCATTTCCGCATTGAATTTCAGTTGTTTCTAGCCTACTTCTAATAATCTGAAGGGTCTTGAAGTTTGTAAGCTTACTTTGAGAAGATCCCACACATTTACTTCTTTGAATTCCGTGACACGTAGTCACTATGTAGTGCTACCCCTGTAGGAACCGCATGTATAGGATGGGTTTTTCTGTTCATTGCCTCAACTTTCTCAAGAACTTTAACCTCTCTGACACACCAGGTTGAGTGTACAAACATACAAAGTCACAGGAATTCACTAAAAGTAATACTTAGTACTCAATAGTTGTGTTATATCAAAGAAAACAGGCACCAAACCAGGTAGTAAGGGTAAAACTCAATAGGTTTATTGTCACCCAATATGGTTGGTAACTAGGCAAGCATAAAATAGATGAACAATTTAGCATATGTAGCAGTGCCCCCCCCCGTGTTTCAGCATCCACACATCACCCTGCTGGTCAGACATCCATTTTAGGCACACTTTCTCCAGTCAATGGACAACCTCTTGCTTGTTTTTGTTATTTTTATTAGGGGATTAAAAAGGATGGGGAAAAGGGACATGGGATGCCCAAATAATAAATCTTTATTAGTAGAATAAAGGTAGTTGAATCCACATTGACAGTCTCTGTTACTTCACATCTCCTCCAGCACACTACTTGAGATCGCTTGCCTCTACTATCCAATTCTAGATTCCTGTCACCATTAGCACATGGCTAGGCCTCACTCTGAATAAGTCCTAACATTTTCCTAGTAGCCATTTTAGATGAAGAAGATAATTGTGCTAACTGATCATTGGTGGACTACTGCTCCCAGCAAGTCCTGCCAACCCTCCTGGATGCAGCAACATAACACCACAGTCTCTCCCTCTGGCTCCACATCCAATCCTGACATGTCTCTCCCAGAGATTCTCATTCACCGACACCGGCATGGATCCTTCCTGAATGACTTTCCTGGCCGTGCACCCGCTGTCTTCCTCCTGCTCCTGTGACACCTCTCAATGACCATTTAAAGAGAGGCTCCCTCCCAGCTCCCAAGCTCCAGGCCCGAGGTCACCTCCCCTAGAAAGGGGTCTCTCAAGGGCCACCACAGCCTAAAACGCCATAATCTCAGTTCTACCACCCGACAACTCCTCCCACAACAGGCTGACCATGGGTGTATATAGGAGGCCTGCCCCCTGCCAATCCTAGTTGGGGATTGGTCAGGGCTCCCAAATATACCGCATTTCACTCCAGCAATCTGCCCTGCCTCTTTTCCAGAACCTTCTCACTGGAAACAGAGGAGGCGCCCAAGAGCTGAGGCACATGTCAGTCACCTGCTGCTACACTAAACCACTCCCCTGCCCCCAGATCAAAAACAGGCCTAGCTCACATCTAGGCCCGCCTAAATTTACCTGCATTGGCAGTAAAAACACAAACACTGCTCTAGCATCTAACTACCTAAGGTAGAGGGTGCTGCACATACAAAGTGAATAACAGTAAGGATTAGGCATAAGATGGCATTTGGCATCCAGATCTGCATAAACAGTAGCAAGGCCACCTCAAGCGCAGCACTGAGCAGTAGTAAAGCTTAATCTACCAAGTGCTGGAACTATACTGCCAGAGCTCATTTATGGTGGCGATGTTAGTCCCAAACCGACCGGTTATGCACTGTCCAAAAGAAAATGAGGACGGTAGCAGAGGGGGCAGGGGAACAAAGAGGTCTTGCGGAATAGTTATTATGGGAGAGGCGGTCCTTTAAGATGTTCTACTGACTATCATTGAGGCCTTTAAGAGCATGGGTGCACTCAACAATAGCCCCAGATAACCTGCATACACTATAGGTACAATATAGGTACAGTATAGTCATGACACAGGAGCAAGATAAATGTGGTTCAGGGGTGGTAAAGGTACAGTATAATGTGGTATAGGAGTGGTACAGGTATAGTCTAGGTTGGAATAAGCGTGGTATAGAGTGCAGTATGGGTGCAGTATGGATTGGGTACACTTGGTGTCCTGCTCTCAGTGGCTCTGTCCCTGCTTGCAGTCTCAGCAATGGGCCAATAGCCCTCTCACCTGTCCCCGGGATGCTTCAGTGACCTCTCATCATAGAAGAGGGGCCCCCTCAGTCTCTTCTCAAAAACCTCTGGTGATCAATGGTGGGAGGCAGAAGTGAGTGGACGCTCCAGTCTGAGTGCTGTGATGTGGGTGGTGCTGTGCTGCCCTCGGGTGTCCTCACTCCTAGTCTCAGGCTTGGATCTCTTCTGGTATGGTATCCCAATATTCAGATAGAGGTGCTCTCTCTCTCTAACTCCATTGGTGCCAAGACGAAGAATTTTCCCGAGCAGTTTATTAAAAATTATTTCTCCACTCCTCCTACTTCACAGTGCATATTAGGATCTGTAGTGCAATGAGTCTATTTGTCCTGTTATATGGCTGCTGGCTCAAACTACAACTCCCAGGATTCTCAGTGTTCGGCATAGAATTCTATGGGCTTGTTTAGCTTTAGTTCTCCCCCCTGCTGGCTGGAAGAGAATGGTGCAGCAGAACATCAGTATCTCACTCGATAGAAGAATAAAAATAAATGTCTCCTTCTCCATATTGCTGTAGTCCAGTGCCAGGCTACAACTATTCTCTGTAAATAGTCAGAACAAGTATAACTGCTTGCAGGCAGCAATGTACCATGGGATATGTAGTCCTTAGAAATCAAGCATAAACAGCAAAGGAGAAGCTGTAAAGAATGCAGGAAATCCAGGAAGTTGTGGAAAGAGAGGGCCAGCAGACAGGCAGCAATCACAACATGAAAGGATATTTTTCATATAATATTATATTGGATTGCCAAAATAACTATTGTTTGTATTGTTATTACAATGCTTATGTTAAAAAATGAAAGTGTATACTGTGACCATAGAAATATATATAGGCGCAAACACTAGTATTAGAAATGATTCCCCACAGATAAGTCCCAAAGTCCATAAAAGTCCATAGTAGTGATGGAGGTAAAAAAGTTCAAACACAAAGGGCTGCCACCATATGGGAAAAGAAGTCGGGTTCCAGAAAGTCAGAGAAAACAAAAAGAGAAGCGCCTCTAAGTGTAGAATTAAACACAATTTAAAGCGGGGTGCCCATTTAAAAATAATAAAATAAAAGTCAGCAGCTACAAATACTGCAGCTGGTGACTTTTAATAATTGGACACATACCTGTCCCAGCATCCAGCGATGCAGGGGATCGAAGCCTCGCTCTTCTCCCCCTCCGTTCGGCAGCGCCGGCATTGTAAGTGTGGGTGCCCGGCTGTGGCTTCACAGCTGGGCACCCATTGCACATGCGTGAGTGGCGCCGCGCACCGTGAGTGGCCGAGCAATCATCTGGGACCTGTCACGTGTCCCAGATGATTGACAGGAGGGAGGGGGCAGAGCTGAGCCCTTCCTGCGCCGAGGGAAAAGGATGTCACCAGCCCAGGCACTGAAGGAGGCAGACTACGAGGGACCCCCTAGCAACACCCAATTAGAGGTGAGTTAAAAAAAATTCCAAATGTTATTTTTAATTTTTTTTTAGGAATATTAATAATTTTTTGGTGTATGCAACCCCACTTTAATAGCACATACAATGGGAAACTCACATAGGTGGGATAAAAACAGGCACATCAGTGGATATGGTCCCAAAAGAGATCATCGGCAGACAGTGAGCTCCTGCAGTTCCATCACTGTAAAGGACTTGCACTCACTGTCCATCAACTTGAAAAAGGAGCACAGCTGCCATACCATCCGCAGCACGCATGCTCATGAAACGCGTCACATCCCGGGGACGTCATCCTTCCGCTGATGTGCCTATTTTTATCCCACTTATTTGAGCTGCCCGTTGTGCTATTACATTTTGTTTAATTATACACTTAGAGGTGCCTCTCTCTTTGTTTTCTAGATTTCTTTTAAGTCTGCTCTTAGACTTTGGGGAATGTTTAATAGCATGGTCAATTGTTCTCAGGGCAAGAGCTCTGCAGAGTGCTAAAATGTACCTAAACACCAAAATAAGAATTTATATATTGCAGCTTATCAGTCCTTAAACGTGTTGACTGCTTTCTTTTTTACTTTTTAAACTAAGCACATTTTCAAGTACAGAAAATACCTGTTGATCTTGCCAGACATGCCGTGTCTATATCACTACCTGTGAACCTGAAAGAAAGAACATTATCTTTCTTGTGTAAACTACCAGTCCTATTAGTCCATCATGTAATGCAGATGAACAGATACAGTATGTCTGAAGTCCAGCCTAGACAACTAGTAATGAGCGAACTGAGTAAAGTATAACTTCCTGCACCTTCGCTGAAGTTCACAAGTACTAACCTTCATTAATGTTGAGCCTTGGTATATTTTTATGGCATTGGATCCCTCTAAAAATGTATAAAAGACCCATTAATCAGGCATGAAGCCTGACTGGCAAAGAAAGCTCCCCAAATCATACCAGGCCACATGCCTATAACATTGCAAACTTACCTTCTCCATATTAAAAAGACCAGAGCCCCAACCCCATCTGCAGGAAGTGAATGACTTATCTAAATCTTCCTCAGAGCAAAGATGCCCCTCGAATAACCAAAATTATATTTGGTCAAAACTGTGATCCAGGATTCCAAGGGCTATTGTTTACATTCCAGCAGTGCCAGGAATTGGTTATTCGTGACCAGAGTAACAGTGGGGCAGTATCATCAATCAGTGGGTCAACCTTGTCTTTTCGTGCTCAACATTTTTGACAAGATTCTACATGGCTGGAAAAAATGATTGATGATGGATTGATTTTGGGTGGCATTGTTTATTTTTACAGTTTTGTAATAATATCCTGGGGTCCCTTTGTTCTAAAGGGGGCTACTGGATTTAAAAAAGTCAGGCCCGCAGACCCCCACAAGACAAGGTAAAGGGTGTTTTATGGCCCTTTATGGGGACCTCATGACTTTTCTTTATTCTTAAAGGCCTCAAACATCATTAAAAAATAATGTGGGGTACCCCTAAGGTCCGTATAAAATCTTTATGAAGGCATGACGCCTGGTTGGACAGAAAAGAGGGGTTAGTGAATGTGCGCCTTCTCCCTCCTGAACCATACCAGGCCACATGCTTTCAACACTGGCAGCAGGGCCTTGTTGGTAGAATTGTTGGTAGGGCTACAGATTGTACAGTCTGAAACAGTATGTAGTAGGCTTTAAAGCTGAACCCTGAACACAACAACTTTCATTTAAATCGTAACTCCACATTTGTTGAGAAAAAGCATTTCCCTCTGGGTCTATGTACATTGTAAGTATTATAACAAGCTTTGCTGCAGATTCCTGCCTTTTGCTATTCTGAAGAAATCCCTGTGTGTTTCTCTCTGCCTCTGTACTAAGTGGGTCTAATGGGAGTAGTTTCATAATTAACTGTCAGGTGTGCAGCTGCAGGGCACTAATGAGGAAATCTGCTGGGCCTGCATCCCTTTAGACGTGTTCCTATTGAATCTATCTCTCCAAAAATGATATTTTTGTTGCAGGGGATGCCTGAAATCTGACTTGTACCTTAGGCAGACTTCTGGGAAAATTGGTGAGCCAATCACACAAGCAGGAAATTATGTTTCTGGGGAGTGGTCAGTACACATTCTGTGTACAGAACAACCCCTATGTAGCCATATTGCAATGCATTCTCAGAAAATTACAGCGGCTGCAGATTGAAAAGGAAAGGTAACATTCAATGACAATATGATTAGTGTCGCAAGAAAGTGGAGTTACCCTTTAAATATATTATAGTTATGGTGACATCATCACTGTGCTGTGCATATTCTATGAAGAGAGCAAAGATGTGGGGGGGGGGGGACCCAACACACTCTTTTGCGCAATTTTCAATTTCTTAAGCTCACAAATGTGTAAAAGAAGTGACTGACCCTTTTCAAAAATTGTGCCACACCAAAATGCATGGTACTTTGTTACAAAGCATTTTGGTGCATGTGAATGTGCCCACATTAGCAGGGTGTGTGGGGGTGCCATTAAGAATGAATGGCATCGTCACACATTTGCAAAAGGGCTGTGCATTTTTATGCACTGCGGGAATACGTGCTATTTTTAGTGCGTTCCTGCAATGCACAAATGTAAACCTAACCTTAGCTAGGTACATGGGATTGAAAAATGGCTGGTTCAACAGGGATCATCCGAAATGTGATCTGTGTGTAGCCCTACCAGTTCGACATTGTGAATTGTTTTGTGATGGTCCACAGCTATCATATGGTACCTGGGCCAATCACAGCACCCTGTACCATGTGATAGCTGTGAACCAGTCGCAGCATCACAATATTAATAACCGCTGTTATGAAAGAAACCAAACATGACAGTTCAAAACATTGATGCTAACTGTAACAGCAAACTAAGTTTGCCCCCACCCAAGAAATTCAGTGTCACTGTGGTGACACTGAACCACTCCGATGACAGGATGTAAAAAAGAAAGAAAATGTAAAAAAACTAAAAGATATGTTAAAAATTAAATAAAAAATAATTAAATATTTTTTTTTAACATGCTGTCCCCAGTCAGTATTCCGATCACCGCCACACCAGTCATTTGATGACACTAAACTGCACTGCTGACCGTATGTAAAAAAAAATTGAAAAAAAAAACAATGCCAATCAAAACAAATCAATGTTATTGAATTTCTTTGTTTTCCAAAAAATTGTGACAAAAAAAATGACAACTTCAAAAAACATGCCCTGCCTCTTTCCAAATATGTTGGACTGTCTAGTTTCCAAAAGGGGTTATTTGGGGGGGTATTTGTACTGTTCTCTCATTTTTGGGCCTTAAGAAATGAGATAGGCTGTCAGTATATTAGGACTGATCAATTTTCAAATATATACACCATCGTTTTTAGACGCTATAATTTTCACACAAATCAATTAATATAAACTTGTTGACTTAAAGAAATTGATTTCATTGGGTATGTAAAAAATAAGTAAAAAAATTAAGTAGAAAATACCGGTTTAACAAAATTGAGTAGAAACTTTTTAGTTTATATAGCAAACAATAAAAAAAACGCAGTGGTGATTAAATGCCATCAAAATAGCTCTATATGTGTGAAAAAAAATTACATAAATGTAATTTGCATACGGTGCTGCATGACTGCACAATTGCCATTTAAAGTAGCACAGTGCTGAATAGCAAAACATGCCCTGGTAATGAAAGGGGTAAAACCTTCTGGAGGTCAAGTGGTTAAAGGAAGTAAATGTGTGGGAATTTTCACAAAGTATTTCTCCTATAGCCAAAAACAGGAAGTGAGAGGAAAGCCTTCCAAATGAGGAAATCTCTGGTAGTGACCAAAACTGGAGGCCCCACTTGATGATTTCCTCTGTATTCCAGTTCTGGGGACAACCAGAATTTGGGATTTTCTTTTACTTTGGATTATAATGGTAAACAGAACAAATAAAGAGGGGGAATCTCCCTAATGGGGGCAGAGACAGCAATAAAAACCTGAGAGGTGTTCTAATACCTCTTTACGCTATCCAAAACAAAAACAAAAAAATACTTTTTGCCTTTATTCATACTGTAAGTTATGCCAGCACTATCCTCTGCATGAGAATATTTTTCTATGTATTTATAGTGCACGTTCACAGCCAGAGAAAGTACTGGCCTTCAGGAAGCTTTGCTAGGCCTCAGCAATGGTATGTTTCCTGCTCACAGTAGAAGGAATTTCACTAAGGATAAGATAATTCTGTCTTCTGAGAGTGTTAGCTGAATGTGATTGATGTTCTGGGGTCTAGGATTGTGACAGTACAACTTGTCATGATTACAGAGGTTTGTTTACACAAAGCTACCACAATCTAGTCCATTGTGTCTAATGGCGGCTATTGGCAGGCAGATATCTACCCAAGAAGCATCATCAGGGAGGCATCAGACCATCATAAATTGACATTGCGTACACACGATTGGAATTTTGGTCAGAAAAAGCTCTGATGGTTTTATCCGACAGAATTCTGACGGGATTCCGCTCAAGCTGTCTTGCATACACACAGTCACAAAAAAGTTCTCTGAACTTTCGACCATCAAGAACATGGTGATGTTCAACACTACGACGAGCCAAGAAAATTAAGTTCAATGCTTCCAAGCATGCCTCGAATTGTTTCCGAGCATTCGTGGAATTTTTGCCCGTTGGAATTTGTATAGACGATTGGAAATTCCGATCAGAACTTTTTCCGACCGAAAAATTTTGAACATGCTCTCAATCTTTTGCTGGCCGAAATTCCGCCGGCAAAAGTCCGATGGAGCATACAAATGATCGCATTTTCCAACCAAAAGCTCTCATCGGACTTTTGATGGTGGAATTTCCAATCGTGTGTACGGGCTATTAGAGTAGTGAGATCTGCTTTGATTTTGACCCTCAGTGGATGGGTTCTCAGGATCACAGCATTGTAAAGCAGAACTAGGAAAGTGCAGAAATCTCTTTACTTTCACATTCATACTGTCATTGCTGAATAGTTGACAGTGGAAAGTCTACCTTTTTGTACCTGTTCTTTAAATCTTTGAAACCTTTGCATCAGCGCACATTCCAAACTGCGCCCCCACAAGATGTATGAGAATTTTGTGTCATTGAAAATCTCCCCACAAAAACACTGAGCTCTAATCTGCTGCTTACCCCTAAGCATACATTTGTCCTCCTCCAAGTACCAATCTGCCCCCTGCTTAAATTCCCTGCCTCAGCACAAATCTTTGCCCCCCTCCTCCCCCAGATCCCCCCCCCCCCGCAGCTCAAATGCTCCACCAAAAAAAGAAAACATTCACCCTTCCTAGCACAAATCCTCTACTTCTAAAATTTCCCCTCCTAATACACATTCTCTCCACCAACTTCAAATATCCCACTCCCAGGAGAAATTCCCCCCAAAATCCCCCTCCTAGCACAAATCTTCTTCCCCCTACACAAATCCCCCTAAATCACCACTCAAGTTTCCTCTCCTAGAACAATACTTACCCCATACTGTCCCCCAAATTCGCCCCCCAACACAAATTCCCTCCCCCCAATCTCCTTGTGGTACCCCCTGCAGCTCACATGATCCCACCCTGCCCAGGGCACTCACCCCTCCTGCCCACCCCCCCCCCCCTGTACCAGCCCCTCTTTTGCATTACCTCTTGGATCTGTGATGGTCAACTTACTCAATATAGGATACTTTGGCTGCTTCTATATTTTTGCCCCCTGCAACCACCATAAAAACTAGAAATACATTTCTTTATTAGCTTGAGTAAGCACCTAAACACAGACTATTGGATAGGCCTAGGGGATGCATAAAATGTGCCAAAGGGCCACAAGCTACAGCTGGGGCATTGGGCTCTAGAGGATTTGGCATAAAAGCACTTAAAGTCCTTGCCTTGCCTAATTTTAAAGATTTAAATATAGCCATCCAGCAAAAAAAAAAAAAAAGTACACACCACGAGATGCCTGCTGTAACCTTTTATTTCCAAAAATGCTTCTCTCTGAATTGGTTTCACTTTGGTACCGACTGACTTCATTTGGTACATGGCAAAGATACTCCAGTGTTCCATGACACTTCCTCAGCGGCCAGTAAAAGCACTCTCATTGGACAAGGGGGTGTAAGTTGGTGGAGTGTAGCCATCAGATCAGATTCCAGCAGTGCTGGGACAAGGTCATCCGCCCCCCCCTTCATTATGTGGGAGCTTAGGAGATGCTACCCGCTTCATCCATCTGCTTGCCAAAATGCCTTGTATCAGAATGAGCTCACTGGCGCCCCCATCCATAGAGTAAACGGCTGCACCCAGGGCAGCCGGCCCTCCCGCCCACCCTGTGTCCCAGCCCTGGACCCCAGTAAAAAAATGAAACTGAATGAGAGAGGGACACAGAATATGCTATTCTGAGGAAGAGACGTGATCACCCTGTGACGTCACACGTATGGGAGGGGCCAGGATGGTGGAGGAGACAGTCACTTGCTCTCTGAGCTAGCTGCTGATTCACACAAGCTTGCAAACCATTTGGAGAGGATTTTAACATTGTATGTTTTCTATAGCCTGGTGCGCTGCAAGCACCCATAAAGTGAGAATACCCTGATGTTTATTTACAATAAATTTCTATATTTAAAGGATAATGCACCGTTTTTGTATTTTAAATTGAGGATATCATCTTTGGAATACACCTGGGGGAGCCTGTAAATTCTGCTACTTAGAACCCAGAGGTGGGTCAGCTGCTGTTGTGGACCAAACTTAATTATGCGGTCACACAATTGGAGGTGAGCACGGGGGGGGGGAGTGTGAATTCACGGTTAGGGCCAGTTCACACCAGATGCAGTACCATGCAGTTCCATTTTTTCTGCACCAATACAGTCAGTTCCGGTCAGTTTCTGCACTAGAAACTGACCGGGAAACTGACTGCATGGTGTGAACTAGAGCCATTGGAATACATGGAAAACACTGTGCATGCATTTTTAGTGCAGAAAAAAAGCACACAGAACTGTACGGAACTGCATTTGGTGTGAACTGGCCCTTAATATTATTTGGATCATCATCACAGAGTTACTTTATGGGATATTATATCATATATATTTTCACTGTGGACTTGCTGAAAATACGTTTTGAATATATACTGTATTTTTTTCACTGTGGGCTTAAGAATCTTTGATATTTTGATGTTTACTTCAATATTTTTACATTTCTTTTACTGGGCACTTGCTTGCTTATATTATATATATAATCTTTCACTGTGGACTTGCTAAAAATAAGTTTTGAATATATATTTTTTCTCACTGTGGACTTGCTGAAATTAAGAATTGTTGATATTTTGATGTTTACTTCAATTTTATTATATTTCTTTCACTGTGCACTTGTTTGACAACAAGTATTTAATTTATATATCTTTTCACCTTTTATATTCTTTGTTTGGGAATTCAAGTTGCTCCAACATTCACTCGCACAGCATTTGTTTATTTTTAACATTTTATACACAGATTATGGGAGTGTGAATATGCTAAGTGGCTGTGGGTTGGTTCTCTTATGTTTAAAACATTCTTTGGACACTCTTCATTGGTAGCTCGCAAGACATCTATATCACAGGAAATAAAGGTAAATCTCCCCAAGGACAAAGGTGGCAAAAAACTGAGTTCTAGCCCTCCCTTACTCTAATCCAAAAAGGTTTTGCCTATAGTTCTACTTTAACCTCCCTGGCGGTACGATTATTTCGGATTTTAGGTGCTAAAAGCGGTACCATTATTTTGCATGAAAATTTGGCGTTTTATATTGTAGTCCTGCAATTCTTAGGAATAACTCACTTAAATCTGTCCAAACCAGAGTCTAGCAGACATCCCGGGTATGATAAAGTTTGAAAAATTAAATCATAAATTATAATATAATAAATAATTATAAATAATTGTACCAAATAATAATATAACAATAATAAAAATGATTCAATAATGTAATCAAATCAAAAACACTGAAATTTGCTCAGTTGCAGAATTGTCACTGTCATTACTTTTCAGTATTTGATGACGGATCTCCCCACAAATCGCTATCGCTCAATTCTGTGAGTGATTCCAATTTATTATCGCTGTTTTCTAGCTGGTCTAAAATCATTTTTGATGTACAGTGACAGTTTTGGTTGCTATGGGCAATCTCCAGTTTCCAGGCATAAAGAACAGTTTTTATTATATAAATAATCTGTAATCTGTAAGATTACATTATACTGTATGTTTACTGTTTGTTTCACTTTTTGAATTTGACGCCGATCTCCGTGCCCGTGCGTCGCAACGCTCGCAGGGCACGGAGATCGGCGGTGTGATGCATCGAGCGAGACACGGCTCGCTCGTACAGCGGGGAGACAACGCTGGATCCGAAGGAGAAGGTAAGTAAACCTCCTCCTGGATCCAGCGACGCTGTCCCGAGTCTCGGGGATACCGCTTTTGGTATGAAAAATCCACCCCGAGTCAGACTCGGGAATACCGTCAGGGGGGTTAAGATTTACTGCACCTGGACACCACATAGAATGTTTAAAATGGCTGTACAAGCAATGCATTTTGTTGTTACAGTATATTATCATAATAAAGTGTTTTTTAAAGCAGACGTTTTTTTACTTTAAAGTGATTGTAAACCCTTACAAACCACTTTGACCTACAGGTAAGCCTAGATTAAGGCTTACCTGTAGGTCCAAGAAATATCTCCTAAACCTACACGGTTTAGGAGATATTTGCCGAAAGACAGGCACCGTTGTCTACGGGGCATGCGCTGTAGACAGCGGCGTGCAGGTGCACTGAGCGCGCCGCAGTTAACAGCGATATGCCGCGAGTGACGTCATCGCGGCTCCGAATGACAGCGCCGGAGCAGTGAGACCCACCAAGAAGATAGAGGCTCCAGACTACAGGGGACAGCGGTGACATCGCTGGCTCCTGTGTCAGGTAAGTGACACATAATGGACTACTATGAGATGCATAGTAGCCCATTATGCTTTACCTTTGCAGGGAATCAATGAGGAAGTAAACCCATCAGGGTTTTCTTCCTCTTTAATATATTCTATGCCTTAAGGTAAAAAAAACTTCTGCGTGCAGCATCCCCCCCCTCCCCTTATACTTACCTGAGCCCCATCTCTATCCAGCAATGTGCATGAGAGCAGCGACTCTCCTGGGTCTCTCTCTCCTCATTGGCTCGCACAGCAGCAGGAGCCATTGGATCCTGCTGCGGTCAATCACAGCCAGTGAGCCAATTATGAGAGAGAGCGGGGGAGGGCTGAGCCATGCTCCATGTGAATAGACATGTCCATTCACATCAGTACAGCTTAGAAGCGGGCCTGCTCGAGTGCCCACCATGGCAAGAGGATTGCTATTGGGGACAGTCGGCAGGGGGAACAGCCAGGACCACTGGTGGGAGACCCAAAAAGAAGAGGATCAGAACTGCTCTGTGCAAAACCATTGCACAGAGCAGGTAAGTATAACACGTTTGTTTGTCTTTTTTTACATCCGTTCTAATTTGGATACTGGCAGACTTGGCTAAAATATGTCAGATGAACTAACCACAGCCTGTCTAATCTCCATGTCATTGGTGACAGAGTGACTTTAAAATTTGTGGTTAAAGGAACTTCTACAAAATGTATTTTGTATATATAGAATAGGAGGGTAAGGCAGTAGCCTTGTACAGAAATAACAATTAATTTGAAAGTGATGATACAATCATGTGGACTTTGAGTTACCAGTGTGCTGATTCACTCCCGTTCAATGCACAGACTCTGCTCAAATGTTGGGGTGTTTCCATAATTAATGGCCTTTTTCCTGCTGCCTCAGATGAATGCTCTATTATCTGCCGGTTGTGGTTACAACAAACATACAGCAACTATGCCGCTTATCTGAGGAGTCCTTGGCTTTTTTATGACCATTTTTCTTAATAAGGTTAAATCACTGAATCTTAACTATCCTATTTAAAGTTTAACTTCTCTTTTTCGCAAAAAATGCATTTTCAGAATAGGTTTATTAGTTATTATAGGTAATAAAGCTATAAATCAGAATAGGTTACCTATTTATTACAGGGGTTTATGCACATATAACCAATAGTCTACAAATAAGAACTCAAGCCAATCTTGTATATACAATAACCTCAAATCCTTGTGTAAATTATGGTGTATTCATAATTCTAGCAGTTAGGCACATGCAAATTTGAATTTACACTTTCTGTGTCATGTCACCCTTCAAGAGACTATAAAGCTAAAAAAAAAGTGCTCCCATGATACAGCTGGGTACTTCCCTGATCTGCTCCTTTTTGAACTGCACTGACAATTTCGGAAATTTACAGCCCGGTGATTGTGGTGCCACCATTTGCATCAGTCTGGCACATGCACACATGTACCAAAGGGATCTGTCTGAGCGTTAAGACCTGGAAGAGCCCTGCCATTCATCTGCTTGCAGGTGGTGTGCAGCTTCAATAATTCAAGCAGTCAGGTGCAGTGAAAAACTTGTATTGAAGTAATGCAGCAACAATTTAAAACAAACCTAGTGGGATGGCATCAGCCAGGTTAACTGCGTCATTTAAGGGATCAGAATGCAGCCTGGCCGTCTCATCTCCAAGCAGGGAAAAGCCCAGAGAAGATGCAACCCTATGCTTTCCCTCTTCATCAGGAACCTTTCCCTACCGCTAGTGCTGCCCCTACAAGGTGGGGTACCTTTCCTTACACTACCAACAAAAAGCATGCCAAACCAGGGATCCGGGGTCTTAACTAAGCTCTGCCTGCCCCAAGATGACTGCCAGGGTCACATCTCACATTGGATGGAGGCTTCCAACTGGAAAACATCCCCAGTGTCCCAGGAAACATAGAGGAAACCTGTTGCTCTTCACTTCCTCTCCAACTAAAGGTTGCTACGGGTGAGCAATACCTGCAGTGGAGAAAGTAGACCAGCACCTACCTACGTGCACATGTGCCAAGCTGTGCTGGTACATGCTTGCGTAAGGAAACTCAGGAGCCTGGCAGAGCATTTAAGACAAGGGTCTCCAAACTATGGCCCTACAGTTGTTCAGGAACTACAATTCCCATTATTCCTAGTCTGTGAACGTCAGAGTTTTACAATGCCTTCATGGGATGTCTAGATCTGCAACAGCTGGAGGGCCGTAATTTGGAAAGCATATCTGTTCACGTGTGCACAGCGTCATTCTCACCTAGGTGAGAGAAAGGAGTAAGTGCTTCCCTGCAGCACAAAAAAATAGCAATATCCAATTGTGGTAGAAAGGTGCAATCGAGCTACAATACAGTGTCACTGTAAGCTGATCACCCCTGTAATGGGAGTATAAGCAGGAGTATGATGGTGCTGGAAAAATTGGATTGTTTTTATTGCTGTCTGTGTCACTGTTTGGGTGATCAAGTCTAATTATCCTGGTGTCCATTTTCTCTGAAACGGAAAGTGAGGGGAGATCTAAAATTTTGAGTTGGGGTGAAGAGATCTTCCAGTGGGACATGTGATCTGATGATGTCTAAAAAACAGGTTTCCTTCATTATGGAGAAATTTCCTCTTACCTCCTGTTGTGTCTATAGAAAGTGATAGAGATATCTATTGAATGGGATCCAGATGACAAAAAAACTAACAGGGGTTTTAAACATTCCTCATTCCACAGAAAATGGGAAAAAAAAGGGTTTAGGCTTTAGATATTTACATATCATTGAAAGCCTCACTCCAGGCTGCTGTTAAATTTACCCTTTGCAGTGGGGTAAAACTAGGGATGGACTGACCACTCATGGGGCCTGGAAAATAGGAGATCATGGGACCCTCAGGTTTAAAGATGGCCGCTGTATTGGGAAGGGGGGGAGTCCAGGCAGCAAGATAAATCTGGATCAGTGCAGCGGGTTGGGGAAATAACTGGAAAATTTATTTTGGCTCCACTTCAGCCGAAATATCTTTCTGCTCCACTTCCCCCAAAGAAACCATCTATTGCTTACCTCTTCCCACCTTTTTACTTCCCTCTGTGCCTACCTCTTTATTACTCACCTCTGTGCCCCCTGTCCATAGCTATGCCCCCCCCATTCACAACTCACCTTTTGTCCACCAGACCACAGCTCACCTCTTTGCCCCCAGTCCACAGCTCCCCTTTTCTCCTCCAGTCCACAGCTCACCTCTTTTCTCCTCCAGTCCACAGCTCCCCTTTTCTCCTTCAGTCCACAGCTCACCTCTTTTCTCCTCCAGTCCACAGCTCCCCTTTTCTCCTCCAGTCCACAGTTCCCCCTTTCTCCTTCAGTCCACAGCTCCCCCTTTCTCCTTCAGTCCACAACTCCCATCTTTTTCAGTAGTCCGCAGCTCCCCTCTTGTCCCCTAAACCACAGCTTCCCTCCTGTCCACCAGTACACGGCTTCCCTCTTGTCCGCCAGTCCACAGCTACCCTCTTGTCCCCCAATCCACAGCTTCCGCCTTGTCCATCAGTCTGCAGCTTCCTTCTTGTCCCGCAGTCCACAGCTCCCCTCCTGTCCACCAGTACACAGCTTCCCTCTTGTCCGCCAGTCCACAGCTACCCTCTTGTCCCCCAATCCACAGCTTCCGCCTTGTCCATCAGTCTGCAGCTTCCTTCTTGTCCCCCAGTCCACGGCTCCCCTCTTGTCCACCAGTCCACAGCTCTCCTTCCATCAGTCCACCAGTCTATAGCTCCTCTTTTTCTCCCCCCTCCACAGCTCCCCTTTTCTCCCCCAGTCCACAGCTCTCCTCTTGTCCACCAGGTCCACAGCTCTCCTCTTGTCCACCAGGTCCACAGCTCTCCTCTTGTCCACCAGGTCCACAGCTCTCCTCTTATCCACCAGTCCATAGCTCTCCTCTTGTCCACCAGTCCATATCTCCCAGTTTCTCCTCTCTTCACAGCTCCCCTTTTCTCCCCCATCCACAGCTCCCCTTTCTCTGCTCCAGTCCACAGCTGCCCTCTTGTCCACAGCTCCCCTTTTCTCACTCAATGCACAGTTCCCCTTTTCTTACCCAATCCACAGCTCCCCTTTTCTCCCTCAGTCCACAGCTCCCCTCTTGTCCACCAGTCCATGGCTCAACTTTTCTCCCCCAGTCCACAGTTCCCCTCTTGTCCCCCAAACTACGGCTCCCCTCTTGTCCACCAGTCCACAGATCTCCTCTTGTTCACCAATCCACAGCTCTCCTCTTGTCCACCAGTCCACAGCTCCCCGTTTCTTCCCCCTCCACAGCTCCCCAGCTGTGCTCTGTGCACAGCTGTCCTCTTGTCCACTGGTCCACAGCTCTCCTCTTGTTCACCAGTCCACAGCTCCCCCCTTGTCCACCAGTTCAGCTGCTGTGATACATGTCTGACAGGTAAGGAGAGAAAAGCAGAGGGATCAAAAAGATGGGGTGGTTATGGCGTTGGAACCCAGGGCACCTGTAAACAAATGCCCTACACAAGCCCTGGGTGCCTGAAGTTAGCATACAGAAGCCAGGAAGTGAGCAATGCAAAAATGTCCTCTACCGCTGTCTGTGCTTAGTGACAGTTTGCACAGAGCTGCCAGATGTTCTGGCTGTTCTGGCTGAAAAAAAGTCCTTTCCCCACCCACTACCCTGATCCCCCTGCCCTGCTCATGGGGCCCCCTACTGGCCCCGGGCCCATAGGCAGTGCCTGAGTGTTTGAATGGTCAGTCCACCCCTGCACCCTTATGCATCTTGCAAACCCACATGTTAACCAAAACAAAGCCCTTGGGTGCAGTGAGCATAAGCAATGCACAAAATATACCCATGACCCATAACAATCAATATTCACATGTTTTTTTTACCTAACTTATTATGTTTTTGTAGGGGTAAGTGCACTTTGTAAATCATTTTTTTTTTTTATTACCTTAACTATGTACATGCTAATGAAACATTTCATAGCAGAGGGCAGGAGGAGTTATTGTTTCCTTTCTAAGCATCTTGGAAGTCCTGGAAGCATTGGACATGTATTTACATCTGTTTGTGGCCAAGTATTCTACTTTGAAGAACACAATATTGCACATTGACCTGCTGCTGTGCTGCACACAAGGCAGGTCAGGGTGGTGGTGGATAGCTCTGAGATGATGTCTCTGATCCGAGATTACTCCACTCTGCACTACAGCCTCCAGCAATCTCATCGGCTGTCCCCTGTGGCAGTGATGCGTGACCCCACCCTTCAGCTGAATTCCCCAGGGGGAGAGGTAGCCGGAGTGCCTGTCACTGCCATCATTCCCATATGGCTCTTTGATCGCGGACAGCACCTGAGTCCTCTGACCCCTCTCACAGCCACATCCACCACCGTCAAGGATTCTATTGTTCCCTGCCTCCTCTATTCTGCAGCATAATTTGTGGGCACATCCAGGGTTGGACTGAGCCTCTCATGGGGCCACTTCCGACCCCGGGCCCTCAGGCAATGGCAGAGCATCCAAATGGTCAGTCCACCCCTGGGTACAACCCACACTGCATGGGTTAAATGCATGTGTGGGTTGGATTGAAAGGAATAAATACAAATACTTACCTTATTTCTGATCCCATATCTGATGTTCTGAGATATGAGCAGGCTCTTGATGTCCTCCCATACAATGCAGGACTGCTAGTGAGCAGCAACCGGCTCATAACAAAGTGAAGCAGCTTTAAGGGACTAGCTGCATGCAGAGGAGAAAGTCGGGGAAGTTTATTATTATTACTATTATAATAATATATTTACTAATGTTAGGAGCATAAGGATTATTGGCGGAGACAGAGATACAGGCATGGAGCTGACAGGCAGGGAGGAGGGGGTGAGGGTGAGAGAGGAGAGCTAAAAGCAGGGCTGCGGATGATGGGGGGCAAACACTGACCACGGTGGTCAGGGCTCAGCAGCCCTATTGTGGTCAGTACAGAGAGGGGGAAGTGGCAGGCTCAGGGAGGTTTTTTTTACAGTTTAGAGAGGGGCAGATTACACAGCACAAGCACAAGCACTGTGCTGTCTAGACTGCTTTAAAGTCGCTGTAACCCCCATATAAAAAAAAAAGAAAAACCTGCAAGACAGAGGCATAATGAGCTAGTATGCACCGCATACTACCCCCATATAAAATACTTACCTTAGATCAAAGCTATTACAGCAGTCTCTGTACACCGCTGTGACCGACGACATGTCTCCCGGGGCTATTTCTGGGTTTGCGGGCTCCGGTGCTATGATTGGCCTGACCTGCGATGAAGTCACTCCCGCGCATGTGCGCCTGAGCCGTTGGTCATGGCACAGGCCCTTTCGAAATGGCACGATCGAGCCGTTTCTTCAGTGCGCATGCGCCGATGATGTCGGAGAAGTAGTATATGGTAAATATCTCCTAAACCATGCAGATTTAGGATATATTTACAGCACAGTATTATAGGCTTACCTATAGGTACAAGTGGTGTAACAGGGTTTACAACCACTTTAAGGGACCAGGATCTGTAATTTCCCTAAGAGCAGCCTTAAAGTATGCATGTGGACTTAGTGTCTTTTCTATGTTTATTATAAATATACAGATAATTAAGGCCTTGTATAGCAAGAGTTTTTCCCTCTAATGATATCTGGGAAGTATGCCTCACATCATTATATGTAGAACAAGCACCTGTGATGGATAAAATAGGTGGAGGTCAATTGATGGATTGAACAGCAATGATTCTTGCGGAGAGGCTGACCCTTGGTCCACAGGATAAGATATTTCCTTTAGGCTCTGATAAGCAGCACCTGCCTCCAATGTTCCTCCTATTTCTCTCCATGCTGCAGAAATTCTTCATTAAACAGCTTCAGTGAGTGTACTTGTCATGTCAGCTGAGGAGGTTATCTATATTTTGACACTTCATAGATATCATTCTTGTAGATCTAAAGCCAAGTATTAATGTCAGGACGTTTCATAGAACACAGACCAATGTGCCAAGCAGAAGTAAATGAGATGTTTCTGAGATGTCACAGTTACATGTGATGCTGAAATAGTGGGGTCGATTTACTAAAATAAAATAGTCTGTGCACTTTGCAAGTGCAGTTTCACCTGAGCTTAGTAAATGAGGGAAAACTCTACTGACTTACATAATCCAATCATTCTTTTTTTATTATCCTTGCATGTAAATGGGTATTGTTTGCAAAGTGATGTTTCACCTCATTTACTACACCTGTACAACTGTACTTGCAGAGTGTAACTGTACCTAAAAGGTGGACAATCTGTTTGCCTTTAGTAAATCAACCAAAGTGGGCATACAAGTCTAATAGAGACAAAAAGAGAAGAAAACACTGCTAAGTGTAGTAAATTAAAAGCAGTTTAATTAAGCCCCCATAATGGGCTACTCACAAGATATTAGTGATAAACTAATAATACTACTACTATTAATATCTTGTGAGTAGCCCATTACGGGGGCTTTTTTAAACTGCTATTAGTTTACTACACTTAGTGGCGATTTCTTCTTCTCTTTTTGTCTGCTACATGTACAGAGTGAGCTACGCCCTGGAATCCAAGCTGACACAAGTGTATGGACTTTATTTTGTGTGTTTCTATGCCTTTGTGCCTATAACCTAATTTATTGTATGTATAATAGAGAGATATAGACTAATACAGAGAAAACGACATAGTTTAAATAATGTACATACGGTAAGCATCAGATTATCATACATCAATGCCATTATCTGGATTTTTTTTACAGTTGAAAACATAATGAAAACAGCAAATATACTTGGAAAACTTCTCTAATATACTGTTATCAAGATAGTTCCAGGTCCATTACTCAAAAGAAATGGTAAAGAAGCAAGTCCTCTGTGGACCATGACAGCCAACCAACTAGAAGTAAGTCGAAGTAACCTCAATATTAGCTTAGTACAGGATTCCTACTGTATATATTGTGATCTCAAATCTTACATTTATAAGAGCTAAAATTAGAAAACAAACCATTTCTGCCCTAATAAGATGTGTAAACTTGTTAACATAGACCTACAACAAAAATTTGAGGGGATTGAGTAATTAGAACTGCTGCTGTCAAGTTTTTATTGCTGCATGGTTTCCATTGGAACCACTCGCACCAGGACAGAAATATAAGGAACATTTCAATTGTTTCATTTATTACCAGACTATTCCCATTGTGGGCACCAGTTGCAGTGCCAACTATTAAAACATTTCCCCACATTTTTGTAAGAGATTTATTGTCAATTTCTGTTGTGTTTCTAGGACAGGAAGTGAGGGAAAATTCCCCTAGTGGGGACACAGATATCAGTTATAACACGCAGATGTTCTAAGTCCTAACCCTTTTTCCACTCTATCCACAATAGTAAAAATCTGGCTGCAGCTTCACTTATTTTTTTTATTTTAATGATAAAAAAAAAATGAAATAGAAAGAGATTGAGCGAAAAAAAAATGATTATAAGTAGTCCAGCATTTACTTCATAGTGAAAGTATTTTGCATCATCAACACCCTTCCTGGCCTCTAAATATTTTGCAACAACTTTATTCGCTCCAGATAAGCATTGATTTCACGTTTGTGAAATTCAGCAACTATTTTTACACTTCATTACTGCTGTATTGAATTAAAACGTGCTGAAAGTAATATTAAAGAAAGCACACAGTTCATTCTTGGAGTACTGAATAGCAGATTTCCATTGATGTTTTTCATTGCACTCAACATACCTACCCCAAAAAGCAACCAAAGTCTAGAATCCCCCTCTTTCATTGTTTTACAAACTTCTTATGACAACTCTTATGACAAATGAACTGCCAGCACTTCTAATGTTTTTCCCCAAAATTGCACCAAGGATGAATATTGCAGAACTGGTTACTGCACCACGTGTCAGTGTCAATTATGTATTTTCTTCAATAATTGGGTCATAGTGCACAGAAACTGTAATATTAATGGAACTTCTGGAAGTTGTAATCTTCAAGGTGTTGTAAACCCTCGCCGTTTTTCACCTTAATGCATTCTATGCATTAAGGTGGAAAATCTTCTGTGCTTCAGCAGCGCCCCCGAGCCCCCCCCCCCTTATATTTACCTGAGCCCCGTGATTCCCACAACGGGAATGAGCACACCAGCTCTATCCAGTGTCTTGTGTCCTGATTGGATAGATTGATAGCAGCACAGCCATTGGTTCCCATTGCTGTCAATCACATCCAATGACTCAAGCTCCAGGTGACGGAGCAGACTATTTAGGACTTACTATGTGTATACAAAGAATGATCCTCACATCTTTAGGACAGGAATCATTAGTTATAGCTCAGAAATCTTAACTTAGAGTTATTGTATATATCATTGTTCCGGTAATGTAAACACCCGAGGTAAAGGACAGGAGTAGTAGCTCATGTTAAAATGGGGTGCAGGGAAGTGGTATCCCCCCCCCAAGCTACTACAGGTAGAAAACCGTTTGTTTTTTTACTATTATTATTCATTGGAAATTCCATCATTGGATATCCCATTTAATGCTAAAGTGCAAACATTCAAAATGGATCTTACCTCTTCAAGTGAAAGAATAGAATTCAAAGCATAAAGATGAAAACAGGACAGTCTTTGCCATAGTCTGTTGATCAAGACTAAAAGAATTAGAACACATATCTGGTGTAGATTAAAACCTGACAGGGGTACTTGCCTTCCTCTACTCGACTAAAAAAAAATTTTTTTTTTATTTCTGTCTGTGTTCCTGTTGGAAAGTCCCCCTTATGTTCTGTCTGGTAAAACGTTGTCAGCAGGACAGGAAGTAAGGGGGAAATCTAATGGAGCCTCCAATAGCAGTAAAAACCCGACAAGTTATAACCCTTCTCGACTCCATCCAAAACCAAGAAAGAAAAGTTTTGGCTCAACACACGGACTGAGTATATTGATGCAACAATCAGTGTTTGACTTCCCTTGTATAATCAATTAATAAAATAACTATTGTACTTTGTGTATTTTACTAACACTCTGGCAAACTACTGATTATGCATGTTGTACTATACCCCCTGCAAAGTACAAGCCCAAAGCTCACCTCACATATTACAATCTCTTTTAATCTTGATTCACATCTACGGGTGTTCATGCATTTCTGTGCCTTTTCAGCACATTACTGAATGTGTGTAGGGCAGCCCATTCATTTTAATGGGCAGCCCTATGCATGAGAAACTCGGGAAAAAAAACTTTTCTCTAAAAACATGTTGAACCGTGTTGTGAAAACTGCTAAATGGCAGAGCACTTCTGTGCCTGTTGGGAAAGATCACAATTTTACAGATATGAACCTTGCTTTAGATCTACCAATAACTATGTAGTTCAAGGGCCTGCCTGATTGGATACAGATTGATTAAATAGTTTAGGTAGTTCCTTATAGTACAACGTTTTGGTAAGTCCATTCTTGGTGGTACAGAGAATACGATTGTATGATAAAATTCTATCATGTGTAGTGTGCCTCCCTGGAGAAGAGACGCTTGAGAGCAGGTAGGATAGCGATATAAAAATATATACAATGGTAATCCATGTGTGGGTAGGAAACTATTCAGTCTCAGGGTGTATAAGAGAACATGGGGCCACACAATGAGATTGGAAGAGAAGTGGTTTAACCTTAAGCTGCGTAGGGAGTTTTTCACTGTCAGGGAGGTAAGGATGTGGAACTCTCTTCCACAATCAGTGGTGTCTGCAGGAAGTATGGATAGTTTCAAAAGACTCTTGGACGTGCATCTTATCAAACACAATATACAGGGATATGGGAAATAATTATCTACACGAATACACACACACACACACACACCAACATAGGTTGAACTGGATGGTCTATTGTCTTTATTCAACCTTACTAACTTTGTAATGATGTAACACTTTTGGAAACCTCACATCATGGTAAAAAGGACACTTGACCATGCATGTGATACAAGCTCTGTCGAAAATTGGCCATATTTGTATAGACTGTGGCCCTTTTCATGACATGTGTCTAACGGGGCCCACAAACTGAATGCGGGGAGGTATGGTTCTAGCTTTAGGTTAAATGTGAAAATTCTCCTTTAATTTTCTATAGAATTTAAGTTCAAGTATGTTATCATGGGCCCCTGACTACCACAGCCTACGGCCAAGAACAACTGTGCAGTCTGCCAAACAGAGATGTCACAGATCCATCATGATATTATAATATTATATCTGGATTGGCAATTTTGGCATTTTTCAGAAGGAGCAAGTTTCTTTTACAGTAAACTAATTAGAGACTATGACGCTGCTCTTAGCCTTGAAGTCATTTACTAAAAAAAAAAAGGTTTTGCTAATACATAAACACTCTTTTTTTTTGGCTTAGGCACAGGTACTGTACACATGGGTTGGTTTGCTTTATATAACAGATCTGCTTTTTCAGGGCCATTCCAGGCCCTGCAAATGTTGTGACCTTGTAGTATTTTGTATTGTTTTCTGGATTCAGTTACATTATCTGTGTTAAATCTGAATTCAAAAAGTCACATTTACCGCCTCCAATGCCACTGTTGTGCCCAGTCTGGCAGCAGCCCCATACACAATGTAACATGGCACGTTGCAGACCGAGAACAAATAGCAAGCAGTAGATACAATGAGTGTATGGAACAATAGTGTTTTTGTAGTGGCATAATGATAAGTTTCGATTCCAATGCTCTTTGATACCAAGTTTCAAAGAGCATTGGCAGTAGCAGAGACGCTATACAAGTTACAGGCCTAATGTTGAAAAAAAAGATTGTATATATACTGTACAAGAGTGACCTCTATGGATTGCCAATAAATGTGCTCTGAAAATCTCAACACTGTTACAATGTTTCTAAATGTATCTTATGATCAAGGTTATTGAATGATTTTTTTTTTACTTTTTTTCCCCCTAAAATCATTGGCTAACATTATAAGAAATATTTTAGGGTTTGCGTTTAGGTTTTATTGTGTATATTGAAATTGCCAAAGCACTTCTTTACTTTCACACCCTAAATAAACACTGTTTTACCTTTACTTATATTATTTGTGAAATATTTTGTAAGTGTGTAAAAATAGTATGCATTTTCTTAACCTACCATGATAACAGCATTTCACGACATAACCATTTGACTATTTACTGTGTTCATTTGGCATCTCTGGTAGCTGCAGAAGCAATTTAAAGTGGAACTGTGGGCAGGCTATGAATACTTACTTTTTTTTTTATTATGTGTATCTGATGGATGTAGGGGTTCGGCCTGTGTTATGCTGGTGGGTGTATTTGGCCACGCAGTATACAGACATGTAAAATGTCAGCAGCCATATACCATTCAAGAGGCACAAGAAAGAGGCAATATTTCACATGTAAAAGTTATGCAAACTGCAATTGTATTAAATCTGTTTTGTTATCTCTGAGTGTGTATATCATTGTGTACATGAAACACAAGACACATGCTTCTAGGCATAGGATTGTTAATGTTATCAAGGTTATTGAAGTGTTATATTCACTTGTAACAGTGGAAATAAAGTTGAGAAAGAACCACAGCACGGCAGAATAAAACTCTCATTTTATCATCTTTCTACAATTTTTGTCTCTCATTCACTCCCGTTTGAGACCGGTGACACCCCCATGTGGGTCAAGGACACATGTCAAAAGGTATTTACCTCCGAGTAAATTACACCATGTTCACGTGTCATGCTATGTATAAAGGGATAGATATACAAAAGGAGTATAGCCCTGTTCACTTAGCAAAGTGAACATTTTCTAAGTAAATTAGATATAGATATGTTCATGTCAACCAACAAATTAAATGCTAAAATTCCCTTTTTTTTTATTTTTATCTCTTTTACACATGATTAGGTATTGGACATGAACACAGATTCACCTTCTTTACAAACATTCTCTCTGCAAAGTGAACATCCACTTTGCAAAATAAACAGTTTATAGTCCTTAGTAAATCAGTCCACTATGTATGGCTTGGAAGTTGTGTTATGGCATATGTCCTATTGTTAAGATAAAGTGCATGTTCTAATTACTGACTAGTAGACATATAGTGAAGGAAGCTGGTATTTAATCACAATAGGTAGTGACTGTGGGTGGTCAGTGTCCTGGAATCCTGGATACAAACAAGGAGAGGCAAAACATTATTTAGTGCAGATTTATCAGTTTGAGGCAGATCTAAGAGAAGATGCAAATCACAGTACTTAGTGACTGGACGCATTATCTACAAAGGGCAGAGGAAGTTGATGCTGGCCAATGGTCAGTAGGTCAGCACTCTTTATCTTCTTTGCATGAGTCTCCATATCATAGAAAAGAAGAACTGAAGTATGTTTTTACAATGAAAATGATTTTTCTGGTACAATAATTTTTATTGAAATAGGTATAACATCTAGACAGACGTTCACCCGCACAGGGGTGCACAATGAATTTTTTTTTAAGCAGTCCTTTCCAAAAAAACAGGGTTTGAAAGACAATAAATTAACAGTTTCATAAGGCCCCCTTCACACTGGGGTGCTTTGCAGGTGCTACAGCGCTAAAAATAGCGCCTGCAAAGCGCCCTGAAGCAGCCGCTGCTGTCTCTCCAATGTGAAAGCCCGAGGTCTTTCACACTAGAGTGGTGCACTTGCAGGACAGTCAAAAAAGTCCTGCAAGCCGCATCTTTGGAGCACTATTTACCGCTCCTAAAGCACCCCTTCCCATAGAAAACAATGGAGCAGTGCTACAAACCTGCCTGCAAAGCGCCACTGCAGCTTTTTTGGCTGCTAGCGTCGGTTAAAACTGCCCCGGTAATGGCCAAATAGCGCCGCTAAAACGACGGTAAAGCACCGCTAAATATAGCGCAGCTTTTCCACCAGCGCCCGCAACGCCCCAGTGTGAAAGTAGCCTTAGAAAGGGGAAAATGTGCCTGATTCCTATACATATTAGTGCACTGATAACTTAGCTTTTAAAAGAGAATGAATATCCTTTTCATATCTTTTCTGGTTAACATGTGAAAAATACCAGAGTGATATAAATATTTGTATCAATAACAGCCAATGTTTAAAAAAATATTTTATATCCACTTCAATACCAGCCACTTGATGGGCACTGATTGGCAATCTTGTGGGCACCGATTTCCACTTTTATGGGCACTGGCAGGCTTTTATTATGGGGCACAGGCTGGCAGCTGATGAGCACATCTGATGGGGGCTGCACTGATAATCATTGTGCTGCTTATCCGCGCAGACCCCCCTCTGACAGAGAGAGGCGCCGATCGGCTCTCCCTGTCAGCGTGAACCAAGGAAATCCGTTTACCGGCACTTCTTGGTTCACGTGATGGTCACAGGTGATCATGTGGTAAGAAGCCTCTGTCAGAGGCCCCATACCACAATCAGAGTTGCAGCATGTATATATATATATATATATATATTAAGGCCCCTTTCACACCGAGGTGGTTTTCAGGCGCTACAGCGCTAAAAATAGCACCTGTTTAGCGCCTGAAAAAAACAGCCCCTTTCACACCAGTGTGAAAGCCTGGAGCGGTGCGCTGGCAGGACGGAGAAAAAAGCAATTTAGTAAAAAAACGCATAATTTTTTACTTTTTGTTATAATAAATATCCCCCAAAAATATATAAAAAAACATTTTTTTCCCTTAGTTTAGGCCGATACGTATTCTTCTACATATTTTTTGGTTAAAAAAATCGCAATAAGCGATTATTGATTGGTTTGCGCAAAAGTTATAGCGTTTAAAAAATAGGGAATAGTTTTGTGGCATTTTTATTAATAATTTTTTTTTTTTTACTAGTAATGGCGGCGATCAGCGATTTTTATTGTGAATGCGACATTATGGCAGACACAGCAGACATTTTTGACACATTTTTGGGACCATTGTCATTTATACAGCAATCAGTGCTATACAAATGCACTGATTCCTGTGTAAATGACACTGGCAGCGAAGGGGTTAACCAGGGGGTGGCAGTGTAGGGATTAAGTGTTCCTAGGGGCGTGTTACTAACTGTGGGGGGCTGGGCTTTGTGTTAGTGAACACTGATCTCTACTCCAATCACATGGAGCAGAGATCAGTGTCACTTGTTGCTAGGCAGAACGGGGAGATGCTGTTTACAACGGCATCTTCCCGTTCAGCCTCTCGTGAGACGATCACGGGTATCCCCACAGCGGTTGAGTCTGCGGGACCCGCGACTGGACTCAGGGGGGTCCTGACCGGCACGCGAGCGCGCCGTCGGCGGCACGCACGCGACGGCAGGGAGGCATATAGAAATGGACGTACCTGTACGCCAATATGCCTGCCCGTGCCATTCTGCCAATGTACATCGGCGTGCGCCGGTCGGGAAATGGTTAAAAAACTAATTTCTTCCTCCGTTTAGGCCAATATGTATATTTCTACATATTTTTGGTAAAATAAAATCACAATAAGGGTATATTGATCGGTTTGTGCAAAAGTTATAGGGGCTATATTTATGGCATTTTTGTAATAAATATTTTTTTTTTACTAGTAATGGCAGTGATCTGTGATTTTTATCAGGACTGTGACATTGCGGGGGACAAATCAGACACTTTTGACACTTTATTGGTACCATTGACATTTATACAGTGATCAAAATGTAAATGGGAAGGGGTTAACAGTAGGGAGTGATCAAGGGGTTAACTGTGTCCTAGGAAGTGATTCTAACTGTGGGGGAATGGGACTGCCTGGGTGAGGAGACCAATCATTGTTCATACTTAGTATGAACAACAGATCAGTCTCCTCTCCCCTGACAGCACAGAGATCTGTCTGTTTACATTGACAGATCACCATTCTGTCTCTGTGTGGAGTGTTTGCGAGTGCCCAGTGCATCGGCTCCGGTGGTACTCGCTCCCTAGTGGTCTAAAAGCGAGCCGATGTATAGCTACGTTAGTTCGCCCAGGGGAGCCAGCCTGCCACAGTATAGCTGTGGCGGCTGGTTGGGAAGTGGTTAAAGAACACAACACACAGGAATATGGGAAACTATTATGGACACTGACACACGTACACCTACACAGGTTGAATTGGATGGACTATTGTCATTATTCAACCTTACCTACTATGTAACTATGTTTACCAATTACTAACAATACAGACCTGATCGTGGATGTGGAAATACGGGGTAACTTAGGAAGCATCCACCACGGGTTGATTTCGTTTAAGTATAATTCACAGAAATAAGAAGCACAATGGTAATACAAGGACACTGAATTTCAAGAGAGCCAACTTCCCTAAATTGTGCTCCTTGCTCGACGATATTAAATGGGAAAAAATCCTAGGAACTAAGAACACAGAGAAAAAATGTAAGTGCTTTAAGAGCATACTAAATAAAGATATTGGCCAGTGCATTCCAACAGAAAAAAAGTTTAAAAGGGCTAAAATAAATCCTGGGTGGCTAAATTCTACCGTAAAAATGCATATAAAAGCAAAAGAAAAGGCCTTCAGCACTTCCCGCTTGCTATATAGCAGAATGACGGACAGAAAGTGGTTGCATTATCCTGACTGGGCATCATATGACGTCCAGCAGGATAAGCCGCTCGTGCACGCCCCCCAGCACACCTCATTCTACACACCACATTTTCGATCTAGGTAAAGGGCCTCTGGCATAGGCTCTTTACCACATGATCAGCTGTGTCCAATCACAGCTGATCACAGTCGTAACTAGGAAGTGCCGTTTATCTGCTTTCCACCATACGCGCTGCGAAGGCACGGATAGAGGAGAGCCAATCGGCAGCTCTCCTAATGGGGGGGTCTGGGCTGATAATCAGCACATTGATTATCAGTGTAGACCCATCAGCAATGCCCAACGGTGCCCACCAGTGATGCCCATCAGCGCCCTAGGGGGATCGGTGCCCATGTGTCCTGCATTAGCGGCCGCCACTGATATAAAGAATGCAATAAGAAGTGTAAAAGCACAATCAGGGAAGCTAAAATAGAACACGAAAGGCACATAGCGAAGTAGAGTAAAAAAAAAAACAAGTCTTAAAATACAAAAACAGTAAGAAAGTGAGACCAGAACCTATTGGCCCCATAAAGGATTACAAAGGGAATTTTGTTACAAAAGGCAAAGAGAAGGCAAAAGTTTTAAATGCATTCTTCTCCTCATAGTAACCCAAACTGTAATGCTAATAAAATGCCACAGAATGTACCCTCATGGCTAACAGAAGACAGAATCAGAAAAAGATTTGAAAAAAGTGACATAAAGAAGTCACCAGTACCAGATGGCTTACATCCGAGGGTCCTTAAAGTGGAGTTCCACCCAAAAGTGGAACTTCCGCTTTAAGCACTCCTTGCTCCCTGACATGCCACATTTTTTTTAGGGGGGGAGTGTGTACCCTTTCTTTGTGGGACCCCTGTCCCACTTCCTGCTTCCTATCTTCGGCCACCTAGGCGATTCCTCCACTCGCCCTAGGCGACCCCCCCTGCCAACAATCTTCTGGGGCACAACCGGTACCAGAAGATCGGCTGGCAAAAAGGAGAGTGCAGCACAACTCGCGCATGCGCAGTGCGTACCTGGCCATGAAGCCGTAAGATGTCACGGCCGGGAGCCCACATGCTACCATGATGGCACCGAGGAGAGGAGGAGGAGAGGAGTTAGGCTCCTGGCGGCCACATCGTTGGGATGTGGGGCAGGTAAGTGTCGGTTTATTAAAGGTCAGCAGCTATGCTTTTTGTAGCTGCTGATTTTTAATGAACTAAAAAATGGGTGGAAATCCCCTTTAAGGAATTCAGTCAGATGATAACTAGACCATTGTTCATTTCACATTACAGGGCTTAGCCTCTCCTCCACATTACAATGCTCAGCCCCCCCCCCCCGCATCACATTACTCAGCCCCCCCCCCACATTAGTGTCATCAGCCACTCCCCCCCCCCATTACTGTCCTCAACCCCTCCACCCAACATAACTTCACTCAGCCCCCCCAATTACTGTTTTCAGCTCCTCCATTACCCCCCCCCATTATAATGTTCTCAGCCCCCTCCTTTCATGTCCCCCCCTCCCGACTGTCCTAACACAGACAGGATGGAGGGCAGGAGGGCGGGAGATGCAAGACAGTGATTGGTTGCTGGGACTTTCCTGCATCCTAGAAACCAATCATCTACTATTTACCTTGAGTAGCTCCCGTCCTCCATCCAGAACTGTCCTGCTATCGCTATCGGCTCTGTGAGGATGATAGCAATGACAGGTGAGTAATGAACTGGCTCCTAAATGGCGGAACTACAGTGGTCCATATGTGACAGTGACTGGGTCTGGATCCGGATCGCAGCACATTATTTAGTGATAATCTCTAATAGTATACTGCGCTATTAACCTTTAAATTGAACAGATGCAAGCAATACAACCTGACATACCATTGTGCAATAATAGAAAAAGGTTAAAAGAATGCTGCGCTATATATGGTGATATCAAATGACTTATACCAAAATTGCAATAATGAAAAAAATCGTGTATCCAAACAAATAATATATCATACAATCATATCCAAATAGGAATATCTACACCTAAACACTGAATGTGAATTAAAATAATGAGAAAATTACATTTGTGACAACAACAAGGAAATCCTTAAAGGTGGGAGCCACAGGTATATTAAACCTCAATATTGATAGAAGAGAACCTAACCAATCCAACCCTGATGTGTAAGCCACCACTAAGCCCCCGTTCACACCTAGGCGAATTAGATGTAAATTTCCCTCCATCTAATTCGCATAGCAGGAGAATGTGACTGGCTCCCTATGGAGCCGGTTCACATATATTCGGGGCGGCTGCGGAGCGCACTGCACAAAAATGCTGTGCGTCTTTAGCTCAGTTTCAGGCCCGAATTCAGGCATAGAATTGGCCCTGATTCGTCGCTGAAACGGGAAACAGGGACGCAAAGTGCTCCTGTGCGACCTGCAGCATGCTATATTGTGAACTCGGACTAATACAAAGGTTTAAATGCGCTTACCAGATTGTGTGGACTTAAATGCTGTTAACATTAAGTCAAATAGACAGGTCCACCATTCAATTCCACATCAATCAGAGTAAACTTCTCTTTCATTCAGTAGGACAATCATCATAAAAGCAAAGAAAATCTCCACATAGAGTAAAAACATTTACATAATATTAAATAAATAGTACACTTACTGTATATCCAACAGGAAATAATCAGGCATGTCATCATAAAATCCAGTAAAACGCTGTAGTAGAACGTAGAGGTTAGATGATCATCAACCCGACATGTTTCGTCTGAAAAGACATCATCTGGGGCCTTCTCCAAATGATGTATTTTCAGACGAAACATGATTAGTTGACGCTCATCTAACCAGCGTTTTTTTAACAAGCCATACTTCTCTTTTAAGTGTGTATCTAAAATTGCATACAAATTCCTATCTAGCAGAAACATCACTCACATTTACTGCAAGATCCTAAAAAAAACACATCTGAAGTGTTTACCAAGAGGCTAGAAATATTATATTGGTTTTATATACAGTGGGGAAAATAATTATTTGATCCCCTGCAGATTTTGTAAGTTTGCCCACTTACAAAGAAATGAAGGGTCTATAATTGGTATCATAGGTGTATTTTAAATAATAGACAGAATATCAACCAAAAATCCAGAAAAAAACACACAATGCATATGTTATAAATTGAGTTGCAGTTCATTGTGTAAAATAAATATTTGATCGCCTACCAACCAACAAAAATTCTGGCTCCCACAGACTGGCTACGGTATGTGCTCATGTGGTACACAGATTAGTCCTATCAATTTAAGAAGGTGCTCCTAACGGTAACTCGATATGTGTATAAAAGACACCTGTCCACAGAATCTCTTTCTTCCATTCAAAACCCACCATCATGGAGCTGTCAAAGGATGTCAGGGACACGATTGTAGACCTACACAAGGCTGGAATGGACTACAAGACCATCAGCAAGAAGCTGGGTGAGAAGGAGAGAACTGTTGGAGCAATTATTCACAAATGGAAGAAATATAAAATAACCATCAATCGGTGTAGAACTCCATGCAAATTTTGCCTTATGGGGTAAGGATGATCATGAGAAAAGTGAGGGATCAGCCCAGAACTACACAGGAAGAGCTTGTGAATGATCTCAAGGCAGTTGGAACCACAGTCACAAAACAAACCATTGGTAACAAAATACGCTGTCATAGATTGAAATCCTGCAGCACTCGCAAGGTCCCTCCCCTCAAGAAGGCACATGTACAGGCCCATCTGAAGTTTGCCAATTAACATCTAAATGATTCAGAGAAGGATTGGGAGAAAGTGCTGTGGTCAGATGAGACCAAAATTTAGCTCTTTGGCATGAACTCAACTCGCCATTATTTAGAGGGAAAAAAATGCTGACTATGACCCTAAGAACACCATCCCTACAGTCAAGCACAGAGATGGAAACAAAATGCTTTGAGGCTGTTTCTCTGCTAAAGGTACAGGCCGACTTTCCACATTGAGGGGCCAATGGACGGGGCCAAGTATTGCAAAATCTTCGATGAGAACCTTCTTCCCTCAGCCAGAACACTGAAGATGGGTCGTGGATGGAACTTCCAGCATGACAATGACCCAAACATACCGCCAAGGCAACAAAGGAGTGGCTCAAGAAGAAGAACATTAAGGTCATGGAGTGGCCTTAATGGAGTGGATTTCTTATAGGAAATTTATGGAGGGAGCTCAAATTTTGAGTTGCCAAGCAACAGCCAAGAAAGTGATTGTAAAGTCTCATTTAAAAAACAAAAACAGAAAAAAAACAGTTGGTTCTGCACAGAGCAGCCCGGATCCTCCTCTTCTCGGGTCCCTTTGCTGCTCCTGGCCCCTCCCTCCTGTTGAGTGCTTCCTCTGCCAGCAGCTCTCTATGGGGACACCCGAGCCATTAGAGCTTTGTGTATCCATTCAGACATGCAGCCCCCGACTGGCTCTGCCCCTTTATACCCTGATTGGCTGACTGACTTTTATTGACAGCTGCGGGAGACAATCTGAAGGAGTGTCCCGGGTGGCTTGGACACTCGTGGACATCGCTGGAGAGAGAAGGGGCTCAGGTAAGTAATTAGGGGGGTTCTGGGGAGGCTGCTACACACAGAAGGTTTTTTATCTTAATGCATAGAATGCATTAACCCCTTCCCACCGACCGTATGCACATATGCGGCCTCAGCTTAGGGGTTATACTGGCATGATGCCGGCAGCTGCAGGCATCATTTCGGTACTGTTTTTTTAGAGCGGGCTGTCAACTCTTCAGGGATAACAATCGATGGGGCTAAAAGCCTCTCGGCTGTTATCCCGAAAGAGAGAAAGGGGACTCCCCCCCTCCCACCACCTTCCTCCGCTCTTGCCGGACCTCCCGTCCCACCGGGAGACCCGATCCACGATCCGGCACTTCCGCCGGCTAGAGTGAGACTGGAAGGAAGCTGGAAATGGCTTTGATCCAGTCTCCTTTCTGTAAAGGTTTACTTGGCTGCCAAAGTCACTGTTTTAAAAAAAAATACAGTATTCAGAATCACCGTTTTTGGTGATCTGAATACTTTGAAGTCCAAAGGAGGGATTTGGGGTCTTTTAGACGCCCGATCCATCTATGAAGAGTACCTGTCACCACCTATTATTGTCACAAGGGATGTTTACATTCCTTGTGACCGAAATAAAAGTGACAATGTAAAAAAAAAAGGAAGAAAAACGTTTTTTAAAGCGCCCCCATCCCCGTGAGCTTGCGCAGCAAAGAAAATGCACACGTAAGTTGCGCCAGCATATGTAAACGGTGTTCAAATCACACATGTGAGCTATCATCATGATTGTCAGAGCAAAAGCAAGAATTCTATCACTAGACCTCCTCTGTATCTCTAACCTGGTAACTTTTTTTTTTAAAGCGCCGGCTATGGAGATTTTTAGGTACTATAGTTTGTCGCCATTCCACGAGTGTGTACCATTTCATAGCATGACATGTTATGTATCTATTTACTCGGAGTAACATCATCTTTCACATTATATAAAAAAATTGGGCTAACTTTACTGTTTCATTTTTTTTTAATTCATGAAAGTGTCTTTTTTCCCAAAAAAATGCATTTGAAAGTCCGTTACGCAAATACAGTGTGACATAAAATATTGCAACAATCACCATTTTATTCTCTAGATTCTCTGATAATATATATATATATATATATATATATATATATATATATATATATATATATATATACACACACACACATATAATGTTTGGGGGTTCTAAGCAATTTTCTAGCAAAAAATAGGGATTTTAACTTGTAAGCAACAAATATCTAAAAAAACTTCTGCCTTTACAACTCCTTTAAGGATTTAGAGAAGATCTGATCAAAGAATGGTTCAGAATACCCCCTGAGATGTGTGCAAACCTGGTAACCATCTACAGAAAACATCTTACATCTATGCTTGCCAACAAGGGCTTCTCCACTAAGTACTAAGTCATGTTTTGCTTGGGGATCAAATACTTATTTTAATCAGTAAACTGCAACTAAATTCATAACATTTGTATCCTTTGTTTTTTCTGGATTTTTGGTTGATATTCTGTCTCTATCATTTAAAATACGCCTATGGTAAAAATTATAGACCCTTCATTTATTTGTAAGTGGGCAAACTTACAACATTTGCAGGGGGATCAAATAATTATTTTCCCCACTGTATGTACGGTACATCAAGAGGAAAAGTCATATGTTAAGATTCTCCAAAAATACACATTGATGATTTTACATAGACGTATCTGTGTATTGCTGTGCTGTAGGTATTCTGTAAAGGCATGCTTGGCTGAGAACCCTGCCTTTTAACCCTACCCATTTGACATATTCAAAAGTTGCAGAGCAGTGCAGATAGGACATTAAAGGTAGCCACTAATAATACCAGTGAGGAAACAAGTACTCAAATAGTAAAAAATATAAAATGTATTGAAAATTTTTTAAATGTGTAACAAAGACTATAAGACATTTAAAATAGGGCTAAGCCTAACTTTTAGAAAACTGCAGCCAGTCAAAATGAGCCATGTGCCAGAGCTGACCAATCAGAATCACTCTGATCCTTCCCAGAAGCCCCAGAAGAGAGGGAATTTGAAATCTCGAGACTGCTACACTGGCTGCGTAGACACTGACAACTAATAACCCATGAAGGTAAGTTAAAGCTATTAAATCCTCTGCCTTTGTCGTTTTAACTTTGGATAGTAAAACATATTTTTTCTACCAGTCAATACTTTATACAGCCCACTTCCTGTTTCTTTTCTGGTAAAAAGCCTAGGCATATGACATCATGCACAGATCTCTCTCTCCCACTCTGGGGAGAGTTTGCCAGCAAGGGAGAGGATGTCATAAGAAGGCCAATGAGAGCTGCAGAGCTGGAGGTATTTCTGTGTAAATCCAGGAAGTGAACAAGCAGCAGCTTCAACTGCCCACAGTTAAAATGCATGCAACCAGACTTAGTGGAGGGAGATTTCTGCAGCATATTTGGTAAGTACAGAATCACAGTATATATATAAAATGATATGCAAAGTGGTTGGAGAGAAGCTTCAGAATGGCAAAGATGTTTTTATTACAAATAATGCCTCTTTCACCACTTCAGCCCCTGAAGAATTGTCCCCTTAATGACCAGAGCACTTTTTACAATTTGGCACTGTGCTGCTTTAACTGGTAATAGCGCAGTCATTCAATGCTGTACCCAAATGAAATTTGCATCCTTTTTTTCCACAAATAGAGCTTTCTTTTGGTGGTATTTGATCACCTGTGCAATCTTTATTTTTTGTGATATAAACAAAAAAAAGACCGAAAATTTTGAAAAAATATGATATTTTCTACTTTTTGTTATAAAGAAAATCCAATAAACTCAATTTTAGTCATACATTTAGGCCAAAATATATTCAGCCGCATGTCTTGGTTAAAAAAAATGTCAATATGTGTATATTTATTAGTTTGCGCAAACGTTATAGCGTCTACAAACTAGGGTACATTTTCTGGAATTTACACAGCTTTTAGTTTATGACTGCCTTATCTCATTTCTTGAGGTGCTAAAATGGCAGGGCAGTATACCCCCCCCTCCTCAATGACCCCATTTTGGAAAGTAGACACCCCAATGAAATTGCTGAGAGGCATGTTGAGCCCATTGAATTTTTTTTTGTGATTAAAAAATTACAAAAAAAAAATAATTTACACAAAGTTGTTACTAAATTATATATTGCTCACACATGCCATGGATACTGTATATGTAGAATTAAACCCCAAAATACATTCTGCTGCTTCTCCTGAGTACAGGGATACCACATGTGTGAGACTTTTTGGGAACCTAGCTGTACACAGGACCCCGAAACCCAGGCACCACCTTCAGGCTTTCTAAGGGTGTAAAATGGTGATTTTACTCCTCACTACCTAACACAGTTATGGAGGCCCTGAAATGTCAAGATAATGTAATTTCACCGAAACTTGTGGCAAAATATAAAATATTCCATGGACTCAACATGCCTATCAACAAATAGCTTGGGGTGTCTACTTTCCAAAAAGGGGTCATTGGGGGGGGGGGGGGGGGGGTTGAACCTTCCTGGCATTTAATGCATAACATTAGAAACTTATGTCACACATCACCCACTCTTCTAACCACTTGAAAGCAAAGCCCTTTCTGACACTTTTCTTTTACATGAGAAAATATATTTATTTTTTTTGCTAGAAAATTACTTTGAACCCCCAAACATTATATATTTTTTTAATGCAAAGGCCCTACAGATTAAAATGGTGGGTGTTGCAACTTTTTTTCTTCACACAGTATTTGCACAGCGATTTTTCAAATGCAATTTCCTTGGAAAAATAACACTTTTTTTCATTTTAATGCACTAAAACACATTATATTGCCCAAATGTTTGGTGAAATAAAGAAAAAGGATTCTATGCTGAGTACATAGATACCAAACACGACATGCTTTAAAATTGCACACAAACATGCAGAGGCAATAAACGACACAAATTTTTAAAAGCCTTTACAGCTTACCACTTTAGATATACTGAGGAGGTCTACTACTAAAATTACTGCCCTTGATCTGATGTTCGCGGCGATACCTCACATGCATGGTGCAACTGCTGTTTACATGTGACACGAGACTGACCCTTGTGTTCGCCTTTGCGTGTGAGCACGTAGGAACAGGGATGCTTTTTTTTTAAATTTATTTATTTTGTCTTTTTATTTTTACACTGTTCCTTTAATTTTTTCAGGGAATGTAAATATGCCCTATGATTGCAATAGGTAATGACAGGTACTCTTTTTTGAAAAAATTGGGGTCCCTAGACTCTAGATCTCACCTCTAAGCATCTGACCACACCAAGATCGGTGTGATGAAATGCTTTCCAAATTTCCCAATGGCACTGTTTATATCTGGCGAAACTCAAGTCATGAAGTGTTCGTAGCTTCCGGATCCTTAGGCCAAAGAGATGATTGGAGCCATTACGGTCTCATCAGCTCTATGGCCAGCTGGCGGAACCACTGGCTACATTCTCAGGTTCCCCAGTGGGACAGGAGGGCCCAAGAAAACCATGGAAGATGGTGGGAGGGGGAATGTTCTTTCCCAGTGCTTGTAAAAGCAGTCTAGTGGCTAAATAGCTGCTATGATTGCTTTTACATGAAAGCCGACCGCTGGCTGAAAAGAATGATACCAAGATGATATCTAAACCTGCAGGCATCATTCTAGTATAACCACTCAAACCCCAGCAACATACCAGTACGTTGCTGGTGCTTGTTGAGCATATATTGTGATGTTATTTTTTTCATGCAGCCTGTGGGCTGAACGATAAAAGAGATTGATCGGTGGGTATGCCCACCATTAGAATACCACCCTGCATCCACCCACTTCTAATGATAGGCATACATGCACCGTTTTTAACTGCGGTGGTGAAATCACCTCCTACAGTGCTGGAGTTGGTGATTTACTTATCATGGGAGCAAACGCTCTAAAACCGTGCTGCAGCTGAATGGCGTACCTGAAAAGCAAACAATGGTAACAATAAAACATTAACTCAGGCCATTCGAACTAAGGGAAACAGGCAGTGGAGCCTTGCAGCTTCACTGCCCATTTCCTACTGCGCATGCGCGAGTCGCGCAGCGCTTTGTGAATGGCTGACTGTGTTCTGGGACAAACACAGGTCCCAGAATGAAGGCTACTGCGGAATAGGAAGGGGCAGATTAGGACGATCTGCCTAGCAACATCCATTGCTGGTAAGTAAAAAAAATGTTTGTTTTTTTTCACATTTTTAGAAGCATTATTATGTCATTTTTTTTTTTTAGGGTGGACCTCCGCTTTAAGTACGACGCCAACATCTGGTCCTTGAAGTCCACCCCTCCCATGTTAAGGTTGTATTCGTGGACACAGAGGGGCTTCACAACAACACCAGTCGCCATTGGAATTTCGACTGTCGTATCTGTGTGAAGGGAGGACGGAATGAAAACATTCCAATTATCCCTCCACTTCACTGCGAGCAAATTATTACATCTCAAGCAGGCACTCTCCCCACATCTTAGTCGGGATTTTACAAGCCGTTGGGGGAAGCCCTGTTGATTAGATCGCACAGTGCTCCATGCGCCAATTCCACAATCAAAAAAGTGACTAAAAAGTATAATAGTTGTCCATGTACAAGTGGTACCTCTTAAGGGTGACACCAATTCCCAAACAAGCAGCAAGAAAATGTAATCAGGGACTCATCAACGCAGACAACTTGATTGGGAATAAACAAGGCTGCAGACTGTTGGTTGAAGTGGTTTACAAGGGGCCGAATTTTGTGGAGCCGATCGTATCCAGGGTCACCCTGAGGATGACAGAATTCATTATCATTGAAATGCATGAATCGCAAGATCTGCTTGTATCGCGTCCTGGTCATGGAAGCAGAGAACACGGACATATGGTGAAATGGGTCAATGGACCATAGGTCTTAAATTCGGAAACCGTAATAGGCTTTCAATCTCTGGCAAGGGTCAACTGGGGATTAGCGGTAATGAATTGACCAGCATACAAATTTGATTTGGTCCACAATAGATCTATAGACATCTTCCATGAAAAACAGTGAATAAAAATCAAGTGACGTAAAATCAACCGTTTCCATCTTAATTCCGGGTTGGCCAGTGAATGGGGGGAGTAGGGGTGCTGCAGAAGTGGTGGGCACCCAATCAGGGTTGGCATATGCAGCGGGAACAGCACTATGGGCTCGACGGGCCTGTCTTTGTCTTCTTGGTGGCTTTGGGTCACTACTTGTGCTAGCCACTGCACCAGTTTGAACTGCACTTATGGGACTCGCCACGTCACCACATAATACTGCAGTGCTGGTTTAACTACAACCAGGATGCTGCTGGTGCTTGCTAGTTTACCAGAAGGATGAGTGGCACTAGTACTGGCTCTCTGCTCCATACGAGAGCCCTGCGGTTCTTGTACCTCAACAACAGAAGAACGGGGTCAGGTATGCCTGTTCTTAGCAGGGACCACTACTTCATCATCAGATCTATCTGTCAGGGTGCCCCTGCTCTCTATGGGTTTGTATACTGAGCCTGAAAAGTGTGCCTATGTGTACTGTGTCAGTGTAGTGTTGGTGCAACTCACTGTTAATGTCCTCTCTCCTCGCTCTGGAACCGAAAAGGATTCCACGAGGGGAGATTACATCACTTCGCCTGCCTGTGTTTACAATTCAATCTCCCATTCGCAGAACCGATCACCAGGTCCAGACTAAAAATCATTGGCCTGGGCATGGAGACTGATCGGTTCTGAAACTAATCCGATCCCCCCCCCACAGACGGCCACATGCCAGACGTACAGCTGTGACGGCTCACCCAGGGGAGCCGACTGTGGCGGCTGGTCTCCAAATGGTTAAGTACACTTTAAATAAATATAAAAAATAATTGTCGTCCATGCATTCTGCTATTTTTCCACTAGATGGAACAATATGAAAGCATAGTGTTTACAGCAATAGAATCTTCCAAACATTGTCAAAGATTGTTAATCTACTATGTAGGTAAATGTGTTTTTAAAGTATGTATCAGCAGTGTAAATTTTGGCAGCAAATTTCTAAAATCTAATGGGTAGAGTTAAATTGTAATGCATTATTTAAGCATTTTGCTACAATTTCCAAACTCATTATATATTGCTGGAGTGAAAAATCGAATATGTTATTATTTATGGTATTGAGGTATGAGGTATGAACATGCACTACAGACCAGTGTTCATTTTGACGGCAAATTTCAATTTAGTTTTAGTTTTAGTCTTTTGACTAAAGTTACATTTTAGTTTTTGTCCCATTTTAGTCTTTTGACTTAGTTTTAGTTTTGGTCTTATTTTAGTAATCTCAATTGTTTTCGTTTTAGTCATATTTTAGTCAACTAAAATGGTATTAAAATAGTCAACTAAAATGTTTTGGTTGGTTTTAGTCGATGAAATTAACACTGTGTAACAGGAAAGAAAATGTACAGTCCAAAGTGCTCATCTACATACTTGTTCTGCTCCAGTTACTCAAAGTACTAAATGTAGCCATGCTTTGTTAAAATAAGCATTACAGTTTGTAATTGTTACAAGCGAGTTTGGCGCCCTCTAGTGTACTTGCTATTCTATGCATTGTTTAAGACTTTTGTTGGTTTCTTTAAAGCCACGCCATAAAGAATTGTGGGAGATACAGTTTAATGAGGAAGCGACTCATGTGCCTAATTCAGTCTGGGAACTACTGAACCACAATGCCCAGTTCACAGACCCACAAGGCCAAGCCACAGAAGAGCATGCTGGGTAAGCAAATAAAAGGGGCAGCGCAGCCATTTTTTGGTCTCTTGGGACACCATTCAAAGCCTGCCTGCAGCAAGGTCTGTGTGTGACCGACAGACTGTGGCCTGGAAGGGGCGGAGGAGAATCCTTGGCCTCTGAGCAGCTCCAGACCACAGTCAGCTGGACCAGCCTGCGGATGGTCCGGAGGATCCAAGATTTCTAAAGGTTTCCTGCATTACAGTTACATCAACCATCAGAAGAGCGGTGCGGTGTGGCGGCGCCAGCTTGGATCGGGACTGAGATACCAGGAAAGGAACCTTGCAAGCATCTGGGCCTGTTGTGGTGAGCGAGCACTTGCCAAGATCATAAAGACAGTATGGCAACTTCAAATTTCACTAGAGTTCTGCTATGATATCGCATAGAGTGTCCATTTATTGTTGTTAGCGTCCCTAAAAATACATGTTTAACCACTTCAATACCTGGCACTTAAACACCTTCCTGCCCAGACCAATTTTGAGCTTTCAGCGCTGTCACACGTTGAATGACAATTGCGCAGTCATGCTACACTGTACTCAAATGAATTTTTTATCATTTTTTTTCAGGTGGGCATGGATGGACACTGATAGGTGGCATGAATGGGCACTGATAGGCGGCATTGTATTATAATATACTGTACTAATGGATGCCAATCGGTGCCAAACAATAATGCATGCCAATCAGTGATGCCCATTGTGGACACTGATTGGCCTCCATTATGGGCACTGATTGGCATCCATTGTGGCACTGACTGCAATCCCTGGTGGTCTAGGGTGGCATACCTTGTCCTGGGCATCCCTGGTGGTCTGGTGGCGTCCCTGGTGGTCCAGTGTGGGCATCCTCGGGGGGGCTGTTCTGATAATCGATCAGCACAGGCCCCCCCTGTCAGAAGAGCAGCCGATCACCTGCTCTTCCTATTTACACTGTGATCAGCCGTGATTGGACACAGCTGATCACGTGGTAAAGAGTCTCCGTCGGAGACTCTTTACCGAGATCGTAGTTGCAGGGTGTCAGACTGACACCCCGCAACAACGATCACCGCGATGCGCGCCCCCGGGGGCGCGCAGCGGCTCATAATCCTGATCACGTCATATGACGTCTGATCAGGATTATGAAACCACTTTGCCACCATCATTTTGTTATAGGGTGGGCGGCAAGTGGTTAAATTAGCTTTGGAAGAATGCAGAAAGGCAACAAACACAAACTTTTTCTTGCTGATTTCCTGAGATTTGCATGTGCACCACTAGCATAGTTGCCAACATTCTAAAAAAAATTATAGGAACACTTTTTTGTCTGCAGGTGGAGTCTTATTTTAATTAGGGATGGGCATTGATTTGTCACCATGGCGTAGGTGGGGAGAAAAAAAATATGTGGGGAAAATGGGTGTGGTTTAAACAAAATATTGGGTGTAGCTTATGGTGGGTGTGATTTTTTATTTTTTTATTTGTTTTGCCATCTGTGTCCCATTGGAACAATTTCCCTTCATTTCCGGGCCCAGAACCAAAATAGAATGTGAGAGGGAATCTTGATGTCCTGGGAATAAAGTCCAATCCTTGGAGGCCCTACCTCACAATTTACAGAACTTAAAGGATCTGCTACTGGCATCTTGGTGCCAGATGCCACAGCTACCTTCAGAGGTCTAGTGGAGTTCATGCCCAGATGGATTATGGTGGGTGGTCATAATGTTATAGCTGATTGATGTACAGTATCTGACAAAAGTGAGTACACCCTTCACATTTTTGTAAATACTTTATTTTATCTTTTCATGTGACAACACTGAAGAAATGACAGTTTGCTACAATGTAAAGTAGGGAGTGTACAGCTTGTATAACAGTGTCAATTTGCTGTCCCCTCAAAATAACTCAACACACAGCCATTCTATAATATAATATACATATTATATATTATATTATAGAAAATCCATAGTTGCCATAGTTGCATCACCTGCGAGTAAAATCTAGCAGACTACTTAGAGTCACCTTCCACCCCACGCTTTGGTATTATATACCCTAAGTGAATATGTTAATGCTGATTAAGAGTAATGTATTTTATATATTTATTTTCCTGGCAGTTTTATGAATACAGCAGGATTTTCTATAATATAATTATCCATGTTTACTTATGTTTTGCATTGTCTAGCCCGGTTTTCTTTGCCCTCTGTGACCACTTTCCCATAGGGATCTGTGTTGTTTTGGGTTGGTGGTTATCATTGGGTGGACATGTTTGCAGGGTAAGCGTGTTTTATATGGTGTCCTGCCTGTGGTGCTTTCTCTAATAAAATATTGATCCATGAATGCGTTTTTACTTTTCTGTTTTGCTTATTGTGTGTTTTTTTTGTCTTTACATATGTGCAGTTTATCTTAATACTTACTTGATAGTTCACACTTCCCATGAAGAAGCACTTCAGCGAAACATGTCAGGCTAATGTGAAACAATATGTTTTCAAGTTTACCAGCTTGTTCAGACCACCACATCTGTAAACCACTGTAATATTTTTTACTCTGTAAATCTTTTTTAACTTTGAAACTTATTAAAAATTATAAAATGAATTATCCATTTTCTTTATTTCAAATTTCTTTGTATGCACCGTTAAAATCCCTTTTCTGTCTATCCCCATTCCCAATTAAATACATTTACGTTTTTGGTTGTAACTTGACAAAATGTGAAAAATTTCAACGGCTATGGATAATTTTTCAAGGCACTGTATGTGCAGAGGCGAAAATCCACTCAAAATAGATCAAAATTTTACAAAAAGACCACCACTTGAACTCCAAAGGGTGGGGGCCCTCATTACAGGGGCCTGTGGAGCCTTTAACCACTGGGCACTTAAACCCCCTTCCTAAGCAGACCAATTTTCAGCTTTCGGTGCTTTCACATTTTGAATGACAATTAATGCTGGGTTTTTAATTTTTTGTACTATAAAAGAAAAAAGACTGAAAATTCTGTTTAAAAAAATGCATTTTTCGTTTCTGCTATAAAATTTTGCAAATTAGTCTGTTTTTTTCATAGATTTGGGCCAAAATGTTTACTGCTACATATCTTTGGTAAAAAATAACCCAAATTGGTGTATATTATTTGGTCTTTGCAAAAGGTATACAGTCCACAAGCTATAGTGACAATCACTGAAAATTGATCTCACCTGATGTACTGAAGGCCTATCTCAATTATTGAGACCCTAACAAGTCAGAAAAGTACAAATATCCCACAAATTACCTCTTTTTGGAAAGAAAACATTCCAAGGTATTTAGTAAGAGGCATGGTGAGTTTTTTGAAGTTGTATTTTTTACCACAACTCTTTGCAAAATCAAGGTTTTTATTTAATTTTATTTTTTCTTCATAAAATTGTCATATTAGCAGGTTATTGCTCACACACAGCATATGCATACCACAAATTACACCCCAAAACACATTCTGCTACTCCTTCTGAGTATGGCGATACCACATGTGTGAGACTTTGACACAGCGTGGTCACATACAGAGGCCCAACATTGAAGGAGCACCTTCAGGCGTTCTAGGCGCATAAATTACACATATAATTTCTTGACTACCTTTTTGCCCTTTTAAAGGCCTGGAGCACCAAGACAGTGGAGCCGCCTCAAAAATGACCCCATTTTGTAAAAGAAAACACCCCAACTTATAATCTATGAGGCATAATGTGTCTTTTGAACATGTCATTTTTTTCTACAACTTTTTGGGAAATGTGGAAAGAAAATTAAAACATATTTTTTTTACACAAAGTTGTCCATTTATACAATATTTCTAACACATAGCATGTACATACCAAAAATTACACCCCAAAATAGATTCTCCTACTCCTCTTGAGTATAGCGATGCCACATATGGGAGACTTTTCCACAGTCTGGTCACATACAGAGGCCCAACATGCAGGGAGCAACATCAGGTGTTCTAGGGGGATACATTTCAAATCTAATTTGACTACCTATTACACTTTTGTGAGGCACTGTAGTGGCATGGATAAGAACTGATGTGGCATGGATGAGCATGAATGGGGATGGATGAGCCATGGATGGGGATGTCTAAGCATGGTTGAGCCATTAATGTGGATGGATGCATATGGATGGGATGGCTGATCATGAATGACTATGGCTGAGTACGGATGGGATAGCTGGGTATGGATGAGTACAGCTGAGTATGGCTGAGTACGGCTGGGTACGATTGTGTATGACTGGTTATGGCTGGGTATGACTGGGTATGGATGAGTACGACTGAGTGTGGCTGAGTATGACTGAGTATGGATGGATGGATGAGGCTGCAATGGGCACAGATCAGCGCTGTGGGCACTACAGATCCAGCATATGATCTTTCCTCTTGATGTACCGTACATACCGTATTTATCGACGTATAACACGCACCCCCAATTTCCCCCTGATTTTAGGGGGGAAAAAGTGCGTGTTATACGCCGATAAATACAGTATGTATGGTACATCAAGAGGAAAGATCATATATTAAGATTTTCCAAAAATACACATTGATGATTTTACATGGACTTCACTGTGTATTGCTCAACTATTTGACACTAACTATTTGACACTTATCACTCTCATGTGGTGCAGGATGTGGTAAAGCAAAAGTTTTGATGCCAGAAACATTTAAAGTGGAACTAAACCTAACTTTTAGAAAAGTGCAGACAGTCAAAGCAGTCATGTGCCAGAGCTGGCCAATCAGAATCGCTCTGATCTATCCCAGAAGCCCCAGAAGGGAGGGTATTAAAAAATCCCCGGTCTGCTACACTGGCTGTGTAGACACTGACAACTAATAATCCATGAAGGTAAGTGCAGCATGAACCATGGGGGGGGGGGTGTAGGGTTAGTTCACCTTTTCATTGTTTCTGAAAAGGTGAACTAGATCTTTAAGTACACATTAAATAAAAAATAAAAAAAGGGTCCTCCATGCATTCTGCTATTTTTTCGCTAGGTGGTGCAATATGAAAGCATAGTGCTTTCATATTGCAATACGGCAATACAATCTTTCAAACATTGTCAAACATTGGTAATCTACTATACCAGTGGTCATCAACTCTGTCCCCTAACAGGCCAGGTTTTATGTATTACCTTGGGGAGATGCAGACTAAAATACTGCAATCACTGAGCAGCAAATGATATCACTTGTGATGTATTTCAGTTATCTTGCAAACCTGGCCTGTTAGTGGGCCCTGAGGACAGGGTTGATGACCACTGTACTATACTGTATAGGTAAATGTATTTTTAAAGTATGTATCAGGAATTATTATTATTCAGGATTTATATAGCATCAACAGTTTACACAGCACTTTACAACATGGGGGCAAGACAGTACCATTACAATACAGGAAGAATCCGAGGGCCCTGCTCATTAGATATTCTAGAACAATCTAGATGGGAGGGTCAAGTAGAACAAAAGCTAATAGCTGTGGGGATGTGGTGATGGAGAAAATAAAAATACAGTTGTTAGGTGTGTGTAGGATAAGTCTTGGAAGTGAGCATGGGAGGAGGCGACAGGGAAGCTAGAGAGCAGGAGGTCTTGAGAGGAACGAAGTTAACGAATAGGTTGGTATTGAGAGACTAGGCTAAATTGTGGATGGCTTTGTAAGAAGTTGTTAGTATTTTGAATTTCTCTCTCTGGGTGAGTAGAAACTAGTGGAGTGATTGGCAGAGGAGTAGCAGACATAGAGCGATTGGTAAGGTGGATGAGTCTGGCAGCAGCATTCATGATGGATTGAAGGAGGGATATACTATGTAGAGGTAAGCCAATGAGAAGGGAGTTACAGTAGTCGAGGAGAGAGATAACCAAGGAGTGAATTAAGAGCTTTGTTGTGTCATTGGTTTCAAAGGGGTGTATTTTGGAGATGTTGCAGAGGTTGAGGTGGCAAGATTTGGACAGTGATAGGGTTTAAAGTAGAGTTCAGAGTCCAGGACTACACCTAGGACCTTGGCAAGCAGTGATGGGCTTATACTTGTGTTATCAATTTTAACAGAGAGATCAGGGTAAGGGGCAAATGAGCGAGGAAAAATGATAAGTTTGGTTTTGGATAGATTGAGTTTGAACAAGTGGTGTGACATCCGGACTGATATATCTGTTAGTAAATTAGTGAGGAGACGGAAGGAGTGAGCTGAGGGGTAGAGAAATAGATTTGGGTATCATGAGCATAGAGGTGGTATTCGAAGCCATGGGAGGCTGACCCAGGGAGGAGGAGTAGATTGAAAATAGGAGAGGTCCAAAAACAGAACCTTGGGGGATACCAACAGAGAAAGGAAGGGAAAAGGAGGAAGTAGAATTGTAAGTAACCCTAAAGGTGCGGTTGGATACGTAGGAGGAGAACCAGCAAAGAGTACAGTCACAGAGACCAAAGTCATAGAGCTTTTTGAGGAGAAGGGGGTGGTCAACCGTATCGAAGGCAGCAGAGAGGTCCAAGAGTAGGTGTACAGAGTAGTGTCCATTGGTTTTGGCTATTAGTAGATTGTTTGTTCGTTTTAGGGCAGCAGTTTCTGTGGAGTGTTGGGGACGAAATCCAGGCTGAAGGGGATCAAGAAGGCTATTATCAGCAGGGTGGTCGTCCAGCCAGTTGTAGATCAGACGTTCAAGGAGTTTGGATAAAAAGGGGTTCAAGGAGATGGGGCGTAGGTTGTTAAGAATGGTTGGGTCCAGTCAGGGCTTTTTAAGTATGACAGGAAAAGGGAGAGGGCAGTTTCTTGCCCCCCCCCTTTCCTCATGGGAGAGCGGCTGGATCAGCTGTTTCAAGTTCCCCCGCAGAGCCTGTGGCCAGCGGGGAAACAGCTGTTAGTCACATGTTTTTGAGGAGGGGTACAGGTGACCCCTCTTCATGACATGTGAAAAAGCCCGGGAAGAACTGGTTTAAACCAGTTTTCTTGGGGTTTATGGGGTTATAAAAAGGGGGTTCCGCTGAGGGGGCTCATTCGCCTTAGAAGAAGAGCTGTGGTGTTCTCTCTAGGAATTTTCCCTGAACAAACAGCCTCTTCTGTGGCCAGAAGATGAGCCTTCTTTGGCGACTGATAGAGCAGGCTGGAGAGGACGGCGGAGAAGCCTGGATTCGCCAGTGCTTAGAATTACCCCGCGCAGCGTGTCAAGAGGCTCTGGTGGGAGCTACACCGCCTGTCAGCTATCCTGGTTCGGAGGAGAGAGGAAGAGAGCGGCCAGCGGTGGAAGCCAGTGAGATGTCGCTGTGGGATGAAGAGGATGCCAGAGGTGTGGAGGAGGAGCCGTTGCGTCAACAAGGAAGCGCCGCCCCAGGTCGGTCGAATGGGGCGGCGAAGAGAAAGCGCAACCCCCGCCGGAGCTATTCTCCTACCCCGACGTGCCCTGCTGTACATAAAAGAGCTCAGGACCATAGCAGAGCGCAGGCGGGCGGGGGAAGGCTTGGAGCGGGTAGGCGGAGCGGCCAGCTGAGCGGAAGAGCTCCATCGAATGAAGCGGTGGGCGGAGTCGAAGGCGGTACGGGAGGCGGAGCAACCTCTCTGAGGGAGTGGTCTCCCTCTCCACAGCGTCAAGCATCTCCTAGGCAACCGTCAATGCTGAATATCAGTGAAGCAGGGCCTGATAGTGAGCCTGCTTTACAACAAGGTAATACAGGTATGACTGATCCTTCTGTTAATGTTCTATTGAATAGTGTTGTGGATTTATTAACAAAGGTGTCTAAGGAATTAGCCAGTCAGAAATCAATTTGTCAGCCAGCTATTAATAATGTTTTAGCTTCTGATGTTTCAGCTATGGGAGTTCGGTCGCCACCTAGTGGCGTTACTGCTAATGGCACTCAGGATTTACCAATTCGTTTACAACAAATTAGTAATATGTCTTATAGCAATGCTAGGTCACAGAACTTGCCAGAAATTTATTTAAAGGAATCCATGCCCTGTGATATTTCTCCGTTAGGTTTTCATTTATCTCCGGTTGTTAAGGAAAAAATTTGGCGAGGGGAATTTTTGGATATTCTGTCACTTCTCCCTTCCGCTAAAGATTTCATTAATAAATCGGAGAAGAAAGAGGATGATGGTAGACGCAGACCTATAGCAAAAAACTTCAATAATTGGTTGCAAGCATTTTGTATTTTTTGCAGGTGTGCTTTGTGAAAAATCACCTGAGAAAAGTACGGGTTTATTTCAGCATTTAGATATTATAATTGAGGTATACAAAAATTTTGGTGGAGTGGCGTGGTTTAATTATGATGAAGCATTTCGTCAGGATGTGGGCCTTTGGCTGAATCTTTTTCTGCCCCAGAGGCCAACAGTGGCAAGGCAAATTTCAGAACCACCAGTTCAACACATGTCAGGTTACAAAAGAGGAATTTGTTTCAACTTCAACGATAGTCAGTGTAAATGACCCAATTCATGTAAATACAGGCATGAATGCGTCTTTTGTGCTGGGGCGCACTCAGTTTCAAAATGATAATATTTTGAGTCTTTCTCTTCATTTTTAGAGTGGGTAGTTTCTGCCGTTTCCGGGTCACAATTTTTAATTCATTATCTAGATGATTTTTTATTTTTAGGCCCTCAGGATTCTTTTATTTGCGCTAACTTATTACAGACATTTTTTGAGGTTTGCAACCATTTTGGTATCCCATTGGCTCATGAGAAGACTATTTGGCCTTCCACTTGTCTGCAATTTCTAGGTATTATTATTGATACTGAGTTAATGAAGTTTAGGTTACCGGAAGAAAAAATTGAGAAGATTAGCTCTTTATTGTTAAAACTGGTAAGGAAGAAAAAAGCCTGCTTGAAAGAGATACAGTCTCTTTTGGGCCTTCTGGCGTTTGCTTCAAGGGTCATGCCAGTGGGCAGGGTATTTTCCAGGAGACTTTACCTCGCCATTTCTGGTTTAAAGTCCCCCTTTTCTCATGTGTGTTTATCCAGTGATATGAAAAAGGACTTGCTAGTTTGGTTGCAGTTTTTCTCATTTCAATGGCAGGGCATTGTGGCAGAAGGATTTCATTCTAGATTCTGATTTCCTTCTCTTTACTGATGCCGCAGGGTCGCATGGATTTGCCGCAATTTGGCAGAAGCATTGGTGGGGTGAACGCTGGCATGTCTCTTGGGTAATGAAGGGTTACACTAAAACCATAGTCTTTTTGGAACTATTTCCTATCATTGTGGCACTTGAAATTTGGGGTGCTTTCTTCCAAAATAAAAGAATTTTGATACGTACAGATAATAAAGGAGTAATGTATGCTATTAATTGTTTAACATCTAAGTCTCCACCAGTCATTGTCCTTTTGAGATACCTGATATTTAAATGCTTATGTTTGAACATATGGTTGAAGGATGTACATGTACCAGGTAAGGGCAATGATTTGGCGGATGCATTGTCTTGTTCACAGATGGAGCTTTTTTTCAAGCTATTTCCGGAGGCGGATCAAGTGGGACACTCCTGTCCAATCAATTTATGGGACCTGGTCTAAGGCCCATTTCTGTCTATATTATCAATTCTTTGGCACCTTCTACTTGGGCAGGATACCAGCCTGCTTGGTTTATGTATCAAGAATTTTTAAACATGTTAGGTGAAACGTTGGGTTTGGTGTCTGAAATACTGTTATTAAAGGTTCTTGGTTCTTTGTTTGAACAAAATTATTGTTGGTCATACATACATAAAACCTTGTCGGGAATTTCTTTCCTTTCCTTCTGTACGTCCTTTTGAAAAAATCAGGAAGAGAGTGAATATGGCAGTATCCAAGTTGCTATCAAGATTGGGAATGCTATCCTTTAGGCACACAGAGCTGGAAGGGGGTATCCCTGGCCTTTTCAGGCAGGATGGCATCCATCTGTCTGATATTGGCTTGGATATTTTCAATGTAGATTTAAGTTACTGTGTTGAGATGGCCGCGGGTTGGGGTTCTGTGGGCAGTTGGCCTTAGGTCCTCCTGCCCTTTTGGGTATTTTGTGTTGCTGCCTGAGCCGTAATGACAGGGCTAGCTTTAAGTTTATTGGATGAGTTTTGATGAGTTATGTACAACATTTTGAAACCAATAATAAACAACCGCGGCGATTATTAGCCAAACACTTGTCTGCTTGTCTTATTTCAAAAGTTATTGAATAAAAATTCCAGCCTGCTATCCCATGACAGGAAAAGGGAGAGGGCAGTTTCTTGCCCCCCCCTTTTCCTCATGGGAGAGCGGCTGGATCAGCTGTTTCAAGTTCCCCCGCAGAGCCTGTGGCCAGTGGGGAAACAGCTGTTAGTCACATGTTTTTGAGGAGGGGTACAGGTGACCCCTCTTCATGACATGTGAAAAAGCCCGGGAAGAACTGGTTTAAACCAGTTTTCTTGGGGTTTATGGGGTTATAAAAAGGGGGTTCTGCTGAGGGGGCTCATTCGCCTCAGAAGAAGAGCTGTGGTGTTCTCTCCCCTCCCTCCCTCCCTATAAAATAAATTTGTATTTAAATGTATTTTAATTCTGTATGGTTATGTTAATTTATTTTGTCGTGGTTGTTGTTATGTGGTAAGTCACCTTTGCAAAAAAAAATCAAAAATAATAATACAGAATTGTAACAGCAAAGGGGGACAAGTTATTATGGCTTTTACTTATAGTGTTTAAGTATGGGGTATTTTGTGTTGCTGCCTGAGCCGTAGTGACTGGGCTAGCTTTAAGTTTATTGGATGAGTTTTGTTGAGTTATGTACAATATGCCCTTTTGGGTATTTTGTGTTGCTGCCTGAGCCGTAGTGACTGGGCTAGCTTTAAGTTTATTGGATGAGTTTTGATGAGTTATGTACAACATTTTGAAACCAATAATAAACAACCGCGGCCATTATTATCCAAACACTTGTCTGCTTGTCTTATTTCAAAAGTTATTGAATAAAAATTCCAGCCTGCTATCCCATGGGGCTGACAAGTGCATGTTTAAGGGAGTTGGGGAAGATGCCAAAAGAAGTATCATCTGTTTGCCAAGGTTGAAGGGGTCAGGGCCTGATTCTGTGTGTAGTGAGGGGGGCCAGTGAGTCCAGTGTCTTGTAGACAGAAGTGGCTAAGAGGACAGAAGTGAGGGTGATATGTATATGCTGTGAGGTCAAAAGGAGTGGTAGAGAGTGCATGTTACGAGGAGAAAGAGCAGAAGGAGTAAACAAGGTCACCTGATGTCTGTGTGGTGGTTTTTAAAGTATTTCCTTGTGTTCATTCGCTTTTTGCTTTCGCTAAAGTGCAGAGTCAGAAGTGCTTCCACTTATAGAAATAGCCCCAATTTGAGAAAGTGTAAAGTCCAAAGTCCTAATCTACATACTTGTTCTACCTCAGCTCCTCAGGCAACTTGCAGTGTCAGGAGGAAAAAGTCAGCAGCAGGCTTCACGTTTTTCTCTAGAAATATTTTTTTTAATACAAAAGTTGGGTTAGGGATTAAAGTGGGCATGTGCATATCATGGAAAGATTATTAACTCAGAAAATGCGCATAACTTTTATAGCTGCTAGAGTTTTATTGATAGCTCATTTATCTTATATAGTATGGCAACTTCAAATTTCTGTTACAATATTGCATAGAGTGTCCATTAATTGTTGTTTGCATTCCTAAAAATACATGTTTTAAATTAGCTTTGAAAAGATGAGATTTATATGTGCACCACTAGCTAAACAATTTACCACTTAAGCCCTTAAACTGGGCCTCAACATCACCCCAGCAAACACCCCAGCCAAACCCACCATTGCTCCATCTTGTCTCAGCTGTAAGTTACTTAAACACTTCTGAGACACCTTTTATCAGCATTTGAGTCTAGCTGATCAGAGAAACTTATCCTACTATCAATGTCTTTGTGATAACACACAAAATTGAATTGTCAGCAAAGATAATGGCACAATCTTAGGTGTGTTGAGGCAATGTTTTTCGAGAAAATATTTTTGACACAGCAGGTGTAACCCAGTTCCTTGGAGGATTAAGTGGGATTGACACTAGCAAGTCTGGTTTATGAATGTAACCTTATATCATGGGTAATTCCTCACCTCTTTTTGCCCAAATCCAAAAAAGCAATCTAATAGAAAAAAATATAAAACAAAAAAGAGAGCATTAGCAACTCTGTTCACCAGAATGCTTGCATGTACTGATTTGTAGCCTGGTGATCGGAGGGGTGGAGGCAGGGCCGTCTTTAATATAGATTGGACACTGGGCAAAATTTTTCTTGAGGCCCCCCATGCAATTTCCCTCTCCACCTACTCTGAGACATACAATAAATAGCAGCTAGACTTAAAATCTGTTTTCTGTATCAGATCAGGCAGCAATTGCGATTGGTTTCCAACAGTTACAGCATATCATTACTGCTTATCGGCTAGTTGCTAGAGGTTACAGCACACATTACCGCTCACTGATTAGTTGCTAGAGGTTACAGCACATCACCTCCTCACAGCAGGGGAGCATGATATACATAGTTTATTTACATATCAATGCTGCCAGCTGCAGCTATTTCCTTAGTATTGTCGTCCCTATTTACATACTAATGCCAGTTATTTACATGTAAACACAGGGTTTGCAGGTGAGTCATCTGCACACAACAATAGGGCAGAGCTGGGCAGCATTAGTACCAGCACTTCACACTGAGATATTGGGACACATCACAGGAATAAAACTTCAAGGGACAAGGGAATTTAAACCTGGATAGTTGGCAAGTATGAGGCAGCTGTTTTGGGCCCCACAACAATGACAGGGCCCAGGGCAGCTGTCCCTTTTGCCCTGCCTTAACCACCTCGCACCCGTCCTATAGCCGAATGACGGCCGTAGGGCAGGCGCGTTCGTCCGGGAGGCCGTCCCTGGACGTCCTAATGTTTACTTCCGCAATGCGCGCCGCCACGGGCGCGCATCGCGGAAGTTCTGTGTTCGCCATGTCCCCCGGGGACAGGCAAACACAGATCGCTGTAAACGGCTAATCACAGCGGCCATTTACAGCGCGATCGGCGTGTCCAATGGGAGATGATCTCATATGTAAACATATGAGATCATCTCTCAGCGCCGCTCTCCCTCCTCACACAGACAGAGTGTGAGAGGGGAGAGATGAACGGCTGCAGCGGCAGCTGTTCTGCTTTCCTTTGTTTTGAAAAAAAAAAAAAAAGTAAAAAAAAAAAGTGCCATCCTCCCCCAGCAGTGCCATCCATCCTCCCCCAGCAGTGCCATCCTGCCCCAGTGCCATCCGCCCCAGTGCCATCCACCCCAGTGCCATCCACCCCAGTTCTACCTGCCCCCAGTGCTACCTCCCCCAGTGCTACCTGCCCCCAGTGCCACCTGCCCCCAGTGCCACCTGTTGTCAGTGCCATTTGTCCCCAGTGCCATCTGTCATCAGTGCCACGTATAAGTGCCATCTGTCATCAGTGCCACGTGTCATCAGTGCCACATAGTGCCATCTGTCATCAGTGCCACGTATTAGTGCCATCTGTCATCAGTGCCACGTATCAGTGCCATTTGTCATCAGTGCCACCGGTCAGTGTCACGTGCCATCTGTTGTCAGTGTCACGTGTCATCAATGCCACTTATCAGTGCCATCTGTCATCAGTGTCACGCGTCATCGGTGCCATGTATTAGTGCCATCTGTCATCGGTGGCACGTATTAGTGCCACGTATTAGTGCCATCTGTCATCAGTGCCACGTATTAGTGCCACGTGTCATCAGTGCCACGTATAAGTGCCACGTGTCATCAGTGCCACGTATAAGTGCCATCTGTCATCAGTGCCACATATTAGTGCCATCTGTCATCAGTGCCACGTGTCATCAGTGCCACGTATAAGTGTCATCATTGCCACGTATCAGTGCCATCTGTCATCAGTGTCACGTGTCATTGTCCTGGTGCTTCAAAAGTGTAATAAATAGTCAACAAGTTAGATGTGTAATTTATGTTCCTAGAACACATGATGGCGCTACCTGCATGTTGGGCCTCTCTATGTGGCCAGGCTGTGAAAAAGTCCCACACATGTGGTATTGTAATACTCAGGAGGAGTAGCAGAATTTTTTGGGGGGTGTCATTTGTGGTATACACATGCCATGTGAGAGAAATAACCTATTACAATGACAATTTTGTGGAGAAAAAAAATGAAAAATCTTAATTTTGCAAAGATTTGTGGGAAAAAAATGACAACATAAAAAAGCTCACTATGCCTCTTACTAAATACCTTGGAATGTCTACTTTCCAAAAAGGGGTCATTTGGGGGGTATTTGTACTTTCCTGACTTGTTCGGGTCACAAGAAGTGAGATAGTCCACCAGTACATCAGATGTGTGCGATTTGCACCACAGCTTGTAGACTCTCTAACTTTCACAAAGACCAAATAATATCCACTAATTTGGGTTATTTTTACCAAATATATGTAGCAGTATAAATTGTGGCCAAAATTTATGAAGAAAAAATAATAATTTGCATAATTCTGTCACAGAAACAAAGAAATATGCTTTTTTTTTTTTTTAATTTTCAATCTTATTTCATTTATAGCGCAAAAAATAAAAACCCCAGAGGTGATCAAGTACCACCAAAAGAAAGCTCTATTTGTGGGAAAAAAAGGACAAAAAATTCATTTGGGTACAGTGTTGCATGACTGAGTAATTGTCATTCAAAGTGTGAGAGCACCGAAAGCTGAAAATTGGTCTGGGCAGGAAGGGTGTTTAAGTGCCCAGTAAGCAAGTGGTTAAAGACGGCCCTGGGTGGAGGGTGTTACACAAACCTAAGAACCACCAATTTCTTATTAAAAATGTTTTTCTTGAGCTGAATAAGGCACTCTTTGGTTAAAAGCAGTGCTAGAATCAGCTATGGATCTCATGGGCCACCTGGACTAGCAAGCCCAGGATAGCTGCCCCTTTTGCCTTTGCCTATATGTTAAAAGCAGCCCTCCTAAAGTCAGTGTCAGTGACAAGACAGAGGGACTGCAGTAATAGCTAACTAACTTGGGGGATTAAGTGTAATTAGCACTAGCAGGACTAGTTTGTTAATAAAACTCTATATTATTATTATTATACACGATTTATATAGCGCCAACAGTTTGCGCAGTGCTTTACAATATTAGGGCATGTATATGTATGGGCATAACTAATGTTTAATGAATATCTTGTAACCTCATTTGTATGAATTCGTAGTAATTTCTTTGTACTTATCTTGTTTACGAATAAACTATATCACTTTGATTCATGCTTTAGATCACATGCCTTCCATCCCCTCATTTCCACTCAGCCTCTTTCGGACCACCCCTGGCCAGTTTAGGCAGCGGGACACGCATGATCGTCCTATACTACTTACCATTCAAAACTACTACTATTTTACATTCATACCACTTTCACGAGTGCAGGAGAAACACTTTTTCTGTTTATACTTTTGTGTGTCCTCACCCCTTTTTTCCCAAGCACAAATAGGCAAGAAAATATTAAATATAAAAAACTAAAGGGTTATTGATTTTTGTTCTCCAGAAAGCTTATATGTATTGATTTGTGGTGAGTGCTTTTTGGTTGTGCTCTTCCAGATCTTAATAAGGCCAGGAAACAGTAGGCTAGAACCAACTCTGGATTTCGTCTGCCACCAGGACCAGTGAGCCCATTATAGGTGCCCAGTGGCGGCACGTCCATAAGGGTGCACAGGGAGCCGCCCCCTCTCTCCAGCCACCCCCCTCTGTGTAGAATGGATAGATTCATGCATTGCATGAATCTATCCATGACCACTGTAGCCACCCCCCATTCAGGCAACCGGCCCCTTTTCAGTTTCCAAGCACCTGAATTATAGCGGCGGAGGGGGTGGTTTGATGCACCTGATTAGAGCCGCAGGCTCTAATAGGTTTCAAAAAAGGTGAACTGCGAGCACAAAGCTTTGCGCTCTCAGTTCACCCAGGTGGGCTAGCCAAGCAAATTAATATTTGCTTTGCTAACACTAAGCCGCCTCTAAGCCAATCAGGAGGCATGGATCTAATGCCGTCACCTGATTGGCTGAAGGCATAGGTGTCCTGATTGGAACAGAAGATAGGGAGGACAGAGAACCATGGAGGACACAGGAGCACGCCGCTTCACCTGCTTCATGTTCCACAGCTCGCTGACATCACCCACCACCAGGATGGGGTAAGTGTGTGCCGGTCAGGCGAGGCGGGGTGGGGTCACAGAGGCTGCATATGATGAGAACACAGGCTACATATGATGGGCACACAGGCTACATATGATGGGTCACAGAGGCTACATATGATGGGCACACAGGCTACATATAATGGGCACACAAGCTACATATGATGGGCACACAGGCTGCATATGATGGGCACAGAGGCTACATATGATGGGCACAGGCTACATATGATGGGCACAGAGGCTACATATGATGGGCACACAGGCTGCATATGATGGGCACCCAGGCTATATATGATGGGTACACAGGCTACTTATGATGGGCACAGATGCTACATATGATGGGCACAAGCTGCATATGATGGGCACAGAGGCTACATGTGATGAGCACAGGCGCTGCACATGATGAGCACAGTGGCTTCATTTGATGGGCACAGTGTCTGCATTTTATGGGGCACAGTGGCTGCATTTTATGGGCACAGTGGCTGCATTTTATGGGGCACAGTGGCTACATTTTATGGGCACAGTGGCTGCATTTGATGGGCACAGTGGCTCCATTCTATGGGGCACAGTGGCTCCATTTTATGGGGCACAGTGGCTGCATTTGATGGCACAGTAGCTGTATTTTATGGGCACAGTGGCTGCATTTGATGGCACAGTGGCTGCATTTTATGGGCACAGTGGCTGCATTTTATGGCACAGTGGCTGCATTTTTTGGGCACAGTGGCTGCATTTTATGGGCACAGTGGCTGAAATCGATGACACAGTGAGACTGCAATTGATGTTTTTTTTTCAGAAGTTTTTTTTCGCCCCCCCCCCAAAAAAAAATTTGAGCACCAGCCGCCACTGTAGGTGCCCCCTTTTCCCAACTGTATAAATCAGCCTTTCAAACAGGTGTTCTTTGAGGCTGGGCTCACACCATTGCCCAATTTGCAATAGCAGGAGATTTTGACCTGCCCAATATGGAGCTAGTTCACATATCTCCGCAGCAGAACCAGTGCGTTTTGCAGAAAAAACGCTGTGCATTGTTTGATTCGTTTCAGGCCCGAATTCAGCCCAAAATTCAGGCTTAAATCGGACCTGAAACTGTGAACCAGGACACACCGGACCCCTGCTGTGAGACGGATGCAGGGATGGTGTGATCCCAGCCTAAAGTTACTCCGTCCTGAGTAAAACACAGTGGCTGTCTTTGCTGATGTTTTTCTGAAAATGCAATTTTTTGGGCATTAAAGGACAATAGTAATTTTACAGTAAAGTCCATTAATCGGTCCCTGCACTTCTTAGGCTATCCTACACTAACGCTGTGTCCTGCAGCTTTGCTTACTTCTCCAGCAGAAATTCTTCTCATGTCTTTACATTGAGCCCTTGTAGCTACTTATAGTTTAACAAAGTTGAAAGTCTTCTGGTTAATCTCTTATAGCAAAGTACAACTTGACATCTACTATCGTAACTGTTACAATTACACTCAATTTTATGATTGTGTTGGTTGCCAAGGGAGCTGATTCTGACAAACGTTTGGCTGTTCGTTTCTGCAAAGAGGTGTTTCTTAACAAGTTAAGTTGGATTAGTTGGTAGATTCTGATAAAGGCATTACACCCTTTAAATACATCAGCAGGTGATATATGCTGCAATGTCAGTAGATACAAAGGAATACTAGTGTAGCACCCTCTAGGCTGCTAGAAGTATCTATATAGGTTTTTGGCAGAGTAGGTAAATTTAGGCAGGTCTGGTTGGTAGCCAGGCCTGTTTGCTTTGATCTGGGCTGGGAGTTGCTCAGGGTAGTGCTGGGCGACTCACACGCAGCATTACCAGGATCTCCTACTTCTTTTCACTACATTCTGGTATTTTCTGGAAAGAGAGGTGGAGTTGCTTGGGGTGTTCTGAGGAGCCCTGACCAATCCCCAATCTGGATTGGCAGGGAGCAGTCCTCCTTAAATACCCAGCGTCAGCCCAGCTGAGGGAGAAGTTGTTCGGGTGGAAGTTGGAGAAAGAGTGCTAGGCTGTCAGTGGCCTTGGAGGGAGCCCCCCAGTCTGGGGAATGACCTTGGGCCTGGGCTTGGGTGTGGATGAGAGCCTCCTACACACAGAGGTGTCCTGGCCAAGAGGAGCAATGAGAGAACAGTGGGAGAGAGCACTGCCAGGCAAGTCTCCAAGGAGGAACAACAGGTCACAGCCAGAAGGGCTGGTGAGTGAAGCACAGTAGAGAAGACTGGGGAGATATGCCTGAGAGGACTGATAGAGAGCAGTCTGAGATGTGTGTAGAACCAGAAGAGAGGACTGAGTAGGCGCGCCTGAGAGGACCAGGAGATTACAGTTTGAGATGGGTGCAGAACCAGGTGAGAGAACTGTGGAAACATGGATAGTGGAGAGAGGCAGCTGCAGCCATAAGGGCTGGCAGGGCCTGAATATGAAGGTATTGGGCTCAGTAGCCACGCAGACAGCTAGCACTAAAGAACTACCTTATTTTTGTTGCTACACTAAAAGGGGCCCATTGGTCTCTGCCTGCAAAGGGCATCTACCTTAGGTCTGGTTGAGTCACTTCCAGCCTACAAATCAGTGCTAGCTGGTCCTGGGAATACAAGCAAGTGAAGTGCTGGAGGTATTAAGGAGTATTAGTCTGCAAGCAAGTGTTGTGTTGGAGTGAAGACGGGAGTGTATATACAGAGAGTGTATATATACCCTTACCCTATCCAAGTGAATTCCCCTCAATAAAAATACAAAACAAAGTGCATGAACTGTTTTCTGTCTTAGCCCTTGTACACACGGTTGGACATTCCGACGGAAAATGTCCAATTGGACTGTGTTGTCGGATAATCCGACCATGTGTGGGCTATATCAGACTGTTTCCATCGGAATATCCGACCGACAAAGTTTTGGAGCTGGGCTATAAAATTTTCCAACAACATGATCCGATCAGACTTTGTCCGATTATTTGTAGAGAATTCCGATCGGACAAAGTGCCACGCATGCTCAGGTCAAATTCCTAGACCAGAGCTAATTGCTACTAGCCTGAACGTAGTCCCGTCGTAACTAAATTACGTCATCACGTTACGAACGATCAGATTTTCCGAACAACTTTGCCCGACCGTGTGTATGCAACACCAGTTTCGAACAAAATCCGTCGGACAAAATCTGACGGATTTTGTTGTCGGAATGTCCAACCGTGTGTACAAGGGCTAAGAGTGACTGGAAATTGTTTGCCTGTCTAGGCAGGGTGACTCTGTATTTATTAAACTTTCCTTATATACCATATTTATCAGCACATAACATGCACTTTTTTCCCCTGAACATAGGGAGCAAATAACAGGTGCATGTTATACTCCGACAGCATACCTTGGAGGGGAAGGAGGGAGACGAACGCCACCGGAATTCACAAACCGGCATCTCCTGTTTACTCGGCTCTAGCTCGGCTCTCACTTAGCTTCCACATCACACACACACAGTCCCTCCTTCCCCACTGGCATTGGACCAGTGTTCTGTCTATCACAGGAGCTGGTCCAGTGCCGATGGTGGAGGTAGGACTGTGTGTGTGTGAGAGCCAGAAAAAGAAGATGACGGCTCTGTGATTTCCTGCACTGTCCAGGCTGCATCGATGGTGAGGCTGCAGATGAGCATTGATCAGGCTGCATTAATGAGATGTGCTGCAGATGGACATTGATCAGGCTGCATTGATGAGATGTGCTGCAGGGGATGGGTATTGATCAGGCTGCATTGATGAGATGTGCTGCAGGTGGATGGGCATTGATCAGACTGCATTGATGAGATGTGCTGCAGATGGATGGGCATTGATCAGGCTTGCTCTGAGGCTGCAGATGGGCATTGTTCAGGCGAAACAAGATGGGAGATGAGGAGGCTGCAGATGGGTACTAAACAGACTACACTGATGGGCACTGACCCTTATTTCAATTCAAAGTTGTTTATTTAAAAAAATACATTTATTTCCTGAAACTTCCCTTTTAAAATTAGGATGCGTGTTATTCTCCTGTGCGTGTTATACGCCATTAAATACGGTACTTCACAAGGCCAGTGTGATCTGACATACCTTTATTAATGACATGCTTATGTAGCACTGACCCCCCGAAGGAGCTGCTGGTAATTGATTGGGCCTGTACTCTGCTCTCGCACCCCCCCAAATTAATTGTCTCAACCCGCTTGACACCGCTGTGTGACAGTGTTGATATGAGGCCTAACAACCAGGAACAATCCCACAATAACAATGTGGATATAGTGCATCCTTGCTGTTACCTGGACATCTGTTGTTCCACCTGTTAGGAGAATGAACAAGCCTCACACCAATTGTAATTAACCAGAATGTAATTTTACTGAAACTGGTCTGAAACGGTGGTTACAATTACTGTATAAACATCCAAACTCAATATGATAATGCAATGAATATTCATAAATTATTAACCCTTAAAGATTCCTTGAATGACCCCTGCAAGTGCGTCTCCAAGTGGGACTAGTGTCCAGAGTGACAAGGCCTTGACTCTGGGCACCTTCCTACTTCTAGTACGGCCGCACTAAGCACATTAACACAAGGTTATCAAACACATCACAGTACAATTACTCAAGGGCTCCCCCTGAGGTATGATGCAGTCCTTTGCTACTGTAAATGAAACACAAAGCCTTCCAGTGGGGAGTGTAATCTTTGATCTTATTTCTTCTGCTAGCTGTTATACTGCAGTATTTGTAATCCAAGGGGTTAACAAGTAATGAAGTAACATAACACAATGAGTGATGACAATTCCTGCTGTACAACATACTTGTAAATGCTCCCAGTGTAAGTATCTCTTAACCATCAGTGAGCTCTCCGTGAAGTATAGGTTGGAGGCCTGATTGAACTCAGTCTATTTGAATGAGACCTCCCTGTGGAACTACAGGTCTCAGCAACTCTGTGAGATAAGTCTAAGTGTGTTAAGAGCGTTAGATAACTTCTGGGCAACAGCCCTCTCATCACATCGGGCCTGGAAAATTGACAACCTCCGTTCCGGTTGTCTCAGTCCTGCTGCCAGCCAACACTGTCATGCTGCTCCGCTACGCAAGATTTTTTTGTTTAATATATGTTTATTGAATGAAAAGAAAAGACAGGTATCACAGAAACGATAACAGATAACTTGGCACAAGTATCATTAAGTGCAAAATAGGACAGGGATTGCAGAGGCTAAGTTACACGGTCAATGACACATAAGCTCTCCACAACTTACTAACATAAAAAAAAAAAAAGGAATAATTAAAATAGGTAAATAATAAACAGTAACCGAGTATGTTCCAGACCTACTAGCGTAACACGAGCAGACTCCACCTCCCCATATGTGGGTTTGCGGCTGGAAGACTGCAAAGTCCCCATATGTAACAGCCAGACGCTGTTGTACCAAGTAACTAAGAGAAAAGCGTGGGAAGAAAAAAGTGGAAAGCGCAGCATAAGAAGAAAGAATAGAAACAAGGACAAAAGAAAGAGGGAGAAAGGGAGGAGAAGGGGAAGGGTCTACCTCGGTCCTGTACCCAGCAGCAAAAAAGGTAACCTATGAAGGTACATTTACTTTATCAACCTGTGACATAATGTCCGCGTACTCCTTTGTACATTTGAAGGCTAACCAGCAGGACCAAATCCTTTTCCCCAAATCCAATTTATTTTGTAAAGAATAGGTAAGGTCCTCTAAATAGTACACACGGTCCACCTCCAGCAACCACTGTCGCAAAGAAGGAGCCGCAGATTGCTTCCAACAATGGGGAATGAGAGCCTTCGCTGCGTTGAGCAGATGCGGAGTCAAGGACTTCCTGTATGGTCCTGCCGGAGAGCCCGCACCATGAAAGAGCACGACCCACGGGTCATTAGGTAACTCGTGTCCCACAATAATATTTATCCAATATAAAATGGTTAGCCAGTATGGCCTTATGAGAGGACAGAACCACCATACATGAGCATGAGTGGCACGTTCCCCACAGCCTCTCCAACAAAGATCCGAGGCCTGCGGGAACAACTTATGTAGAACGGCTGGGGTGTAGTGCCAACGTGTAAGTAATTTATAGTTCACTTCAGCCGCCTGGGATGCTGAGGATGATAGGTGAGCCATTGACAGAATAGTCGACTTCTGTGCCTCTGAGATCTCGCTGCGTAAGTCCTTCTCCCAGTTGGACAAGAAGGAGGGGGAGTTCTTAATCAGCATAAGCTGCAGGGCATGGTAAAAAAAGGATAATGGTAGTTCAACTGGCTGTTCCTCAACAAAAGCCGATTCAACCAGCGTCAACTCAGCCAGTGAACGTAATGGCTTCGGCAGGGAGCTAACGAAGGCAGCCAATTGGCGGTAAGTCCAGTGGTCCATAGGTGTCGTCTGAGCGGGAGGGATCAATTGAGGTAACGGCACAATGCCATCCTGGTTGGTAACATGGTGTAGCAAAGGAGTTATACTCAAATTCCATGAGTAAATTCTGGGGTCCGAATTGCCTGGCGGAAAGTAATTGTGTCCCGTTAGAGGCATAATGGGAGAGAGAGACAGCTCTCTATACTGTTTGCAGATCGAGTCCCAGATCCGCAAAGTAGAGTAGGTAAGTGGCGAGGAACTGGGAGCCAATGACCTAAATTTTCTAGGAACCCATACCTGGGTGTAAAGGTCCGTGTCACTGAGAGCCAGTTCAAGCGCAACCCATAGTTTAGAGTGTCTATGATATTTCCAGTCAGATATCCTGCTGAGCACAACAGCTAAAAAATACAATTTCACATTAGGTAAAGCCAAGCCACCCAACCGCTTAGGTCTGGACAGGAGTGCACGGGACAATCTCGGACGCCCCCTGCTCCACACGTATTTGCAGATCAGTGAATCTAAGAGCCTAAAAAAACTAGCTGGGACACCCATAGGAATCATCTGGAATAAAAACAATATGCGAGGCAAAATATTCATTTTAATCACACTGATTTTCCCTAGCCAGGAATGCGCAAGTTGGGACCATTTCCGTAAATCAGCACGAATAGCGTTAAGGAGGGGCATATAATTCACTTGAAATAACTGCAGTGGGTTTGATGTGAGAAATATGCCTAAATATTTCATTTTGTGCGGTTGCCAACTAAAAGGGAAGGATTCTTTAAGATGAGCTACGGTTGCCCGGGGGATCGACCGCTACGCAAGATAACTGGGACCCTCATTCGGCTCCGTCAGGGGTTCAGGATCCTCAGATCCGATCACACCGATTCTCCAGCACTGTGTAGTGGGGCAAAGTCAATGGTTGCCATTCTGCTCCGGACGGTGTAGGCCACACCCTCTGTAACACTCCTTCACAGATCCCTGCAGGCAGGCCATGCATGCAGAAGAGAAAGAAAATGGCCACGCTGGGCCTTTTATTACCTACCCAGCATGCAGTTCAGCCACTCAGTGTTCCTGGATAGGTGAGTGAGCATTGTGGGTAGGTGAGTCCTTTCACAAAGTAAATAAGTGAATCACTTCCTACTTAACTAACAGGTGAAAATTAAATAAGTCTATTTAGGTTGAATACCACCAGAGGGAGGCAAATACCAATCTAGCATCATTACCTATTGTACAACATTACATGGCAAAAATTCCAGCGCTACATTTTATATGAGAAGGGAAAGTATAAGTATAGATGAATCCTAGCAAAGCACTGCAGTGAAAGCACTGCTCATTTTTCAAAAATCTGTCCCCATGCAGACATCCTTTCAACAGATCTGGTTATTCTCACCTTATGTTCTGATGGTGGTGGGTCTATCAACTTGAAGCTTCTTCTGTCTTTTTTAGAAATTACTTATGCTGTAGGTTTATGAGTACTCATCACTCACAGACAGCAGAAGAAGCTACAGGACAATGGGATGGGTAGGTGCTGGTTGCAATATTTTTCACAAAGAAAGCATTTCATTTCAGTCCAATGTGACAATGCAAGAAGTATAGATCTATAATACTTATAAAATTGTGAATAATGTTCCAATCGTAAGCTGGTAATATGAATGTCCTCTGCTGATAATTTGTACTGAGCATCATGGGTGATGGAGATCTGCAATGACTGAATTGCCAACAGTTGCCCATCCCTGGCTTACACAGTCATTTTCCTTCAGTGGGAGCGATGCTTTGTGGAATGCATTCTGAGCTTTTGCTGGTAGAGGCTTGCCACTGATGCTACTAAAACAAACCAGGAAGACAAAATTAACATCAAGTCTTCACTTGTTCTCAGTACAGGGTGCGCTAGCAACTGTCATCAGCCTTATGGCGATATTTTTTTCTGATGTGTCTGGTGTATTACATTAAAATGCAAACCTTGTTAATCAGGGAGGAGTCAAAAGCTTAAATGACAATCTGAATAATGCACTTTCTTCCAAAAGTTGTGAATTCATTGTTTGTTTTCAGCATAGGATGTGAATTCTAACATACCTGAGCTTACATAACTATTAAAGCAACAGTAAAAAAAGACAATGAATCGCTGATTGAAAAGAACATGAGGGGAATTGGCAGCTTGTGAACTCACTAAAATATATTAGTAAGCATAGACCTATATGTATCAAAGGCCTGCATTATTAACCAACTGGTCATGTAGGCAGATAGGCTTCATTCTTTGCTGTGCCACTGATGCAGCCGGTCTTGTCTGGCAAAAACGGTCATGTTTATTTCCACTGACCACCCCCTTACAGTGACCCTTCAGTGACCCACCAGGATTCCAGAGGCTGCATCTACAGCACCTATGACTGAGACCATGACAAATATCGGGACCAGATAAGTATATTGCATGGATGCACCCCATAGGGGACTGGTACTAGTAAATATGGTCTGGCTAAATGACCTGTATGGACGTGGTCTTATTGAAGACATGGAGTGCTAGTCTTTATGGTTGTGGCTAGAGAAGGACTTACAAGTCTGTTCTGTTTTGACTGAAGTGCTAGGGAGGCCTTTTGAAAGTCTTTATATACATACAGGCACGGACCTTTGCTGATGAAGTGAATTTCCATATATATAGCTGTGAACAAGTATCCTCCTCTGGACCACTTTACCCCTATTGCCCTCTTGGGGGCGGGGTTACCAGTATACCATTCTACACCGCACAAAGGATCTGCATTGTGCTTGTTAAGTGTTGCCTAACCTTGGAACTTATATTCCCATGCCAACGGAGGCAGGGTCTTTCCGGTGCTATCTCAGTGCCCATATATGGACAATATCCTGTGATCAAGGGGGCTACTTGTGTGATTTTCCAGGGGTCCCTGTTTTTCATATCTCTTATATTTGCCATATACACATGTTACAGTATGACTATTTATGCTTTGGGTCACTATATATATATATATATATATATATATATTGGAAGTGTGTAGTTTTAAGTGGGCATGTGATTGTGTGTTAAGGTACCATTTTATGATATTTCAATTAATTTATAATGTCTAATAAAAGTTTTTCCTAATTAACCCAGTGAGTTGAAGTATCCTATTATTATCAGTATTATTTAATTGGAGGTGGTTGAGTCAAATTAGGTTTTTACTTTTCAGTTCATGTAGGCAGATATCACAGGTAGTTCATAAATGCTATGCTTATGCCGACACACAGACTTTACAAAATTGGTGGTTTTGCACTATTGCCTTAAATATCTTGGAATAAACTAAATGCAGTTGTAGACTTTATTTGGGTAGCCTTGAACTCAAACGTTGGCTTGCATTGTTTAATTTCCCCATTAAATAGTTTTAGCCACAAGTGTACTCTAGCCATACACTGTTTATTACCCAGGGCTAATAAGTAGCAGGCACGTATTTGCAAATGGACAATATATGGAGAGGATCCACACTTGTCAGGGTCAGAGAAATAGCCTTAGGGAAAGGTTCCAGTGCAAATAGGATGCGATTAGGGACACCACTGTATGCCTTGCTGCTTGCTGATCTCCAGAACTACTTCATAGTAAGGCCGCGTACACACGCGCGGACTGTTCGCCCAACTTTGTCCGTCCAACAGTTTCGGCAAACAGTCCGCTCAAAATTAGCATGGACGGACATGGCCACACACGACGAACGAACAGTTTGCTGAAACCGTGCGCGATGACGTGAACGGCACGTACGACGGGACGAAAAATACGACGTCCTATACACTGCATTATAACTTTCGGCGTGTAAATCCTTTCTGAGCATGCGCGGAACTTAGTTTGACGAACAAGCCTACACACGGGCGGACTGTTCGCTGAAACAAGGTTTCAGCGGACAGTTTTACGGAATTTCCGAAAAACCTTGTTCGTCAAACTGTCCGCTGAAACTGTCCGCTGAAAGCCCACACACGAGCGGACTGTCCGCCCAAACACTGTTCAGCGGACAAAGTTGGGCGAACAGTCCGCGCGTGTGTACGCGGCCTAACTGTTCAGCCTTCTCAAGTGCCGCTTGTGCTGCCAATTTGACAGTCAACCACCCCTCCGGCAGATACCACTCCAAAAATGTAGGCCATGCCTGTGTGCTACCTTGTGCTGCTGAAAATATATGGCTGCCTCCCAGTGTTACTGAGCCTAATGCTTTCATTGTTACTGTGCCTGTTGCTACCAACTTTACTGTGCCTGTTACTATAATGCCGCATACACACAACCGGACTTTCCAGCAGACTAGGTCCGACGGTCTTCCTGATGGACTTTCCGCTGAGTTCCGATGGACTTTCCAAACTAACGGACTTGGCCATACATGAACGGACTAAGTCCAGTCGTAAGTCCGTTCATTTTGAATGTGGTGACGTAAGCAGGACTAAACAAGGAAGTTAAATAGCCAGTAGCCAATAGCTTCCCTTGCATCGTATTTGGTCCGTTGGACCAGCACACAGACGAATGGTTTCCCCAATTTTAGTCTGTCGGAATTGAGTCCGTCAGATAGATTTGAAACATGTGCAGGAAAGTCTGTTCATTTCAAAAGTACGGCGGACTAGCACACTCACAGCCAGATTGTCTGCCGGACTCGCAGTCCGGCAGACAGTTTTTGAGTCAAAACTACTTTCTAAGTCCGCCGGACTTTTGGGGAAAAAAAGTCCACCGGAGCTCACACACGGGTGGATTGTCCGGTGGACTCCGGTTCGCCGGATAGTTTGATCATGTGTACGCGGCATTACCGAAATAGATGGATCGACATCGACTTCAAGAAGCATGAATATCCCAATGGATGTATTCTCCCAAGTGGAACCAGGAACTCAGTGGTGTCTCCTCTCTCCTTGAAAGGTCTCCATGGTATCCGACCAACGTAGGGAATCTTACTTTGCCAATAATGGAACCCACTCTCATCCAGTCAAACCATATGGAAAAAAAGGGAATACTCCAATGGTGCAGGTCAAAAAAATGATGGGTTTATTAGACCAGCAAGTATAAAAAAAATTTAAAAAGTGATCACATACAAATAAAAAAGCAATGTGGAGAGCGATAAGCATTGCTTTTTTTTGTGATCACTTTTTAAAATATTTTTAAAACAGTAGGGTTTCTAATCAAACCCTAGATACTCTCTTCTTCCACATTATATCCCTAAATACCCCAGTAAATTTCAACCACAGGTATCCAACAAGAACAGTTATTCAAAAATCGAATAATTGTACAATCCATAGTTCCACAGCACTTGAGCACCACAACCCAAAATCACAATTTAATAAATTTTTAATATTAAAAGCAACCTCATCCATCCATCCATGTCTCCATGCTTTATTTTGAAAAACACCTCTAGCATGTCTAGCCGTGGCCAGCTTGAGTAGGAGCAGGTGATTTGTTTCCTAGAATCCATCTGCCCTTAGCTCAGGTATGCAGGCAGGGGGGTGTGCTTAGCTGAGAAAGCCCCTGCTTCCCTCTTGAAGACTCTTGGGATGTTTAACATAATTTGCCTAGGCCTAGAAACCAGGAAGCAACTGTGAAAAAAAGTTTAAAATAAATAAATATGATCTACTTTCTTATCTATTTACTAATGGTAGCAGCATGAGGATTACAAATAATTGATGTTAATTGAGAGAGTGAAGTTCCGAATAAACATATTTGTTCTACCATAATACAAAACACTTGCGCTTAATTGTTTCCAGAAGTGGTGTCAAATTTAACCGGATTTAATTCTAAATGTTCCTAGCAATACAAACCCCCAAATATTTAAACTCTGAGACCATTGTTAACCACCTCAATACCAGGCACTTAAACACCTACCTGCCCAAACCAATTTTGAGCTTTCAGCGCTGTCACACTTTGAATGACAATTGCTCGGTCATAATTTTTTCCCACAAATAGAGCTTTATTTTGGTGGTATTTGATCACCTCTACGGTTTTTATTTTTTGCTAAACAAATAAAAAAACACCAAAAATTTTGAAAAGAAATATGTTTTTTTTGTTTCAGTTTCAAAACTTTGTAAATAAGTACGTTTTCTCCTTCACTGATGGGCACTGATGGGGCTGCACTGACGGGCACTGATAAGGCGGCACTGATGGGCACTGATGGGCACTGATGAGTTGGCACCAATGAAGTGGCACTGATGAGGTGGTATTGATGGGCACTGATATGTGGCACTGATAGGCAGCACTGATGGGCACTGATAGGTGGCACTGATGGGCGACACAGATGGACACTGATAGGTGGCACAAATTGGCACTTATAGCTGGCACAGATTGGCATGGATAGGCAGCACAGATGGGCATGGATAGGCGGCACATATGGGTTGTATTGTATTGTTTTGTGCTGATGGATGCCAATCAGTGATGCCCATTGTGGACACTGGCATCCATTGTGGGCACTGACTGGCATCCCTGGTGGTCTAGGGGGGCATACCTGGTGCTAGGCATCCCTGGTGGTCTGGAGGCATCCCTGGTGGTCCAGTGTGGGCATCCTCAGGGGGCTGTGCTGATAATCGATTAGCACAGACCCCCCCTGTTAGAGGAGCAGCCAATCGGCTCTCCTCTACTCACGTCTGACAGACGCAAATGAGGAAAAGCCGATCAACGGCTCTTCCTATTTACACTTTGATCAGCCGTGATAGGACATGGCTGATCACGGCTGTCGGAGACTCTTTACCAAGATCGTAGTTGCGGAGTATCAGACTGACACCCCGCAACAACGATCGCCGCGATGAGCGCCCCCCAGCGGCTCAAAATCCTGAGGAAGTCCTATAACGTCCGGTCAGGACTTTGAAACCACTTTGCAGCCGTCATTTGCCTATAGGGCGGGCGGCAAGTGGCTAATATAAGACCCATATCCCTTCAGCTCAATCCACAAAGGGTCAATAGCAGGGGTCCCAACCCCGGGCCATGGACTGGTACCAATCCATAGCTTGTTAGCAGCCATGCTGCACAGCAGAAGGTGAGCACTGCAACCGCAGTACTGTCCAGACTGTGGCCGTGCCATTTAACAGCCTCTGTGTGTTCTCCCGGGTCTCCCGCCCTCTAGAAGATGTTATTCTGTTAGTAAGACAGGGGACGGGAGGAGCTGGAGATCAGGACAGGGAGCAAGAGGTGGGTAATCATCCTGTTGTTAAATGATAAGTTGGGCAGCTCCTGCCCTCCATCCAGATCTGCAGCTCCTCTCACCCCCTTCCCTTCCCCGCTGATAGGATGATATCGTAGGTGGAGCTGGAGACAGTGCAGTTGGAAGAAGGCTGCCACTAAGAGCTTACAATCAAAATGCTGATGATTATTTTACATTCTGCTATGTGCATCCTGTGTAGGTGTAATAAATGCATGAATGGCCTTTATAAATCCACTTTCATGTCAGTGGAGAACTGTAGATCAGATGGCAGGCTATGCTGACCATTAACCCTTTGTAGTCTCTCTAATCATACTACTACTATATGGATCTTCTCCCTACACAGTGGAAGGATCTGGCTCAGCCTGCCCTGGACTGTCCTGTCACACTCTGTCTGAAGGCCTCCATTGTACACAGAACCTTCCACTCCTCCACTGATTGATCCAGGGTGACCTATCGGAGTGTGTGCACTTTGCATCCAGGCCAGCCAGTCAGCGCATGCACTTTACATCCAGCCAATCAGAGTGCACGCGCTTTGCAATGCAGTCCCCTTTATATCACAGTGTCCCTTTACAGTGCAGTCCCCTTTACATTATATAAAGAGGCACTGTGATGTAAAGAGGACTGCAATGAAAAGGTGGCTGAGGACCAACTCTGTGAATTCCCCTTCCCCCTGGTCCCTGGAAAAATTGGCTGCCACAAAACAGGTCCCTGGTACCAAAAAGGTTCCAACTTATCTTAATTGATCAGTAGACCTGAGTACCACCCAAACTCTTCAATCAAGGACATTGTATGTTCAAGGGAGTACTGAATATCTGACAGAAACAGCAACATATCAGCATATATAGCTAATTTATCCTCTTTCACATCCCTTCTAAATCCTATAATATGAGTCAACTGTCAAATCATCTCCACTAATGGCTTTGTCACTAGACAGAACAGAACAGGAAAAAAGAGACTATGCCTGTGTGTGCCCCGCTGTAGGGTGAAAAAGGAACAGTACATTTCATTCACTGTAATGAATTCCTGAGGAAAAATATACAATTGCCTCACCCACCTACAATATTTAGGACTAAAACTAAGATAACCCTGCTAAATGCTATCAAATGCTTTTGCTGCATCCAGCAACAATAAGTCTCTATGTCCACCATTTTCCATGAAGACCTGTAGATATAGAAAAACCCTTGAATGTTATGTGTAGTTGATTTATCCGGCATAAAGCCTATCTAATCTGGAAGGAAGCTATTGCAACAAGCCTAGTGGCTTAGCCAATATTTTAACATCATTACAGTATTTAGGAGTTAAATTGGACATTACAAATTGGCAATAAAGGATATCTGTCTGTCTTTCTTAGGTATGACCCCAATAATAGTTTACTTCATGGATGTCGGAAGCACTCCTTCCTGTGACGTATCATTAAATGTATGTAAAAGAGTATACTTTCCATTTTGTTTATGTAGCGAGGTCCAGGGGCCCCTGGGGCCTAATGGTGACCTCCAGAGTTAGGGATAGCTGACATTCTTCTGTGTAGAGTGGGTTTTAAGGCATGGTGGGTGTAGTGCAAGGTAGATTCATGGGTGCCAGACACTTCTCGAATGCAAAGAGATTTATTTTCTCTTGAACAGAACTGTGGGGGAGAGTGTTTGGGCCAAGACACCCTTTAGTAGTTGCAATGTTAATTAGCAGACTCCAAACCATCTGCTATGGCAACGATCTTGAACAGTTTCTAACAAAGGTTGCAATTAACTTGTTGACTTCCTCCACAATCTCCTTTTTAGATCTTCACTCAGCTGAGCTCTCAGTCTATCACCTAGACCAGTGATGGTCAACCTTGGCACTCCAGATGTTTCGGAACTACATTTCCCATGATGCACTCTGCAGTGTAGATGAGCATCATGGCAAATGTAGTTCCATAACATCTGGAGTGTCAAAGTTCGCCATCACTGACCTAGACCCTCTGATCGACTGCCACTGGATCTTCTGAGCTCTTCCAATCTGTCACTGAGTATCTACCTCAAGTGTCACCCCCATATCCCTGCTGGGTCCCTAGCTTGGCACTCACAGATACTCCTCAGGCCTCACCCCACTGGATCTTCTGAGCTCTTCCAATCTTATCACTGAGTATCCTCCTCACGTGTCACCCCCGCATTCCTGCTGGGTCCCTAGCTTGGCACTCACAGATACTCCTCAAGCGTCACCCCACTGGCCTGCTCAGTCCCTGGCTTGGCACACAAGGCTGCTCTGTAAGCGTCAGCTCCGCTGGCTGGGTCCCTGGCTTGACACCTGCTGAAGTTTCACGATTCTTCACCGTTCCCGGTGCTGCTCTTGTACTTGCTTAAGCTACTCACACAGGTCCCTGGTAACAAGGTGGATGGTCCCTTAATGGTGACAGCTTCCCCCTTACCTCCGACCATGACAGGTTCTCTGGCCGGCAGAACTGTTACTTTTGGTTTGACTGCAAGCCCCAATCCCAACGCTACGCTGCTTTTTGGATAGGCCCTCAGACAATGATAGGCCCTCAAGCAGCTTAGCAGCCAGATGTCCCCAGGATAGGCCTCAGGCTCAGGCCTAGCAGCCCAGGGCAATACAACACACGTCCACACAGACAGCCGTCCAGGTGGCACAGAACCCTCATCACCTGACCTCACACAAATAAATAAGCTCTCCCGGCAGGCCAAGGGACCCAAGAAGATCCCTGCCCATTGGCTGAGATATTCCATCTATTCCTAATCTGTTCTTGCAATGCCCTTGTCTTATCTAGTGCCACCAGATACATGGCCATCTAGTGACAGAAGAGAGAAGTGCAGCATCTCCTATCAATTGGCTAAGGCAACTATACCTGGCAGGTAAATTTGCTAGCAACCCTGCCTAAACATCTGGGTTCTACATCTGTATATCGCAATGGGCAGGCCATCTGTGCAGCCTCCAGCTCTTCAAGCATCAGCGGAAAGTCCAGCAGCACCTTCTGTCCATGAGACCGACAAGGAAATAACAATCCAATTCAGACACAGAATGAGCTGTCTTTTTAGCATATCATAAATTTTGTAGAACATTACTAATTTATCAACAGGGTCATTAGCCACTTAACTATTTTGATCTATTAAGGCTCTTATATAGTAGTTCTCTTGTTGTGACCTTGCTGTATGGGTCAGGAAAGATCCAGTGTTCTCTCCTTCTAACCAACATTGATGGTTCTGAAAAAAATTGCTTTATATCTTTTGCAGAATCAAAGCCTCGGGGTATTTTATAACTATAACGCAATGCCATTATAACCAGTAATCCTTATCATTCAGCTTTCTTTAACTATTGAGCACAACACCAATCAAAGTTTTGCATTCTTTTATCATGGACTTCCTTTACAGATCTCACATTTAGTTGCATACCATTTCAGCCTAAAAAGTTGACGCTGAAAGATTGCTGGACCAAACAGAGAGCAGGTAGCAATATAACAGCCAGCAGCCATCATCACTGACTGTTGGTACCAGTCCGGTCAAGGTCTGAATGGGGGAGTACCACCACTCAGGGTCACCAGTCCAAGTTATATACTTTGTACTCGCTTGGGGGCAAATGCCCACATTACTGGAAGGTACAGCATATGCTTTTTTTCTTTTGTTTTTATGAAATCCTTAAAAGGATTTTTATTCATACTTACCTCGATGGATGGAGCATCAGACCAATGCTGCAGCTGTCCCTCACCGTCTCTGCACTGAGAACCGAGCCGCCGAACACCGCTGAATGCTCGGTTCTCCCTCCTCCCCGAGAGGAAAGCTGCTGACTGTATGTCAGCGTCTCTCCTCCCTGCTCCTCCACACTCACCGGAGGCCTGAGATGTGGAGGGGTGGGGAGAGGTTGTCTCAGCAGCTCGCTGAGACCCTGAGACTGCCATCAATCAAGGCAGCTGGTGGATCCAGACTTGGAAGTCGGGATGACGCTCTGCCTCGACTGATGGCAGTGACATCAGTGGAGAGTGGACTTGAGACCGATCTCCACTGAAAACGTTTCACTGGAGTGCAAAATGAATTGCACTCCTGTGACCCACAGGAGAAGCCCAGCCTAAAAAGCTCAGGCTGGACTTCTCCTTTAAAAACAGAAGATTCTTAGATTTCAGGTTGTCATTCCCTTTCCTTAACACTTTCAATCACTTGCCTACATAGACTCAATAAAACTTTCCCTTTTTTGGGGTTTGAGGTCCCTGCTGTTGAGCAGGCCCAGCTACAAGATACAATAGTTATGGAGATATTATACTATAGACTCCTGAATTATTATCATTAAGCAATTGCACAGTGATTGTTTTCTTTCTACATTGTATTATATACTGACATCTTTAGTGAGCTGTTTCTTTTGTTAATTACCAAATTTTGTAGGTTGATGCATGTGTTACAATGTCAAAAGTGTATTAACCGCATTCCTTAAATAAAGATAAAAAAAAAAACCCCAGAAGATCCAGTGATTATGGCTATGGCTGTATAATATACAGTTATAAAAAAGGAATGACAAAAAAAAAAATGTGTTCAGGTTAGGAAGTAAGGCATCTGGAATTACTTCCCACAATACATGTACAATCTTGTTAGACTAAAGAAAAGGGATTTCCCAGAACAATGCACAATGAAAAAAAATCACATAGGGAAATTATCCCATATAAATACACAGCATAAATTATAACCTTTAATTAAAGAGCATTAGCATTAAAAGGTGTCTGCAAAGTATCCTGTAGTCTTTTTTAAAATGTACCTCTAACAGACCTAGGGTAAATTTACAGACAATAAATTTAAACTGTTACTAAACCCAGGACCCTGCATTCACTATATCTTGTCTCCCACAGTACACAAAATATGGAAATGCAATTATTCTAAAAAATATAAACTGCTAAATACCTCTCATCAGTAATATATAGCAGTCTTGTGACTTCTATCAGTGTCTGGCGGAGCACTGGTTAAAACTTGTAGGAGAGGTTTTCATTCTCCTCTGACTGTACTATGAAGGTGCATGACCCCTGACTTTCTATCTGGACAGTGCTGATTGGCCCCATGCTGATCACATGCACATTCCCCCCACTCCCACCCCCCTTAAAAAACACTCAATAGCAATACACACCAAACTGAGCATGTGCAGTGTGCCTCCTATGGCTCTGTTCTATCAGCATATGGATTAGGGACAGTAAAAGAAGGGGAGAATCAGAGAAGACAGGATCAAACAGTCTTTTTACAAAATGTGGAGGATAAATCCCCTAGGTTCCACAGTGAGTATACCAAGCATGCTTTACTGCATATACGGCAAGCATGCTTGTTGTGAGTTTAGTAAAACTTTGAAAAAAAATCTTAAAACTTTACATGCAGTTGGGTGAAACTGGGAATTATGATAGGTACAGTGCCTTGCGAAAGTATTCGGCCCCCTTGAACTTTTCAACCTTTTGCCACATTTCAGGCTTCAAACATAAAGATATAAAATTTTAATTTTTTGTGAAGAATCACCAACAAGTGGGACACAATTGTGAAGCGGAACGAAATCTATTGGATATTTTAAACTTTTTTAGCAAATAAAAAACTGAAAAGTGGTGCTTGCAAAATTATTCGGCCCCTTTACTTTCAGTGCAGCAAACTCACTCCAGAAGTTCAGTGATGATCTCTGAATGATCCAGTGTTGTCCTAAATGACTGATGGTGATAAATAGAATCCACCTGTGTGTAATCAAGTCTCTGTATAAATGCACCTGCTCTGTGATAGTCTCAGGGTTCTGTTGAAAGCGCAGAGAGCATCATGAAGACCAAGGAACACACCAGGCAGGTCCGTAATACTGTTGTGGAGAAGTTTAAAGCCAGATTTGGATACAAAAAGATTTCCCAAGCTTTAAACATCCCAAGGAGCACTGTGCAAGCGATCATTTTGAAATGGAAGGAGTATCAGACCACTGCAAATCTACCAAGACCTGGCCGTCCCTCTAAACTTTCAGCTCAGACAAGGAGAAGACTGATCAGAGATGCAGCCAAGAGGCCCATGATCACTCTGGATGAACTGCAGAGAACTACAGCTGAGGTGGGAGAGTCTGTCCATAGGACAACAATCAGTCGTACACTGCACAAATCTGGCCTTTATGGAAGAGTGGCAAGAAGAAAGCCATTTCTCAAAGATATCCATAAAAAGTCTTGTCTAAAGTTTGCCACAAGCCACCTGGGAGACACACCAAACATGTAGAAGAAGGTGCTCTGGTCAGATGAAACCAAAATCGATCTTTTTGCCCACAATGCAAAACAATATGTTTGGCGTAAAAGCAACACAGCTCATCACCCTCAACACACCATCCCCACCGTCAAACATGGTGGTGGCAGCATCATGGTTTGGGCCTGCTTTTCTTCAGCAGGGACAGGGAAGATGGTTAAAATTGAGGGGAAGATGGATGCAGCCAAATACAGGACCATTCTTGATGAAAACCTGTTGGAGTCTGCAAAAGACCTGAAACTGGGACGGAGATTTATCTTCCAACAAGACAATGATCCCAAACATACAGCAAAATCTACAAAGGAATGGTTCACAAATAAACGTATCCAGGTGTTAGAATGGCCAAGTCAAAGTCCAGACCTGTATCCAATCGAGAATCTGTGGAAAGAGCTGAAAACTGCTGTTCACAAACGCTCTCCATCCAACCTCACTGAGCTTGAGCTGTTTTGCAAGGAAGAATGGGCAAGAATTTCAGTCTCTCGATGTGCAAAACTGATAGAGACATACCCCAAGCGACTTGCAGCTGTAATCGCAGCAAAAGGTGGCTCTACAAAGTATTAACGCAAGGGGGCCGAATAATTTTGCACGCCCCACTTTTCATTTTTTTATTAGTTAAAAAAAATTCCAAAATCCAATAGATTTCGTTCCACTTCACAATTGTGTCCCACTTGTTGGTGATTCTTCACAAAAAATAACAATTTTATATCTTTATGTTTGAAACCTGAAATGTGGCAAAAGGTTGAAAAGTTCAAGGGGGCCGAATACTTTGGCAAGGCACTGTATATCTCGCCACTGGAATTCGCCAGATAAATAAAGTCAGCATGTGATTAAAATTTTGAGCAACCACTAAAACAAAAAAAACAAAAAAAGAAAAAAAACTGAAAGAAAGAGAATGTCATTATACCAGTACTATGTTATCCTCATCTTGTGATCCTCAAGTGATCCTCAAACAAAGGAACAACCTGAAAAGTCTATACATGAATTCTAAAGAGGATGCTCTATACTGTAGACTGGTAATTCACGAAACATCTGCCCCCACCACTTATTTGAAAGCAGAAAATTGGAAATCCCTAACTCTTGCATACATTGTAAATTGTTAAGGCAAAATTCCAGACAAAATAGGAAGATGCAATTAATAGCCTAATAAAAAATAAAACAACACCACACAGTTTTACTGCAATACATACCTTTATTACAGAGGTTTGTCTGCTGTATGTTTTCCTACCAATAGATGTCTTCAGTCTGATGACTAGCATCATTCTACCAACTTCCTCTGAGCTCAGGTATCCTGGATCTGCCCCAGTCTGTGAATGGACAGTGAAAGGAGAAGCAGCACAGTAATGAGCTAATATCTCTGTCACTCTGTTTTCTTCTCCTAATAGCATGCCCCTTGTCAGCATTTGAACTGTTCGGCTCCATGTACTGCTTCCTTTGTCACAATCCAACTCTGCTATACAGGGACTGAAAGAAGCTAAGAAGCTGATGCCAAGTCAAATGTAGATAACTACACTGCTTTCTTGCATTAGAAAAATACAGTGCCTTGCAAAAGTATTTACTGCCCTCGGAATTTGTGTTTTGGTGCCTCACAACCTGGAATTGACATGGATTGTTTGAGGATTTGCATCATTTCATTTACAGAACATGCCCACAACTTTGAATTTTTGATTTATTGTGAAGCAAACAACAAATATAGAATAACAGAAAAAGTCAATGTGGATACCCCACCCCTCCAAGTCAATACTTTGTAGAGCCAACTTTGGAGGCTATCACGGCTCCAAGTCACTTTGGATAAGTCTCTATGAGCTTGCCACATCTTACCACTGGGATTTTTGCCCATTCCTCCTTGCAAAACTGCTCCAGCTCCTTCAAGTTTGATGGTTTGCGCTTTTGAACAGCAATCTTTAAGTCTGACCACAGATTTTCTACTGGATTGAGGTCTGGGCTTTGACTAGTTCATTTACATGTTTCCCCTTAAACCACTCAAGTGTTGCTTTAGCAGTGTCTTTGGGGTCATTGTCCTGCTGGAAGATGAACCTCTGTCCTAGCCTCAAATCACACACAGAGCGGTACAGGTTTTGCTCAAGAATATCCCTGTATTTAGCACCATCCATTCTTCCCTCAACTCTGACCAGTTTCCCCATCCCAACTGCTGAAAAACATCCCAACAGCATGATGCTGCCACCACCATGTTTCACTGTGGGGGTGGTGTTCTTTGGGTGATGTGATGTGTTGGGTTTGCGCCAGACATAGCGTTTTCTTTGATGGTCCGAAAGTAAAATTTTAGTCTCATCAGACCAGAGCACCTTCCTCTATACATTTTGGGAGTCTCCCACATGACTTTTCGCAAACTCAAAACAGGCCATTTTGTTGTTTGCTGAAAGTCATGGCTTTCTTCTGGCCGCTCTGCCATAAATCCCAACTCTATGGAGCGTAAGGCTTATCGTTGTCCTATGTACAGATACTCCAGTCTCTAATATGGAAATCTACAGCGCCTCCATGGTTACCTTAGGTCTCTGTGCTGCTTCTCTGATTAATTCCCTCCTTGCCCGGTCCGTGAGTTTTGGTGTTGGCAGGTTTGCTGTTGTGCCATGTTCTTTCCATTTGGTTATGATAGATTTGATGGTGCTCCTAGCGATCATCAAAGATTTGGATATTTTGCTATAACCTAACTGACTTGTACTTCTCAACAACATTGTCCCTTACTTGTTTGGAGAGTTCCTTGGTCTTCATGGCAGCAGCCTCTGGGGCCTTTTAAAAAGGTGTGTATATGTAATGACAGATCATGTGACACTTAGATTGCACACAGATGGACATAATTATGTGACTTCTAAAGGTAAATGGTTGCACCAGAGCTTTTTATAGGCTTCATAATAAAGGGGGTGAATACATACGCACATGCCAATTATCTGTTTATTTCTGAATAGTTTTATGTATTTTTTTTTTAATATTAATAATTATATATTATTATAATAATTCAGATTAAAAGATAATTAAACTAAAGGCTGTAATTTAACAAAATAGGTAAAAAGCCAAGAGGGGTGAATATTTTTACAAGGCACTTAAAGCAAAGTTCCAGCCGTTTTTGTGTTTATTAAAAGTCAGCAGCCACAAAAAGTGTAGCTGCTGACTTAATAAACACCCACTCACCTGTTCCAAGGTTCAGCGATGTGGCCACCCAAAGCCTTGGTTCTCTCCCTCTCCTCTTCTCAGCGCCGGCATCATGACTGTGGGTACCCGGCTGTGACAACTTGCGGCTTCACAGCCGGGTGCACACCACACATGTGCGATTTGCGCTACACGTCCCGAATGCCCCCACCCCCCCCCCCCCCAAAAAAACGACATGCCAAATTTGGCATGTCAGGATTCCTTAAAGCGGAAGTTCTGCTTTTGGGTGGAACTCCGTTTTAATGATGTATTCATTGATACAGATTTACATTCATGCAAATATATTAAAATGGCATGATTTTACAGACCTATTGCTTTATATTGCATAAAGAAAAATAATCTGCACTGTAGTTAAGGAAAAAATTTAAACCAAGCTTTTATACTGAGCCAGAGAACCCCCATTCTTTATTTCAAAGGAACCCTGTACCTTACTAAATGTGGCTGCAACTGCTGACCTTTTCTGCATCCAGACCCCTGTAGGCAAGTGCAGTCTATTTTCTCTACTGTAGGTGGCGCTCAACATGGTTCCTCTATGGTTTTCTGGGTCATTGGGGAAGCTATCTGATTGGATGTGACTCTCAAGGCAGATGCTGTTGGGACACCTGAGACCTGCTCTGCTACACATCGCTATTGCATTCTGTGAGTGTACCCAGTCAGAAGCCATTCTGCCAGGCTTGCTGTCAATTGCTGAACTTTAAATTAAATACAAGTACTGTTCTATGCCATAGGTTGGGCTTGATGGACTTTTTTCAACCTCACCTACTATGTAACTATGTAACTGGACTGAGTATTTAATGCCGCCACACCAAGCTGCACTTCCCCACATTTACCCCTAATACAGGGGTGTCCAACCTTTTCATCTTTCTGGGCCACATTGGAAAGAGAGGAACTATCTTTGGCCACACATAAAATACACTAACAATAAGGATAGCTGATGAGCAGAAAAAGTCAGGGAGACCAGAAGTGAACGACAACTGATATAGATAATGTATCTATTTGAGTAATAAAAATTCATTTATTTAGAAATATTTTTATTATAAAAGTTAAAGAGTGCAACATAAATCTAGTGTGATATTTGAATAACGGATCAATATCAGGTTCAATGGATGTGGTAGCAATTCTCAGTGAATTCTTAAGGTGCTCATTGGATATTTTGGTTCTAATTCTGTGTTGGGCCACATGTGGCCCATGAGCCTTGAGTTGGACACCCCTGCCCTAATACCAACCCTGTCAACCCAACCCCTAATCTAAAGCCAGGTACACAAGGAATGAAACTTGGCTGGTTCAGCAGGGACTGGCCAAATTTTGATCTGGCGCTGGTGAGGCTGCATTAATGGGCACTGGTGAGGCTGCTTTTGATGGGCTCTGGTAGGCTGCATTTGATAGGTGCTTCATTAAAAAGGTGGGGTATACCTGGGCAGGACAAAGGGGGTGGAGTCAGGGGTGAAGCCATGGGGAGTGGCAAAATTAGGTTATGCCTAAGGTCAAAAATCTTTGCACCAGCCCTGCTGACAGTGGAGGACCCGCTGCTAGAATACAATAGCACAGAAAGGAGGATTCTTTCATTCACCTCACTTTTGTGGATGCAAGTCTTTTGTTTTGTTTCATTTTTTTCATTCAACTCACTGGTTGAACGGGAAAAAAAATGAATAGTATGTTCCCAGCTTTGGTCTACTAAGGTGTATCCTCAACTTTCACCATACCCTTCAATTTAAATATTGACACCTAAACCTGACTGTTAATTTCTCAACATAAACATATAATCCTAACACATTTATGACTCCTGTACATCAAAATTCTCATGCCAAATAAACCTATGCTATAACTTATCACTAACAAAGCAACGCTCACTTTCTATATAACTAGTTCAACTTTTATACTAAATCCCCTGTAAAACACTAATACTATACTACTCTTTATGGATTACATCCTACATATATAATTATTGACACACTATCATTTCTCAAAAGCTGTTTTATTTCCTTTGCTATTAAAAAGTAAGTTGATCATTTTCCAAAATTAAAAATGAGAGCTCTGTACGGAATTGTTATCTATGTGATAAAAAGCCCTGATAAACTTAGCATTTGATTGGCCATTAGCAGAAAAGGTCGCAACAATCAACATACCTATATCACCTGCAGGGAACAAGCTAAGCCAGGATATTAACAGACATTCTTTGTAATTACTTAGTTAAAACAAATATTAATGATCCGAGAAAAGAATATAGTAAATATTAGCTTCAATTTGTTGCACAGACTTTCTATTGTATTTGGTTAATACTCAGAGACTAACACCAAAGCTGACCATACATGGTTTGAAATTCAGCCGGTTCAGCAGGGACCAGCCGAATTTTAGTCCATGTATGGGCACCCTGGTTGTACAGAAATCGATCTGCCCTATCTGTTTTTTTCTGATCAATCAGTGCTGCCAGCTAGAGCTGGCAGCACTGATCAGTGAATTCTGACTTTGGGGAAGTCTCCCTGCCATCAGAACACAATAGTACAATGGGAGTGATTCCCCCATCCACCTTGAAAGTGGAGATAAGGTAATTGGGTCATATTTTTTTTTTTTTTTCGTTTAACCTGGTGGCTGAACGAAAAATGATTAATGTATGGGCTGTCTAAAGGTGCCTATGCATAAACCAATTATTGGACATACATTATAATTTACTAACCTATCTAGATCTACTTTACTGATAACGGTAACGGTAACGGTAACTGATAACAACTAAGTATGGCCCACTCCAACCATTTGATGTACACAAATATTCACTGCTAGATGTTAGAAAACGATGTATAAAGACTGCGTTGATGTAGCTTTTTAAAAATACTTCTATTGGTTCAGCACTAAGGATTAATTGTGGTCTTGGGTGTCCTCAGTTCGAAGCCCAGTCAGAACACTATCCGCATGGAATCTGCATGTTGTGTCTGTGTGGCATTTAAGTTATTTGGCAGCTGTCTAAAGTTGATTTCCCTGTATGATATTCTACTGAGAGTGCCCAAGATGGCTGTCCCAACAGCAGATGGAAGCTCCAGGAAGAAAAGTTAAACAGATACTAAACACACACTATTTAATTTACATTAACCCTTCTCTTTATGTAAAAGGATGATGGCACTGCATTTATTTTAATAAAAAAAAAACAAAGAAAGTTTTTTCATAATCAATATGCAACTGTCATGTGACCTGTGCTCTTTCCCACTCTGTCTGCAGGGAAACATCAGTGGGAGGAGCTTCTGGTCCTTTGCTGCTAATCACAAAAAAAAAATTGCCTTTGGAATATGGAGGAAAAATACATAATTCGTATCAAAAAAATGTTTTCAATAAACATGCAAATATGTATTTGAACCTAAATCTAATATGCGTTTGTGCAAAAATATGGTGTGGGCTATCTAGGGAAAGGTTCTGCCAATCACATCCTGTTTCATGCCCCTCAAGCCTGTGTCTATTGTTAGTATGTGCTCAGAATTGCAGGGACGTGAAGCCTCCATCAATCAACAAGTAATATCCCACCCCCATTGTGTTAACTGCTTAGCGGGCATGGCGGAGGAGGGAGCGAGTGCACTGTCACATGGGCTGCACAGATAAGAGAAAGGAAGAATTAAGGTGTTACTAAACCCAGTAATATGAAAATAGTTCCTCTCCTTTTTTGCTGATCTGTATACCACGGTCACATGATAAACTGCACAGTTTTCCAGTGCTGAGTTTTCATGTAGGAGGAGATTTCCACTACAGCCTGTATACACGCCCACATGTGTAATGTCAATATCATGTGGCCGGAACAGTTCAACTGAAACAGGAAATATTCTCTTCAGCAACAGAGACTAAACTGAGCATGTGCAGGATGGCTACCCTAACTGTATTATATGGCCTTGCCAAGATAGACAGTGCAGGAGGGAAGGATCTGTCCATATAGTGTCAAAGAGCCTTTTTACACAATGCAGAGGATTAACTCCTTCAATTCCACAGTGAGTATAACAAGCATGCTATTCTGCATATACAGACAGTTTTTACTGTTGTCGGTTTAGTAACACTAGCTTAGATGTGGCAACAGTTTGTCTACACAATCTCAGGCTGCAGCGGGGACCCATACTAGGAGGGAGGGACAGTGAACAGCAGGATCTACCAAGTATTTTGCAGACTACAGAAAACAAATTGCATAGTCACTGAGTGAGTATGAACAGCATGTAATACAGCATGTACTTAGGCTGCTTTCACACTGGGGTGGCATCAGCGGTAAAGTGCTGCTATTTTTAGCAGCGCTTTACTTTCGTATTTGCAGAGGTATTTGCTGGCTAGCTGGGCGCTTTTAACCCCCGCTAGCGACCGAAAAAGGGTTAAAACCGCCTGCAAAACGCTGATGTAGCAGGGCTTTGCCAGTGGTATAACCGCGCTTCCCCATTGATTTCAATGGCTAGGAGTGGTGGAGGAACGCTATACACACCACTCCTTCACCGCTCCAAAGATCCTGCTAGCAAGACTTTTTTTAGCGTCCTGCCAGTCCCTTGGTGCTTTCACGCTGGAGACACAGGAGTGGCTCTTTCAAGGCACTTTGACAAAGTACCAGAAAGTGTTCCTTAATAATAATTGAAGAACAACCAGAACTTCCAATAGGAACACCATTAATTTTATTTTTATTTTTTATTAATGTATGTTGTCATATTTCTAAACTTGCAGGTTCTTGGGCCATCTTTCTCATCTTGATCTAGTATCATCTAGTGAGTGAATGACCTGGAACAAACTTGCAGCTACTGAAGTCTGCATAACCAGCCTGTAAGTTTTTTAGGTCAGTAAGTAACCATAATGCATATTTCTTTGCACATTTAGGCTGAATTCACACCTATGCTTTTTTTGTGCTGTTTGCATTTTGCAGATTTGCACTACAGGACGTGTTCCATAGGAAACCATGTTAAATGGACTGTATTGCAAATCAGCAAAATGCAAAAAAATGCATAGGTGTGAATCCAGCCTTACTTAAAAAAAAAACATTTTTATCTATTTAAGAGTCCTATAAACCCTTTGATTATAAATCGGTTATCGCAATGTCAAATATGCACCATTTTACAAACATATAAACCACAAACTTAAAAAAAAATTGGAAATGATCAAACAACACCCAAAAGCTAAAATGTTTTGAAGATTGACAGAATTTTCCACTTCTCCCTGCGCTTTTAGACCTGTTTTTTTTTTTTTTTAACTCCAGTTCCACAGCTTCTTCTTTAAAGCATAATACAGACTTCTAAATAACATGCCCTCTAGCATGATGCTAATTATCTTGACTGGAAAAATTGTTTAAGAAGAATCTTTAAATCCATTCTTTCTTTCATCAAAGAGCGCTTAAAGCATGAACAGAAATGTTGAAACAGCAATAATCTGATCATGTACAAATCTGTAGTATATTCATCGAGCAGAAAGAGACAGGGTGTGTTTGATTTAATAGCTTACTCATTCAGCTGCCAAATGAGACTCCATTAATCCATATGTTAAAGTCAGTGAAACATTCATTACACAGCAGAATCAGAACTATTTACACATTGGACAAATTGGTCATTGCAAGCAGAAAGTGATTGGCTCTGTACATATGTTGTGATGTCTGCTATCTGTGGTCATTTAACACAGTGGGGGTTATTTACGAAAGGAAAATCCACTTTGCACTACAAGTGCACTTGGAACTTAGTGCAGTGGCTGTAAATCCGAAGGGGACATGCAAGGAAAATATAGAACAGCATTTTAGCTTGCACATAATTGGATGATAAAATCAGAAGAGCTTCCCCTTATTTCACATCTTCCCCTCAGATTTACAGAGACTGCACTTCCAAGCGCACTTGCAGTGCAAAGTGGATTTGCCTTTCGTAAATAACCCACAGTGTTTCTCAACTCCAGTCCTCAAGGCGTCCCAACAGGTCATGTTTTCAGACTTACCATTATTTTGCACAGGTGATTTGATCAGTTTCACTCCTTAGTAATTACCACAGCCGTTTCATCTGAAGGAAATCTTGAAAACATGACCTGTTGGGGCGCCTTGAGGACTGGAGTTGAGAAACACTGATTTTACAGACAGAACAAAAAATGATCAGCCACCCTTATGTGACGCCAAAATGAAGACTTTAAATCTACTGGCTCTTTGAGAAATTCAGTATAACTTAAAGCGTTACTAAACCCAGGACCTGCATTCACTATATGTGGCCTCCCACAGTACACAGAACATGAAAATGCAATAGTTTTAGTAAATATAAACTGCTAAATACCTTTTCTCATCAGCAGTATATAACAGTCTTGTGACTTCCATCAGTATCTGGTTAAAGCTTGTAAGAGGAGTTTTCATTCTGCTCTGACTGTCCTATGAGGCTGCAGGAACCCTGACCCTTTGTCTGGACAGTGCTGATTGGCTCTGTGCTGATTACATGCACCCTCCCAAGAAACAGAACTGTCTAGCAATGCACACCAAACTGAGCTTGTGCAGCTTGTCCTTGAGTCTCTGTTTTATCATATGATGGATTGGGGACAGCAGAAGGGGAGTATCAGAGAAGACAGGATCAAACAGCCTTTTTACACAATGTGGAGGATTAACTCCTTGGGTTCCACAGTGAGTATAACAAGCATGCTTTACTGCATATACAGATTTTACTATTGTGGGTTTAGTAACACTTTAAGGATTCAAAAAATGGGGAGCATCCCTGACCTGCACTGGAGCAGCAACAGACCGATGTGATGAAGAACACACACCATGCTCCGAACTGAACACTGAAGCTTCAGCAGCACATTCCTGAATATCAGTCAATCTATGGCCAGCTTGAAGCTAGGGAAAACTAACAGATTTTTCCATTCACATAACTGACGTGGATGGGAACCTTCCCCCATGGGCACATTATATTCGGACAGCTGCACCTACTGCTGTCAGAATACACTGATCATAGTCTGCAGTTGCTGATCGAGAAACGTTCTCTAAAATGCTCCTGCCAGGAACGACCACACACTGATTGAAATTTGGTTCCTGCTGAATCGGCTGAATTTTGATCTATCTATGGCCAGCTTAGGAAGCATTATTTCCTGTTGCAATTCCAAAAATCTATTTGACATAGTAATTTCCTCCACATTGTGGATAGAAGTCCTGGTTAAAGGCTATTCATGTATATTTAGTGCCAGATTCTGCTTTTTTTCCCCCATGTTAATTCATAAATAAGGATCTTTTATAATTAAAAATAAGAAGAAAGTTCTGTCCAGTGCTCACTACACTGAGACCATTAGGTTGGTCCTGGAATTGTAAAGTATTAGTGGAAACTTTATTACTCTACACAAATATGAACGGACATACTCCTTTAATAAAAATTAGTAGAGATCAGATAATCACATATTCTCCTTTAACAGAACACTTTCCAACAATGTCATTTTTTTTTTTCTGACTTGAGTGGGACAATATTTTTCAACATAAATGCAAATCAAACTGCAAGTAATCTGTATAAGTTCTTGTAACTTATCCTACAGACTCACCGTGGTTATGTAGTAACTGGCTACCATTAGGTTCCCTATCCTAATACAATCCTGGGGCACCAACGGTACCTGTTCTAATGACCTATTTATAATAATGCCTGCAAGTTTTTCTGATGCATTGATGTTTGTTGCATAGGCAATTCATTTTCTATGGGCCCTGTCACATGCCCAATCATTTTGCAATACATTGCAGATTATTACAAAAAATGTTTACAGGTAGGGAAAACACTGCAAATAAGCACTTGAAATACTTTTTTTTTTTTAGGAATTCTACCTGCTGAGCTTTTTTTCTGGATTGGCGGTGGCAGCTGCCATTGTGATTGATGATGAATCTACACTGGGGGGACATTTGTTTTTTTATTTTTATTAAAGGAATTGTTAAAAACTGTGTCTGTGTTTTTATTTCTTTTTGACACTTTTTTTGGTACATGAGTATGGATACAATGTACCCCATACTCAGTCATATAGGGGGCAGGATCTGGGGGTCCCCTTGTTTAGAAGGGGGCTTCCTGGTTCCGATAAGCCCCCTGCCCGCAGATCCCCACAACCACATCCCCATCAAAATGGGGACAGGGTGCTTTGGGGTGGGGGGCAGTGCTCCCCTACCTCAAAGCACTCCCCATGTTGAGAACATGTGGTCTGGTATGGTTCAGGGGGTGGGTGCTCGCTCGTCCCCCCACTTTCCTGGCCTTCCAGGCTGCATGGTTGAATAAGGGTCTGGTATGGATCTGGGGCGTTCCCCATGCCATTTTTTTTTTTTTTTACATTTTGGTGTAGGGTTGCCCTTAAAGCGGAGGTAAACCCATTGATTTAACAGTTTCAAAAAACAGTTATATTCTGTCAGGGCTAGGCTCAGCCCTTCCTTCTCTGAGCTGGCCTCTCAGCCATCGGCTAATTGCCAGCTCCTATCTTTCCACAGTGACTCACCTGTTGATGATATCCTGCTCATCAGTCCTGCCTACTTAAGCCATCCAGCTCAAATGATCTCTGCCTTCCCCTTAGTCACATCTCTAGAGACACTCTCCTGTATGCCTGTTAAAGACTTGCTTGGATGACATTCCTTCTGGGTACAGATCCCGCTTGCTGTTCTACTACGCTCATCTCTGGCTCCCTGACGTTTTGGCTTGTCTGACTATCCAATCCGGTTCCATAACTCTGGCTTTGTTTTGACTACATTTACTCTGTTTACCTTTTTTTATTATTATTAAAGAAGTGAGATTTAACTGTACTTCTGTCTCAGTCTAATTCATGGTTTCTGACACATTCCCTGCATGTGCCGGAAATGTAACTCTCTCATTGGTTGTGCTCTCAACAAAACTGCCAAACCATTGAATTGATGGTGTCATAACTGATCACATGTGCAGCATCATGGCAGTTGAAGATTAAACAGAGGTTTAAAGTGGTTGTAAACCCTTACAAACCACTTTGACCTACAGGTAAGCCTAGATTAAGGCTTACCTGTAGGTCCAAGAAATATCTCCTAAACCTACATGGTTTAGGAAATATTTGGCAAAAGACAGGCACCGCTGTTTATGGCGCATGCGCAGGCGCACTGAGCACGCCGCTGTTAACAGTGATGTGCCGCGAGTGTCGGCTCCCGTGCGCATGCGCTGGAGTGATGTCATCGCGGCTCTGTTGAATGACAGCGCCGGAGCAGCGAGACCCACCAAGAAGATGGAGGCTCCGTACACAAGGGGGCAGCGGCGACTTCGCTGGCTCCTGTGTCAGGTAAGTGACACATAATGGACTACTATGCGATGCATAGTAGTCCATTATGCTTTACCTTTACAGGGAATCAAAGAGGAAGTAAACCCATCAGGGTTTACTTCCACTTTAAGATAGCAGCTTCCATGGCTAAAAATGATAGGAAGGTTTACTTCAACTTCAAAATCCATACCAAACACGAAAGGATTGGAGTTTTTTTTTCAGATTATAATTCATGTTTAAAATTGATTCGATGTGATATTCAGATGTGTTCCCATAGAAGACAATGAGCCTGAAATTCACATAGGAACCACACTGCAGTTCTCAAGAAACGCATGGGGCTCTTTTTAAATTTGCATCGAATTTGCACTGCCGCTGCACCGCACATATGTGAACCGGCTCCATAGAAAGCCGGCTTGATTTACATATCATGTAAATCGAATGCTGTTCAAAACGCATCCAATTTGCATATTGTAGATTGTAAGCTCTAACAAACAGGGCCCTCTGATTCCTCCTGTATTGAATTGTATTGTAACTGTACTTTCTGCCCTCATGTTAAAGTAAAGCACTGTGCAAACGGTTGGCTCTATATAAAACCTGCATTATAATAATAATAATAATAATATACTGCATGTGAACGGAGCCTAAAGGAAAATTGTATAGTACATAGCTTCTGCACGGAAAAAAATCGTAAGAGCAAGACTACGCATGCTCAGAAATGAAAGAATACATGCAAAACTATTCAACATATTATGTCACTTCTGATGTTGTATTCTGTTGTACGAAAATTTTCGTATTCTGCGTAACCTCTTCAGTTTCGTCATGAGACTAGCATGCCACAAAAAACAGACGTTCGGTCATCCGAAAATTTAAGTGTGTGTACGATGCTTAATACACACTTGGGTTGATTTGCGAAAACTGAAGAGTACAAAATCTGGTGCAGCTGTGCATACAAACCAATCAGCTTCTAATTTATTTTTATTTATTTTTTTGTCAAAGCTTACTTGAACAAGCTGAAATTAGAAGATGATTGGCTACCATGCACAGCTGCACCAGATTTTGCACTCTCCAGTTTTAGTGAATCAACCCCATTGCATCTGTGTTTACTTATTTTTTGAGACAGCTTTGTCAGTTTGTATTTTCTATCCTCTTTGTAATTTGCAAAAAAAAAATTATTAAACAAAACAAAAAATAACGCACATACTGGATGCTGCATTTGATAGAACTGTTTCTTATGTCACAAAATGCAGGCCAATGTGACCATAGTAAACAAGCCCTTGTGGTAATTTGTATACATTACCCTGCAACTACTTCAGAAAGGAAAGTCCTATCCACTGAGTATAATATATAAACAGATAATTTTTTCAGCAGCCAGGAATTACACGCTGTATATTTCCCAGCAGAGTGCATACACTACATTAATTTTCATGCCTGCAGGGCATGGATTCTTGCCTGCACGTGTCTGTGCACCAGAACAATACAAATAAATGATCGTTTGAAAAAGTTTTCACTACCTCATCTGTTATTGCCTTCTGACCCCCCTAGTACTTTTGTGAGAAGTAAAAACTAAACTCAAGCTTAGCTAATGTATTTTAAAGGATCGTTCTGTACTTGACATGGATGCTTGCGCCACTCCTACTGGAGTCTGCAAAATTATTTTGCTGGAGGCTACAACATTCTCTCCCTATTCGTTGGGAGTTAACGAAGGAATGAATCATTCACAGAAGTGGATGGAGCTTAGTGGTGCTGAGCCACAGCTTGTTGCTCTAGCCTTTGATGCAGACTGGTTGGACTTGTTCCTAGATGATTGAAGAACCGGTTTGACTGGCTTCATATGCCAACAAATTCTGGTATCATTCCATGTTACACAGAATGTAGAAACCTGCCCAGCGAGTTGAATGAAAAGCATATTAGGATATCCATTGCACGTTGTATATATGTGAGGTGTAGCTCCACTTACATACACACCAGCGGCAGCTGCCCCAGGATGGTCCAGGTTACATTTCACCATCTATGTGTGAGCCTGCAGCTATAGGACTGACAAATATTATTCCACAGGAACATTACACAACTGTAAGTACGTTATTAATACTTTACTAGGGAGTGGGTTTTACTTGTGATACTAAGTATATATACATTTTACATATTTATGTACAGTCTTCCTTTACAGGGTACAACATATAAGCAATTTAGAGTGTTAATTTTTTTTTCTGAAAGTGCACAGCACCATAATAAATCATTTATAGTCACTTAATATGAAACTGCAAAAAGTACAATTTATGAAACTGCAAAATGTAGTATTTATTAAATCTTTGCAATACAATAATGTTGTCAGTTATCTTCTAACAATAGCAAGACATTACCACATGGGAAGTCAGTGCAGGATGCAACGACCATACCATACTGGACACAACTCAGGGTAAAGTGATATGACCAACAAATGGCATACATAGAGGGGAGGACGGGTCTACAGCTAAGTTATAACCTATTAGCCCCACAACTTGTGTATTATGCTCCAGATAAACTGTATAGGAAGGCATGAAGGCAGGTTTTATCATGCCTCTGTGTCCTGGAACATTCTTTAGCTTAGGACAATAGGAACTTTCAGATCATGTTGTAAGGCAGAAATAAATTTCCCAATCTCCATCAGTTTTTCACATATCTGGAATACTCTGCTCCATTATCATTAACATTATTAAATTAATAAACAATTTTGGACATTTTGGAGACTTTAAATATATTATCTGCTGGTGCCTATTAGTGTTCATACAAAATTATAAAAAATGACAGATCTTTAAAAAAAATCTTTTCTCTTTTTTATTTTTGCAAATTCATTATTCTTTAAATTTTAATTCATTTATGGATAACCTTTTATCAGTGTTTCTAAACCAAGGCATGTGAAAAATAAAGCAGCACCAACCCCGACCAACCATAAATAATAAAGTGGTCAAATAAAATAAAATGATAAAAAGTGGTCAAATAAAATAAAGTGGCGAAGTTAAATTTTTATCTATTTACAGGATAAAACTCTTCAGTGTACCTCCCTATTAAAACAATCCTATTTCTCTGTGTTTAAAAAAACTGCTATTGTTTTTATTGGTGATTATCTCTTGGGAAACAAGGACTTTGGTCTTCTCCACTACATGAAAGATCTGTGATAATAGGTGATAATGAGAATAGAGCAATTTCCCATTGTCATAATTCTCTGCATGTTCAGTAGAGGTGTGGCATTGTAGCCATAAAACATAGGTATTTTATTCTTTCTTGTTTTCCTTCTGTTATCAACACCATTCATAGGACGAAAATGAGGCAAAATAATTGAAAACAAACATGTATTACATGATTTAGAAATATAGAGGTCTATGTACCTCGTGCTGGCTATTCTGCACTTTTATTCAAAATAGTCTTTTAAACAGTGTTATAAATGAATGTTGAAAAATGAAATATCTGCATTTATGTACTATGCAAAAATGTATTTTTTTTATCAAATGATCATATTATGATCATATTGCATTTATAGAAGCAAGCTGAGACACTTGGCCACCCTGAGTAGAAAATGCCTTTCTTGCCAGCATGCTGCAGAGAAGGACCTTTGCTTTCTGTGTAGAAACAGTGTTCCCTCTGCAGAGGTTCAGGTTCTGCTGTACCAGAGCTTGAGCTCTCCAATCAGTGTAAACTTTGCTAATAGGAAGTGCTAACCCTGACTTACCTGGGGACACCTCAGAGCTCTGCAGAGAGACCACTGCTTCCACACAAAGTGCAGGGGGTCCTTCTCTGCAGTATGTTGGCAGAGGACAGGTTTTTCTACTCAGACTTTAAAGTCAAAATGTTTGACTTTAAACACCTTCTGTTTTAATATATCTGGAATATATTTAACTGATTTAAAGTAACGTTCAGAATTTAAACGCCTTTTGTTTTAACACACCTGCAGTTAATTTACCTGGTTCTAAACTGAAGTCTGTTGGGCTTGAAATCTCCAACAGTTTTGCAGGAAGCAGGCTGGACACTGCAGAAAATTAGTTATTCTGTATTAATCGGCATTAATGTGCTTGTTAACAGTGAAATCATGTTACCTTGTCAAATTGGTTCATTTCTGCATACCCAAGTATTCATTGGCAGTTGAAAGGCTGTCTTTAAGATACAGTTCTAAAATACACATACATTCACAAACACAGCTATGTGCTGTATATTTTGAATAAAATGTTCATTTTAAGGTTGTATTTGCCATAAAAAGTGTAAAATATTTTATAATATAATAATAATACTAGAAAATGTATTGTACATATAAAAATGTTTAAACTATGCAAAAAATAGTTACAGTCGGAAAATGTGCTTGTATTGGAAAAAATGTGAAACAAAACATCTGACTCCCTTTGAAATCTGAATTCTGTCCTTGAGCTAGTTTAACATGTGTATAACTGCATAGAATAATCCATGTAGCATTTGTCGAAGCAGATAAAATTCACTACCCTTTGGTTTTTGAAGTGTAACACCATTTTTGTGTCTTGAGATATATATATATATATATATATATATATATATATATATATATGTATATATATATACAGTATCTCACAAAAGTGAGTACACCCCTCCCATTTTTGTAAATATTGTATTATATCGTTTCATGTGACAACTCTGCAGAAATTACACTTTGCTACAATATAAAGTAGTGCGTGCACAGCTTGTATAACAGTGTAAATTTGCTATCCCCTCAAAATAACTCACGAAACAGACATTTATGTCTAAACCACTGGCAACAAAAGTGAGTACACCCCTAATTGAAAATGTCCAAATTGGGCCCAATTTGCCATTTTCTCTCCCTGGTGTCACGTGACTAGTTAGTGTTACAAGGTCTTAGGTGTGAATGGGGAGCAGGTATGTGAAATTTGATGTTATCGCTCTCACTCTCTCATACTGGTCACTGGAAGTTCAACATGGCACCTTATGGCAAAGAACTCTCGGAGGATCTGAAAAAAAGAATTGTTGCTCTACATAAAGATGGCCTAGGCTATAAGAAGATTGGCAAGACCCTGAAACTGAGCTGCAGCACGGTCCCCAAGACCATACATCGGTTTAACAGAACAGGTTCCACTCAGAACAGGCCTCTAACATCCACCAGCTCCGTGATGTCTCATGGATCAGTGGAAGAGGACTCCAGTGGCAACCAGTGAAGCTCTGGTGAACTCCATGCCCAAGATGGTTTAGGCAGTTCTGGAAAATAATGGTGACCACACAATTTTGAGACTTTGGGCCCAATTTGGACATTTTCACTTAGGGGTGTACTCACTTTTGTTGCCAGCGGTTTAGACTTTAATGTTGAGTTATTTTGAGGGGACAGCAAATTTACACTGTTATACAAGCTGTACACTCACTACTACATTGTAGCAAAGTGTCATTTCTTCAGTGTTGTCACATGAAAAGATATAGTAAAATATTTACAAATGTAATGTTCACACATGTAAGAGGTGTACTCACTTTTGTGAGATACTGTATGTGCATATATATATATATATATATATATATATATATATATATATATATATATATAGTATATTTCTTGATTATTTGCAGTTTTCATTGTGCCTATTGGGAATAGTTCAATTTTGCTGTTTGCTATGAACAAACTGAGAACACAAAAAGAGATATGTCTGTAGTATCATCCCAACTGTGTGCAGCATACATGCTTGTGTCCAAGGTGTTTTCATCACAATAAATTAAATATCAATACTTCCTTTTGACAAAATTGCTGGGGCCAATTTACATACAATTGATATATTACACATAGCAATGAGATCTATTGTTGTGTTTCATAAAGTCTTATTGGTTTAAGCCCTGGTTCACACCAGTGCGGCTTTGAAATTGCGCTACTTCAGTGAGATTTCAAAGATGCAGATAATTTCATGTCATTGTGGCTTGCGACTTCACTGCAACATGATTGGCGGCAATTTGAGCAGTTCCATTTCCGGCAATGGGGTGTAACTCGTCATGCGATTTGGAACTGTCAAATTACATGACAAATCACACTGGTGTGGACGAGGGCTTTATGTCATTTTAAAATGTTATCTTGCCATCCTGCCTTATGGTATCTAACCTATCAGCGATGTACACTGAACTGTGATTTTAACATAACCACTATGCAATAAACATCAACAAGTAAAATAATACTATGAAGTAAACATTATTATATTGTATGCATAAAAAAATACCTGACAGAAACAATGCCAGTAAAAATATAATATTTTCTCATCAAGCAATTGTAACTTTGAAGCACCATTATGAATTACAGGATTTGCTTTTACAGTACATTGCCATGGTCATTATAACCATATTAAGCTTTCAGTAGGTTCTGTAGTTAATTCAGGAAAAACAGGACTTGCAAAAGTCGAATATTTTTATGTGCTTATTGCCCAAGTTTATCTTTCCACATGGCATATACAGTATATTCAAATAAATGCCCCATTGGGCAATTTTAAAACCTATTTGCACATCCAGTGTGTTTGATTACTACAGTTTGAATGTGGGCTTTAAACAAGTATATTAAAAAAAAAACGTGATACACGTCTCTTAACTTTACTTGCTATTACTTATTATTTGATTTATCCAGGGCTGTGCTTGGAGCGGATGCTCCCCAAGGTGTCCATCTTTGCCTTGGGGTGGGGCAAAAATGGCTGGTAGGTTTAATTATTAGGTAATAGTAAATAATGTTAAAACGTGTGTATTGCATTTGATTAATATATTCTTATTTATGATGCACCTACACACACATAGCCAGTCAGGCCTGTTAAAAGTTCTCAGTGAGTTTGAACTTGCAATTTTTGTAACAGGATCCACATCACTGAAGAGTCTCCGCCACTGCCTGTTGAACAAATGCAGCAGCCAGGAAAGGAACTCAGACAGCCTGTGGATTTACAATTACCAGACTCAGTGTTCTTGAGCTGCACTGAGGATTAACTTTCCAATATGGACTCTCTGACCTCAGTGCCCCCCCCCCCCCATAATTTCTCCATCAGTGCCATGTGAGGTAGCTGCCTTAATTGGCCTCCTGGGCAGCAGAGCCTTGGACTTACCCTCAACAAATTAAGCTCTCAAAGTTTCTTGGACAGTACAATACAGGCATACCCCACTTTTAAATACACAATGGGGTTTATTTACCAAAGGAAAGTGCAAAATCAGGCTCACTTCTGTACAGAAACCAATGCGCTTCTAACCCCAGATTATTCAGTTAAGCTTTGGTAATAAAACCTGGAAGCTCATTGGTTTATATGCAGAAGTGAGCCTGATTTTGCACTTTCCAACTTTAGTAAATAAACCCCATTGTGTACTTTAAAAGTGGGGTATGCCTGTAGATATTTTGCTCTCAAACTAATGTATTTATTAGTTCATAGACTATCATGAGCATGGGTACACAGCCTGAGTACTAAGACACATACTTTGTGTATCACAGAGACCTGGCCAGGACCACCCATCTTTCCATACAAGATTTGCTCACTCCCCAGATAATCGCATTTAACCACCCAAAATGTTCCATAAATAATTGCTTACCTAAAGTAAATCAATCATTAGAAAAATGCTTAAGCTAATGCTGGTTTCCTGAGAATTATAGCGGCCTGTGTATGTCATGATATATTTGTGGTTTTAACATTGCTCTGTTATTTACTAATCAGGATGATCACGCCACCCACCTGTGTGTGAGGAGAAGTATATTAATGAGTATGTGGTAATGGCAGTCAGTTATGATTAAGGTCACCTTGTTGGCAGAAACACGTCAGCATAAATCTTTGGAACTCTATGTTCGCTTTGAAATAAACATTCCTAAAGATTTGCTACTTTATACTGGTTTTCTTCAATTCTCTTTATGGACTATGGGCAGACAGGAGCCTAGGGTGTTTCTAAACAGCCTAAGTAAGGCAATGAGTTTGAACCATTTCGGCATGTTTGGTGTCTGACTGTGTCTGGTTAAAATGAATATAAACTCTAACAATGAACATCTATTACTAAATCCCTTTTGATCCATTAAATATACCAGAGCAAAAATATTGTTGCTGCTGTGAGAAATCTTATGAGCTGATAACTTCTTTATGCTGTCCCCCTGGGCTTCATTCTTATTAGTTACATTGTAAATGATCAGGTACTGATTAAAAGGGAAAAAAAGCTGGGAAAAAAAAGAAAACAAATGCAGCCACCACATCTGAGGACTTGAAGACTGAGGTATATTACATTTGTTTCTCTTCAGTTTAGATAAACTTTAAATACCTCTAACTCATAGGTCAAAGATAGGTTGGAATTCTTTATTTCTATACTTGGTCCAGGTCAGTCACTCACAAAGCTGTGCAGTCAAGGCATCAGCATTTAACCCCAGGCATCCACCATTTTCAGAAGAAGAGTGTGTGTGTGTGTGTGTGTGTGTGTGTGTGTGTGTGTGTGTGTGTGTGTGTGTGTGTGTGTGTGTGTGTGTGTGTGTGTGTGTGTGTGTGTGTGTGTGTGTGTGTGTGTGTGTGTGTGTGTATATATATATATATATTTATTTTTATTTTTATTTTTTATATTTATTTTCATGACAGGTCTACCTTAAAGGCTCCTTGAAAATCCCTTTTTACTTTAATACAGATAACTACATGTAGATAAACTATGGTTAGGGTTTTAAGTTGGTTAGAAACTGATACATACTGCACCCACTATATATAGGGTTAGGGCTTTTTTTTACTAAACAATAGGTGCAGGTACTCTCTCCACTCTGACCTACTTCTGAGCACCGTCCCTTATCCCTATCAACCTCATAGTACTGGCCTTTTTAGGGAATACAGAGCCAAGTATCATTTTGCAGGGATAAGTAATTTGTACAGAATTGGTTAATGATAATAGACCCCCCCCCCCAGCATCAACAGATCCCGCAGGAACACAAGCCCCTTCCCAGCAACAGTAGACCTCCACCAAAAATAGATACCCACCAGCAACACTAGATCTGCCCCAGCAACAAAGACCCCTGCAAGCAACAAAAGATACCCCGACAGCCAGCATCAATAGACTCTCCCCCATCAACAGTGGATTCCCCCCTTCCCAACAACATAAGGACCCCAGAGTCAAAGATCTCCCACCAGCAACAACAAGGTCCCCCGCAAAATAATAGATAACTCCAGCAACAATTGACACCCCCCCCCCCCCAGCAACACTAGAACCCCAGCTAAAATAGATCCTCAGCAGTCAACATCAATAGACCTTCCAGCACACCCCAGCCCCCTTTTCATTCTGTGCAGGAGATGGCAGAACTGCATTCCCCATGTTCCTGCTAAAAAAAAAAAAATTTATAGGTTTCCATTTACCAGCTGCGATTCTTCTGCCTACCTCAGTAATAACATACATCAAAGGTTTACAAGTCAGCACTGTCTTAAAGATATTTTCATTTTGGCCAGCTGTCACATTTATGTACAGTAGAAGTTCTGCAAATTACATATAACGTTAAATATTAACCTCAATTACTATGTAACATAAAGACCAATTGTTTAACTTGTATTTTTTTAACCTCAGTGGGTGTAAAGGACATTTAATCTTAAAATATAATTTCCACATACTATAAAAGCACATTATGCACATGACATGTGTATCGGCCCCCCATTTACTTCTTTGATAAGCAATGGCTGTTTTGCTCTTGTGGTATGGGTCAGAACTCTGAGCAGTCACAATCTGAACAGATCTTTTTCATTTATCTGATATAAAATACAACAATAAATAACAGTGTTTACGTATTACAAACCTGTCCACCATAGAGGTAAATGGAGGCCATTGTGTGATATGTGTAGCACAAACTATCAGCAATCATATTTTATGTTCTGACTACTCTAAACTGATGAAGGGTAACATTGGATTGGCTGTCAGAGGTTAGTCTGTTTCGTACAGTATATCTTTTGCACTAAGTATAATTCCAGTGTAATTAAATAAACCGATTTATATTTATCTATCATATTTAATGTCTTGTTTTTTATTTATAAATAACAGACATGTTATACTTACCCGCTCTGTGCAGTGGTTTTGCACAGAGTAGACTGGATCCTTCTCTTCTTGGGTCCCTGGCTGGCACTCCTGGTCCCTAGCTCCTGTTGAATGTTCCCACAGCAAGCAGCTTGCTATGGGGGCACCCGAGACAAGCTGCAGCTCTGTGTGTCCATTTAGACACGGAGCCTTGGTTTGACTCCACCCTCTCTCTCTCCTGATTGGCTAATTGACTTTGATTGACAGCAGCAGGAGCCAATGGCGTCACTACTGTATCCCGGCAAATCAGGAGGGGGAGTCCCGTATGGCCGAGGCACTCGTGCACATCGCTGGACAGAGATGGGGCTTAGGTAAGTATTAGGGGGGCTGCTGCACACAGAAGGTTTTTTATCTTAATGCATAGAATACATTAAGAAAAAATGTCCTGCCTTTACAACCACTTTAATTCTCCCGGAGGGAGAAGACAATGGTCCAGCAGGAGGGATTCCCGCATCATCACTGTCTGAGTTGATAGGGGAATCAGGTGAAGTTTGCTCTGTGTATGTCTGGCCTAAGTCGCTGTTTTCCCTAAGATGTAACGTAATTGCATAAATTAAGAATTGAGTAGGGGGTGTAATAAACCTTTGAAATAGCTGCGGCTTGTGGGCATAGGATGCTGAGACTGTAAAAGATGTAAGAAGCCATTACAATTTTCGGCATTTATATAAAAATGAAATACTCGTTTTTGGAAGATTTTGAAGGTGGACAAACTGCTGCACATATGAAGTGCATGTGCCTGCACAGAGCTGAAGCAGCCACCCAAACCTTCCTGTCATAGGCAAACCTTAGGTCTCATAATGCTAAAGTTTGCCTGCCCCCTTTCTAGTGGCCAGTGAGGCTGCCTGTCATAGTGATGGAACTATAAAAAAAAAAAAGTGTGGGGACAGGGCTTAGCAGCAAGCTCCAACACTGTCTGGAAGTGTCAGCTCTTTAGTTATCAGAATGGCCCAACATTTGGCCATTACCTGGACATGATCAAGTTTTGAAGGTGCTACAGGTATGCTGAGAAACCTTTAGGTGCCTATACTTTATACCTGCAGCAGTTGGCCCCTCACCTCCAAAGGCAGAGTCTCTTTAATCATATATCATACTGTATAGGACAGTAAGAATGTATGACCTAGGATGGCCCAGCATTTAGCAATGACTTGGACATGATCAAGTCTTGAAGGCGGCTGTAGCTATGCGCAGGAACCTCTAGATGCCTACACCTCAAATCTGCAGCAGTTGGCCCCTTCCCTCACCCACCTTGACGGATTCTCTTTAATGTTATCATAATGTATGTAGTGCACAAACTCTTAACTGGTCCCGCTATTTGTCCCAAGTTCCCAACTGTAGCTTCCCAGTCTCTATTCACAAAAAACAGGCAGAAAGAGTCTTTTTTAGATTTATTGCGTATTAAACATGGCTAGGGTGCAGGGGGAGCCTTGGAATACTCCAGAACTAGTAAAAAAGGTAATGGAGGACTCTCTCTAACAGCACTGTTTCGTATGCGTGCAACCACCCTCTTGAAGCAAGTGACTAGTGAACCATAACTCAGGTGATTCCATTGTGAAAGTAAAGCCTGAACAGGCAACTTGGATTAACTTTCCCAAAGGTTAGCTAGGACAGTCTCTAGGATCTTTTCAGGTGTGTTACTTACTGTACCCTGGGTACTTAAATGCTTTCCTGCATTACCAGCCAATTCCTGTACTGTGAGCCTCCAGGTCAGATCCTCTAAGGACTTCCTTCAACTGCTTTCAGGAACTCTGGATGTGGGTCCCCCCGCTCTAGCTGTAGCTGGGACCCTGGTGGCCTTTACTAATTTTCAGCTATGCACCCAATGGGAAAAGCCCTCTGACTGCATCATTTGCCACAGGACAAGCACCCTGCTGTTCTAGGCCCCAATATATTGACATAGAGCACAGACTATCAATAACATATATTATTGAACATTGTGCTATATTGATTTTCTTCATGAATGATAACATGGATGTTTCGAACACTTCTACTGTCAAAGTATGTAGTCTGTACTGTCTCATCTGAATATACAGGTACCATTCCAGTTGGTCTAGTAATGTGCAGAGGTTGAAACAGAACATAATAAGCAAATACATGTCATAATCCTAGGCCTGACATATGACACTATCATTAGGCATAGGTATTCAGATGTTTATTTAAGCATTTGTTTTGGCCAGGAATGAAGATTGTATGTGGTCTGAGGAAAACACAATGGATTCATGAATGTAAGGAATGTCCACAATGCTGCCTAATCAAGTTGTTCATTGATAATACTTTTTAGTAAGATTTACTTATGTTACCAAGCATTTGCAGTGACATAAAATTTTTTAAAAAGATTGTTTTATACATGTATTTTTCGTATACACAGCCAACAAGGTATACAAAATATCACATTAGTCCAAGTCCACTAATTCCGCATACACGCGATCAGACTATCAAGTGGACTTTTTCTGGCGGACGACCCGCCGGACTGTGCAGTGGAGGTCCGCCGGACTTTCCGAACGAGCGGACCTGCCCACACACAACCGCTCATTCCCACCCCCTTTCCTGACTGGCCAGGCTGCGTGCTCGGATAAGGGTCTGCAATGGACTTTGGGGGACCCCCACGCTGTTATTTCGGCATAGGGGTTCCCCTTTAAATCCATACCAGGTGACGGGGCTCGCGAGGTGTCAATCACGCCAATGGAGGTGGCGACATTGACTTTCTTCGCTAGTTCCATCTACCTGGAGCCACGTTCAAAATGAACGGACTTTACTCCATGTGTGGGCAAGTCCGTTCATTTCAAAAGTCCTGCGGACTAGCACACAGACGGACGGATTGTCCAGCGGACAGTTTTGAGTCAAGACTTCTTTCTAAGTCCGACGAAACCGGAGCCCACACACGGGCGGATTGTCCGATGGATTCTGGTCCGCTGGACCAAGTCAGCCGGATAATCCGATCGTGTGTACGCGGCATAATACAAATATATCACAATGGATCATCAATACAATTATCTTCAAATCATTGTTCATGTATTGATTATGTCTTTCCTCCATGGCTGCGCAATAAATCACTACACTCACTGAAAAAGGTGAGACCTCTAAATAATAAAAAAATTTAAATGTGTGAAATCTCCAATACTCATTATGAGTAAATTCACATGTATCTTCTGTTTCTCATACGTGACCAAAATCTTCTAAACGCTTGATGACTTAAAAAAACAAGCTATTTCAAAATGTATGATCCACATTTAATGAAATATAAATAAAATAGATGAAGCTATCAGCCATAACCCCGGTATTTTTTATTTTTGCTTTCTAATTAGCTGCTGGATCACTTTTAGACATAGTGGGATGTCCCTTTCCTGACGCTTGCCAGTGTTTCTCAAGATTACCGTATTTACTGGCGCACCCAAGAAATTATCCGACGGTTCACATCTATGGTCTTGGAGGACCGGAGTGATGTTCTGACGTCACTCCCCACTTCCAATATAGGACGTAAAGTAAACTTTTTTATTTTTTTATTCAAAAGATCTATTTTTTTTTCTTTTTGCTTTTAAAGGTAGAGGAGAGATTTGGGGTCTCATTGACCCCAGCTCTCTCCATAAAGAGGACCTGTTATACCTTATTTCTATTACAAGGGATGTTTATATTCCTCATATAGGAATAAAAGTGATATATGTAGCGCTGGCTCCTGACGAACAGGTGCTATGTTTTTTTCTAAAGTTAATTTGCCTGAAACCACAGTTGGGTTTCAGGACTATTCTCTAAATTTCTGGTTTTAGTACCAGTCCAGCTGGGTTGCACTGGGTTCTCCTTGACCGCAGGTGTCGCTGTCACCGCCAGCAAGAGTAGGAACGCAGTTTAGCTGGGTGTATTGAATGCCACTGTTCTCTCGGAACCAGCCCAGTTGGAGTGTTCTCCTGCATTTAAGGTACCGACACCATGTGGTTCAGGGTTCCATCTTTGATTTTCTGTCTGTTCGGTTCTGGTGATCCTCCTGACCCAGCCCCATGGCCCTCCTGGCCTGGGGTGCGGAACCATGCATTCCGAGTCTCGGGACTGGCTGGCCCGAGGCAATGGAACTGCAGGGACCGGCCTGATTGGATTTCGGGGCCTATTGATCCAAGGGTGGTCTGGTGCCTTCTCATCTGAAGGGAGAGGCCCAGCAACTGAAGAACCCCAGGGGAGGACTCTTCAGGAGAAGGCGTGCACAAGGCTGGCTTCTCTGAAGGAGCCTGGAGGCTTAGTTGAAGGACGCAACCTGGATCTACACTCATACAGTATCGCCGGATCGGCTGAGACAATCTGGTACCGTATGATAGCTCTTTAAATTTATTCACGTCCCTCAGTAACGCTCAAGTCTGTGGCAGAGACTTTGTCAAACACCCTACGTTCAAGTGTATATCTCAAGTCTGTGGCAGAGACTTTGTCAAGCACCCTACCGGTTTCTAGGCCTAGTGAGAGGAGGTCTAAAAAATCCAGCTGTGAGATCCAGCTGTGAAACGGCCTTTATTCTCTGGATTTACTATAAGGACTTCCTTTACTTTTTGCAATCTAAAGTACCTGAACTTATTCCTAACCCTCTACCCTTTATTGAGAGACTGTTTCTGTTACAAATACTGTAAATAACCCAAAAGAAGATTCAGTGTCAGTTTCCAAATTTTTTGGGCCATCTACCAGGGGAATCCCTAGACGGAGAAACAAACAAGGAGGTAACAGTAAGCCCAATAAAACCAGCAGCTCCTTCGGGGGTCAGTGCTACACACACACACACACATATATATATATATATATATATATATATATATATATATATATATATATATATATATACACATATATATTAAAGAGACAGTGTTAAAAATAAAATAAAAATTTAAATAAGAAAAAAGTTTAGAGCCCCCATCCATCTATGCTCACGCGCAGAAGCGAACGCATATGTAAGTCGCGTATGCATATGTAAATGATGTGAACACCACACGTGAGGTATTGCCGAAAATGTTAGAGCGAGAGCAATAATTCTAGCACTAGACCTCCTCTGTAACTCTAAACAGGTCAGCTGTAAAAATGTTTAAAACGTCGCCTATGGAGATTTTTAAGTATTGCACTGTACCGATTGACGGAGCAATCATGTGGTGAACGGCCGCTGTCAGCACCCATTTACCATGATCCATGATGCCCGGTGGTCAGGGAAACTCCCGTGTGTGCGCCCCAGGGGGCGCGCGGGAGCACAATTCTGGGAGGACCTCAATGCACGCCCTCCCAGGGTTATTGAGCCGCTCTGTAGCCGTCATTTGGCTATGGCTCGGTTGTTAAGTGGTTAAAGTCCATTTATTCCAAAAAAATTGCCTTTGAAAAACTTCTGCGCAAATACCGCGTGACATAAAATATGGCAACAAACAAACCATTTTATTCTCTAGGGTCTCTGCTAAAAAACAAAAAACATAATGTTTGGGGGGTTCTAAGTAATTTTCTAGCAAAATAAACCCATGTACACTCGTAAACAAAAAGTGCCAGAAAAGGCTTGGTTGGCAAGCGGTTATTCTAAGGCCGCGTACACACGGGCGGACTGTTCGCCCAACCTTGTCCGCTGAACAGTGTTTGGGCGGACAGTCCGCTCGTGTGTGGGCTTTCAGCGGACAGTTTCAGCGGACAGTTGGACGGACAAAGTCTTTCGGAAATTCCGAAAAACTGTCCGCTGAAACTGTGTTTGAGCGAACAGTCCGCCCGTGTGTGGGCCTGTCCGCTGTACTTTCGAAATGAGCGGACTGTTCCCGCTCGGAAAGTCCGCCCATTTCGAGCGCGTGTACAGGTAGGCGGGGCCCGCGAAGGAGACGTCGCGGGCTCCGCCGCCTGGAATGGGCTTAAAGGGGAACCCCAACGCCGAAAAAAATCGGCGTAGGGGTTCCCCCAAAGTCCACACCAGACCCTTGTCCGAGCACGCTACCCGGCCGGCCAGGAAAGGGGGGCGAGCGAGCGCGCCCCCCCTCCTGAGCCGTACCAGGCCGCGTGCCCTCAACATGGGGGGGTGCCTTGGGGAAGGGGGGGCCGCGCGCCCCCCCCACCCCAAAGCACCTTGTCCCCATGTTGATGAGGACAAGGGCCTCTTCCCGACAACCCTGGCCGTTGGTTGTCGGGATCTGCGGGCGGGGGGCTTATCGGAATCCGGGAGCCCCCTTTAAGAAGGGGGCCCCCGGATACCGGCCCCCCACCCTATGTGAATGAGTATGGGGTACAATGTACCCCTACCCATTCACCTGTGAAATAAAGTACAAAAAAAAACACAACACAGGGGAAAAAATATTTTATTGCACAGCTCCGGGGGTCTTCCGTCTTCGGGGGTCTTCTCGCCGGACTCCTCCGCTATGTGTGTGTAGCTCTTTTACTAGCGGAGGAGTCCGGCTTTCTTCCTCCCCGCCGCCGGCCTCTTCTCCCGACTTCGGGGGTCTTGTCCCCCTCTTCGGTTCTTCTGCCGGGCCACCGCGCCTTCTTGTAGCTCTTTTACAGGCGGTGGCCCGGTCTTCTGTCGCCGCTGCCTTCCGTTCTTCTGTCGCCGCCTTCGGTTCTTCTGCCGGGCCACCGCGCCTTCTTGTAGCTCTTTTACAGGCGGTGGCCCGGTCTTCTGTCGCCGCTGTTGCTGTCGCCGCCTTCCGTTCTTGTTCTTCTTCTTGTTCTTCTTCTTCTTCTCCAGGCGATGTTGACACGTCGCTCCCTCCGGCCGGAATGCCAGAGCCGCGCTGTGCGGTCACTTATATAGTGACAATGGGGCGGGGTCACATGGTATATGTCACATGGGTTGGTCACATGGGTTGATGTTACATGGGGACTATGACATCGTAAGGGGGCGGGGTCACCATGTGACCAACCCATGTGACATATACCATGTGACACCGCCCCATTGTCACTATATAAGTGGCAGCGGAGCGTGTCCCTGGCATTCCGGCCGGAGGGAGCGACGTGTCAACATCGCCTGGAGAAGAAGAAGAAGAACAACAAGAAGAAGAACAAGAACGGAAGGCGGCGACAGCGACAGCGGCGACAGAAGACCGGGCCACCGCCTGTAAAAGAGCTACAAGAAGGCGCGGTGGCCCGGCAGAAGAACCGAAGAGGGGGACAAGACCCCCGAAGTCGGGAGAAGAGGCCGGCGGCGGGGAGGAAGAAAGCCGGACTCCTCCGCTAGTAAAAGAGCTACACACACATAGCGGAGGAGTCCGGCGAGAAGACCCCCGAAGACGGAAGACCCCCGGAGCTGTGCAATAAAATATTTTTTCCCCTGTGTTGTGTTTTTTTTTGTACTTTATTTCACAGGTGAATGGGTAGGGGTACATTGTACCCCATACTCATTCACATAGGGTGGGGGGCCGGTATCCGGGGGCCCCCTTCTTAAAGGGGGCTCCCGGATTCCGATAAGCCCCCCGCCCGCAGACCCCGACAACCAACGGCCAGGGTTGTCGGGAAGAGGCCCTTGTCCTCATCAACATGGGGACAAGGTGCTTTGGGGTGGGGGGGCCGCGCGGCCCCCCCTTCCCCAAGGCATCCCCCCATGTTGAGGGCACGCGGCCTGGTACGGCTCAGGAGGGGGGGCGCGCTCGCTCGCCCCCCTTTCCTGGCCGGCCGGGTAGCGTGCTCGGACAAGGGTCTGGTGTGGACTTTGGGGGAACCCCCACGCCGATTTTTTTCGGCGTTGGGGTTCCCCTTTAAGCCCATTCCAGGCGGCGGAGCCCGCGACGTCTCCTTCGCGGGCCCCGCCTACCTGTACACGCGCTCGAAATGGGCGGATTTGCCTCCGCCTTACGTGGGCGAGTCCATTCATTTCAAAAGTTGAGCGGACTGTTTGGCAAACAGTTCGTTGAAACAGTCCGCTCGTGTGTGGGCAAGTCCGCTCATGCAAATTTTGAGCGGACTGTTTGCCGAAACTGTTTGACGAACAAGGTTGGGCAAACAGTCCGCGCGTGTGTACGCGGCCTTAGACCTTTTAACTACTTAGAAGTCTCACAGATATAGATGAATGGTGCCGTTGTGCAATGTGAAGACAACAGTGTAACTTTTTTGTAAAAACTTTATTGGGATGTCACAAAGTGAAATTCATTCAGTACTACTGGCTGACACTCAGTGTGATGCAATGGATTGTGTTGCACCATGCTGCACTCCAAATAAATACTGAATACTGCCAGGGTGGCAAACTAGGCAGCCGCCAAGGACACACTACCACCTAGGGTGCAGCTACAGCCTCTGTCCTGGTGAAGCTCCAGATGTGTGTGAGCTCTGCTCCCCTCTTCTGATCGCTGGCCACCGTTCAGTGCTGGCTGTCTTGGGAACACATCCGCTGCAGGTGTTGCCAATCCTTGAACAGTGCGGCCCCTGGGACTCCTTTTCTCCAGCCTGTCCCTCTGGTGCGGCCTGTGCCTGTGTGAGTACAGTGGAGGGGGTGGGTCTCCGTGGAGGTGGGAGCATTGAGAGAGGTAAGGAGGAGGATGGATCCTCCAATCTGCATCAAGCTGTGTGTGTGTGTGTGTGGGGGGTGGGGGGTGGGAGTAGTGCAGGAAGTAGGAGTCAGGTAGGTCTGTGTAGGTGTCAGGTAGGTCTGTGTAGGTGTCAGTTAGGTATGTGTATGTGTCAGGTAGGTCAGTGTAATGGTCAAGTAAGTCAGTGTAGGTGTCAGGTAGATCAGTATATGTGTGAGGTAGGTCGGTGTAGTGGTCAGGTAGGTCTGTGTATGTGTCAGGTAGGTATGTGTATGTGTCAGGTAGGTCAGTGTAATGGTCAGGTAGGCCAATGTAGGTGTCAGGTAGGTCAGATATGTCTGTCTATGTGTCAGGTAGGACAGTGTAGGTGTCAGGTAGGTGACTGTAATGTCAGGTAGGTGAGTGTATTGGTCAGGTAGGTCAGTGTAGTGGTCAGTGTAGGGGTCAGGTAGGTCAGTGTAAGGGTCAGGTAGATCAGTGTATGTGTCAGGTAGGTCAGTGTATGTGTCAGGTAGGTCAGTGTAGGTGTCAGGTAGGTCAGTTAGGTCTGTGTATTTGTCAGGTAGGTGACTGTAATGTCAGGTAGGTCAGTGCAGTGGTCAGGTAGGTCAGTGTAGGGGTCAGTGTAGGTGTTGGGTAGGTCAGTGTAGGGGTCAGGTAGATCAATGTAATGGTCAGGTAGGTCAGTGTATATGTCAGTGTCAGGAACCATGAAACAGACAGAGACAGAAGTACAATCAAATCACACTTGTTTATTAATAAAAAATAAAAAGGTAAATAGGAAAAAGCGTAGTCAAGCAAGCCAGAGTCCAGTAGCCAGATCAGGTAGTCAGCCAGTCCAAAGTTCATAAACCAGATTGGGTAATCAGCCAGTCCAGACGCCAGGGATCCAAGGAGAGCAACTGCAAGCAGGATGGAAGCCAGGAGGGATGTTAGCAAGCCAGTCTTGAAACAACAGCAGGAGATGGTTCCTAGTGATGTGACCAAATGTGAAGAGATGAGCCGGAAGACTTTAAATAGCCAGGCCAGACGAGCATCATCGGGAACAGCTGGTAACTGTGGAGAGAGAAGAGAGCTGGCAATTAGCCGACAGCTGAGCGGCCAGCCCAGAGGAAGAAGGGCTAAGCCAGCCCTGACAGTCAGGTAGATCAGTGTAATGGTCAGGTAGGTCAGTGTAGGTGTCAGGTAGGTCAGTGTAATGGTGGTCAGGTAGGTCACATGTGTTACAAGGGCTGGGCAAAAGGGGTGGAATCAGGGGCGGGGCTAAGGCGATGGCAAAATGGGGTTTCGCCTAGGTTGGGTGTCAAAAATGCACCAGCCCTGCATACTGCACTGTCTTCATCAGACAACACCACAGCACGGTGGGGTGGACTGCTAGGATAGTGAAAAAATCCTTTTGCATTGTCTGTGTGTTGGACTGCATTGGAAAAGGCTGCCCAGCAGAGCCCTGCACATCTGGTATGAACATTGTGCTCCAGAGGAGGAAAGAAAGACAGAATATTTTGTTCTCAATCCTTTGTGATATATTTGCTTCAAGAAGAGTTCCACCCACCCTTGCAAAAATTAAAAGCCAGCAGCTACACATACTGTAGTTGATGACTTTCAATAATAGGACACTTACCTGTCCTGGAGTTCAGCAATGTCGACACCACAGCTGATGTTTCCATTGGCTGTCAGGCAGTGGCGTCGCTAGGGGGTGGCTACTGGGACGAAAGCCCCGAATCTGGGGCTCATAGCCCCGAGTCTCTTACTTAGGGTTGGCTCTGTGCTCCATCTGTTCAGCTGATGGCCAGGGGAGGAACATGACTAGTTAATGTTATCATTCACAAGTTGTTATCTATATTCAGCAGTTCTGACAATTTAATCATTGTCCAGACCTCCTATTCTATACCAATCTGCCGGGCAATGTAATTGTTGGGAAACGCAGCACTTGGATTACTCCACCAGGACTATTTGATGATTTTCGGGCTCAGGCGGAGTAATTCTTGTGCTGTGGTTCCTGGCAATTACATTGCCTGGCAGATTGGTATGGAAGTGGAGGTCGGGACAATGATTAAATTGTCAGAACTGCTGAATATAGATAACAACTTGTGCCTGATAACATTAACCGCTTCCAGACCAGCCGCCGCAGTTTTACTGCGGAAGGTTGGTTCCCCTGCACGAAACCACGTTACTGTACGTGGTCTTGTGGGGACTGGATAGCAGGCTCATAGCCACCAGCCAAGAGCAATTGTGACCAGGAGACACAGAACAGGGACGAGTGTGTGTAAACACACACTTCCCTGCTCTGTTCTTACAGAAGTGACAGATCGAGTGTTCCTATTAGCTAGGAACCATGATCCGTCACCTCTTCTAGTTAGTCCCTCCCCCTTCAGTTAGAATCAACTCCCAGGAAACACAGTTAACCCCTTCACTACCCCTAGTGTTAACGTCTTCACTGCCAGTGGCATTTTTACAGTAATCAATGCATTTTTAATCGCACTGATCGAAATATTAATGCCAATTGTTCCAAAAATGTGTCAAAATTGTCTGATTTGTCCATCATAATATCGCAGTCATGATAAAAATCACAGATCGTCACCATTATTAATAAAAAAAAATAATAAAAATGCTATAAATCTATCCCCTATTTTGTAGACGCTATAACTTTTGTGCAAACCAATCAATATACGCGTATAGCGATTTTTTTTTTTTTTTACCAAAAATATGTAGAACAATACATATTGGCCTAAACTGAGGAAAAAAATTGTTTTCTTATATATTTTTGGGGGATATTTATTATAGGAAAAAATATTCAAAATTGTCGCTCTTTTCTTGTTTATAGCGCAAAAAAGCAAAAAACACAGAGGCGATCAAATACCGCCAAAAGAAATCTCTATTTGCGGGAAAAAAAGGACGGCAGATTTGTTTGGGTACAGCGCTTCACGTCTGCGCAATTGTCAGTCAACGCAGTGCTGAATCCCAAAAAGTGCTCTGGTCAGGAAGGGGGTAAATTCTTTCGGGGCTGAAGTGGTTAACTAGTCATGTTCTTCCCCCAGCCACCAGCTGAGCAGATGGAGCACAGAGCCCAGTTTGGTCTGGATCACCACTAGGTTCGGTTCGAACCAGAACATGCGAACAGATAAAAAATTTGTTCAAACATACGAACACCGTTAAAGTCTATGGGACACGAACATGAAAAATCAAAAGTGCCAATTTTAAAGGCTTATATGCAAGTTATTGCCATAAAAGTTATGGGGACCCGGGTACTGCCCCGGGGGGACATGTATCAATGCAAAAAATAGTTTTAAAAACGACCGTCTTTTTAGGAGCAGCGATTTTAATAATACTTAAAGTGAAGCAATACAAATTAAATATTCCTTTAAATATCTTTATTAAATATCGTGCCGGGGGGGCCTGTAAAATAGTGCATCTTTTCAATGTTTATTACAGTACCGCAGCAAAATTACATTTCTAAAGGAAAAAATTTCTTTTAAAATTTGCTTGCAGTTGTAATGTCTTGTCGGCTACTGGTAATATAAATGAAAAACAACTGAAAAAAATGGCGTGCGCTCCCCCAGTCCATATGTATGTGATGTAACGAAGATGCCCTCCTGGGACCCTGATGTAAGGGAGGGGCTCTCTGGGGACCCTGATGTAAGGAAGGGGCATTCTGGGGACCCTGATGTAAGAGGATGCTCTCTGGAGACCCTGATGTAAGGAAGGGGCTCTCTGGGGACCCTGGTATAAGGAAGGGGCTCTATGGGGACCCTGATGTAAGAGGGAGGCTCTCTGGGTACCCTGATTTAAGGAATGGGCTCTTTGGGGACCCTAATGTAAGTGAAGGCTCCCTGGGGACCCTGATGTAAAGAAGGAGCTCTCTGGGACCCTGTATTAAGGGGGAGGCTCTCTGGGTCCCTGATGTAAGGAAGGGATGCTTTTTGGGGACCCTGATGTAAGCAATGGGCTCTCTGGGGACCCTGATGTAAGGGGGGGCCTCTATGGGGATTCTGATGTAAGGAAGGAGCTCTCTGGGGACCCTGATGTAATGAGGAGGGCTCTGGGGACCCTGATGTAAGGGGAGGCTCTCTGGGGATTCTGATGTAAGGAAGGTGCTCTCTGGGGACCCTGGTGTAAGGGGAGATCCGTACTCAGATATGTAATGATAATATGTATATATATATATATATATATATATATATATATATATATATATATATACATATATATAGTATCTTACAAAAGTGAGTACACCCCTCACATTTCTGTAAATATTTTATTATATCTTTTCATGTGACAACACTGAAGAAATGGTACTTTGCTACAATGTAAAGAAGTGAGTGTACAGCTTGTATAACAGTGTAAATTTGCTGTCCCCTCAAAATAACTCAGCACACAGCCATTCATGTCTAAACTATTGGCAACAAAAGTGAGTACACCCCTAAGTGAAAATTTCCAAATTGGGCCCAAAGTGTCAATATTTTATGTGGCCACCATTATTTTTCAGCACTGCCTTAACCCTCTTGGGTATGGAGTTCACCAGTAGCTCACTACTTTAGATTGTAGCAAAGTGTAATTTCTTCAGTGTTGTCACATGAAAAGATATAATAAAATATTTACAAAAATGTCAGGGGTGTACTTACTTTTGGGAGATACTGTATGTAATACATACACACACATGTATATTATATAAATGCATATGCCTGCCCAAGTGTATGACTTTCTTTACTTCGCTGCTATGGGCTCTAGCCCCAGATCTTTTGTAGACCTAGCAAAGCCCCTGCTGTCGGGTGCTGCCGCCACCTTTGTGGGTAAGGGAACCCAGCAGTGTAGCATTATGGCTTCACGCTGGGTCCCTACTGTAGGCACCGCTGCGCTCTCCTACTGGCCCAGCGCCGGGGGGAGGAGGACGTAATTGACCATGGCCCAGACTCTCGAAAAGGGGGATAGGATTCAAAGACAGGTATCTGCTCTCACCCCCCGAAAGGTGCCAAATGAGAGGGAGAGGAGACTAATGAATGTAAGTTCAAATTTTGTGTGGAACTCCACTTTCAGTGAACTTGGACTTGTGCTTTGTGTGAAATTGATACTTTGTTCACTAAATTGGAGGTGGGATGGTGAATGTACAAGGATACAGACTGGTATATTGTTGCATTTGTTAATAGAGTATACCTCCCAACATTTTGAGATGGGAATGAGGGACACCTACTGTCAAACGTATGTAGGCATAGGACACGTCCCCTTAAAGGAGAATTAACAAAAAAAAAAGGTTAATTAAATCCACAAAGACTTTTTTTTTTTAATTACTGTTCCTTTATATTGGCTTTTAACATTTACAAATGCAGCAACTTAGAAATTGTATGAATGGTTTAGCACTGGGAAACACTTTTTGAAAGCTAAAAAGTGCATTTGGGAATGAGGGACATTGCTCCAAATCAGGGACAGACCCTTGAAATCAGGGACAGTTTGGGACAGTGTTGCCAACCTACCAGCTTGAAATTTACTGACATGACACCCAAAATTTCCTGGCCAAGTTTTTACTGGCATTTCCAACAATTACAAAATTATATCTTTTTTACTGTCAACTTTTTCCTTTTACTGGCATGAAAAAATTGCCTGTTTTTTACTGGCTGCCAGTAAAAATACTGATGGCAGCTATGAAACAGTAATGAGGGACTACATTCTAACTACACACTAATAACCATGAGCTATCACTATATTTAAGACTTAGCAGCTGATCCTTAATAATAGTTAATAGTCTTTGCAAGGTTTTAGAAAAGAGTGGCTCATCATACAGCGGCTGCACGGATACCAGAACACTAGTTCTACAGTGCAAGGCGCCGGGCAACACTGCGCATGTGTCGCCCCCAGCACGGAGATGTGTGCAGCGTACAGCATGGATGGGACTGTGCGGGTCATGTGACTGACTTCCTGTATGTTCGTATTTCCCGCCGGAACCGGAATGTTCGCAGTGTGGAGGGGGGAACCGCTCAGCTGTGTACGGTAATTACCGAGGATACAGCCCGCACCCCTCCTGTGTGTGTCTATGGAGGGAGCTGTACACCACATGTACTGGGGGAGTAGGACAGGAGCACTCCCCTGACTGTGTGCCATGCAGCTCTGGAACTGGTATTTCTAATACCGCCCTCCTTATCCTGCATTGTACATTCTACACTCACCAAATACCATACAATGTATGTATGTGTGTGAGGAGATGTCCCTGTAGTCTGTGACTGGCTCAGGATTCTCATACTCCTCCAGCAACAAAGTATTCTAGAAAACTTTTAACCACTTGCTTACTGGGCACTGTTACTCCCTTCCTGACCTGGCCGTCTTATTCCAGCGCTGTCACTCTTCGAAAAAACAATTGCGCGGTCATAGAATGCTGTACCCAAACAAAACTTTTAGAATTTCGATTGCACAAATATAGCTTTATTTTAGTGGTAATTAATCACCACTAAGGATAAGCTCAGGCGTGTTCACACAGCCCACGTGCAGAGCCCGCCAGGAAGTTGGCACAGTGCTGCGCTAATCACAGGTAGTGAGACATTGTCCTGATGTGCGGCTGCAAAGATCGGGCAATGTCTCACTGCCTGTGATTAGCGCAGGACTGTGCCGACTTCCTGGTGGGCTCTGCATGTGGAGTATGCAAACACGCCTGAGCTCAACCTTAATCGCCTTAATTTGCTAAACAAACAAGGAAAATTTTGAAAAAGCGCATGCGAAGTAGGGATCCAGGCTGTGAAGCCGCAAGTCTTCACTTCCTGATTCCCTTACTAGCAATGGCAGCGCCTCCACCTGGAGCCAAGTCGGCTTCGGGTGAGGGCATCGCGGGCGCCCTGGACAGGTAAGTGTCCTTATTTTAAAATTCGGGAGTTGCAGTATTTGTAGCTGCTGACTTTTAATTATCCTATTTTTTTTTTTTAAGCGGAACACCGCTTTACGGTTAAAAAGTTTGCCTTTAAAACCACTTTAATGGCCATGATGTGCTGGAAAAAAACAACTTAGTGTTTCACTTTTTGGCGCACTCCACTGCAGTAAGGATGAGCTCCGGCGTGTTTGCATACAGCACGTGCAGAGCCCACCAGGAAGTCAGCACTGCGGAGCGCTAATCACAGGCAGTGAGACCTTTCCCGATCTCTGCAGCCGCGGTTCCGGAAAATGTCTCACTGCTTGTGATAAGCGCTCCACAGTGCCAACTTTCTGGCGGCTCTGAACGTGCGGGTGCAAATACGCCTGAGCTCATCCTTACACTGCAGCACGGTGGTGTAAACTGGTGTTCTAGGGAGTAAGTCTTTTTGCCTTGCCTTGTCTAGCATTGGGTCTGCACCAGTGTTAACTTTGACATCAAGTTTCGTTTTAGTCAGTCTTTTGACTTTTTTTTTTTGGTTTTAGCCGTTTTAGTTGTATTTTAGTCATCTGAATAGTTTTTGTTTTAAGCCTCGTACACACGATCAGATTTTCCGACGGACATTGTGTGATGACAGGCTGATGGATTTTCCGCAGACAAATGTTGGATGGCAGGCTTTAAAATTTTCCGCGGACAAATGTCTGTTGGATTTTCCAAGCGTGTGTACACAAGTCAGTCGGACAAAAGTCCAAAGTACAAACACGCATGCTTGGAAGCAAGGATGAGCCAGAAGCGGTCAGTCTTGTAAACTAGCGTTCGTAATGGAGAATTAACATTCATGACGCTGCAAATTATGAAATCTTGAAATGCAGCGCACAATTCTCTTCTTCTTTATTGGGATGATAATGAAGCTGTTTTGCTGGTGATACTGATGGAGTTATAGCAAAGTATTTTTTTTTTCCTTGTGATATCAAGAATAATATTATTATGCTTGGTTTTTTGTTTTGGTTTTTTTTTGCAAGTTACCACAATACCATTATTCTGTAGTTTTTAGGATCAAAAGATACAACTATGTTGGTGTCCCTTGTCAATTTTACATTTGTATTTTTTAAAATGTAACTGCCTACTCCCAAACTGTCATTTGAAGTTATACACATAGCCAAGTATTATTCTCCACAATTTTTTTTATTGTGCATTAAAAAAAAAGAAAACAAACAAAATTAGACGTGCTATCTGCCAATAGAACTTAACCAAAAAGAGCATTCTATGCATCCAAAAATCTAGAAAATATACCAAATCATTATTCAACCAAAAAATAAAATAAAAGCCTCATGCAGGTGTCCTGCTTCCTTAATATAGAGGGTCAACAATGCCAAGAGTTGGTGAAAGCAGGGGTCCCTCATCCGGAGAGAATTCCGAAAATCATCCGGATTATTCTCCTGGAGCTCCCGCAACAAAGGCATATGATGTAATTGGTCACGATTTAATAAAGCAATCAATTTTTGGTCCAAGAAACCCTCCTCCTCCTGTTCCTGGACTGGACTTGGGTGAAAGCAATAACTCCAAGGCCAATAATAAAAACACGTCATCTCCTCCGATTCCACAACATGGCTGGTTGACGAACGGCCGTTCAGAAATGAACTAAAAAGTGCAAATCAACATTCACCAAACTTCTAGTACCATTTGAAAAGGTGTATGTATATGGAATAAATCCCTTTGCAAACGGTACTTTTCACTATTAGTTACATTTTTTATCCTTTTTTGGTGCCTGGTGATTCTGCTGAGAAACTTCAAGAAATCCTTTGATCTGATGTAGACAACACCACTCCTAAGCTTCTCTGGATACCATCACATAAGCCTGAAGTGACCCCCAGACTGCAAAGCTGGGGGTCATCGCCATTTGGTGAGTGGGGACACATGTGGCGTTTCTGCACCTGAAAAGTTCTGGAGAGTCTGTGGTCCATTGTACTTAAAAAAGGTGTTTTTTTTCCATTGTGGATCAGAACATTTAGCACATATATTTGGACTTTATTTACATGGTTTTTGCTTTGTATATTCACACCTGCACTCATCCACACTTGGTTACACATGTTTATTAACATTTGCGAGTGCCACATTTTTATAATTTTACATTTCTAGAGAGTAGCACTTTGTGTGTGGTAGCTGCTTTCGTTTTCTTCTTCATGTTTTTTTCACCATTCAGCACGAGCTTAAATTTTTATATTATTCACACAGTGTGAATTAGATCATCTAAAAACATTACATGAGTTTATATATATATATATATATATATATATATATATATATATATATATATATATATATATATATCCTATAATTGCAGTTATTGATCCTGTCAGTGACTTTCACTTCCTGGTTTATGGTGGCTGTGATCTATAGGCTCATCTAGCCTGCAGCTTAATCCCACTTACCGGGCTCAGCAAAACAAAGGGAGAGGCAAATCTGTCACTTGACCTTCAAACCCAAAATAAAAAGGATGGTTCCTGCATTTTCTACTCCCTTTCCATCTTTGATATTGTCTTATTTTTCCATTCCAGGTAGGAGGTACATATGAAAAAGGATACTCAATAATAGCTATATGGCTTGAACAGTGTAACCAAAAGTGATTGGAGCAAGTCTTTTTACGATGAATGTATCTGGAGGCAGCTGTAGCAGTCCCAGCTCTACTGACAGTGTCCCTGCTGGTGACTTATTTAAAGACCTGTGGACAAAGCTAAAGGAATGCCACGACAAGGAGCTTCAAGGTAAAAACTGTAATAGGGGATTTTTTTTTTTAACCACTTTTTTTGCTTTTATTGAGTAGTTTATGAAAAAACAAATTTTATGCCTCAGGCTATATTGTTTTTTTTGTTTTGTTTTTTTCATCTGCCTTAATTTTGGTTACAGGCAGAAAACTAGCATTGCGTAAAGGACAGAGGGTTTCCTATTTGAAATAACATCTCATTGTTTTATTAAAGTGGAGGGCCACCCTGGAAAAAAAAATACATTAAAAATGAGAAAGAAAATCAGAAAAAAAAAATGAAAAAAAATTATTTTTTTAACTTACCAGAAATGCCTGTTGCTAGGCACATCGTCCTAATCTGCCTCTTCCTCCTCCGCGGAGATCTTCTATCTTCTCTCCTCCGTGCGGCGTCTTCTGGGTAATGGGTCGCGCTGTGTTCTGGGAACTGTGTGTCCCAGAACACAGCGCGTCCCATTCACAAAGCGCTGCGCGACTCGCGCAAGCGCAGTAGGAAACAGGCAGTGAAGCCGCAAGGCTCCACTGCCTGTTTCCCTTAGCCAAAATGGCAGCGCCGGGACCCGAGAGCCGAGGGATGGGTCAGCCTCAGGCGGCTGACATCACGGGCGCCCTGGACAGGTAAGTGTGCTTATTAAAAGTCAGCAGCTACAGTGTTTGCAGCTGCTGACATTTAAATTATTATTTTTTTTTTAAAACCGGCCCTCCTCTTTAAGAAAGCTAATGTTACAACTAAAAGGGGTTTATTGTACCTCCTGCAGTCATGTACATAGGTCCATTTAATGCTAAATGCTGAAACTAAAACACAAGTGTATGTAAAGGGAAGGCTGACAAAATGTGTTGGCATTGGTTTCTTTACTCATTTTTGGATGAGCAGTTTGTCCTGGTTCCCGTTTTAAGTGTATGTGTAAGTGTAAATCCTTTGGCTAATGAAAACTTCTTCCAGATATTTTATTTCATGGTTTGCCTGGCGTTCAACTATTAAAGAAACGTTTGGGAATAAAAACAAATCTAATCGCCTAGATGGCAGCAGTGATGATCTGATGATGCATCTGTTCCTTGCCTGTTCTACACTGAGAACTGAGTGAATAAAACCACTGAACGCTCAGTTCTTGGGTCCGCTCTGAGCAAAGAAGTCACTGCTCTCTGCTCTGCCTCTCCAGGCCTCACTGGAGTGCCGGTGTTCTGCCGTATAGTGTCCGGCTATCAAATAGTGTCCGCCCCGTACTGCGCATGCGCAGTACGGAGCAGGCGAAGCTTCGGAAAATCTCCGAAGCTGAAACGGCGCCTGCGCCGTGAGTGGAGGTGGTAGCCCCACCATCCAAGCGGACATGGGGTTGTGAATATTAGAGGGCCCCTCGCGGGCGAGCTTAGCTCGCCACGCTTCGGGCTCGGCCTTGCTGCGCTCGGCTCTTTTTTATTCCTACTCTATGTCCACTTGGATGGTGGGGCTAGAACCTGGACTCACGGCGCAGGCGCTGTTCATCCTCGGCAATTTTCGGAATCTGTGTTGCTGTGTACTGCGCATGCGCAGTACGCAGCGGACACTATCGGATGGAGGACGTTATATGACAAGACACCGGACTGTGGAGGGGGTGGGGAGCAGCCGGTCAGGCATCTGGCAGATCCTGACATTATTCTGAAGATTCCTGCAAAGTCCGGACCGCTCTGTGATGTTAGCTGACAGTGGACTTTAGCCCGATGTCAGCTGAATCTGGGTCGTAGAAATGCAGAACTAGAACTAGGTGCACTCCCGTGACCCCCAGGAAAAGTATGGCCAAAGGAGCTTTCTTTCTCCTTTTTAAAGCGTTTTTATTTTCATATATACATCCGTTTCTATAGTCTTTAGTCCTAGAATGGATCAAGTAAAAGCAGCCTGCAATTGCCCAGAGAAGAATGTAAAATATTTTCATGGTTACACTCGACATCAACATTTACAGGTATAAAAAGAGAAATGTAAAGTTTGCTGTCACTGACCTCTCCATGAGAAATGCTAGTTTTCTTGTTGTGATAATGATCTTATGATATTAGTCAGTGTAGTGCCATTTAACTTTGTCTGCCAGTGGAAACTTGCTCCTTACATATGATGGCCTGTAGTACAGTATAATATTATGCTCAGCAATGAGATTTGATTTTGGGTAGTTGCTGATACTGGCCTTGTGTATCTGTATGGGTTGATGTTTGACCAATGTCAAAATATGGGTTGATGAGATTTGCAAATCTTGCAATTTTGCAAATAGATTTTTACATTTTTGCAATAAAAATAAACAGCAAGTAAAGGCACATTGAAACCGTGCAAAGAGCGTGGCTAAAAAAGGCACATCCCATCTGGGACTACAGTGCCACAGCTGCAGATATCAGCGAAGATGAATCAAACTTGTTACCTAGGTATGCACAGGGAGATGAGAACCAAAGAGAACAATGTAGTGCAATAGCCAGACCCAACTTTTTTGGAATTGAGTGTGTGTGTGTATAATATTTATTTATTTTTTCAGTAGGTGTATGTTGGACCTGTCATGCTCATATCTTGTTTCTAATCTGCAAAACATTGTGCTTTTCACTTTATGCATGATTGATATGGTGGTGCTTTATTTTTTCCAGTTGCACTTTATTGTTGGCTGTTTTATCATTTCCCATGACTTGCAGCATAGTGTGAAAACAGGCTGGCAATTGAAGATGAGAGGGTTATCTGTTGTTTTTTGTTGAATAGGTTTTGTTGTCATCCCTTTTTTATAGTATTACAGATTTCAAGATAAACTTTGACACCAGTGGAGTGCTGCTGTGTATCGAATATAAAACACGGCTACAGTAATCTAATAAATAGAACATGAACCATCTATAAGTGTAACAATTCAACAGTTTATTTGTATAGTAATAAGTAATGTGGTACAAATAACAGCTGTTTAGTAGAAGGGGACTATTGAGTTACGCAAAATGGAAGACTTTTTCAGATTTTTGTTTTTTGTAAGTAGAAAATCCCACACTTTTTTAACGTTTTGTTAACCCAAAAAAAATCCGATCCTGTTCCTGGCTTAAAGCATTTTATACAGCACAGTGCTTGTGCTGTGTCATTTGGCAGCTCTTAAATAAACCTGGCTGATCCTGCCTGGCTATACCCTCCCCCTGCAAATGGACCACGATAATCATTGCTGCTAAGCGCCTGATACCGTGGTCTATTTGCGTGATGCCGTCAGCTGCAGCTCTCCTGTCTGCAGCTCTCCCTGTGTCTGTGTCCTCTGTCCTCCGTCCTCCTCCCCCCTGCTCGTACCTGGGCCGCCAAACCCCCCCTTCATTTCAAGATCTGTACCTGTATAAATGGCTCCCGTCGCTCAGCTGATCTTCCGCTGTCTCTCTAATCTCTCCCCAGCTGATGTCAGTGGGACAGCTCGGCCCCGCCCACTGCAGCTGTGATCCGAGGCAGAAGAGAGGAGAGCAATCAGCTGTTTGCCCCGGAGCGGTGCTTATATCAATACAGATCGGTGGATTTTTTTTATATTACACAAGCACTGGGGCACATGTTCTTATGATACAGAGGGAATAAGAAGATTATATTACAGTGGCTTAACCACCACTTTAAGGCCCATTTCACACGGGGCAGACTCTGTCAAGTGGATCGGCCTGCTCAGCAAGGCATCTGTCTACTGATTCCCACTGAGTAGGTGGATGGACAGGTCTTTGTGGACTCCGCGAATGCAGAGCAAACAGACGCAGTCTGCTTTTCTCTATAGGGTGGTTGGATGGAAATGGACTACCATCATCCGATCTGCTATAAGGATGGGGATCCCCATCCATCTGTTTTTGGCGGATCGGATGCAGGCAGATGTAAAAGGACACATTTTCGTTTACATCCACCTCCCCATAGTGAACATTGGGTGGTCCAATTGGGTCCACCTAAAAAATGGACAGACAAACCAGATCAGTCTGCTCATGTGAAAGAGGCCTTCTTTCCACAGTTACTCTAATTGGATTTAGGTCTGAAGTTTGACTGGGCCATTCTAACACGAATATTCTTTGATCTTAACCATTCCATTTTAGCTCTGGCTGTATGTTTAGGGTTGTTGCTCTGCTGTAAGGTGAACCTCTGCCTCAGTCAAGTTTTTTGCAGACTCTAAGCCCTTGTACACACGGTCGAAGATTCCGACGGAATGTGTCCTATCGGACTGTTTTGTCGGATAATCCGACTGTGTGTGGTCTCCATCAGACTGTTTCCGTCGGAGTATCCAACTTGTCCGTAAAAAAATTTCTGACAATATGCTCCAATCGGACATACTCCGATCATGTGTAGCCTACTCTGACGGACAAAGTGCCACGCATGCTCAGATCAAATTCCTAGACCAAAGCTATTGGCTACTAGCCTGAATGTAGTCCCGTCGTAACTAAATAACGTCATCACGTTATGTACAATCGGATTTTCCGACAACTTTGTCCGACCGCGTGTATGCAACAGTTTTGGACAAAATCCAACGGATTTGGTTGTCAGAATGTCCGACCGTGTGTACAAGGGCTAACCGGTTTCCTTCTAAGATTGCCCTGTATTTGGCTCTCATCTTTCCATCAACTCTGACCAGCTTCCCTGTCCCTGCTGAAGAAAATCATCCCCACAACATGACGCTGTCCCCCACCATGTTTCACTGTATGGTTTGTTCAAGGTGATGTGCAGTGTTAGTTTTCCACCACAAATTGCATTTTGCTTTTCAGGCCAAAAAGTTAAATTTTGGTCTCATCTGACCAGAGCACCTTCTTCTGCATCTTTGCTGTGTCCCCACATGGCTTCTCACTAACTGCAAGCGGGACTTATGGCTTTCTTTCAACACTGGCTCTATTCTTGCCACTCTTCCATAAAGGCCAGATTTGTGGCGTGCATGACTAATAGTTGTCCTTTGGACAGATTCTTCTACCTGAGCTGTGCAGCTCCTCCAAAGTTACCATGGGCCTCTGATTAATGCTGCTCTTGCCCGGCCTGTCAGTTTAGGTGAACGGCCCGGCCATGTCTTAGTAGGTTTGCAGTTGTGCCATATTCTTTCCATTTTCCAATGATGGATTGAAATGTGCTCCATGAGATGTTCAAAGCTTGGGATATTTTTTTATAACCTAACCCTGCTTTAAACTTCTCCTCAACTTTATATATCCTATATCATAATTATTTGTTCAATAAGGTTCTCCAACAAACCCCTGAGGGCTTCACAGAACAGCTGTCTTTATACTGAGATTAAATTACAGACAGGTGGACTCTATTTACTAATTAGGTGACTTCTGAAGGCAATTGGTTTCACTAGATTTTAGTTAGGGGTATTAGCGTAAAGGGGGGCTGAATACAAATGCACGCCACACTTTTCAAATATTTATTGGTAAACCATTTTGAAAACCATTTATCATTTCTTTCCAGTTCACAATTATGTGCCACTTTGTGTTGATCTATCACATAAAATCCCAATAAAATACATTTACGTTTTTGGTTGCAACATGACAAAATGTGGAAAATTTCAAGGGATATGACTACTTTTTCAGGACACTGTGGCTTTGTTAAAACAAGACAGGTAGTAGTGATATGTAATTTAACTTTTATAACTACAGTTCTTGCTATACTTTAGTAAGTTTAGTACACTTTTTTTATGTTGTAAATAATGATGTGCAAATGTAGGCATGAACTGACTGTTTTCAAAACAGGTTGTTTCAGTATTTAAAGCCATTTTTCCTTTTGTATAGAGTAAAGAAGGGTTGGAAATCTTGTCAGGTTGTTATTGCTGTATCATTTTTCCCCTGTTAAAGTATACCTCATCGCAAGGAAATGCCAAAACATTGACAAAGTCCTGCCACAACTTGCAAGATGACCTCTAATAGAGTTATGTTATTTGGGCATATTATAACCACCATTCTGGACTGTATGTTTTTAGGCCTGGTTCGCACTTCAGACGCAACTATTGCACAGAATCGCATAAGGGAAGTCCGATTGCTTTTGATGCTGTTCGTTCACATCAATGTGACTCAACATGAAATGATTATAGAAAAGGTTCCTGTATTACTTTGGTGTGATTCCAGTGCGACTTTTGCCTTATAGAATATACAAACTTTATCAACGTGGCATCCAAGTAGCACTCCATAATCGCACTGAAAGTCAGATCAAAATGCTATTGCAACAGTGTGAACCTAGCCTTAAACTACAACCACAACAAGGGATTGTTTACTACTGCTTGTAATCTTTTATTTTTTTATTCTTTTTTTTTTTTTTCAGAACTTCTAGTGAAAATCAACAAACTGAAGACACAGAGATGTTTGTAAGTATACTTGTAACTTTATTATAGCTTGATCATTCGAACTAACCAAGTCCAGACATAAAAAAATAAAAATAAATTCTCTTTCGTTCATTGGTGGACACAGCACCTTTTTAATCTTGACCTTAGGGTTATATTGCCACCTTCAGGAGAGGGCTAGGCAGAACACATAAAAACAGTAAAACTGTACAGTACCGCCCAGGGGGCGGTCCTACTGGCTATAACCCCTCATTCTGCTACCAGCAGCTCGGTTTTCTTCTGCCTAGTATAGGAGAAGGACCTGGCTCCCTGTGGGGTCCAATGGTCCTTGGAATTTTTTCTTTTTTCTGCTTTTTGATTCCTGTGATCTACAATCAACAGCCGGGCTTGGTGACAGGCTGGATAATATAGATCCTGTTAGTCTTGCCCAGCCTGAAGCGTATGCAGACCTTAGCTACACGCTGGGTCGGCCACGACATGGCCGCCCCTGGACCAGACGGGGCACACATATGACCAGGCTACTGCTGTCCGTGTCAGTGTGCCGTGGCCGACAGCCACCCCGTTCGGCTCGGGTGATGGGTCTGTCCGTGGAATGCGTCCAGCAGTCCCGACAGGAGGGGTAAGTATGTTCCACCTGTTTGGGCGGGATGGAGCAGCTGAGCATTCCCTGGGAGGTTGACTAGGGGGTCTCTCTCCCTTTCCTCTCTCCCTGTCCCTTTCCCTGCTCCCCATGCTAAGGGGCCACTGTGTGACTGGGCATAGGGGGTGCGGAGCACGTAACTGGCCAGGGGCCTCTGGGTCCTGGCAGGGGGCTGCACTGGAAGGTTGGTGGTCCACTCGCTTCTTCCCTTTTTTTTTTAGTGCCTTTTTTTGGGGTGTTTGTGTGGCTGCCATGTGGGGACTGGCCGCGCGGAAGCTGTGGCCATTTTCTTGTAACTGTGGCCATTTTCTGGGAGTCCGTGGTCATTTTCCCGGCGTTTTTGATGCTTTTGCTGAGGAGGCCAGCTCCCATTTTTTTAGTAGCCTCAGATCTGTTATACTGGTTAAACCTGGAACAGTGCAAAACTGACACAGAACACCTCGTGGCAGGCAGGGGGGAGAGCAGACGGTGGCAGTGCAGTACCTGGGTCAGGGTGGTGAGTCCTGCGGGGGGGCCCCTCAGTCTGTGGCAGCTAGCAGGGTGGGCATTTTTTGTGGCTTGCCTTAGGTACCTAAGGGTGACAGACGAGAGTTGGTCAGCATAGTATCAGAAGCTGGCGCTTCATCCCCAGACATCCCTGTTATAACAATCGGTTCCCCTGCACCTGCGGTGGCTGTGGACGCTCTGTCTGCGGTCTTGGAGTCTTTTGTTGCTAGGGTGGAAGCGGCATGCAGGCGCAAGGGGGAAAGTTCTGATTCAGACTTGGTCCCACTGTGACAGGTGGCCCATGTTCTGACGTTTCACAGGATGTTTACCAGTGAGGATGACTTCGGGTCAGCCCAGGAAAAAACGCCAGTAGGAGCACTTATGACAGCAGTGCGGGATACCTTAGAGATAGAAGATACAACGGGGGAATCTACAGAGGTGTCGGTCCCTTTTTGGGTCCCACAAGCCGGCCTGCACTGGTAAGGTAGCTTATTTTGATAAGTTTATTTACAAGGAGTGTGGAAGCCTGCAATGGGCCTTTTCAGTCCCGGGACGGTTTGCGGTGTGTTACCCCTTGGAGAGTTTCCTGAAAAAATGGACATCTGCTCCGGTTGTTGAACCCTCCCCGGTATCCTGGTTAAATAAGGTAACCACCATTCCGCTGGAAGGGTCCCCCTCTTTCAAGGACCCTTCCGACAGAAGGGCAGAGGTGGTTGCCCGGTCAATGTTTACGGTGGTGGGTTCAGCATTGCGGTCAGTGTTAGCCACGGCCCAGGTGTCACAAACGCTAACGATTACTAAATGAGCTAGGTTGTTGCACCGCGAGTTAGAGAAGGAACAGGTTTCCCTGGTCTGCGTGAAACTGGCAGTTGGTGCATGGCCTTAAGTATGTCTGTGACGCGGCCCTGGATATGGCCCCTTTGCTTTCTAGAGCCTCAGTATCAGCAGTAGTGCTGCGTCGCCTGATTTGATTTAAATGCTGGTCTGTGGACCAAGCATCTAAGAAAGCGCTGGCGGATTTGCCTTTCCAAGGTTAGAGTCTATTTGGAGCCTCGCTGGATGACATTATTAAGAATGTTACTGGGGGAAAGAGTACTTTGCTCCCACAGTCCAGAAAGGGTAAGGAGCCACGTCGTAGGCATTGGCCCTGATTTTTCGTCCACCCGGGTCGGCAGGTAAGCGTTCCCAGTCCGACAAGGTGCCTGCTGAGGGACAAAAGCGCCCCTGGTTTCGCAAGCCGAACAAGCCTGCGAGCAAATCTGTTGCCGCATGAAGATTTGCCCCCGCCGACTCTCAGGTGGGACGTCACCTTCGGTAGTTTGCAGTACGGTGGACCTCCCTCCTTTCCGACCAGTGGGTTTGCGAACCTATTTTCATCAGGCTACAAGATGGTTTCTTTCTTGTCCGCCAAACAGATTTTTTTTTTTTCCCTCCAATCTTCATCTTCTTCCGGCTCGTCGGGATGCCCTGTTTGGGGCAGTACAGGACCTGCTGCTGCGTGGGGTGATGGTACCTGTACCGACACCGGAAAGGTTTCAGGGATTCTACTCCAATCTGTTTGTAGTCCCAAAGAAGGAAGGAATCCATTTGGTCCTGGATCTCAAGGCCCTCAATGGCTTTGTGAAGGTGCAAAGGTTCAGGATGGAATCGGCTCGTTCTCTGGTCGCTGCACTCAGGGAGATTTTTTGACATCTTTGGACATCATGGACGCATAATTGCATGTCCCCATTTGCGGTCAGGGACGAGCACTACAAATTTGTAGCTCTCCCCTTTGGCCTAGGTTCTGGCATTGCTAAGACAACGAGGGATTGCAATCGTGGATTACTGGGACAATCTTCTCCTGAGAGCAGCTTCTGCCTCAAATACAGGGAGCATATGGCGATCACCATACAGATTCTCTGGGAGTTTGGTTGGGTGTTGAACCTCCAGAAGTCGGTGTTGGTGCCGACTCAGCGCCTGGAGTACCTGGTGTTGATTCTGGACTCCTCAAAGGCGAGAGTTTTTCTCCCTTTTGGACAAGCTCTTCAATCGGCAGTGCAGTTGTTGGTGTCCTGCCGGTGGTCGTTGCTGTGTTTTCTGCATGTGAGTTCTGGGTCTAATGGTAGCCGCTTTCGAGGCGTTACCGTATGCTCAATTCCACACTCGAGTCTTGCAGAAAAAGATCCTGTCCAAATTGGACAAATCTCCGACGTCCCTAGATTGTCAAATTCGGGGGAGCCAGCTAGTCAGAGATTCCCGTCTCTGGCCCTTCGGATGGTGATCACAACGGAAGCCAGCTAAAACGGCTGGGGGAGGGAGTTTGGAGCGTGCAGTCGGCCCAGGGTCTCTGGACGCAGGAAGAATTCCGCCTGCCGATCAATGTGCTGGAGCTTTGGGCGGTTAGGTGGTGCCTCTCCACATGGTCGCAGAGTTTACCAGAGCGTCCGGTCAGGACCCAGTCGGACAACGCCACGGCGGTGGCGTATGTCAACCATCAAGGAGGGACAAAGACCTCGGCTGCAGCGCAGGAGGACGCTCACATCCTAAAGTGGACAGAGTGGTGCGTGCCGGCTCTGTCAGCCGTATACATTCAGGGCGTAGAAAACTGGCAGGCAGACTACCTCACTCATCAGCTGCTGGACCAGGGGGAATGGTCGCTGCATCCAGAAGTATTTTGGCTCATTTGCCTAAGGTGGGGCATGCCAGATGTGGATCTCTTGGCCTCTCTGCTCAATCGGATGGTACAGAGGTTTGTGGCCAGGTTAAGAGATCCCTGGGCGGACGAGTCAGATGTGTTGGTGGCTCCATGGGGGCATTATCGACTGATTTATGCCTTCCTCCCTGGTCACACTCTTACCTTGTCTGCTACGCAGAGTGGAGGCTGAGGGGATTCCGGTGATTCTGATTGCCCCAGATTGGCCTCGACATCCTTGGTACGCTAACATAGTCAGAATGGTGGCAGATGTTCCTTGGCAGCTGCTGATGCAGGATACATGGCTGTTAAAAGCCAGGTGCTAAGGGACCGAGGACTGTCGCCTTCGGTAATCTCCACTATGCTGAGGGCGCGGAAGTCCTCTTCTCTGAAGATGTATCATCGTATGTGGAAGGTCTAGATGGGGTGGCGTCCACGTACATATTCAGTTTCCAGGATCCTGCTGTTTTTGCAGCGAGGAGGGGATCGCAAACTTGCATTAAGCACCATTGAGGGGCAGATACCAGCTTTGTCTGTATTTTTTCAGTGACCTTTGGCGACTCATTCATTGGTGAGTATGTTTGTTCAGAGGGTTCGGCATGTGACCCCTCCGGTTCAACCACCGCTGCCTCCGTGGGATTTGAATCTGGTGCTCTCAAGTGCGTCATAAACCGTTGTTTGAAAACATTAGGGAGATTCCCTTATTGACACTCTCTCAGAAAGTAGTCTTTCTAGTGGCTATTACATCTGCAAGGTTTCTGAGTTGGCGGCCTTGTCATGCAAGTCTCCCTACTTGATCCTTCACAAGGATAAGGCAGGGCTGAGCCCACAGCCTTTGTTTCTTCCAAAGGTTGTTTCGGCCTTTCATCTAAATGAGGACATTGTGCTTTTGTCCTTATGTCCTAGGTCGTCACATCCCAAAGAGGTTGCTTTGCATTCTTTGGACGTGGTCCGGGCTCTGCGAGTGTATCTGTCTGCTACAGCTCCTTTTCGGAGGTCGGACTCCCTGTTTGCTTCAGTAGCTGGTCCAAAGAAGAGCCTGGCGGTCTCGTCAGCCAGCATTTCTAGGTGGATCAGACAGATCGTGGTTCAGGCTTATGCCATAAAGGGGGCAGACGCCTCCCTTTCCTGTCATGGCACATTCTCTACCAGGGTAATTGGTGCCGCCTGGGCTTTCCGACATCAAGCGTCCGTTTCCCAGGTGTTTAAGGCGGTGACCTGGTCGCGTCCGTTCACACTTTCGCTAAATTTTACAAGGTTGATGTGAGCGCATCTGTGGATGCATGCTTCGGCCGCAAGGTTTTGCAGGTGGCCGTTTAAGGTTGCGACTCCTCTGAGCCGTTCTTTTTGTTATGGGTGGAACTTATTAATTTTATTTCTGTTCCCTCCTCTCATTTTTGACACTGCTTGGGGACATCCTTAAGGGCAAGATTTAAAGGTGCTGTGTCCGTCAATGAATGAAAGAGAAAATAGGATTTTTGTACTCGCCATAAAATCCTTTTCTCTGAAGTTCATTGACGGGCACCCACTCCTCCCATTTATGTTTGTACTGCTTTTTGACGAACTGAGCTGCTGGTAGCAGAGTAAGGGGTTATAACCAGTAGGACCGCCCCCTGGGTGGTACTGCACAGTTTTGCTGTTTTTGTGTTCTGCCTAGTCCTCTCCTGACGGTGGCGATATAACCCTAATTTCAAGATTAAAGGTGATGTGTCCATCAATGAACTTCAGAGAAAAGGATTTTACGGCGAGTACAAAAATCCTATTATTCCTTGCAGTGGGTTAAAAGCTTATTTTGTCTAGGGGAGAGGAGAAATGGTTTTACTTATCTGATCCTCCGCTCCTCCACGATCCAGTGGTGGACTGTCCCCCAGGGCTATAGACCCTGCTGTGATTTTGATGTCAGGACCCTAGGTCAGTGGAATGTGCAGGTTTTGTGGGATCAGACGGGTAAAGCTGGCCATAGATCGCAATTCTGCAAGGACTGACCGAATTTTGATCCATGTGTGGGCATTCCTGTTTGGCATCTGTCAGGAATGTTGGAAAACTTTAAATATATTTTATTTATTTTTTCCCCTGGAGTATGACTTTAACCAGTTCCGGACCGCCCACCGTACATATATTGTGGCAGGGCAAGGAGGCTCCCAAACAACCTACAAGTACATTGTGTGCACCGGCGGCGATCAGATTTGTTTCAGAACTGATGAGTCTACAGGTCCAGGCCAGTGATTTCTGGCCTGGACCTGCTTATCGGTTTTGGTGAATGACACTGTCCTCTGCCTGTGTAAGGTAAACAAAGGCAGAGGAAGTGATGTCATCTCCCCTCGTGGAGCCCTTTTCAGTTCCAGCGAGTGAGGAGAAGACCTCTACTGTGAGTACACCAACACTACACTAACACCAGTACACGTAGGCACACTTTTAAACCCCTGATTCCCTCCCAGTTAACCCTGTCACTCCCTGTCAAAGTATCACCAAGTGCAGTTTTCAAAATTTTCACTGATCACTGTATTGGTGTTACTTGTGACACTAAACCGCGTTAGTGACAGTGGTAGGCCCAAGTAGGTTTAGGGTACCACCCATATATTTCCCAATAAAGGTTTAATCCCTTGATCACCCCCCAGTTAATCCTTTCACCCCCTGTTACAGTGTCATTAGTATAGTGTACAGATATGTTTTCTGATCGCTGTATTAGTGTCACGTGTGATGCTAGTTGGCTAGTTTGTATCATTATTAGTGTTGTATAGCATCAAGGTCCCCGCCATATATTCCCTAATAAAGGTTTAACCCCTTGATCGCCCCCCAGTTAACCCTTTCACTCCCTGTCACTGTGTCAGTATAGTGTACAGACCTCTTTTCTGATCACTGCATTAGTGTCATGGGTGACATCAGTTAGGTGTTAGCAGCAGTTAGTGGTAGCGTCAATCCCAGACAGCATCAGATTTTAACCCTTTGCAAATAGCACTAACACACCCACCATACACCTCCCTTACTAGTATAGTGTCTGAACGGATCAATGTCTTTGATCAGATCTATACTAGAGTCCCCAGTAGTACAGTGTTCCCCAGCACCTGCCTTTAGCCCCTCCACTCAGCCCAGCCCACAGTGCAGGATCAATAGATCACTGTCACTTTATAAAAACACAGTACACACAACTGCAGCGTTAGCAGAGTCACACCTGATCCCTGCTGGCACTAAGAGTTTTTTTTGTTTTGTTTTTTGGAGCGATTTAAGCAGTCTGACAATCGGGTGCAATTTTACCTGAGTCGCATTGGCTGTACCTGTAAATTTAGTGGCCAAAATGTCAAATGAAAGGTACACTAGTGAAGAGGCCTACAGGATACTGAGCATGACCGATGAGAGTGCAGTGAACGCCTCACTGCTAGAATCAGTCTGATTCAGGCTCACTATATGAACCTGTAGAGAGCAGCGGCACCCTGACAGATAGCTCTGATGATGCAGTAGAGGTCCCTGCTAAGGTCAGGCATACCCGACCCCATTCTTCTGTTGCTGGGGTGCAACAACCCCATGGTTCTCATATGCAGCAGAGAGCCAGTACTAGTGCCGCCCAACCTTGTGGAACTGGCAAGAACCAGTGGCCTAGTACATCCTGGTCATAGACAAACTAGCACTGCAGTATCACTTGGTGACGTGGCGAGTTCCCATAAGTGCAGTTCCAGCTGGTGCGGTGGCTAGCTCAAGTAGTGCTCCACAGCCACCAAGAATTCGAGCACAGGCCTGTAGAGCCCATAGTGCCCTTCCTGATGCGTTTTCAAATCCTGATTGGCAGCCCACCACTTCTGCAGCGCCCGTATTCCCCTCTCATTCACTGGCCAACACGGAATTTCAGGTGGAAACAGCGGATTTTACTTCCCTTGGCTTTTACGAGCTGTTTTCACATATCTGTACAGATCTATTGTGGTCCAAAGCAATAAATTATATGCTGGTCAGTTTAATGCCCCAAATCCAAATTTGACCCTTGCCAGAGAATTTGGCTGGAAACCTATAACTGTTCCCGAATTTAAGATCTTTCTGGGCCTATCCCTTCTCGTGGCCATTATTAAAAAGAGTGAGTTGCAGTCATATTGCTCCTCTGACCCAATTCGCCATATGCCCGTGTTCTCTGCTGCCATTGCCATGACTCCATAGGACCAAATCTTGCGGTTCATGCACTTCAACAACAATGAAGTCTGTCGTCTCCTCATAAAAAAAATTCAGCCCCTCGTAAACCACTTCAACCAACAATTTGCAGCCTTGTTTATTCCCGAACAAGATGTCGGCGTTGAGTCCCTGATTCAACTTTCTGGCCACCTTGTGTTCAAGCAATTTCTCTCCAGCAAGTGTGCCATATATGGGGTCAAGATGTATAAGCTCTGACAGGACAAGAGGCTATACAGTTTCCTGGTTTTTCGAGGGAAAAGACAGGTGTGTGTGAAGAATCCCCCAAACTGCCCAGACTACATAGTGTGGAGTGGCAAAATTGTTTGGGACTTGGTGTCGCCCTTGTTCAGAAAGGGGTTTATATGTGGGCAGTTTTTTTATACAAGCATGCCACTTTTTGAACACCTCTTTCCATTAGGAATTGGCGCATGTAGCACTGTGCAATCTAATTGCAGAGGCTTCCCCCAATGACTGGTAGATGCCCGACTTAGTCTGGGAGGGAGAGCCTGCTTGAGGTCCAATGAATTGCTTTCCGTGAAATGGAAGGACAACCGGAACGTTTTCGTTCTGTCATCCATTCACACAGACGCGCAATCCAAATTCCATTGGCAACTGGTGTTGTTGAGAAGCCCCTGTGTGCACAAATACAACCTTAAAATGGGAGAGGTAGACTTCAACGACCAGGTGATAGGGCTGTACTTAATTGCCGGTAAGGCCAGAGGCTGGTACAAAAAGTGTCTTTATACTTATTCCACAGACTTTCTGTTTCCAGGAGGCGCTGTGCCCCAATTTTCCAATCCAAATGCAGTGTGCCAGCTGCATGAGGGGCATTTTCTGGATATCTTTCCTGGTAACCCCTACTCGACTAAGCATATGCTTCGGCATATATTTTTATATTTAATGTATGCCCATCATTAGAAGTGGGTGGATGCAGGGCGGTATTCTAATGGTGGGCATACCACCGATCAATTGATGTGAATGAAGAAATCTGTTAGGGTCTCTTTTTCATGCAGCCCAAAGGCTGCATGAAAAAAAAGAAAATTATAATATGTCCAAGGACCAGCGACGTACTGGTATGTTGCTGGACTTTGAGTGGTTATACCGGAATGATGCCTGCAGGTTTAGGTTTCATCTTGGTATCGTTTTTATATTTTTCAGCCGGCGGTTGGCTTTCATGTAAAAGCCATGCCAGCGGCTAATTAACCGCTAGTCTGCTTTTACAAGCAGAGAGAAGATTTACAGGGGAAGGATTCCCACTGAAAAGAGAGACAGGCGGACCATGCTGCTTAATAAGGGATACATTTTATTAGAAAAAAGGGCCAAGACCAGGTACCCACCACCAACACCAAGATCATATTAAAAATAGACAACGTCTGTTTAAAAGCAGCTGCATCATGCGTCCACCATGCATGCACACACCTATAACAAGGCTATTGTTAGAGTGGGTAATATTTTGTGGATCAGACTATTGATCTTAGTGACATGCACAATGCGTAACAAAGTCCGTCCTTTCACTAGGTTTAATTACAAACCCTTTTAACAAAAAGAACCCCTGTTGAAAGGTGGTTGAGTCAAATTGCTAGTCCCACAGAGACAGCTTTAATTAGGATTGTAGCAAAACATAGCTGTCAGTGTGGAGAAATGATTATAATCCACAATTAATGTTCAGTCCAAAGGCACAGAAATACAGTTTCCTAGAGTGGAATTGCATGTATTCACAGGCTTTAACTGTTGGAAAAACAATAGCTCAATGACGCTGTTGTAAAGCTGGCTAAAACTGGCTGACAGGTAACAAACAGCAGGAGGCAAAGTAAAAGGAGGCGATTAAAGGACCTATGGTCCGCTCATCCCACCATTCATGGAGCGATATAATCACAGTCCTGTACTCTCTTTCTCCGGTCTAGGGGCTGTATGTGCTGTCCTGTATGCTCCGTTTGTTGAGCGGGGTCTGAAGGGCTCCAGTGAGCAGTTTGCTATCAGCACTGTGGTAAGTGTCAGGTCCTCTGGGCCACTGTCCGCGTGTCTCAGCCGAGATAGTAGCCGCTGGCTTCAGGCATCAACTGCACAAGCGCGATGAGATATGTCATCCACGATGCATAGAGCTTCTCTGTCATGATGCCAAATCCGACATGGTTCACCAGGAACTCTGTTTTTTTTATTTTTTTTATTTTTTTTTCCAAGGATAGAAGGAGAATGAATTGTGTTTTTACAAGCAGTGGGAGGGAACATTATCCCCCGCCATCTTCCATGGTTTACTCGGGCTCTCCTGTCCCACTGGGGAACCTAAGAATGCAGCCGGTGGTTCTGCCAGCTGACCATAGAGCTGATCGGAGATCAGAACAGCTCCAATCATCTCTGTGGCCTAAGAAACCAGAAGCTATGAGCATTTCATGTCTTCGGTTTCACCGGATATAAACAGCACCATCAGATGCGTTGAGGGCTGAGGAGAGATCTAGAATCTAATAGACCCCAATTTATTTTTATTTTTTTTAAAAGGTACCTGTAACTACCTATTGCTATCATAGGGGATATTTACATTCCCTGTAATGACAATAAAAATTATAAAAAAAAAATATATATGAAAGGGAGAGAATAAAATTAAAAAATAAACAATAAAAAAAAAAAAAAAATGAAAGCACCCCTGTTCCTCCGTGCTCACGCGCAAAGGCGAACACGAGCATCGGTTTCGTGCCGTATGTAAACAGCAATTGCACCATGCATGTGAGGTATAACCGTGAACGTCAGATCGAGGGCAGTAATTCTAGCAGTAGACCACCTCTGTAAAGTGGTAACTTGTAAAGGCATTTCAACGTTTTTAAAAATGTATGTAGTTTGTTGCTGCTGCACGGGTTGGTGTAATTTTAAAGCATGTCAGGTTTGGTATCTATGTACTCGGCATAAGATCATCTTTTTATATTTTATCAAGCATTTGGGCAATTATAGTGTGCTTTTGTGCATTAAAATTCAAAAGTGTGTTTTCTTCCCCCCAAAAAAAATTGCATTTGAAAAATCGCCGCGCAAATACTTTGTGGGAACAAAAATTGCAACACCCACCATTTTAATCTGTAGGGCCTCTGCTTTAAAAAATATATATAAGGTTTGGGGGTTCAACGTAATTTTCTAGCAAAAAAAATAGTTTTTTTTCATGTAAACAAAGTGTCAGGGCTTTGTCTTCAAGTGGTTAGAATATGTGTTTGTTTTTTTTTGTCAATTTTCAATCCCTTGTGACAAAACATTAAAATATTCAATGTGCTCAACATGCCTCTCAGCAAATTACTTGGCGTGTCTACTTTCCATAAAGGGGTAATGGGGAGGGGTTATACTGCCCTGCCATTTTATCACGTTAAGAAATGACATGGGCATTCATAAACTAAAAGCTGCGTAAATTCCAGAAAATGTATCATAGTTTGTAGATGCTTTAACCTTTGCGCAAACCAATAAATATACGCTTATTGACTTTTTTTTTTTTTTTTTTTACCCAAGACGTGTGGCTGAATACATTTTTGGCCTAAATTAATTACTAAAATTTAATTTAGTTAGATTTTTTTTTTTTTTTTATAACAAAAATGAGGAAATATAAATTAGTAAAAAAAATGTCTTTTTTTGTTTGTTGCAAAAAATAAAAATCCCAGAAGTTATCAAATACCACCAAAAGAAGCTCTATTTGTGGGGGGGGGCACACAATTTTTTTGGGTACAGCATTGCATGACCACTCAATTACCAGTTAAAGCAGCGCAGTGCCAAATTGCAAAAAGTGCTCTGGTCATTTAAGGGGGTAAATCTTTCTGGGGCTTAAGTGGTTAAATAATGGAACTTTCTCTAATGGTGCCTTTCTTGTGAATTAGGCCACGTACACACGGGCGGACTGTTCGCCCAACTTTGTCCGCTGAACAGTGTTTGGGCGGACAGTCCGCTCGTGTGTGGGCTTTCAGCGGACAGTTTCAGCGGACAGTTGGACGGACAAGGTTTTTCGGAATTTCCGAAAAACTGTCCGCTGAAACCTTGTTTCAGCGAACAGCCCGCTCGTGTGTAGGCTTGTTCGTCAAACAAAGTTGCGCGTATGCTCAGAAAGGATTTTCACGCCGAAAGCTATAATGCAGTGTATAGGACGTCGTATTTTTCGTCCCGTCGTACGTGCTGTTCACGTCATCGCGCACGGTTTCAGCAAACTGTTCGTTCGTCGTGTGTGGGCATGTCCGTCCATGCTAATTTTGAGCGGACTGTTTGCTGAAACTGTTGGACGGACAAAGTTGGGCGAACAGTCCGCGCGTGTGTACGCGGCCTTAGAGTGAATGTTTACTGCCTAAGAGTAAGCTCTTTTTATTCTTTAAAAAAAAAATAAAATTACCGGCCACTGACAGCTACTTCAATGAGCCAAATCGTGAAGTAATGTATTAAATTTCATCTTTTGTCATTCTGAAAACTATTAAAGCTGACCATACACTAGTAGGATTTTTTTTTATTTTTATTTTTTTTTACTTGTTAGTGGGGTTATATCAATGTTTTTCGACAACAGTGACAAGAAAATGAAAAGGAGCTGGATGGATTTTTTTTTTCTCTGGAACTAATTTCTAAAAATGTATGTGGTTTTCATTCAGTAATATACATTCATTTCAAAATCAAGTGTTAAAAACAAATTATTTTCAAACAAAATGTCTTTTCATTGAAATAATTTTTTGTATGAAAATTGATCTAATATGTACTAGTGTCCTTGAAATAGTAAAATTTTTAAGCATTCTGTATATGCATTTAGACATTTTATTACACCCTCCAGGTCAGGGGTAGGACTTTAATGGCCCGTACACACGATCGGAAATTTGGCCAGCAAAAGGCATGAGAGTTTTTGGTCGGAAAATGCGACCGTGTGTATGCTCCATCTGACTTTTGCTGGCTAAATTCCCAGCAGCAAAAGATTGAGAGCAGGTTCTCTATTATTCTGATGGAAAAAATTCTGAACGGAAATTCCGATCATCTGTACAAATTTCTACGCATGCTTGGAAACAATTTGACGCATGATCGGAAGCATTGAGCTTCATTTTCTCAGCTCGTCGTAGTGTTGTACGTCACCGTGTTCTTGACGGATGAAAGTTCAGAGAACTTTTGTGTGACCGCTTGTATGCAAGCCAAGCTTGAGCGGAATTCCGTCAGAAAAACCATCCAAGTTTTTTCTGCCGGAATTTCTGATCGTGTGTACGGGGCATTAAAGTTTTTCTCGTAATAGGGGATGAAGTTTCCTAGTTTGTGCGGTCAAAAAAAAACCGTTTAAATGGGTGTGCAGATAGGCACAGCTTTATTTCTAGATGTCCCAGATTTCATGACGCAAAGAAGTAAACAGTTGCTTAGTTGTATGCCATTCGGTTCTGTGCACTCTTTCCAACCTGACATGTGGAGGACTAGGTAGGCATATAAAATCTATCAGAGTACCCCTGTTTCACAGCCCAGGTATAAACAGAAGATTTGACCTCTACCTGTCCCAAGTCAAAGCACTATTCTGTTTTCACAAATCTCAGAAAGTTAATGGTGTTCTGATAATTGGGTACAATAAGCATATTAGTCTTTAGATCTGTCTCTGTAGCAGTTCTGCTTATGCTTCTTGCATATTTATGTATAATAAAATTATATTTAAAAAAATGTTTGCTATATATCGCTGACATGGTACTAACTCTGAAGGCTTCATTCAAACTGTTCTGAAGAGTCTCGCAGTACTTCAAAGTGCCTGAAAATATTTTGTCAGCTCAGTCCTAGTGTCTGTGGGTGATGAATATTGTCAGCGAGCTTCAGTTGTGACTTAATGCATACCACACAAATGCTTTAATTATTGTTTGCTGGAGTCTCTCGACAAGCACTCCATTGTAGATACAATAGCTGTATATAGCATTCCTGTTCTCTGTGACCCTCACTGAATACCTGAGGTTTAATATTTCAGAGCTGATAACCAGTGTGACAATGAATGCCTTATGTTTTTCCAAGCTTTCCCATTGAATCTAATGATCTCTGAGAGACTGGGTCATAAACCATGATTGCCAGTGCAATTTCTAGCCAAGCCGTCAGTCATTTAACATGATGTAGCCTTCAGATATTTTAACATGCCATGTTCAACTTTCTCATGATTTTTATTTTATTTTTTATTTCGGCGAAAATTCTTAAACATGAATAGATTTATTAATTATGGGTAGACACGCCCAGTAGCCCGAAACATGCTGCAGTAGCTCATTTTTTTAAAACACATTTCTGTTCATTCATGTTGAGAGGCAACTTGATTCTCTGTTACCCTATAGACTGAATGGACTTCTGATGTTTGTAGTATTTATATATGATATTTTATTTTTATATATTGCTTCTAACAAGATTGATTGTGTGTGCAGGGATGCTCAGAGACTTGAAGAATTTTACACTAAAAACCAGCAGCTCAGAGAGCAGCAGAAGGCACTACATGACACGATCAAAGTTTTGGAAGATCGGTAAGGAGCACATGGGGAGGGGGGTGTAACTGAATATATGTGTCCTGCAGCATTTGAATGAAGTAAAAAGAGGTCTATGCATTAATTAACTTTGCAGTTAAAGCAGCTGTTTTTTGTTTAAGTCAGGTATAGCCCATTCTACCCCCAGCATGCATCTTTTTTCTTTTGCTAGTGTTCTAATAGAATAGATGTCTCTTTTGAGTAAAGTTTCTCCTTGTTTACTAGGCATTTAATTTTTTTTTTTTTTATCAAAACATTTTTTAAATAAAGATATCATTTACATGCTGCTAAACTGGACTATGAATCTGATAGTCTTATCCTAAGTGATACCTTAGAGATTTTACCTGGATCTCTCTGCATCAAAGATTCATGGGCCACCTGGGAATGTGGCCTTGCACTGCCAGTGATACTTCCAAGACCTTTGTGTAATATGTTAGCCGCAGAGTGCCTTCCAGATCCAAAACCCCTGGCACAGCTTTGGTGTGACTAAGTATTTGAAGACTCTTTGAGCTGAGCTTTGAGCTGAGCAGTGGAATCTACTACTCGACTTGGTAAGGTTAAACACCATAAATCCCCTATTCCATCAGTTCCCATGGAACGGGTTAACATGCTATGGAATTACATATATGTGTCAATAGTTTGGGTGTCGCACATATTCCTCACTCTGGTCCCACCTTTTTTCCTTCAGTGTGAGGTAGCTTCTTCCCACCATAGCTCCTATATGCAAGTGATATACGCGTTTTCACCTTGGTTAGTCTCTACTGCTGCCTACTGTGACCTTCAGCCATTAACCTCTTTTATTTAAACCCACACCAGTAAAATTGGTCTGTAAATGCAATAAATAATGCTTGTTATACTCACTGTGAAATCTAAGGGGTTAATTCTCTGCATTATGTAAAAAGGCCTCTTGATCCTGTCTTCTCGGATCCTCCCCTTCTTCCCCTGTCCCCAATTCATCTCCTGATAATACAGAGCCTGGGGGGGGGGGGGGGGGGTCACGCTGCACATGCTCAGTTTGGTGTGTATTGCTAGGGAGTTTGCATGTGATTTGCATAAGCCAATCAGCACTGTCCAGACAGAGGGTCAGGGGTTCTGCAGCCTCATAGGACAGTCAGAGGAGAATGAAGACTGCTCCTACAAGCTTTAACCAGACACTGATAGAAGTCACCAGACTGCTATATACTGCGTATGAGAAGGTATTTAACAGATTATATTTACTAAAATAATTGCATTTCCATATTCTGTGTACTGTGGGAGACCAGATATAGTAAACGCAGGGTGCTGGGTTTAAGTAACACTTTAAAGAGGAGTTCCAGTCTCCTGCGAAAAAAATAAATAAGTCGGCTACAAAAACTGTAGCTGCTGACTTTTAAAAAAACAGCCACTCACCTGTCCCTCGATCCAGCAGTGTGCTCACCCCTGTCAGTTTCACCCGCTGTCTTCTTTGCTCTGCCGGCGTTCTGTCAAAAAGTTTCCGGCCATCTGATAGTGTCCAGCCCGTACTGCGCAGCGCTTGTGCACTACGGAGGAGAAGGAGACTCTGAAAGTCTCCGAAGAAGAACGGAGTCCAGGTGCAAGCCCCACCATCCAAGTGGACATACGGAAGCACATAGTAACAGCCTCGCTTCCCTCTGCTATTTTTTATTCTAACTCTATGTCCACTTGGATGGTGGGGCTTGAACTTGGACTCGCTGCGCAAGCGCCGTTCATCTTCTGAGACTTTCGGAATCTCCTTGTCCTCCGTACTGTGCAAGCGCAGTACAGGCTGGACACTATCCAATGGGGACACTATTCGACACATCACCGGCATTCTCACTAACAGCAGCACATGGCTGTGAAAGCTTGTGGCTACACAGCCAGGTGCCCACTGCAAGTCTAGGTGGTCGGAATGGGAGTGGGTACCTGTCACAATTGGGTACCGCCCCCCCCCCGCTCTAAAGTGGCAATTTTTCAAGAAGAGCGGGGGATGAGTCCTTACAGTGGAACGTCCCCTTTTGGGTGGAGCTCGGATTTAAGCAGTTGGTGTTTTCTATTTATTTTCTGTTATCAAAATACATGTCAGATCACAAGCACAAGGTGAGCAGTCCCATAGGTTCAGGTCACTCCAGTTCACAATCCACTTAGGCTCGGTTCACACCGTACGCGGCACGACTTGCCGCGCCGCGACCTGCCGCGACCTCAGTGGCGACTTGCAAAACGACTTCTGTATAGAAGTCAATGCAAGTCTCCCGAGGTCGCCGCAAAAGTAGTACAGGAACCTTACTCGAGTCGCTCCTATTAGAACGGTTCCGTAGTACAGAACGGGGGGCGACTTGTCAGGCGGCGAAGTCGCCTGGACAAGTCGCCCCTGTGTGAACCGAGCCTTACCGTTTCAGGACAGCCTGCTGTGTCCCTTGTAAGTGACTTGACACCGATAGCATGGATTATTGTCCCCTGCTTACTTCTGAGTCTCCCAGAGTCCCTTTTAGGTGTGGCCCCTTCTTTTTCTTTACTTTAAGGTAGAGTTCTTTGCGGACCAACTCCAGAATCTGTGCCTGCAGCTGTAGCGACTTTTGAGCCTTCTACCATGGGCTGAAATGGCTCCCAGGCAAGGATGCTCCAGTGTTTAAGGATCCCACTGATAAATGTTTGGAAGCTCCTTCCAAATCCTTATTTGTGCTAGCAGGACTTGCTATACAACATGCCATACCCATAATGTCAGTCTGTCAGACCTTAGAGGGGGTGGACTCGGCTGATGTCAAAGGATCCAGCTTTTAGTCTTTACTGACCCATTAATAGAGTGCTTAAAGCTTTTGAGCAGTTTTGTCATTAGCCCTACATTGTGTTGAGGGTCTAGTTGATATTGTCCATCTTCACGCCCAAATGGGCATAAAAAGTTGGTCTGCGTAAGAGCAACATAAAAATGTGCGTTACGCATTTTTTTTTTTTCTGGTGCTTCACTGGACAATTTCATTAAAGTCATCAATGGTGATAAGAGTTCTGATTTAATCGAGTAGAAGAAGCGTAAGCCTCAAATTTGCAAATCTTTCAGTGGCAAAAAGCTAAAGTTCCATGTTCTGCCTCTACCCCAATTCATATTACCCAGCCTACCCATGGATAATAGGTTAGCAGATCCACCATTCTGCTTTTTTTTTTGAAAACTGACATTTTATTGAAATTTCAAGGGAAACAAAGAAATCAAAGAAGGAACAATAAGGCACAGGTAATAAAAGCAAACGGTCACAGACCACAGTAAGCAAAGGCATAGTATACAGCATTGCATCAACTCAAGCAGTACATTACAATGACACTCCGTTACCGGGAGAGTTAGATTCCTGTAGCCCGCTACTGGTCAATTGAACAAACCTTTCAGAGACCAAAAAAAAAGGGGGGAAAAAGAAGGGAGCTTAAGGAGAAAGAAGGAAAATAGGAAAGGTGAACAAGAACACGAAGAGTCGTGCGAACAGCCCTAGAATGGGAGAGAAAAGGTGCAGATTAGAAAAAGAACAAAAAAGAAAAGAAAAGGGAAGTAAAAGAAAGAAGAGTGAAGTAAAGGACGCCCCCTCCGACCCCACGCCCCCCCCCCCTTTACACGCAGAAGGCGGGTGCCTCCATCCCATCCCAAAGATCCATACCTTGTTATGTTTGTCAAGCGTATTATTTAGAGAAGCTGTAAGATATTCCATACGCCTGACGTCCCTAATTCTAGTGTGTAACTCAACTAGTGAAGGGATCTCCCGTTTCTTCCATTTTAGGGCAATTAGGCAGCGCCCAGCCGTCAACACGTGGGCTAACAGGGATTGGGAGGATCGGGAGAATGTGGCAGGAGGGAGGCCCAGGAGAAACAGCTTGGGGTCTAACGGCACTTGTGCCTCAAAGATGGTACATAATAAGGCCCTAACCATTTCCCAATAGGGGATAACTCGTGGACATGTCCAATAAATATGGAACAGTGTCCCAATTGCACTACGGCAGCGCCAACAGCGGGAGTCCGCGGAGGGGTAAATAGAATGGAGCAGGGATGGAGTTTGATACCAATGCAGCATAACCTTGTATTGATTTTCCTTATATAAAGTGCAAACAGAGCTTTTAGCTGCACGTGACCAGACCCGCTGCCAGGTCTCCAAAGGCACAGCCTCCCCCAAGTCCCTGTCCCATTTATCCATATACGCGTGCCGCGGTCCCGTCATAGAGGAATCCGCTATTAGAATTTGGTAGGTACGTGAGATCATACCCTTCGGAGACGAGCCCTCCAGGCATACCTTTTCAAACTCAGTTAAAGGGGAGAATTGTAGGGTTGTTGTAAAAGATTGTGCAAAATGGCGGATCTGCAGGTAGCTATAGAACGCTTGTTTAGGTAAATCATATAAATCCTGTAATTCCTGGAAAGATCTAAGTAACTTAGTCCTAGCGTCCACCAGCTGACCAAAACGAAAGAGACCTCTACTAAACCAGGGTTGGGACATTCGAGATGTCAGACTATCCGGAACAGTGGGAGTAAACAAAAAAGAGGTGGCCAGGGAGGTTGCATTCTGCTTTTTAAGTTTGAACCAAGGAGTCATTTCAGTTGTGCCAATGCAGGAAAGGTTTTTGGAGTTTTACTGTTCCACAACCAAAAGTAAGTATTCGCCCCATATTGGATCTCAAACTTTTAGATGTCTTTATTGAAGTTCAAATGTTCTGCATGGAAAGTCTTTCATGACCTCACTTTCCCAGGGAGACTTTCTGACCTCAGTGAACATCATGGGTGCATATTTGCAAGTCCTATCTTTACAACGCGTCAGCATTATTTCCGTTATGCTGTGGGCACACAAGACTACCAGTTTGTAGCCCTGCCATTTAGTCTGTTGTGAGGACCTCCAAATGTCCACAAAGGTTTTGGCCCCTCTGCTAGCATTACTATACTCCTAGGGTCTAGTCTCTAGATAACCTGATCTTCGTCAGACAAATAGGGTTATCTCTGCCCTGGTGGCTCAGGAATTCAGCTCTGGATTTTAGAAAATCTTTCCTCCTGCTATCTCAGAAGATCATTACACCTGATGTAAGTCTGAAGTGCTGGGGAGGGGCGCTGGGCACCTTGTTGGTACAGGAGACTTGGTTGACCAAGGAATCCTATCACCTCATTCTTGATCTATGAGAAATGTGGTTTTCCCTGAAACCCTGGACACCATGATTGTTAAGGGTCTTCTGATCAGTTGGACAGTGCTGAGGCCGTATCATCACCATGGGGGAACCAGAGGTATTGTTGCAGAAAGAGAGGTAAAAATTATTCTAGCCTGGTCAGAACTCAATGTTTCATCCTTGTCTGCCATTCGAATTCCAGGCATTGAAAATTTGGCAGGCATACTACCTCCGCCAGCAGTGCTTGGACCTGAGGGAGAAGCTCCTACTCCCAGAAGTGTTTTAGGATTTATGTCACAGGTAGGGGGGGCTCCAGATGTGGACCTGCTGGCTTCCAAGTAGAACACCACGCTTCACAGATTTCTCTCCAGATGCAGAGATCCTCTTGAGAAAACAGTGGATGCTCTGGTGACTCTGGGATTAATATAGTCTGATCTACAACTTTCTACAACCTTCCTTCTAAGACTCCTAGCTTGTCTGCTCTGCAGGAGGAAGGAGGACAGTATTCCAATAGTCCTTATAGCTCCGAATAGACCCAGACAGAGTTGGTACTCCAACCTGATCAAACTTCTGGCAAATACTTCAAAGGCTTATTCAGGGGAACAGACTAGTATCTCCTTTCTCAAGGTGTGGTTAACCTTTCTGCTTTACGCTGTGGCTATTGAAGCTCAGGTGCTAAGAGACTAAGGTTTATCTTACTAATTCCCATATTTTTTTAGAGATAGGTCTACCTCGTACAGTCTACAAGCACACCTGGAAAGCTGGAACAAAGTTTCACACCAGTAAATACTCCATAGGGAAAACACTAACATTTGGCCTTGAGCACCAATAAGGGACAGTTATCAGCCCTTGCAACCTTATACTCCCTACCCCAATCTGTCCGACTGTCCCCTAATCTTTCCATCTTTAGACGATCCCTGAAAACCCTTCATGTTGTAAAGCGTTGAGCAAACTGTTGGCGCTATATAAAACCTGTATAATAATAATAATATTCCAAAGACCATGCAAAAAAAAGCCTGGTGCATAAAGCACAGCACAAACCCCTCAGGATGTTTATTAGACAGACCAGTGAGTATTTAAAATGTAGACTTTATTAGAGAAAATTCATAAAATATATATGTATGCCAGGGTTTCTCCAGAGCCTCTCCCATCCTTTGGAACTCCCTACCCCAATCTGTCCGACTGTCCCCTAATCTATCCATCTTTAGACGATCCCTGAAAACCCTTCTCTTCAAAAAATCCTATCCTGCTTCTAACTAGCACTGTTTTACTTCCTCCATCAGCTTATCCCCCCCCCACAGCTATTACCTTTTGTATCAATTGCCCCTTCCTTTTTAGATTGTACGCTCTAATGAGCAGGGCCCTCTGATTCCTCTTGTACCAAATTGTAATGTCTGCCCTCATGTTGTAAAGCGCTGAGCAAACTGTTGGCGCTATATACAACCTGTATAATAATAATGTAAGAATACATTGTAAAATCAAGCGATCAATATATCAGCATATATAACATAGTGTCAGCCCTAATGAACATCCTGAGGGGTTTTTATAATTTTTTTTCCCCCAAATAGAGCATTGTTTTGGTGGTATTTGATCACCTGTGCGATTTTTATTTTTTGTTGAAAAAAATGTAAAATGTCGTCTGAATTTTTTTCTTTTGTTATGAAATTTTAAAACGTGTAATTTTTGTCTGTCATTGATGTACGCTGATGAGGCGGCAGTGATGGGCACTGATGGATAGCAGTGATGGGCACTGATCGGTTACACTGATAGGCAGCACTTCTATGTGGCACTGATTGGCACCACTGGTGGGCATAGGTTGCACTTGTGGGCATAGATAGGTGGCAGTTGTGAGCACTTTCAAGTTGCAATTATAAGGCATAATTGCCTTTTCCGTTTTTGGGACCGATGTCCCTTTAAGGTGAGCCAGCTGATCACATGCTAAGGGGCCGGGACCGGCCCCTTATTTAGATTGGTGATCACCCGAGTCTCCGTGACTCGGTGATCACAGCGTGCTGCGCGCCCTGCAGGGAGCGTGCACAGGGGAGGCCATCATATGACGGCCTTCCGGGAATTCACATCCGCGCTGTGGCCGTCATTCTGCCATAGCGTGGATGTCAGTGTGTAGGTGAACTGGTCTGTCCCATCCAATTAACCACATGTCACCCTATAAAATTTCTCGATTATTCCAAAGACCATCTGCTGTGTTTTTTTTTTTTTTTTTTTGTTTTTGTTTTTTTTTGGTCAAGGCTTTTGTTCAGGGTGTCTTGCACGGCACCTCCTGGGTCTGTGTGATTTTTATTTTGGTTCTGTCTGCCTCTTGAACACATCGGGAATATTCCCCTTTCCATGCTCACAAGGTCTGTCCTTTGTCTCTTTCACCACTTAAAGATGTGTTTTGATGAGTGGATGTCCTCCCAGCATTGCGCTCCACTAGCTGTGCCCCAGTGTGCTCTGTCACAATTGTCCGTTTAAGTAACGCAGTGCTGTATTGAGAAAAATGGCCTGGTCATGAAGGGGGGTAAGTCTTTCGGAGGTCAATTGGTTAAGGTCCCTCGGGCAATTCTTTGAACTACAGGTTGCCCCAGTCTTATAGCAGGAATACACAATAAGAAAGTCGGGTGAAAATTTCAGTTTCTACTCGTTGAGTGCATGAGCATCATGGGAAATGTAGTTCCAAAACATCTGGGGTGCCAAGGTTCGCCATCACTGCCCTATACTGATATTGTGAACGAAAGACTGATGGGGGGGAAAAATTGAAAAATTGTGTCGTATCGTTTACGAATGAACGATATTCTATTCGTTGGTGTGAAGGTCATCTTTAAAACATCTCTTGAACATTATCATTCATGAGCGGAATTAGTAGACAACCCCACTTGTACTTGAGACATCAACACTATGTATGAAATTGATTGCTCTTTTAAAGATTTCTGATTGGTTAATGTTGGTGACGCTTTCCACCAATGAATGCTGTTTCGTTGGTTGGCGGACGAGTGATTGGTCGATTTATTTTTTTATTTTTCCCAATCGTTAATTCCGGCTTTTATTCTGGTTTATTTTGAGTCTCTTGGCAGTTTGTTTTCTATGCTCCCTCACCTCAGTAGGATCACTTTTGGACATCTTAATCATCATGGCAGTTCATAACCAGAAAATAACATTAAATGGATCTGTTTGCTTCTCCTAGGCTCCGAGCTGGGCTTTGTGACCGCTGTGCAGTAACTGAAGAGCACATGAGGAAGAAACAACAAGAATTTGAAAACGTTCGCCAGCAGAACATGAAGCTCATAACTGAGCTTAGTAAGAACTCACTTTCTTCTAATTTGTCATTTCCCCTGCCCTATCTTAAAAAGAGATTCTTTCATAAAACAACTGCAGTCATTTTATTAGCGTTAGTATGAAGTTGGATATTATATCTATAGTTTGTACATGAAATGGCTTTTGTCATTATAATTTTACCTTGATGGGTTTTACTTCCTCCTTTTTTTTTTTTTTTTTCCCCCCTGCAAAGTATGCTCCACATACTAGCCCATTATGTTGCACTTACTTGCAAACAAAGCCTGCGAGGTCCCTGCTGGTGGCCGCGTCCATCTTCACCCCTCTTCCTTCCGGGCCGTGGAATCCGGCTCTGTGACTGGCCGGAGTCGCGTGACGTCACTCCAGCGCAATGTGCGCAGGAGCTGACGGTCATGGCACAGGCCCTTTAGAAATGGCACAATCGTACCTTTTCTTCAGTACGCATGCGCTGATATATGGTAAATATCCCTTAAACCGTGAAGGTTTAGGAGATATGTTCAGTACCTACAGGTAAGCCTTATTGTATGCTTACTTGTAGGGAAAAGTGGTGTGTAAGGGTGTGTACAACCACTTTAATGTTAAAAATAAATGCAATGTTCTCCTCTGGCGGGTTAAGATTGTTTGTTTGTTTTTTGTGCCGTCTTGTCCTGGTTACCTCATTGTCCTTGTTTCTTGTCCTTTTCATCATGAAGCTCAAAAGTAAGGTGAAAAATGTCCTCAATGGAGTCATAGATGACAACAAAAACAAAGGCACTGCCCACCCTACACAAAAGCATTGCAAAAATGAAAGGTTTAAGCCACAACATTTTTTTTTTTTTTTTTTTTTTCAATTGGGCAGTGAAGATTTTGAACAGATGAGATTTTTCCTTGCTTTCTGTGTGGACATTGGGACAACATCTGCAAGTTGCAAAATTGCATCAATCATAGATGACATATTTGTAACAAAGAGTTGGGCCTTGTCCTTTATGTTCCTTGTAAAACTGACATTTTTGTTATGATGTGTTGGTACAGTGGAAGAAAAGAACACACTGCAGGATGAAAACAAAAGACTCTCAAAGCAACTTGAGCACATGCAGAAGGCGGCAACAGAGTAAGTAGCATCTTTAAATTCCAGTGTTCTGTTTCCAGACCACATGCTGAGACTTTATTCTGACAAATTACGCGTACAAAAGTGTAATTACTCTTAAAATAAAGGATAGTTTTTTGTAACATTATTAAAAGTTTCCTATACAAAGAAGATTAGGAGCTCTTCTTGTTATTTGATCTGTCCTTTTGTATATATCTTTTTTTAAAGCTAACTTAATTGTAAGCTGAAAGCCAATCTGTGAATTTCCTGAGAGAGTCTCAAGTGTTCCAACCTTAGCATATTTTGTAATACATTCTATGTTGTATTTAGTAAAATGGCCCTTTTTAAAAGATATCTAAACCAAGAGTAAAAAATGTTAAAATGTATATCAGCTTTCCTGTCCTTGGCTGTTTTAGCTGAATTAGTATCTATTTTTCATACTAAACATATTTTCGGAAAGCTCAGAAAATACATGCTGAAATTGATTTATCTGTCTTCATATTACTCTCCCCATTCCATATGTGATGGAGATAAACAAACTGACAATGTTGTCGTCCAACCCTGGCAAAAATCACAAGTTCTTTTAGATAAAGTGAGCAGAAAATGGACAGGAAATGTAAATCTGTTATTTACAAGATTATCAGGTGAAAATAAAAGAAAAAAAGCCAGGAAACCAAGGAAAACGAATGCAGCCACCTCATCTAAGATATTCTGAGCTGCAATATATTAGATTTTTGCTTTTGAGTTTAGATAATAAAGTCACATAAAGTGGAAGAAGAGGCTTGTGTTCAATCAACTCCCCACAATCAGTTTAAACAGTGTAAGTCCATTATTATGTGTACAATTTTTCAAATCTGTTTGTACTTTTTTTCATTATAACACATCAGTCACGTGACTTCAATACCTCTCCAGTCACACAGCTAGGGCAGCTGGTGGTCTTCTTCCTCCTGTTTCCTCTGTCAGAGCACTCTCATGAAAAAGGACACCTGTGCGTCCATATTCATCAGAAAACACATAACCTCATAGATGGGGTGGGACCAGTGGTGACAGGCACAGACACCAATAACTATACCAGGAAGTACCTGCGAGCCAGCCACATTGGGCTGCACAGGCACACCGAATGGGAGAATTGTTTTCCAAGGTAAAGATTTTGAATTGTTTTGCCAGTATGGCCCCCTATGGCTGCATGGGATTTAAAATTGGTCTTGCCTGTTTTGCAGGCTTCTCCCTTTGAACTTCTCTTGGGTTGTGCTTCTAGTAGCCATTACCTAGGCGCACAAGTCCTTTCCAGCTTCTTCACCAGAATAAGGTTGTGTTGATGCCTTGGTGCTCTTTCCTACCCAAGGTGGTTCCTTCGATCCACCTGAATCAGACTATGTGTTGCTATCTTTTTTGTTCCAATCCTAAGGAAAATGTGCTAAAATCTATGGATGTTGTTCCATCTGTTTGAGTTTATCTGATTCTTTTGACACTCTAATTCTGTGTTTGTTTTGCCTGTGGGTCCTTGCCAGGGTCAGACTGCCTCTTGATCCACTATTTCTAGGTGGATGTGTCAGCGCATTTCTCTGGCCTCTGTTATAAAGGGCAGGGTTCCTCCTTTCCCTGTCAAAGCCCAATATACAAGAAGTGTCAATGCTTCCTGTGATTTTCAGCACCAAGCTTCTGGTAAGTTTGTAAGGCATCTTTAATATGTTCCACTGTTTATGCCTCTGTGGTTTTGGCCTAAAGGTCTTACAGGTGGCTCTTGTTGCCCACCCTCATGTTCAGTGCTTTGAGACATCCCTAGTAGTCATGAATACCAACTCCTGTAATGTACAATTCTCATAATAGAGTTCACCATGGTAGCTCCATTGTTATAAGAACGGGGCCAGCAATAGAAGCTGCCTTGTTTCCCTCATTACAGGTGTACTTTAATGCAGAGAATAAAATACTGTTGAAAGGGATGCCTGTGTCTGCATGCGTTCCTACGGACCTTACAAAATCTTTACTAATCCCACTGTTTTCAGTTACATCTGGAAAAATTTGGGAACCAAAATTCTCTAGTTGTAATGCTGGTAAGAAAAATTGGGGGCTTTGCATGGCTGGCCAAATACTGTAAGCTCTGGAAGCTGTTCTGGTTCTAAATTTAGATCATGTACAGTGCATCATATGATTTCTTATCCATATATTTTTCATGGCAGGGATACAAATTTTATCTTTTGATTAGGTGGTAGATTACTCTAATAATAAAGTATGTGTTGAAGACTAAGCTAGACTGACTGAATCTGTCACTGGTCCTTGGTGGATGGTTATGTGGACAGAACTGAAGGATTCCTTCTGGTAGGAATGTGCCCAATGGTGGACATAATTCTTAGAACCTCATGGATCTTGGGCCCAGTGGTGGATATAAATCATAAACCTTCTTGGACTGCTGCCTTTTTGGTACAACCTTAAGGTTGTTTTATGCATGTAGAACTGAGACTAAATTAGGAAAGGAAGGAGCGCCCGCTATCCAAAAGAATTGCGAGTTTGGAAGTCGATTCAAGAACTTTTATTTAGGGCAGTCCTCAAAAATTGCACTCGCATTTTGCGAGTGAATTTTGAGGGCTGGCGAGAAGGGCTGCCTGGGAGCTGGGGGGCACCGCTGATCACAGAGGGGAAGTGAGGAGAGCCGCCGGCTGGATGATCAGAGCAGGGAACATCACCGCTTTCGTTTCAACAGCTTTGTGTTCCCCCGCTGTGCGCTATCACATAAGCCCTCCTTCTTTTTCCAACACATTGATAGACAGATAGCCCATCCAATCCTAAGATGGGTGACATGTATCAAAGTTCCCCCAGACAATGGGAGAGGCTTTATGTGACGGCGCGCGGCGGGGGAACACACAGCTATTGAAACGAAAGCTGTGATGTTCCCTGCTCTGATCATCCAGCCGGCGACTCTCCTCTCTTCCCCTCCACAAGTAGGCTGCACATGGTGGACACAGACTGCATTGGCGGCATGGATAAAGTTGTTAATATTTTTTATAACACATGAATGTGTAATTTCATGAGATAATTTGAGGGCAGGGTTGGGCGGGGCAACTGGTGGCGAGTAACCCTTGAGGCCTGGCTAGTAGCTCAGGACTTGAAATTTTGAGCCCTGATTTAGAGTACCACAAACAAAAGTACTTCAAGCTGGGTGCTTCCTTCTTTTCTCATTTTGTACCAGTCTTTCCATAAAGGCTATCTTAGAAAATATTGTTTGGTGTGTTGCACATTTGAGAAACTAAAACATTGCAGTACATATAAGGCCATTTATGCACCCTTCCTTTACAAAGTAAATTCCGTCATGACCTTTCTTACTGCTATAACATAACCATGTCGTTTTTACAGTCTTATTTAGAACAACTGTTTACAGGACAAGTGCACTTCTAGAAAAAAAGAGTGTATTAGTCCTCACTTCTTAGCCCTGGTAAGCTAAGCTGCTTACTTATGTCAGAGTGACTGCCCCATCTGCTATCTATCTCAAGAAACATCTTCAGCTATAAGCATGCATACACAGTATGCTTCCCATAGACATGAATAGGGCTATATTCAGAGTGTCTCCTGTTTTGGTGTATAGCCCTGAACAAGCCTATATTGGTTGAATGAGGTAAACACCTGAGTAGACCATGGCTATCATGCCGAAATATGTTCTGAGGTTTCTAAAATGTAAAATGGGTGGGCTAGTATGTGCTTTAGTAAAGTTTACTTTCCATTTTAATGTACTAAACTGTAACTCCCAGATACCACAAATAAGTATAAAAATCATATTTTGGATACTATTTTGATTTTGGGATCTGCTTTAATATTTTAGCACAATCCTGAAGGCACATGAGGAAGAAACAGCCTGTCATGAAGATGGCGAGGATGGCATTATTCCTGATTCACCGATTAGTTCTATTTCTGCAAATGTGGTTAGTAGAATGCGCAGAAGAAAACTGAATAAGCACATTCGCTATACAGAACGTACACAAGATGAATCGGAGATTTCAGAAAGCACAAACAGTAAGTTCCATGACTTCTTTCCAGGTTATGATTCTGACCGTCTCCTAATTCAGAATAACAAGCCTGAACCCTAGCGTAAGTAGCGTAAGTCATGGTCCACACCTAGTATTGGGTGTCTTTATAAAAAGATGAACCTTATTTGTTGAAAAGTAAAAACATTTTTTTATTATCCATTAACCACTTCAATACAGGGTATTTTCACCCCCTTCCTGCCCAAGCCAATTTTCAGTTTTCAGCTCTGTCGCAATTTGAATGACAATTGCGCGGTCATGCTACACTGTATCCAAATGAAATATTTATTATTTTTTCCCCACAAATCGAGCTTTCTTTTGGTGGTATTTGATCATCTCTGCGTTTTCTTTTTTTGTTTTTTTTTTGCGCTATAAACAAAAGAAGAGCGACACGTTTGGAAAAAAAAAAAAAACACAATATTTTTTACATTTTGCTATAATATCCCCCCCTTTTTTTTTATTCCTCAGTTTATGCCGATATGTATTCTTCTACATATTTTAGGTAAAAAAAAGTCGCAATAAGCGTATATTTGGTTTGCACAAAAGTTATAGCGTCTACAAAATAGGCGATAGTTTTATGGCATTTTATTATTTTTATTTTTTTTACTAGTAATGGCTGCGATCTGCGATTTTTACTGTGACATTGCGGCAGACAAATCGGACGCTTTTGACACCATTTTGGGACCATTCACATTTATATAGCGATCAGTGCTATACAAATGCATTGATTACTGTATAAATGTCACTGGCAGTGAAGGGTGTGAAGGGGTTAACTATGTTGCCTAGGGAGTGATTCTAACTGTAGGGGGCGGGGACTCGTAAGGGGAAAAGACCGGTCGGTGTTCCTCTGTACTGGGAGCACACCATCGTTCTCCTCTCACCTGACAGGACATGGATCTGTGTGTTAACAGGCAATCGCGGGTGCCTGGCGGACATTGTGGCCCAATACGTAACCAATACAGGTAGTTAACTCCATATATAGTAGCTTGCACAGGAGGATTCCTCTTGAGGTAAGAGATCTTCCATGCTTCCCCCCCCCCCCCGAAGGGACCAAGAGGGTTAGGGAATCGGCAATTGCGGAGGTCCTGGTTTTTGGCTCCACAAGGTTTTTTTAAATTTCTTCCTGAGCGTCATTAGGCACCTTTTCCTCCACCCTGCAGGGCCTAGAGGCAAGATTAGCGGCTTTAATCGCATCCTCCATACAAAAGGATAGGAAGTATGTTAGATCCCCCCCCCTCCCCCACCTTAGACCCTTTGCAAATCAAACAGTGGGTAGAGGATGCAGTGTTACCCTCAGGCGATCAGGAGGAAAGACAAACCGATTACTCCTCTGCAGAGCAAACAACGGTGGATGAACCTTTTTCAGCCTTGCAATCTGAGAAATTACTGGTGCAGTCCCTTACGGAAATGGTTCGTTCCACTTTCAAGCTACCCCTAACAGAGTCAGCTGGAAGTTTAGTTTCTTCCTTGGGTTCCTTAAAACTTTCACAGCCTTTGCATGCGTTTCCTGTCCATGCATTACTAGAACAGCTTATTTATGCCGAAAGGGGTCACCTGGATAAACATTTTCTCCCTCCAAAGAGATTCACAGTACTCTATCCCATGGAGGAGAAATTCACCCAAAAATTTTATGTACCAGCAGTTGGTGCTGCGATTTCCAGTGTGAATAAAAGCCTAACTTGTCCAGTAGACAATACTCAAATGCTTAAGGATCCAACAGATAAAAGGTTGGAATTCCCGTTAAAATCCTCTTTCTTTAACAGGTGCCGTTGCGCAGCCTGCAGTTGCTGCAATAGGCATCTGTCAATCCCTAAAGGACCAGCTTAAAGAGGTTCCTTTACAGCAAGCCTGGGATTTGGCTGAACTACCAAGAGCATTATGTTTTGCCATAGATGCCATTAAAGATTCTATTCACCAGGCGTCCCGCCTTGCGCTTGTGCTATTACACATGCGTAGAATCCTGTGGTTAAAAAAGTGGTCAGCTGAAGCACCATGCAAAAAGCTCCTGACATGTTTTCCTTTTCATGAGGATCGGCTATTTGGGGACGATTTGGACAAATACATCCAAACGATTTCAAGTGGGAAAAGTACTCCAGTTAAGAGGAGGAGTAAACGCCCTTCATTCAAGCGGAGTCTTTCTCCTGCGTCAGGGGCATCCGGTCCTAGTCAGTGGCGACAGCCTCCACCGTCAGACTCTAGAGGAAAGCCTCAGGGTCAGGCCCAGGCACAAAAGAAGTCCTGGGGGTGGAAATCTGCAAAACAGAATTCTAAAGCCTCATTATGTAGGGGCGCCCCCTCTTGCCAGAGTGGGGGGAAGACTTCTGGAAAACTCAGAAGTCTGGCAAGAGGAAATTCAGGACAGATGGGTCATCTCTACGATGTCTCTAAGGGTACTTTCCACCATCTCGTTTTATGAGGTCAAACATTCCCAAAGATCCAATCTCTGTTTTGGGCACTAGACCGATTACTCGCTTGAGGGGTGATCATACAAATCTCCACAGAATAGCAATGTTTGGGGTTTTATTCAAACCTCTTTACGGTACCCAAACCGAATGGGGATGTCAGACCCATTCTAGATCTAAAGAATCTAAATCCGTTAATTAAGATCCGCTCCTTTCACATGGAGCCGATCAGGTCAGTGGTTTCTATCCTACAAGGAGGAGAACTTCTGGTGTCTATCGACATCAGGGATGCATATCTGAATGTCCCTATATTTGCCGCTCACCAAATGTTTCTGCGGTTCGAGATAGAATAGCATCGTTTTCAGTTTGTAGCCCTGCCCTTCGGGCTAACTAAAGCACTCTGGGTATTTACAAAATTGCTGGCCCCACCTCTAGTCAGGTTAAGGGCATAACAGTCTTGGTGTACCTAGACGATCTATTGCTAATATATTAGTCGGTGGCTCGATTGGAGCAAAGCGTGGACATTACAACCAGTTAACTGGAAAGTCTAGGTTGGATTCTCAACCTAGAGAAGTCTTTCTTAAAACTGCTAAAAAGACTGGAGTACTTGGGTCTGATCATAGACACAGCTCAGAAAAAGGTGTTCTTGCCTCAGGCAAAGATCAACTCCATGAGAGAGTTGGTGCAGATGGTCAGGTCGAAAGGAGATCCCTCCATTCACCTTTGCATGAGGTTGTTGGGAAAGATGGTGGCTTCATTCGAAGCAGTTCCCGATGTCCAGTTCCATTTGAGACTGTTGTAAAACAGTATCCTATCTGCTTGGAACAAAACTATTCAAGCTTTAGACTTGCCAATGCAGCTGTCCCTAAGGGTGTCCCAGAGCCTCAGTTGGTTACTAACCCAGAATATGCTGAAAGGAAAATCCTTCAGACCAGTTATCTGGAAAGGTGGTAATGACATATGCTGGCCTTTTAGGCTGGAGAGCAGTCCTAGAAAAGACTCCTGTCCAGGGACGGTGGTCAAGGACAGAAAGGACCTTGCCCATCAACATCCTAGAGATCCGGGTAGCAGGTCTGGCTCTAAAGGCCTGGACATTCGGGTTACGGGGTTGTTCTGTCAGGATTCAATCCGACAATGCCACAGTTGTGCCTTACATCAATCACTAAGGGGGCACCAGGAGTCTCCCAGCACAGAGAGAGGTGAAGCATATCTTAACTTGGGCAGAAAGAAATGTTCCGTGCCTATCAGCAGTTTTCATTCCGCTCATTCTTGAGCCACCAGTAGTTGCTCCCGGGGGGAATGGTATCTTCAACCCAACATTTTTTGGGCTGTTTTGCTAGAAATGGGGGTCTCCGGATGTAGATCTTCTGGCGTCCAGGTTCATTACAAAGTTGGTCAACTTTGTGTCCAGGATAAGGGATCCACTTGCATTCGTAACAGATGCATTGGTGACCCCATGGGATAAGTTTTCACTGATTTATGCATTTCCCCCTATTCAGTTGCTGCCACAACTTCTTTGCAGGATCAAGCTGGAAAGAAAGCCGGTAATTCTGGTTCCCCAGCGTGGCCCAGAAGGTCCTGTATGCAGAAATCATAAAGATGGCGGTGGAGGATCCAATGTCCCTTCCACTACGGCCAGACCTACTCACAGGGCCTGATGTTCCATCCTACCTTACGAACTCAAAATTTAACGGCTTGGCTATTGAAACCCACATTCTGAAGAAATATGGGCTTTCCGGGTCAGTTATTTCTACATTGATTAATGCAAGGAAGCCATCTTCCATAACTATATATTATAGAGTTTGGAGGGCTTATATCTACATTCTTTAGTCCGGGGTTTTATGCAAGGGGTGATGCGGCTCAATCCGCCAGTTAGATCACCTTTGAACCCTTGGGACTTGGACTTCGTTTTGACAGTGTTACAAAAACAGCCATTTGAAACGATACAGTATATTCCCTTAGTGTTTCTGACAAGGAAGTTAATGTTGTTGGTTGCTATATCCTCTGCAAGGAGGGTTTCAGAATTTGGCTGCTTTTTCTTGTAAAGAGCTATACTTGATTATTCATGAGGACTGAGTGGTGCTGCGCCCTCGTCCAGGATTTCTGCCAAAAGTGTTCTCGGGTTTTACCTGAACAAAGATATATTGTCCTGCCATCGTTTTTTCCAAAACCATGTTCCAGAGAAGAGAAGTCACTACATTATCTTGATGTGGTGAGAGTGGTCAAGGTCTATTTAAAGACGACTGCTCAGATCCAGAATTATTTATACTGCCAGAAGGTCCTAAGAAAGGACAGGCAGCATCAAAATCCACTGTCGCTAAGTGGATTTCGAAAGTTATAATTCAGGCTTATGATTTAATGGGTGAGATCCCACCTTTTCAAGTCAAAGAGCACTCTACCAGGTTAGTGCTTCTTGGGCAGTGCGTCACCAGGCCTCCGTGGCTCAGATCTGTAAGGCCGCAACTTGGTCTTGGTACATACATTCACCAAGTTTTATCAGGTGGATGTAAGAAGGCATGAGGATATTGCCTTTGAGCACAGTGTGCTGCAGGCAGCAGTATAGGTCCTTAAGTCTGGGGGTGCCCTACGGGTTGTGTCTCCCTCCCATCAAATGGCATTGCTATGGGACATCCCACATAGTGATTACTATGGTGCTCGGTGTCCCGTGATGTGCGATAAAGAAAATAGCATTTTTATAATGGCTTACCTGTGAAATCCTTTTCTTGGAGTACATCACGGGATACAGAGGTCCCTCTACTGGGGTTTAGGTATATTGCTTTGCTACAAAAAAACTGAGGTACTCCTGGTAGGCGGAGGGGTTATATAGGGAGTGAACTTTCTGTATTGAGTATACCAGTGTCCATCACCTGAAGGTGCCTATATACCCACATAGTGATTACTATGGTGCTCTGTGTCCCCTGATGGGTTTTTACAGGTAAGCTGGTTCCTACACTGCAGCTATCAGGACCGACGTATTCTCAGCAACAGCTTTGGAGGCCATACTGTAGCTAAATCCTGCTGGACCAAGGACAAAACATTGCACTGCTAGCCTGGAATGTGATCTTCGGACACGAAGCTTTGCTTCATAGCACATTCCACACTTTTGTCTCTGGTGTGAACCAGTCTCTGAGAACTCTCAGAGTAGTTGGGCTGAAGCATCAGGAACTACCTCACAGTTTGTACCATTGATCATCATTTTAAAATTCCCACCACCGTCCTCTTACTGCAGTAGCAGTTAAATGATAAGTTCAATTTCGTTCACCATTTTTTTTTCTAAATTCCAGCTCCCCTATGTACCAATATAGCATTAATGTATTTTTTATGCAAAAATATCAAAGCTTTCATTAAATCTACAGACGTTCCACTTGTCCTCCTCCAATGTTTCCAAATGTATCCATTCGTTTTGCCTTACTTCCTGGTCAGACTATAGGTCATGACACAGAAAGGAGTTGACCAGCTGACCTCAATAGCACAAACCCTGCATCATCCACACTCCTACTTACCCGCTCATTCCCAGCTGCAGGTTTTTTAAATGAAATGGTCAATCAGTGATTGCACTTACTTCGCTGTCCTCCATGGATGTTTGTACAATCAGATTGTATGGCTATCTTTATACGCCTAAAATTACTAGCTGCGCTTTCAGTGCCATTAATTGTTAACGGCACACCAAACACAGAAGCAAACACACATTTTGCCATGTGAAAAAATGAGTGACAAATGCTGAAAAACGCACAGTAAAAAAACACGCAACCCACAAAATGTCATAATGTCCCTTAAGCCACATGTAGTGCAGCCAATTAAAATCAACAGGCTGACCTATGCATGTCAAAGGAAAAACGAGCCACAAAATGTGCGCTCCCACTATGCTAGATGTGAATGGGACCTGAAAGTGAAATTAGTGCGTTAGCACAAGAACAATGAGGCTCCATTCACATCTGCGTGTTTCTTTGCATTTCAGAAATGTGATGCACCAATAATTGCATTTAAAAACCAAGCTTCACTTCAAAAAAAAAAAAAAAGGTCTGAAGCTTCTTTGGGGCAACTGTTGTGGGCAGCCCATTCAAGTGGATGGGCTGCCCTAAGTGTAATGAGTGAAAATGCTCCAAAATACAGAGATGTGAATGGTGTTTGACAGCTGAGTTTCTGTCTACTCCCTCGTATGTACTTGTATAAAGATGGCCATACACTATATTGTTTATTGAGAAGGGTAATCATTGATTGAATTTTTTCATTTAAAAAACTGGCAGCTGAGAATGGGTAGGTAAGAGCATGGATGATGCAGGGTGTGTGCTAATGAGGTCAGCTGATCAACTCCTTCCTGTAGCAAGAACTATAGTCTGACCATGAAGTAAGGCAAAACTAATGGATATGTTTGGAAACATTGATGAGGACAAGTAAAGTAAGTGTCTGTAGATTTAATGGAAAGCTTTGATATTTTTGCAAAAAACGTACTTTAATGCTATATTGGTACAAAGGGGAACTGGCATTCAGAAGAAGAAAAAAGGGGAACTTGTCCTTTTAAGGCTAAGGGAACTAAGCATTGATATCCACCAGGTTGTGTGTTGTTGCACATGCTTCACTCTTTCTCTTGCCATTTAGCCTAGAGGAATAGCTATCCCACTGTTGCTCCTGCTTCTGAAGCACTTTGTGGAGCATCTGGTCTCCAGTTTCATTTCACTCCCCGCTTACATTGACTAGGTCACCTCCAGCCGCCTGCAAGCCTTATCAGCTGCAACAAGTACTTGTGTCATGTTGCGCCACATAGCACAAAACTAGGCCCAAAGTAAGACTTTGGGCCTAGTTTTGTGCTATGTGGCCCAGCTATCCTAATGTGCTTTTCTCTCACTTACCTTATCCACAGAAGGTTTAAAATCTTGTCAGTTTATTGGTATTTTTAAAAGGATTTTCAGATTCCATCACTTCCTTAGCCTTCACTTCCTGTAGGTCATCTCCCAGAAGTCTTTACTTGTTGCATCACAGAAGAGGGTGTGATAGAGTGTGTTCACCACTCACCTCCCATCATTGCAATATTATCTTTCACCCACTTCCTATACAATTTGATTGTATAGCCTCCTTTAGCTCTCCCATCCGCTGTGAAGTACAAGGGCCTGTCTGATTTGTTACAAGTTGAATGGATTAGTCAGGTGTGTCATCCAATTTTGTAGTTCTGGTAAATCTAAAGGAGATTGTACAATCAGATTGCATAGTGTATGACCATCTTTATATAAGTGCATAGGAGGGAGTGGATGCCCCATTTACATTTCCACATAGTGAAAACTCACATTCACGCATGCGTTTGTTTTGGAGTGTTTTAATTTGTCACGCATAGGGCTGCCCATTCACTTGAATAGGCTGCCCTACATCAACCCAGAGAAGCTCCGGAACTTTTTTGGAATGGAGCATTGTGTGTTACGCAGTTTCTGGTGCATTTACCAGACTTGGGGTATCTTTAACATGTAATTACAACACAAGCTAGATGCAAGTTTCTTAAACGCAAAGTGTACATTTTTTGTGTAGTTTGCCATGCGTTTGGAAACGCACAGATGTAAATGGAGCCTCATTGTTTTTGTGTAAATGCAGTGATTTCACTTTCAGGCCCCATTCACACCTAGAGTAGTGGTAGTGCATGTTTCGTGGTTCATTTTTCCAGTGACACACATAGGGCATCGTATTGACTTCAATAGGCTGCGCTAGACATGGCAAAGTAGCTCATGGGACATTTATGCGTTTGTCACCAGTTTTTGTTTTTCTTTTTCTTGTGGCAAAATGTGTTTGCTTCTGATTTTGATGGGCCATTAACACTTAACCTCCCTGGCGGTAATCCAGAGTCTGGCTCGGATTGGGATTTTAGTATCATAAACGGTAACCCCGAGCCAGATCAGGATCACATTGCTGGACACAGGGAGAAGTTACTTACCTTGTCCCTTGGATCCAGCGATGTCCTCTGCGCTGTGTGAGCGAGCTGTCCTCCGCTTGATTCACACAGTGCCCGAATGCCGCCGAGCTCCGTTCCCTGCGACGTTACAGGGCATGGGAGCGGAGATCGGCTCCAAATTCAAAAAAGTAAAAACACACACAGTACTGTAATCTTACAGATTACAGTACTGTATAAAAAAATACACACCCTCTTTGTCCCTAGTGGTCTGTGCAGTGCCCTGCATGCACTTTTATATTATAAATACTGTTTTTTTTCTGCCTGGAATTTGGAGATTGTCCATAGCAACCAAAAAGTGTCCCTTTTATGTCAAGTGGTTATAGACCAGCTAGAAATCAGCAATAATAAATTGTAATCACTTGCAGAATTGAGCGATAGCGATTTGTGGGGAAATTCGTCATCAAACACTAAATCTAATGACAGCGACAATTCGGCAAATGAGCAAATTTCAGTGTTTTTGGATTTGATTACATTATTAAATAATTTTTATTATTATTTATTATATTATAAACTTTATCATACCCGGGATGTCTGCTAGACTCTGGTTTGAACAGATTTATTCCTAAGAATTACAGGACTACAATATAAAACGCCAAATGTCCATGCAAAATAACCGTACCGCTTTCAGCACCTAAAACCAGAACTAATCATACCGCCAGGGAGGTTAATGACACTAAAAGTGCAACTGGGTAATTTTAGTTGTATAAATGTGGCCATACACTCTACAATCTGATTGTACAACCTCATTTTAAATTTGAATCTGAAATTTGGAATTAAGCTAAGAATTACGAACATTTTCTTTAGAAAGTCAGAAATTTTGTGTATTTTGGGATCTGATGGTACTTTGAAATGTAACTTTGAAATGTAACCATCCAAGCCTTCAATTTCACCTCACGTTGCTGCAGAATATTTTTTATTTTTTCGTGGCCCGTGAATCTTCTTCTTTTTTTTAATTTTATTTTTTATTTTTTTACAGGTCACAGCTCATGCACATTTATTTTTTTAGTTATAATTCTCACACGATTCTCCCACCATTGATTAGAAATCTGTTCATTTTTCCAAAGATTTCCAACATACCCGATCACTTGTGGCTGTACACAAATCGGCTGTTGCTGCAGCCCACAAATGGTGCAAAATTCGAAAGAAAATTATTTCAGAATTCTACCCGTTTATGGCCAGCTTTAGTTGATGGTGAAGGTGTGCTAATGAGGTCAGCTGGTAAACTCCTTCTTGTGACTTACTGGTTCCTCTGTCTCTGTATACAATGGAGCCTCCAAAGCTTTCTAAGAAATATAGCAAGGGCTAAGGTAATACCTTGTTCTCCAAATCAAAAAAGCTTTTATATTTCTGCAACCAAGGTACATTAATGGTATATTGGTACAAAAAAGGTGAACTTGGCCTTTGAGCCACAGATATTAGTCAGAGGTCTTCTATACCCTGTTCTTAGCTTTCTGCATGAGAATACGGCCCTGCTTTTGCAAGTGGGTGGCTGTTTATTCATCTTACGCCCTTCTTGCCGTGGAAGAGGTAGGCAGAAGCACAGTCTGTGCTCCCCAATAACGGCATTGCCCAGTAATGACATTGTGCTCTATGTATAAGCCTTCATTATTTTCTTGTATATAGTAAAGTGTGGAAAAAAAATCTTTTTTAGATTGTTGATTATTCAGGTTTAAAAGTACTGCTGTTATACACAAAACACTGGAAATGGCTATTGGCATCCTAAAATGGTAATCACTTTGATCTGTGACCGGTGCTCATTTTGGGAGTGATAAATCAGGGCAGAAAGAAGTGATTTAACAGGAAGATGTTTTTCTGCTTATGTAACCGTTCACTAAGCTTTGTCACACTATAGAAGCAGTTTTTGCATAGCATGCAAAATGTTACTTGGAAACATTCAAATTAAGGCAAACATAGTGACTGTGCACAGATACAAATATAATCCTGTTCATCTGCCTTTTCCAAAGAGGAGCTTATGGGGTGAAATTTAAAAGAAAAAATTACAACTGAATGATTTTATATCTTTAGAGGTGTGGTTCTCAGACATAACCACGAGTCAGTATTATGTACTGTAAATCTTCCAGCTGCAAAAGATTGACAGTCATTAGTGAGAAATGAATGATGTGAACCCCTCCAATTGCTTTGTACCAGCACTGCAAGTCCACCACTGATTGGGAACTGCTGGGCATTCTTAGCACAGTGCTGTTTGGGCTCAGAAGCTCATTGCATTTCAATAAATGTTTGGCGTCTCCTGGTCACTACATTAAAAGCAGTAGACTTCTACACTGAAGAAAGCCAAGTGGTGCTTGATGCTGCTTAGAAGCATGGTTATGACCAATGATTGGCTGGGATTCTAAGCAGAGAAGGGCCGTGGCCTGGCTATTTGCAGCATCTTATAGGCATATTTTAACATAAGGAAATATGTATTGAAAACGCAAGTGACATAATTCAACATTACATACAAAGGGACAAATCTTTTCCATTCACAACACAATGAAGTCATAAATGGTACATTTAAATGAGAACCGCGTGCCTTAAGGCCTTGATAACCTGGGAGCTAAAGCTTTGCTCACTTCTCCCTCTGCCTAAATGTGCCAAACTCTGAGGCTCCAGCTAAATCATTCTAAAGGTAAAAATATAAACTAGCGTGACTCCTTTCATTGACTCATCAGTAATGATATTAAAGTGAAACTCCATAGTTCAGGTAAAGACACAACAGCCAGGATGATGTGAAGCAGAAAAATATTGTACTGAGTATACTTGTTTCATATTGTATTTTTCTGAATTGCTCGTAATGTAAATAGAATATAGCTGACATGTATTTTATCTTATGTTCCCAGCATCTCGGTATGATTTTACATTATGGCAAGAATTTGTAGTGAGGCACCTGAGATTTTGCTTTTGTGAGATTTAGACACAACATAAATTTGCAATGCAAACCCAAGCTGTTTACAATTGCTGATTTTATAATACCCATGTCGAAATAACACAGAGCCTGCAGGCATATTATAGATAATTGTTAAACGTTTCTTTGTGATATGCTGCTTCGAATTTGTATTTGCATCAAAAGCACCCACCTTGGGCACCATGCTTAGCGGGGAGCAGTCCTACAGGCTGCATGGGGAGGATTTGGCTTTCAGCCACCTACACTGTATCAGGAGCTGATAAACGGAGTCTAGAGAACAGCTGCTGAAATTATAGACTCATGTAGAACAGCATGTTATTGCCATCATCCCTAAATGTACAAACTATTTGAATACCTCAACAGTGGGATTTTAAAGGCAATGTCGATGACAAAAAATGTTTTCCCCATATTTATATACAAAAATATTTATTGATACAAAATGATAAAAAAATACAATAATGATGACACAGAAGTATTTTGTACAGTAGGATATGTGGCTTATAAAGCAACAAAGAGTGGCTTTTCCAGCGCGTTTCGAATGATGCATAAAATTTCTTCTTCGGGGAAGTCACTCTCTGAAAACACAAAATATCAAATAATATATTTGAAAACAATTAGAGATGACGTCGCTCTGACGAAACGCGTAGGGCGTGGCCTAGAACGTGCACCTTACACTGGTATACAAGCAGCAACGCCGGCGCGGCTAATTTTAAAGCGATTTTGTCTCTTTGGATATTGTGAGTAACCTGACTTCTTATTAAACACAAAACGTTCAAACAACAGTATTGCACTATGTTTGTACTTCTGTTTCCCTTCATGCATAATTGCTAAACGGACTATCTGTGGAAGGAAAAGTGTAAAGCATCTCCCCAGCATAGCAGAAGCAGAGCCCAAAGAAAGCTGCACAGTGGCTCATACTGTGGCTGCTCGATTAACCCATTGAGGGTTTTTTTGTCTGGTGAGCACATATATATACCTTTTTCCTAACACAGAGTGGCGCACCGGAGAGGAATGCATTTAACCCTTCTGCACTAGTCACTTTACTCTACCTTCCTCATTTGATGAAAGTTCCATGCGTTTTTCCAGCAACCAGTTGATGCGACTTTGAAAAAATTTCTGTTGGACATTATAAGATTTTTTGTTACTATTATTATTTTTTCTGGGTACTTTCACAAAACGCTTTTTGATTATCACTTTGAACATATTGCATATGATTTTTCAGATATTGGTTTATGTATATCGAGCACAGTAGTATTCCTAATTGTTTTATGTGATTGATTCACCACTTTTCCAATACATATGTGCATTTTTGAGGTGTAAATCAACAGACACACATCCTCTTTTCTTTTTTCACGCATTTTACATCACGTATATAGTGGTTTAAGAGGTTTCCACCGTAATTTGTTTTAAATTCTCCAGAGCACCAGCAGAGATAATAGATCATCTCACACTCATATATGATTTTAGTATTCACAGTGCACAAAAAGGTTTTAGCGCCAAAGCTTAATTTATATTTTAGATTTCTAACCTATTCCTATTTTTAGGGACAGGTCTCAAGCACAGGCAGCTTTAACCCCTTAAGTTCATTTTTTTTCAATTTATCTTTATTTCACTATATATATTTTTTCCCTTGCCTGTGTGGCGAACGGGTGGAATTTGTCCATAGCGCAATCTTATCTATTTTTTGTAATTAGAAAATGACATTTGAAAGATACATATGTACCCAAAATATATGTGCTGAACTACTCACATCTCCACCCCCTGGTTCCGGACAAAATTATCTTTCACCACGGCCACACAGCTTTTGAAAAGGTCTCATTATAAAATCACCACAAAAAGAACCCATTAAAAAAAAACTCTTTGATAGATGTACAAAATAACTCCACTGAGCTCCTGGCGTTTGCCTTATAAAAGCCCCAGAGGAAAAACAGGCACCAAAATTAGCCCCAATCACAGCCAAATCAGCTGTGAGACACATGTGGCCATTGAAAGGAACAGGGGAGGGGCCCCGGTGAAATGCACTGAGGAAAGCAAAACGTAATCATATGCTGATGATGTCATAATGTAGCGAATAAGATTTCCTATCATTTGAGCCCAGTCTTGCCACACAGATTTAATCCAGCAATCGTCTTTTATTGTTCAGTTAGAAAAATCTTGACACAGTCTCTAAAACTTTGTCAAAACCTCCCCCTTGCTGTGAGTGACAGGTTATTTACATATCTCATGCACTAGCCTGAGACAGGCACAACCTGTGTAAAAAGTTCACAATTCACATCCCCCTTCCCTGCAGCTCTCCCAGGATTGGCTGCCTTTACTGTGTTTTGACTGGATGTTTCTCATCATGGGATGTGATCCTCCTGTATGCTGCAGTGAACAGCGAGAAGAATATAGACAGACAAGTGATTTAGGGGAGCTGTATGTAGTCAGAGCTGGGCAGAGTAGAACATCCAGTGATCTGATGATTGTTATAGTGCAGTGTTTGTCTGAGGTCACCTGATTAGTTGTAACATTCCTTTCCATCACCGGGATTTGTTATGTGGGGGAGGGGTGGATTTCTCACTTTTTATAATTGCACCCAGTAAGGCTGAATGAGCTTAGGGCCAGTTCACACCAGTGTGCTGTGCGAGATCGCATGTGATTCCCACCGCACTGCAGAGCAAATCGCATGCGATGTCCGTGCAGTGCAATTTCAGCCATACAGATAGTATGGATGATATCGCACCACATTCCGACCAAACTCGCACAGGACTCTTTTTTTTTTTTTTTTTTTTTTTTTGTGCCGCACCAGAATCGTATGGTTGTTCACACCTATGCGATCCGATTAATGTCCTTTAAAGTCCTGTCTGTTCACAGTGCGATATACAAGCCGAAATGGGGGTGTCGTTAGCATTGTATGACACTCCCCAGCAGTTCGCATATGGCAGTGTGAACTGCCGTGCGAGTCGGATGTGATGTGGGAAGCCGCAGTGGATTCGCAGGGTTCTCGCATCGCACCAGTGTAAACCGAGCCTCAAAGCATACAGCCTACAAATGTCACCTGACTGCTCCCACCAAGGCTGCGATTCGGGAACCCTGCGAATCCACTGCGGGTTCCCACATCACATCAGACTTGCACGGCAGTATGCCACCTGGTGGGGAGTGTCATACAATGTTAATGACACCCCCATTTCAGTTCACATATCGCACTGTGAACTGACAGTTAAGACATGGATTGGTGTCAGTGGGGTAGTGGTTGGTGGCAGTGGTCGGTGTCAGTGAGGGTAGTGGTCGGTGGGGGTAGTGGTCGGTGTCGGTGGGGGCAGTGGTCGGTGTCGGTGGGGGCAGTGGTCGGTGTCGGTGGGGGCAGTGGTCGGTGTCGGTGGGGGCAGTGGACGGTGTCGGTGGGGGCAGTGGACGGTGTCGGTGGGGGCAGTGGACGGTGTCGGTGGGGCGGTGGACGGTGTGGGTGGGGCGGTGGACGGTGTGGGTGGGGCAGTGGACGGTTTGTTGTTTTTACAATTTTGGCTTTTTTTTTATTTTATTTTTTATTTTTTTAGCAGCCCTGTTAGGGGCTTTGGTGACATGTCAGGGGTCTAAACAGGGACCCTTGACAACTCCCGTTTGAGTCAGAGAAGGGGACAGAGGACACAGATTCCCCAGTCCCTTTCTCTGCACAGAAGGTGAATGGAGGGGAGACAGCAGCTCCTCTCCATTCATACACTGAGCAGAGTAACACACAGGTTACTCTGCTCAGTTATCACAGGACACAGAGCGATCGGTAACGAACACTCTGTGTTCCATTCAGAAAAGAAAGGGGCTGGTAATTGACATACGGACCCCTTTCTCCGCTCTCCATCCTGACAGATTCCCCCCGCGCTCCCCGCAGCCCACGGGAGAGGAGAGGGAAGCCGGCTGCGGGGGACAAAAGGGGGGGGCGGAGGAGGAAGACAGCGGGGGATGTGTACACACTGCGGAGAGTGACGAGTGGGGGTGAAGGAGGAGGAAAACTGACTTTTTTTTTTTTTAAAGTCAGCAGCTACAAACACTGCAGCTGCTGTCTTTTAAAAAGGACACAATGTCGGAAACCCCAAGGCTCATCTGTCCTTTGCATCGGGTGCAGGCGTCGCCATTCCAACTAATGGAAACCGACAGTGTAGTATGGCGCTCTTCCTAAATGGCCCCATCATCTGGGACACACAAAGGTCCCAGAAGGCAGTGGGGGAGAAGAGGACGTGACGCACTGGGCCATGGCGAGGCTGGGGCGGAAATTCACAATGCACTTCGTAAAAGGTAAGTAGGGGGAAAAAAAAATCCAAAATCAAATGGTGGAGGGGTTGTCATTCCTTTAAGATAAAGTTCTAAAAGTCGGTGGAATTCCACTTTAACCAGTTGCTGCACGCCGATTTACATTTGCAGAGTGGCCTGGACCTGCTGGTCCTAACAAATTAAATCCCCTGCCTGTGTAAGTATAAACACAAACAGGGGAAGTGATGTCTTTTCTCCTCATGGAGTCTTTTTGATTCCAGTAAGAGGAGAGAAGATGTCTAACAGTGAGTTACACCAACACTACACTAACACCAGTACACATTGGAACACTTGTCACCATCCCCCGATTGCCTCCCCAGTTAACCCCTTCACCCAGTGTCACTGTGTCACCAATTGCAGTTTTCAGATTTTTCACTGATCATTGTATTGGGGTCAATTGTGACTGTAATAATTGTTAGGGCAGTTAGTAGTAGGCCCCGTTAGGTCTAGGGTACCCCCCTAATAAAGGTTTAACCCCTTGATTGCCCCCAGTTAACACTTTCACCGCCTGTCACCAGTGTCGCTAATAGATTTTTTTTTTCTGTATTTGTGTCATGGGTGACGCTACTTTGCCAGTTAGTTGGTTAGTTTCACCGTCAGTTTTTTTTTGTGTCAGGTGCCTCCATATATTATCTAATAAAGGTTTTAACCCCTTGATTGCCCCTAGTTGACCCTTTCACCCCCTGTGACCAGTGATCACTGTATTAGTGTTATGGGTGACGCTGGTTAGTTTGTTTTTTATAGCGTCCGGGCACCCGCCGTATGTTACCCAATAAAGATTTAACCCCCTGATCGCCCGGCGGGTGATATCAGTTTTAGCATCAATCAGTAGCGCTAGCACCCACGCACGCACCATACACCTCCCTTAGTAGTATAGTATCTCAACGGATCAATCTCTGATCTGATTAGATCTATACTAGCATCCCCAGTAGTTTAAGGTTCCCAAAAACGCAGCGTTAGCGGAATCAGCCCAGAAACCTGCTAGCACCTGCGTTTAGCCCCTCCGCCTAGCCAACCCAAGTGCAGTATAAATCGATCACTGTCACTTACAAAACACAACACGCATAACTGCAGCCTTTCGCAGAGTCAGGCCTTATCCCTGCGAGTGCTAACCGTTTTTTTGGTAGCGTTTGAATCCGTCGCTGACGGGAGTACTTTTTCTGTGAGTCTCGCTAGTTTACCAGTAAATTTAGAGGCCAAAATGTCAAATTGAAGGTACACTAGTGAAGAGGCCTACACGTTTCTGAGCATGACGGATAGTGAAGAGGAAGTCGCCCATCTGTCACATTCAGGCTCAGAATATTATCCTGTAGACCGCAGCAGCATCCTGACAAATGGCTCTGATGATGGATTTGTGGTCCCTGCCAAGGTCAGGCATACCTGACCCCGTTGTTCTGCTGTTGTTGAGGTGCAAGAACCGCAGGGCTCTTGTATGAAGTAGAGAGCCAGTACTAGTTTCGCTCATCCTTCTGGTGAACTGACAAGCACCAACGGCCTAGTACACTCTGGTCGTAGTCAAACCAGCACTGCAGTATCACGTGGTGACGTGGCGTGTCCCATAAATGCAGTTCAAGCTGGTGAGGTGGCTAGCACAAACTAGTGTCCCGCAGCCATCAAGAAGACAGACAGGCCTGTTGAGCCCATAGTGCCATTTGCCAATCCTAATTGGGAGCCCACCACTTCTGCAGCACCCGTACTTCACCCATTCACCGGTCAACCCGGAATTCAGGTGGAAACCGTTGATTTTATGTCACTTGATTTTTATTCGTTTTTTTCATGGACGATCCCTATTGATCTATTGTGGACCAAAGCCAATTGTATGCTGGTCAATTTATCGCTGCTAATCCCATTTGACCCTTGCCAGAGAATGGAAACCTATTAGTTTCCAAATTTAAGACCTTTCTGGGCCTATCCCTCTTCATGGTCATAACTAAAAAGTGAGTTGTGGTCATATTGGTCCACTGACCCAGTTCACCATATGCCTAGGTTCTCTGCCTCCATGGCCAGGGCACAATATGAGCAGATCTTGCGGTTCATGCACTTCAGTGATAATGAACTCTTGTTGTCCTCAGAGTAACCCTGGATACGATCGGTTCTACAAAATTCGGCCCCTCGTAAACCACTTCAGCCAACAGTTTGCAGCCTTGTTTACTCCCAATCAAGTTGTCTGCATTGATAAGTCCCTGATTACGTTTTCTGGCTGCCTGTCTTTCAAACAGTATCTTCCTAGCAAGTGTGCCAGATATGGGGTCAAGATGTATAAGCTCTGTGACAGGACCACAGGCTATACATATAGTTTTACTGTTTACGAGGGAAGAGATAGTCACATAGAGCTAGAGAACTGCCCAGATTACATAGGGAGTGCTGGTAAGATTGTGTTGGACTTGGTGTCACCCTTATTCGGAAAGGGCTACCACTTGTATGTGGACAATCATTACACGAGCATGCCACTTTTTAGTCACTTGTTCGATCATAGAATTGGTGCATGTGGCACTGTGCGATCTAATCACCGGGGCTTACCCCAGCGGCTTGTAGATTCCTGTCTTAGGCTGGGGGAGAGAGCCTGCTTGAAGTGTAATAATTTGCTCATTGTGAAGTGGAGGGATAATCAGAATGTTTTTCGTTCTGTCCTCCCTTCACGCAGACATGGTGGTCCAAATTCCTACAATGACTGGTGGAGAAACCTCTCTGTGTCCACGAATATAACCTTAATATAGGAGGGGTGGACCTCAACGACCAGTTGGCGCCATACCTAGTTGCCCGTAAGGCCAGACGCTGGTACAAAAGTGTCTATACTCATTCCAATTGGCTCTGCTGAATGCTTATGTGCTATACAGAGCTTCAGGACGAACTGGATCCTTCCTTAAATTCCAGGAAGAGATCATCACAGCCCTTCTGTTTCCAGATGGTGCTGTGGCCCAACTCCCCAATCCAAATGCAGTAAGCCAGCTGCATGACAGACATTTTCCGTATGTCTTCCCTGGTACCCCTACCCAACTAGCCACCCAAGGAAAATGTTGTCTGTTGAAAGCGCAGATATAGGCGTGACACCTGCTATTATTGTCCCTCCTGTCCTGACCATCCTGGTCTTTGCATTGGTGAATATTTTTGAACTAGTGGAGTATTAGCGTGGGGTACAGCACTGCTCAGACTAGGACACACTTTCACAGGGTCTCCAAAGATGCCATCACATTTTGAGAGACCCGAACCTGGAACCAAACCGTTACAACCACTACAATGAAAATGTGTGTGTATGTGTATGTATATTTATATATATATATGTGTGTGTGTGTGTGTGTGTGTGTGTGTGTGTATATGTGTATATATATATATATATATATATATATATATAAAAACGAAAATAGTTGATTTATTGCACTCTCTCTCCTCTATTATTCTGCTCTTTTTTTTTTTTTTTTTACTACCGTATATTCTACAATGTGATGTTTTATTGTTACTATGTTTTATCATGTTTGCTTTTCAGGTATGTAATTATTTTATGCTTTACTGTGTCTTATTGTTTTCAGGTACGCTATTCAGCTGCAGCGCTGATTTTATTTATCTTGACAGCAACAACGTTTGCTCCCACGATATGTAAATCAGCGACTCCAGAAGGTGATTTCACCATCACAGTTAAAAACAACCAAAAAAAATATATCCCAGCATGGGGGCAGGGGTGGAGGGGCAATTTGCCACTAATATGTTAGTACATTAAAATTAGTGCATTTTAGTGCATTAAAATTTAAACGTAATTTTCTTGCAAAAACAACGTTTTCATGTAAACAAAGTGTCAGAAAGGGCTTTGTCTTCCAGTGGTTAGAAGAGTGGGTGATGTGTGACATAAGCTTCTAAATGTTGTGCATAAAATGCCAGGACAGTCCCAAATGACCCCTTCTTGGGAAGTAGACACCCCAAGCTATTTGCTGATAGGCATATTGAGTCCATGGAATATTTTATATTTTGCCACAAGTTTCGGGAAAATTACACTTTTTTTTTTTTTTTTACACAAAGTTGTCACTAAATGATACATTGTTTAAACATGGCATGGTTAGTTTTGGAATTACACCCCAAAATACATTTAGCTGATTCTCCCGAGTACGGGGATACCTTCAGGATTTCTAATGGTGTAAATTTTTGATTTCACACCTCACTACCTATCAGTTTTGAAGGCCATAAAATGCCAAGATGGCACAAAATCCCCCAAAAGACCCTGTTTTGGAAAGTAGACACCCCAAGCTATTTGCAAGAGACATAGTTGTGTTCATGGAAAATTTGATTTCTTTTACGTTCAGTGACTGACACAGCTCCTTTATTCTTGACCATCGGGTTGTTATGCCACCTTCAGGAGATGACTAGGCAGAACATGTTAACATGTACAAATAACAATTTTCTAGTTTTCGCCCAAAGGGTGGTCCCTTCAGTAATAACCCCCCCAGCCTGCTTCCTGCAGACTCGTTTTTTTTCTGCCTAGTGAAGGAGATGGGCCTAGGAACCCTGCGGCCCATCGGTCCAGGGATTTTTCTGCAGAAGTTTTGTCCTTTGCGCAAGATTAAGATCCTGTGATCTACTATAAACAGCCGGCTGGATACCCTTATCCTTGTAGACTCCCCAGCCTGGCCAGCGAGCATGTGCAGACCATAGCTACGCGTTGGGTTGGCCACGACATGCCCCTCAGGCTCCAGGGGCAGCCGGTGAGCGCAATGCTCGGGGCACTCATATGACCGGGCTACTCATGTCTGAGTCACAGTGTGCCGTGGCCAGCAGCCACCCGGTACTCTTCGGGAGTGGGTCTGTGATGGAATGTCCCCAGCTCGTCCGGAATGGTAAGTACAGCTCTCCCTGCCATGGGCTGCTGAGCGATGTGTGTGCGCCATATAGATAGGGGTCCCCTGGGGGGCTGCGCTTGGATGGCTGTGCCCTTGGGTGTCGTCTCCCCGCTGGGTGTCTGGAGGTCTGCACATGCTGATATCCATAGTGCTGTTCTGTCGCCATTTTCTCTTTGTTTTCATTGTCCCTCTCTGTGTACAGTTGTTTGGCGGCCATGTTTGCTGTGACTCAGGAAGAAGCCTGGTCAGGAACCATTTTACTGTAGTTCAGCTGCAGTTTTCCCTGTGATTTATGTCCTTTATACTGGAAGCTCGGCGGCCATTTTGTTGTAGCACAACTCAGTTTTTATGCCCAGCACTGGTCCCTGAGACTCAGAACAGTGCGGTTTCTTCTCGCAGACACCTGGGAGCTGACACAGGCACTACTAGCTGAATGGCACAGAACTCGGTCAGGGTGGTGAGTCCTGCCTACAGCAGCTAGGAGGGTGGGACTATACACCTGCCCTAAGTCCCCAACAGGTGGCAGACAGGGTGGGTCAGCATGGCTTCAGAAACTGGTGTTTCTTCCCCCGAACTCCAGGCAATTGCAACCAGCTCGTCTGCAAACAGTGCAGTGCCTCTGGATGCTCTGTTGACACGTTCGTTTCCAGGAGGAACGGTGCGTTGACACAAAGGTGGTAAAAAGCGGCCCCTGCCCCCCCCCCCCTCCCCGTCCCCAGAGGAGAGCTCTGACACAGACTCGGGCCCCGTTGAGACTGGTGGCCCCTGCTCTGTTGTTTCAGATGACGCTGACCAGGACCGATTGGACAGTGAGGATGAGTCCCCGTCCGGGTCCACGCGCGACAAAGTGCTAGTTGGCGCACTTATCACAGCTGTGCGTGATACCCTGAAGATTCAGGATACAGCAGATCCATCTGCTGATGTAGCGGTCCCTTTTGGGTCCCGTAAGCCAGTCCATGCACCTAAGGTGTTTCCGTATCTGACTTATTTAGATAAGTTCATATACAAGGAATGGGGTAGACTGTAACAGAACTTTTCGGTCCCAAAAAGTATGGCGGTGCGTTACCCCTTTGAGGAGAGCCTTCTTTAAAAAATGGTCGGCTCCTCCGGTCGTGGACCGCCCAGTATCCAGGTTAAATAAAGTAACAGGAAGGCTGAGGCAGTGGCCCATTCCTTGTTTACTGTTGTGGGGTCCGCGAAGCAACCAGTACTGGCCTTCGCACTTGTGTCTCGGACACTTGCTGAGTGGGGAAAACTGTTGCACCGTGAATTGGGGGAGTAACAGGCTTCCCCTGTCTGCGTGGAACTAGCAAACCAGTTAGTGCAAGGCCTTAAGTACATTTGTGACGCGGCCCTGGATACCCTCCCTCTGTTATCCAGGGCTTCAGTGTCAGCAGTGGTGCTGAGGCGCCTGATTTGGCTAAAGTGCTGGTCTGCAGACCAAGCATCTAAGAAAGCCTTGACGGATCTACCCTTCCTTGGTGAATGGCTCTTTGGAGCCTCCTTGGATGGCATCATTAAGAATGCCACAGGTGGGAAGAGTACCTTACTCCCACAGACCAGGAAGACTAAGGAGCCACTAAGGGCCCTCATTTTCTGCTCATAAACTGCTTTTTCATCCGCCCGGGGCTTCGGCTAAACGTCCCCAACCCGACAGGACAACCTCTGAAGGACAAAAGCGTCCCTGGACCCGCAAGCCTGCAAGCAAAAGTGCTACCGCATGAAGGTTTGCCCCCGCCCGTCTCACGAGTGGGGGGGTTGCCTTTGGGAGTTTGCAGCCTGGTTGGCCTCTCGGCTGTCCGATCAATGGGTCTGCGAATTGATTTACTCTGGCTACAAGATAGTTCCTCTCTTACCCACCAGACAGATTCTTCCCTTCCAGCATACCCTTACTCCTGGCTCGCTGGGAGGCTTTATTAGGGATGGTAAGGGACCTGCTAAGTTGCAGGGTGATGGTACCTGTTCCGGAGACGGAAAGGTTCCAGGGGTTCTATTCCAATCTGTAGTTCTCAAAAAGGAATATGTCTAATCTTTGACCTAAAAGCCCTCAATTGCTTTGTGAAAGTACAGAGGTTCCGAATGGAATCAGTTCGCTCAGTAGTCGCTGCACTCCATCAAGGGGACTTCCTGGCGTCTTTGGACATCCAGGATGCGTACCTGCACATACCCATATGCCTCCGGCATCGGAGGTTTCTGCGATCCGCAGTTGGGGATGCCCACTACCAGTTTGTGGCTCTGCCTTTTGGTTAGGCATCAGCCCCCCAAGTCTTTACCAAGGTATTGGCTCCAGTTTTGGCGTTGCTTCGACAACGCGGGATCGCGATCGTAGGTTACCTAGACAATCTCCTCCTGAGAGCATCTTCCGCCTCAGAATTAAAGGAGTATGTGGCGATCACCATGCAAACCCTGCAGGATTTTGGGTGGCTGTTGAACCTAAAAAAGTCGGTGCTTATACCGACTCAGCGTTTGGAGTGCCTAGGCTTACTGCTGGACTCCATGGATGTGAGAGTGTTTCTCCCTTCAGACAAGTTGCAGACTCTCAGAGCCGCGGTAAAACTGTTGAACCGCAGGTGGTCATCTCTACGCTTCTGCATGCGAGTCCTGGGGCTCATGGTGGCCTCCTTCGAGGGAGTGCCGTATGCCCAGTTTCATATCAGAGTCTTGCAGAAGGAGATCTTGACGAAATTGCACAAATCTGTTATCCCTGGATCGGCAGATTCAGGTGATCCAGTCAGTCAGGGACTCCCTGCTCTGGTGGCTGAGATCCCTGGCGCTTTGGTCCAGGAAGTCGTTCCTACCTCTAAATTGGACAGTGATCACAACGGACTCCAGCCTGACCGGCTGGGGTGGAGTACTGGGGGTACAGTCCACCCAGGACCTCTAGTCGAGGGAGGGATCCAAGTTGCAGATCAATGTGCTCGAACTAGGCTATGCCTCTCCACATGGTCAATGAGACTTCAAGGGCATCTGATCAGGATCCAGTCAGACAATGCCACGGCGGTGGCATATGTCAATCATCAAGGAGGAACAAGAAGCTTGGCTGCAGCACGGGAGGTCGCTCACATCCTTCAGTGGGCAGAGCAACATGTACTGGCCCTATTGGCCATTTACATCCCGGGAGTGGAGAACTGGCAGGCAAACTACCTAAGTCGCTAGATGCTGGACCCAGAAGAACGGGTGCTGCATCCGGAGGTGTTCAGGCTACTGTGCCTGCGATGGGGCACACCAGACGTGGATCTCCTGGCCTCCCGTCTCAATTGGAAGGTGCCGAGATTTGTATCCAGGACAAGAGATCCTTGGGCAGACGCGTCAGATGTGCTGGTGGCTCCGTGGGGTCATTACCGACTGATCTATGCCTTTCTTCCGCTAAAGCTTTGCATAGTGTGAGGCTGAGGGGGATTCCAGTAATTCTGATTGCCCCAGATTGGCCTTAGCGCCCCTAGTACGTCGACCTAGTACGCCTGGTTACGGATGCTCCCTGGCGACTACCGATGCGAGAAGACCTTCTGTCTCAAGGTCCGATTCTGCATCCTGCTTTACCATTGCTGGTTTTAATGGCATAAAAGCAAAGGAAGAGGCGCCTCTGGGTGTAGAGATAACATACACTTTAATTAAAAAAACGTATTTAATACAGGCAACTCACATTTTGGATGTGGTCTATGAGCATTCAGTCACTTTAAAAGCTGAGCATGGATGTGGTCATCTAGTAGTCCATCAAGCTCAGCTTTTAAAGTGACTGAATGCTCATAGACCACATCCAAAATGTGAGTTGCCTGTATTAAATAAGTTTTTTTAATTAAAGTGTATGTTATCTCTACACCCAGAGGCGCCTCTTCCTTTGCTTTTTTTCACAGACTTTGGAACACGGTTTCTGTCCTTCACTGATGGCAGCCCTGGATATGGAGCTCCTGGTTTTAAATGCTTTCCTTTGTTCTACTGGACAGTAGCTTTTATATTTATAACCATACGGATCTTTACATAATATGGACTCTCATTCATTTAATTGGATTTTTGGTTTCAATTGGTGAGAGACTGGTGGACATTGGGAAAATCTTTGACCCTGTTTTTGCGCATTTACTTGTGTATAATGGTTTTAATGGCATGGCTGTTGAGAGCCAGGTGCTAAGGAACCGGAGCCTATCGGACTCTGTGATTTCAACTATGTTGAGAGCTCGGAAGATATATCATCGTACCTGGAAGGCATACATCTCTATGTGTGAAGAGAAAGGATAGTGTCCGTGCACATAATCCATTTCCAGGATCCTGCTGTTTCTACAGCAAGGAGTAGACCAGAAGTTGGCTTCAAGCACCATTAAAGGACAAATATCAGCCTGTCTTTTTTTTTTTTTTTTTTTTCAGCGACCCCTGGCGTCTCACTCTAGTGAGCACCTTTGTTCAGGGGGTCCGACATGTAGTTCCTCCGGTGCGTCCGCCGTTACCCCTGTGGGATCTGAAACTTGGTGTTATCGGTGCTTCAGAAACCGCTGTTTGAGAATATCAGAGAAATTCCCTGGTTGACTCCTTCCCAGAAAGTGGTCTTTCTAGTGGCCATTACATCGGCCAGGAGGGTTTTGGAACTGGCGGCCTTGTCCTGCAAGTTGCTGTATCTGGTTATCCATAAGGATAAGGTGGTGTTGCATCCGCAACCTTCTTTTCTGCCGAAGGTGGTTTCGGCGTTCCACATCAATGAAGACATTGTGTTACCATCTCTGTGTCCTAAACCGACACATCCTACCTCCATTCCCTGGACGTGGTCCGGGCTCTAAGGGTATATCTGTCTGCCACGGTTCCCTTTTGGAAGTCAGACTCTTTGTTCGTTTCGGTAGCTGGTCCGAAAAAAGGTATGGCGGTCTCGTCGGCCACCATTTCCAGGTGGAGCAGACAGATTGTGGTACAGGCCTACGCCTTGAAGGGCCAGGTGCCCTCCTTTCCTTTCACAGCACATTCCACCAGGACAATTGGAACCTCTTGGGCTTTCCGACATCAAGCGTCAGTCACTCAAGTGTGTACGGCGGCAACTTGGTCGTCCGTTCACACTTTTACAAAATTCTACAAGGTGGATGTAAGCACATCGGCTGATGCCTGTTTTGGCCGCAAAGTTTTGCAGGCAGCAGTGTAATGTTGCAATTGCACTTGTTTTTTCTGTTTTTTGATAAGAAAATACAGTTACCTTTTGAGTAAAATGCACTGTTGCATTGTTACCGCAAGTTCTGATGCGGTTAGATAAGGATGTGACTCCCTTGTTATGGAGCACTTCTGGTTGTGGGTGAAGTTCTTTTATGCTGTTTCCCACCCCTCATTATGACACTGCTTGGGGACAGCTCGATGGCCAAGAATAAAGGAGCTGTGTCAGTCAGTGAACGTAAGAGAAAATAGGATTTTTGTACTCGCCGTAAAATCTTTTTCTCTGGAGTTCACTGACTGAAACAGCACCCTTCCCGCCTATTGATTACGTTATACTGCTTGTTGGCGTACTGAGGCTGCAGGAAGCAGGCCGGGGGGTTGTTACTGAAGGGACTGGCCCTTGGGCGGAACTAGAAAGTTCTGTTTTTTGTACATGTTAACCTGTTCTGCCTAGTCCTCTCCTGGTGGCGTAACAACCCGATGGCCAAGAATAAAGGAGCTGTGTCAGTCAGTGAACTCCCGAGAAAAGGATTTTACGGTGAGTACAAAAATCCTTATATATATATATATATAAAATCGGCACTGAATGATATATTGCTCAAACATGGCATGGTTATATGTGGAATTACACCCCAAAATACATTCTGCTGCTTCTGAGTATGGGGATACCATATGTGTGAGACTTTTTGGGAGCCTAGCCGTGTACAGGACCCCAAAAACCAAGCACTGCCTTCAGGCTTTCTAAAGGCTTAAAATTGTGATTTTACTCTTCGCTACCTATCAATCAGTTCAAGGTGTTTGCTACCTATCACCCCAAGGTATTTGCTAAGAAGCATGGTGAGTATTTTTCAGATCTCATTTATTTTTGAAAACAAAGACAGAAAAGAAAAAAACATTTTTTTTTTCAATTTTCAAATCTTTGACAAAGTGAGATCTGCAAAATACTCAACATGCCTCTCAGCAAATAGCTCGTAGTAGCGTCGTCTTTCCGAAATATGGTAATTTGGGGTTTGCGCTATCTTGTTATTTCATGGCCTCCGAAACTGTGAATAGGTAGTGAGGAAGGGAAATCACCATTTTACTCCCTTAGAAAGCCTGAAGGAGGTGCTTGGTTTTTGGGGTCCTGCACGTGGCTAGGCTCCTAAAAAGTCTCACACATGTAGATCATTTAGTGACAACTTTGTACCAAAAAAATTCAATGTGTCATTTTCCCACAAAATAGAACATATTCCATGGACTCAACATGCCTCTCATAACCATGGCACGTGTGAGAAATATATCATAGATATCGTATATCTTAGTGACAACTTTGTGTAATTTTTTTTTTTTTTTTTTTTCATTTTTCAGTCACTTGTGACAAAAAAAATGAAATATTCAATAGGCTCAACATGCCTCTCAGCAATTTTCTTGTGTTGTCTATTTTCCAAAATGGAGTCATTTGGGGGGGTTTGTACTGCCCTGCCTCAAGAAATTAAATAGGCAGTCATAAAGTAAAAGCTGCGTTAATTCCAGAAAATGTACCCTAGTTTGTAGACGCTATAACTTTTGTGCAAGCCAATAATTATACGCTTATTGACTTATTTTTTTTTTTTTTTACCAAAGACATGTGACTGAATACATTTTGGCCTAAATGTATGACTAAAATTGAGTTTATTGAAAAATTTTTTATATAACAAAAAAAAGTCAGTCTTTTTTCAGTTTTTTTATATCGCAAAAAATAAAAATCGCAGAGGCATTCAAATGCCATCAAAAGAAAGCTCTATTTGTGGGAAAAAAAGGACACAATTTTTGCTTGGGTTTACAGCATTGCATGACCACACAATTACCAGTTAAAACAGCGCAGTGCCAAATTGTAAAAAGTGCTCTGGTCATTGAGCAGCCAAATCCTCCGGGGCTGAAGTGCTTAAAGTGATCAGGGGTTAGAAATTTGCGAGGTTACTTTTTGTCCCTTTTGGATATTTTCACAGCTTGCAATAAGTCTGAAAGAGGTCTACCCCAGCAAAACCAAATCAAATCGGAGCTCTATATGACTTATATGTTAAAAAGCAACCTTTAGTTCAGTCATGTAGTCTCATGTTTGTATTTCAGCTATATATTTTACTTTTGGCTGGAGTTGTGCTTTAGTGTCTTTAAATTTTATTTTTTATTTTTTGTTCTGGATACACTTGATCTGCTTTGATACCCCCTGGTGTCCAAAGAAACAACAACTTGCCAACACTGCTCCCTTTATAGCTTAAAATGTATTTGTGAAGGTGATAATGCTACAATAGCTGTGCAGAGATCGTAAATGCCTTGTAATATTGTATGCCAGTTTATTTTCTAGCCTTAAATGTTATCTGTAAATGGAACACTGCATATGGATAAAACTTTTCTGTGCCCTGTTCTTTTTCTGCAGGTTCTACAGCAAGGATATTTACCTCCACACAAGTAAATAACAGGCAAGCAGAGACTGTCTTGGTAGCTGATACCTGTGCATTAAAGGTGTCTCCAGTTCCCTGTAAGTATGCAACAGAATATTAAATTTCAGTGTGTCATGTAAAGGTCTTTAAAACTTTTTACGGTTATCTTAGCCTTTCGGAGAGTTAGTGTACCTTTTCAAAATAAAAAAAAGTAGTGCTGTGAACATCATAATAGAAAATTTGCTAAATAAAATATATAACACTCAGTGCTTGTATGTGGTGAAAATCACAATTCAATGCAAACAGTCCTCCAAAATTCCCGTAAAGTGAAATAAAAGAAAATGAACGTCAAGTGTATTACTGCAGTGCCCACACCTTTTTTGCCACAGGCTGAGACTTACCAGACAGCCATGCCTCTCTAGTAAAAGATTGATATGCTGTGTTTTATAGATAAATGGCAGATCACTTTGTGCCCCCTGGTTCTTCAGCTTGAAATATGCTCCACAAATATGGCTCCCCCAGATGGAATATTGAAGAGACAGGCTCCAATAGTGTAAAATGTAAAACACTTGTTTTAAAAAAAAAAAAAAAAAAAAAAACTGCTCCCAAAATATGTAAAATCGCAAAACATATCAATCCATCCCATCAAGACCAGTCAACAAGCCAGCATAACAAGTGTGCAAACACCAGAGAGCTTCTGCCCAGAGTATTTTACCCTTACCTGATATATAATTTCCAGTGAAGTGCTGGCCCTCACATCCAGTTGCTGTATAGCCACGCCCCAACAGCAACAACTTTTAACATTTTTAGATAGCATAGGAAAGTCTAAAGTGTGGTTCCTTTTTGCAGCCAAATTAGGATGCCTATTTTATATTTGTTGCGTGTCCCATTCACATAGCAAAACATAAAAAATAAATAAAAATGCACCATGACCTTTTTAGATGAGGGGGCTGGGCAGCTGTGCTTTGCCATATTTAACCCTGTCTGTACTGTACTGTGCAGGCCGATCTGCATTCTCAGTTGTAACTAGATTGGAACACTTTTTCATCTTGATGCATTCTCCACCGGACACAGCAGATTGCGGCTCCTGCTACCCGGCTGCTTTGAGTGGCCAGGAGATCATGTGATTGGTACGTGACCACATGATCACAGTGTCAACAAAGCTGTTTTTTAATTAATTTCATTCAGAACTGTGATTCCTATAGTGATGCTGTGATTGGCCCACAGCTATCACATGGTACCTGGGCCAGTTCACAGCATCCTGTACCATGTGATAGTTGTGGGGTAATCACAGCCATTATTAATGTAACCTATTCATGACAGTTCAAAACATTGCTCGTAGTGATCATCACTGTAACTGCAATCCAAAAAAATAAAAAATACCTGATCACCCTCTCCCAGAGTAGTACAGTGTCACTATGGTGACACTGAATTATCCTGATGCATGTATGTAAGGAAAAAAAAAAAAAAGTTAAAATTGTATTAATAATGGCACCCATCCGTATCCCTTATCACTGACACACCAGTCATATGATGATGCTGTGGGAAAAAAGAATTCTATTTAATTTCTTAATTTTCAAATAAATTGTGAAAAAAAAATTACAACTTCAAAAAACTCACAATGCCTCTTATTAAATACCTCAGACTGTCTACTTTCCAAAAAGGGGTCATTTTGGGGGGTATTTGTATTGTCCTGGCATTTTGGCCTCTTCCTGCCAGCTGCACGCATATATGTGGCCTCTTGGCGGGTGGCCTTTAACGGCGATAGGGCTGCATATATTCGGCCTATGTAAACCCAAAACTTCTGAGCCCTGCGTGCTCCCAGCACAGTCACTGGCGGAGACCAGAAAGCTCCAGAGTGTATGTCTTGTGTTTACATAGGGCAGCATATATGAGGCCTCATGGCATTAAAGCCCACCCACTGAGAGGTCGCATATATGCACGCAGTTGGCGGGAAGATCATGTGACTGCTATCACAGCCAGTCACAGTGCCTACATCTAGAAGTTCTTAAAGGGTTGGGAGGTGGTGGTGGGAAGGGGTTAAGGGTCGAAGGAAATTAGCTAGGCTGTCAGTTATCAGGATTGATCAATTTTCAAATATATATATATATTATAGTTTGTAGAAACTATAACTTTCACACTAAACATGGTATTTCGGCCTAAATTTATGAAGAAAGATTGAGTTTATTGGATGTTTTATAACCGAAAGTAGAAAATACTGTCTCTTTTTTTTATATCTGTTTTATATAGGAAAAAAGGGCCACACTCAAAATAGATTATCCAAAAAACAGTGTACCATAAATATTTGCAAAGGAATACAAAGGAGGCACTATAATTTAAAAACTGTCCAGATCTGGGACCTTTTTGAGGATGTATGAACATTTTGTTTTTGCACAAAATGGATGGACACTGTTTAATAAATGGAAAATCACTTTAATTTGAATCACAAAACTTGTTTATAGATTGGTTTGGTTTAGACATGAGGAATTCTTTGTGGTACACGGTCTTTTGGATAATATTTATTCACTTTCACTCATTGTACTATGTATCTTATAATAAGATAATCTTAGAATTTGAAATAACCACACACATAGCGTATTTATCGGTGTATAACACACTTGGCGTATAACATGCACCCCAAGTTTAGGAGGGAATTTTAAGGAAAATAAAACTTACATTTAGATGCTCATCAATGCAGCCTTATCAGTGTCCATCTGCAGCCTTGTCCAGTGTCATTTGCAGCCTTGTCATTGCCAATGTAGCCGTGCCATTGCAGCCTTGCCCCAGTGTCGTTTGCAGACTTGTCAGTGTAGCCTTGACCCATTGTCATTTGCAGACTTGTCAGTGTATCCTTGCCTCCAGTGTCATTTGCAAACTTGTCAGTTTAGCCTTGCCCCAGTGCCATTGCACCCTTGTCATTGCACCAGTGTCATTTGCAGACTTGTCGGTGTAGCCTTGCCCCAGTGTCATTGCACCAGTGTCATTTGCAGACTTGTCAGTGTAGCCTTGCCTCCAGTGTCATTTGCAGACTTGTCAGTGTAGCCTTGCCTCCAGTGTCATTTGCAGACTTGTCAGTGTAGCCTTGCCCCAGTGTCATTGCACCCTTGTCATTGCACCAGTGCCATTTGCAGACTTGTCAGTGTAGCCTTGCCTCCAGTGTCATTTGCAGACTTGTCAGTGTAGCCTTGCCCCAGTGTCATTGCACCCTTGTCATTGCACCAGTGTCATTTTCAGACTTGTCAGTGTAGCCTTGCCTCCAGTGTCATTTGCAGACTTGTCAGTGTAGCCTTGCCTTCAGTGTCATTTGCAGACTTGTCAGTGTAGCCTTGCCCCAGTGTCATTGCACCCTTGTCATTGCACCAGTGCCATTTGCAGACTTGTCAGTGTAGCCTTGCCTCCAGTGTCATTTGCAGACTTGTCAGTGTAGCCTTGCCTCCAGTGTCATTTGCAGACTTGTCAGTGTAGCCTTGCCCCAGTGTCATTGCACCCTTGTCATTGCACCAGTGCCATTTGCAGACTTATCAGTGTAGCCTTGCCTCCAGTGTCATTTGCAGACTTGTCAGTGTAGCCTTGCCCCAGTGTCATTGCACCCTTGTCATTGCACCAGTGTCATTTGCAGACTTGTCGGTGTAGCCTTGCCCCAGTGTCATTGCACCAGTGTCATTTGCAGACTTCTCAGTGTAGCCTTGCCTCCAGTGTCATTTGCAGACTTGTCAGTGTAGCCTTGCCTCCAGTGTCATTTGCAGACTTGTCAGTGTAGCCTTGCCTCCAGTGTCATTTGCAGACTTGTCAGTGTAGCCTTGCCCCAGTGTCATTGCACCCTTGTCATTGCACCAGTGTCATTTGCAGACTTGTCAGTGTAGCCTTGCCTCCAGTGTCATTTGCAGACTTGTCAGTGTAGCCTTGCCCCAGTGTCATTGCCGCTTTCCAGTTTAAAAATGTCACCGCCGAGATACAGAGCCAGATGTTCTGTTTATCTCAGCATCTCTCGCCGATCTCCTCTGATTGTGAGCGGAAGAGCAAGCCGCTGAGATCATAGTTGAGTGGACTCGGCTGGACTTTGCTCTGCTCACAGTCATGCCCAGTCCCTGTGTCCATCATAGGGCGGAACTGGGCGTGACTGTGAGCGGAGCCGAGTCTAGCCGAGTACACTCGGCGGCTCGCTCCTCCGCTCACAATCGGCAGAGATCGGCGAGAGATCGGCGTATAACACGCACCCACGATTTTCCCCTGATTTTAAGGGGGGAAAAGCTGCGCGTTAGACGCCGATAAATACTGGTATATGATAACATTTAACTTTGTTTAACCTATTGAGCTAACAGAGCAAACATTCTTGCTAATTTTCAGTATGGTTTTATTTTAAACAGCCAAACATGAAGTTGCCGATTTTTCATCAGAGAAACCACTCTTCAACTTGGCAGCTGTTGTTGCCGAAACAATTGGTCTCGAGGAATCTGTAAGTGAATAACTGAATAATTATCTTATTTCTACAGCCACAATGTCATCTACTGGCATTGCTTAAGGCTGTCTCCAGTACATACATACTGGAAATATTTTAGATGGCACCTGCTGTTCTTTATTCAGCATAATTATGCTGGAAACCCCATTCTGATTTGAATAGTTTTCTTTTAAAGCTCAGCAATGGACACATCAACAAAGATATGAATGTATAGGTTATGCTCCAGTGAAACCTAAAAAATGTGTGTGAGATTTCTTTTGAAAATCTGTAATTTACTAATAACGTTCCTACAAAATTACACCTAAACAGCCCTCCGGCCGCCAAGTCTCCTAGCTACTTCATCTGACTGATCTGAGGAATAATTTTTGTTCCAGCACCAAGAATTCATCCCTCAAATCAGGGAAGGATGGGAAATGAACTGACCTTTGCAATGGGATTAAGTGCTGCATATACTTGGTCCCCTCAGGGATACCACTAGGATGCCGAAACGGAATTACCAAGCATGTTACAATCTGACTGTAGTGCAGGGACCTGCCTGATTGGATACATAGTAAACGGATAGTTCAGGAAGGTCCTCATATTACATAGCTATGGATAATCTAAGTGAAATTTTACAAGAATTGTACAGTCAGATTGTAAAGCTTATGGTGAGCTTTACATATGCATGTATTTTAGCAGGCATGCACTTATGGGCAGAACTGCTATTAAGGGGAAAAAAGCTGATCAAACCTGCCTGGCCCTATGTGAAAAAGTAATTGCCCCACCCCTCTTGCTTAATCATCAACGAACTGTGATTAAACACATTTTTTGGAAAGCTGAGTTAAATTTCACTTGCCACACCCAGGCCTGATTACTGCCAGACCCGTTGAATCAAGATATCCCTTAAATAGAATCTGTCTGAACCAGTGAAAGACACAAAAAGATCTCAAAAGTAATACTTCATTCCACAATCTAAAGAAATTCAAGTTGTAAAGCTCTGTGCAAACTGTTAGCACTATATAAATCCTGTATAATAATAAAAAAACAGATGAGAAATAAAGTAATTGACGAGTCTGGAAAGGGTTACAAAGCCATTTCTAAGGCTTTGGGACACCAGCGGACCACGGTGAGGGCTATTATCCACAAATGAGAGAACTTAGAACACTGGTGAACCTTCCCAGGAGTGGCCAGCCTACCAAAATTACTCCAGGCGCACAACTATGACTCATCTGGGAGGTCATAAAAGAACACAGAACATCTAAAGAACAGCAGGCCTCACTTTCCTCAGTTGAGGTCAGTGTTCATGATTCAACAAAAAGAAAGCAACTGGGAAAAAATGGCATCCATCAGAGTTCCAAGGTGAAAGCCACTGCTGACCAAAAAGAATACAAAGGCTCATCTCACATTTGCCAAAAAACATCTTGATTATCCCCAAAACCTTTAGGCAAATATTTTGTGGACTGATGCGACAAGTTAAACTTTTTGGAAGGTGTGTGTCCCATTACATCTGGCATAAAACTAAAGGCATTTTAAAAAAGAACATCATACCAACAGTGGTGGTGATGTGGTGGTCTTGGGCTGCTTTGCAGCTTCAGGAACTGGATGACTTGCCATAATTGATGGAACCATTTATTCTGTGCTCTACCAGAAAATCCTGAAGGAGAATGTCCAGCCATCAGTTTGGGACCTCAAACGCATTTGGGTTATAAAAAAAACGTTTTTCCTTCCCCAATTGTGGGGGGAAAAAAAGCAGCGCTCAAAAGTGTAACTCTATAAGTGCCACACGCTGTTATATACTAAAAATTACTAAATAACCATTACCCATTACCTAGTGCACTAGGAAAACAGCTAAATTATACCAAGGTATTAGACATTCAGTGTAGTGAACACATGTATAAAGTAGCAACCTTGTATAAATAATTCCCCCCAAAAAATTTGTGTAGTGTCCATCCACCATCAACCAAAGTCCATCAGAGTGAATCTCTTTCAATGAAGTCTATATGTGATGGTCAAAAAGAAATAAATAAAAAGTGACCAGTGCCTCTTAATTAAACAAATCTTGCAGGCGTATTCTTCCACCACACCTCGGTGTCCGTGACTCCCCCTATGTGATTGAACTCACCAGCTGAAAAGCCTCACACTTGCGTGTTTGGCTAAAAACATTTTTACCCTCTTTCCAGGAGTTAAATGGGAGATCCCCAAGCTTGCAGTTCAGACAATCGAAGTGATTTTCTTGGCAATTCACATAAACGCATCCATGCAATAAAAAAGAGATTGCCTCCAATAGAGTAATAAAGTTTAAAACCTTTTAATCACACATAGAAAATCTCACTTCAATGCACTCACATGTAAAACTCTAATAGCACGCCAAAGGATAAACTTCACATCAAACGTTAAAATCTGTATACTGGAGCATGGATGGTCACGGCGGACCCAGGATATGCGAGATTGTTAAACTCTTTCTCACCCCTCCTTGTCTCCACTCTCACTATGCACTCGGCAGACTGGAGTATTCGCCGCCCCGTATTCCTCCTTGGCTCCGCTCCCCCAATCCACCGATCACTCTAAGGTGTTTCAGCGTCCTGTGCCTGCTTCAAATGTTCGCCAAGTAGCCACGCCCCGACATGTTTCGTCATAAACAGACTTTTTCATGGGAGGGGGAGTCACGGACACCGAGGTGTGGTGGAGGAATACGCCTGCAAGATTTGTTTAATTAAGAGGCACTGGTCATCACTTTTTATTTGTGTTTTTTTTTTTTTTTTTTTTTTTTTTTTTTGACCATCACATGTAGACTTCATTGAAAGAGATTCACTCTGATGGACTTTGGTTGATGGTGGATGGACACTACACTATTTGATTTTTTTTACATTTTTTGGGGGATTATTTATATAAGGTTGCTACTTTATACATGTGTTTTCACAATTCACTACACTGAATGTCTAAAACCTTGGTATAATTTAGCTATTTGTTTTCCTAGTGCACTAGGTAATGGATAATGGTTATTTAGTAATTTTTAGTATATAACAGCGTGTGGGCACTTACAGAGTTACACTTTTGAGCGCTGCTTTTTTTCCACAATTGGCGAAGGAAAAATGTTTTTTTATATTATTGAATTTGTTTATAGTAGCGGCTGAAATTTAGGGGTTTATTTTCATAATATTTCGTGCAGTGGTGATACACGGTTGTGAGGGAAAGTGTTTGTGTATTATTGTGCTGCATTTGGGTTATGCAGCAGATCAATGATCTGAAACACACCACAAAGTCCACCTTTGAATGGCTCAAAAAACAAGATTAAGGTTTTGGAGTGGTCTAGTTAAAGTCCGGCCTTCAAGCCAATTGAGATGCTGTAGCATGACCTTAAACAAGGCCGTTCATGCTGGAAACCCTCCAATGTGGCTGAATTAAAACAATTCTGCAAAGAAGAGTGGGACAAAATTCCTCCACAGCAATGTGAAAGACTGACAGTTATCGCAAAGGATTGATTGCTGTTGTTGTCACCAAAGGTGGCACAGTGGTGTAGTGGGTAGCACTTTTGTCTAGCAGTAAGAAGGGTCGCTGGTTCCAATCCCAACCATGACACTACCTGCCTGGAGTTTGCATGTTCTCCCTGTGCCTGCGTGGGTTTCCTTGGGGTACTCCGATTTCCTCCCACAATCCAAAAACATGCTGGTAGGTTAATTGGCTTCTGTCAAAAATTAGCCCTAGTATATGAATGGGGACCTAGGATTGTGGGCTCCTTGAGGGTAGAGACCCATGTGAGTGTACAATGTACAGGGATAGGGACAATTGTAGACTCTCACTCAGGTTGAACTAGATGGACTGTTGTCTTTATTCAACCTTACTAACTATGTAACCAGTTATTAGATTTAGGGGGTAATTACTATTTCACATAGGGCCAGACAGGTTTGGATAGCATTTTTTTCTTAATAAATTAAATCATCATTTAAAAACTGAATGTTGTATTTACTCAGGTTATCTTTGTGTAATATTTAAAATATGTTTCATTTGAATCATTAAGTGTGATTGAATATGCAAAAAAAATTCCCCATTTTTTCACAGCACTGTATAGCCTACAGTGAACAATATCATGTGCAAATACCCACTAAAGGGACACATACTAATCTGTACATGAAATTCTGTAATCAAATATAGGAGAGCAACTCCTTTTAATAAAAAATAATTTATCTCCATTTCGCCACAGATGGCCGGGACTGATGCTAACGTTGAGGCATAATCCAATGCAAGAATCTATTTCTAGGTCCTAAGCTGTCCATAAACTGTAAGATTTATTTCATTTAGCTTTGGTGGGCTGGTGGAGAGAAATCTTGTAATTCCCCTACCCACGCTAAACTCATGGATGCAGGAATCTTCCCTAACAGCTATTGTGTACTCAGAACCCGCACCTGTGGCTGTCAGAATACCCGAACAGTGACTACATCTGTTTGAATGCAGTCGCTGTTCTGCTGATGATTTTGAGACTAAAGGATATCAGACCAGAGGGAAGCGGGTCCAACCACAGCTTGAATTTCATCTGGTTTAAAAATAACTAGCTACAATTGGCTCGGTGTATGGTCAGCTTAAGATAGTGGCTCAGAAACTTTGTTAATCGCCCTGCTTATGCAGTCACTTTTATGTTAGCTGTATGCGCACATTTGACACTCAGCCCCCTTCTGCCCCACACTTGCTAGCCACAAAGCACTCAGAGTAGCAGAATTTCTTGTTTTTATTCACAAATAATAACGAAAACAGGACGGGAAATCTAATGAGAATATTAATGTGCACCTGAACTAGGGAAGCAGGGTTGCAGCCAAATGTGCACAAAAATGAAATACCAGTAAACGAGTGGTGAAAGCCAAGAATGGTAGAAGTGAACGCAGAATTTAAAAATGTACAGCTTGATATTACCAAGAAAATGAGTACTGTGTATGTGAAATATGTCTTGTAATTATTAATGCTGACTGCATATGCTTTGTTCAAGCAATCCCAGAGTGTATTAAACACTGCCAGGACCAGTGCAGCTACAGTACTTGGTAAAAATGAAGAACATTCTCTAGGAAACAGTGAACTAGGGTGAGTTTGTATGAAGTTACTTCTTTACTTAGCACAAAACCTGTAATCTGTATTTTTCAGTACATATGGGCATTATATGTTATGTGCAGTATTTGTATTGCTGCTTCCATTTAATTTAGCTGGGCTGTAAAATATCTCATGTACCTTTTGATAAAATGTGCATTTCTAAACCAAAGGATATTTGGCTCATAGAAGGCATTATTTATGTTGGTACAGACTGTCCAGTTGTCAGTCAACATGTTAAGGATAAGTGGTATATAGAGAAAATTGTTGCATGTAGAAAACATGAGGGAGATTTACTAAGACTGAAGCAGCTGTGCATGGCAACCTATCAGATTCAAACTTTTATTTTCAAAGCTTGAAAGAAAACAAAACCCCTTGATATAAGTTTCCACATTTAAATTGACTGTAAAAGTGTTTTTTTCTTTTTAATAACAAACCTGTTAGACAATACCTGCTCTGTGCAGGGGTTTTGCACAGAGGAACTCCCGATCCTCCTCTTCTGGGGTCCCCCAATTGTGCTCTCTGCTCTCCTCTTATCTGTATGCCAGCATAGGAAGCCACTTCCTATGGTGGCACACGTGTGGGTCTTTGTTGACACACAGTGCAGCTCAACCCTCCCCCCCTCCCTCATCACAGGATTTGATTGTTCGCAGCAAGAGACAAGGAGCCCTGAGAGAAGAATAGAGCAGCACTGCATTGAGATCAGCCTCAGGTAAGTACCTGGGGGGGAGCTGAACATGAGGTTTTTGACCTAAATGCAGAGCATACATTAAGGTAAAAAAACTTTAACCTTTACAACAACTTGCTGTGACTGATAACTGTCACAGCTGGTTGTTCTCTCAACTGAACTATCAAGCTATCAACTGGCTGTTGTCATATGTGATTACATGCAGTACCATGGCAACTGCAGTGGCTTCTTTGGCTTTAACAGCTAGGAGGGTTTTGTTCCACTTTAACTGAAAGAGCTGAAGCTAGAAGCTTATTGCTTACTATGCGCAGCTTTTCCAGATTCTGTCTGCTCCAGTTTTAGTAAATTCTCCCCATTACATGTAGACTTGAGCTTGCACTTTGCAGAAAGTTTTTTTTTTTTTTTAATTTCTATTGCAATTATTTGATACCTATGGATCCATATGTAAATGACAAATTTACATCTAAAGAATTTTTCTTTAATATTTTAGATTTTCAGAGAATTTACAAAGCAATGTACATGAAATTGAGTGGGACGCCCATCGAGTGTCACCAGTATTTGGGATACCTACTTCAAAACTGGACAATAATGGAACACTGGACACTAGTGTGTCTCTCCTTCCTACTGGAATAAACCCGAACCAACAGCTTCCTAACAGAAGCCCACTTCACATACTTTCAAAGCGTGAAGATGCCTCTGTGGTGACTGCCATCGGTCTGTGCCAAGAACCAGACTCTGTAATTAGTCAGTGCTCAGGCAACAAACAGGTGTCTTTAAAGCGAACACCCGCTGACTCGATTATGAGTGGAGTAAGCTCAAATGGTACTTTTGTTTCCAAAAATCATCTTGAAACTGATGTTTATCGGCAGACAATTGGCAGGTGTGTGAAGCGGAAAAAAGTAGAAAATGATGAAGAAAAAAATAAGGAAATATCTTCTCTTAACAAAGAAAACAATTTTCCCTTGAAAACTTCCACTAACACTAAAGTTAACTGCCTAGACAAGCCATTGGATCTCTCTGATCGTTTCTCAGGATTGCACCCACACGAGAGTAGTCGTGAAAACCCCAAAAGCAAACTAAAACGAGCTGCCATCCAAGAAACCCTGAAGACCACAACTAACAGTACTCCATCACTACTCTCCAAAGAAATGAGAGAAGATGCCTCACTGCAAATGGATAACAAAAGGATTCTTAAAGGAGATCCTGGGGCTTCTTGTAAGCATGAAGATAACAAAGTAGCCCAGGGTGGCAGTCGGCTGTTTGATGATATGGAGGTAATTTAATTTTACTCCGCTCATACACAAATATAGTACTTGCCCATTGTGAAATATTGTAAGACTACTGCCCGCTAAGCTACTGTAGTCTCAACTTGCAGCAGAGAGAGTTTTCCTACATCAGCTGCAGTAGCCCACAGAGATCTTTTTGTTGAAAGGGCTGTGGTTTACAGCTGAATTTTTTTAACAAAGTAGTACATAATTTAAAAATGGCTATCCTGAACCAATAATACTGTCCTAATATATAGGTATGCACCGACATTTCGGCCACCAAATCATATCGGCCGAAAATGGCCTTTTTCAGCAATTTGCCGAAAGAGAAATATGGCCGATAATGTAGCCGAAAATGGGGTGGGGCTATAGCACAGAGAAGAGAGGAGAGCCGCCACCTGGTTGATTAGTGTGCCGGTAACATAACTGCTTTCGTTTCAATAGCCATGTGTTCCCCGCCGCGTGCCGTCACATACAGCCCCTCCCCCTTGTTAGAGGAGCTTTGATAGACAGATCACCCTTCCCAGGATTGGACGGGTGATCTATCAAAGTGGCCAGAAAAAGAGGAAGGGCTGTGTGTGGCAGGGATAACACAGCTATTGAAATTAAAGTTCTTATGTTCCCGGTGCTCTAATCAACCAGGCGGCAGCTTTCCTCTCTCTTCCCCTGCACAGGCTGGCTGGTTGCATCTGATGGGCACTGGTGAGGCTGCATTGATCTCTTGTATCATGTCCCCAGTCTCTGGCCATCTCCTGTACAATGTCCCCAGTCTCTGACCATCTCCTGTACCATGTCCCCAGTCTCTGACCATCTCCTGTATAAAAATATATTTTTTTTTAAATAAGTTTCGGTATCGTTCATTTTCGATTACAGTTCTCGGCCTAGTGTATTTTTCATTTTTCGGTATCGGTTTCAGCACCAAAAAACCCATTCGGTGCACCCCTAATAATATAACTAATAGAATGTGTTTGTTCACTTTGCTGTTGCTATTTTATGCTTTTACAGGCCGGAGGAACCCATATGCCAAAGAGGATGGGCAGGTCAGTGCAGAGAGATTGTGAACCAGCATCTGTGTTGCAAGCAAACCCGCACATGATTCAAACCAGAGATAAAGTTATGGTCACCGAGCAAGGTAACACATGCTTTAAAAGCTGCTTTGGTCATCAAGTAAACTTGTGACTGATTATTATCTATGAAACACTGTAACACTCCATAAAACTATCCCCTATATTGTAGACGCTATCAATTTTGCGTAAACCAATCAATATGAGCTTATTGCAATTTGTTTTTACCAAAAATATGTAGAATACATATCGGCCTAAACTGAGGAAAAAAATGTTTTTTTTTTTTTTTTAAATATATTTGGGGATGTTTATTATAGCAAAAATGTAGATTTTATTTTATTTTTTTCAAAATTGTCACTTTTTTTTGTTTATAGCGCAAAAAATAAAAACGGCAGAGCTCATCAAATACCACCAAAAGAAATCTCTATTTGTGGGGGAAAAAAGGACGTCAATTTTTGTTTGGGTACAACGTGGCACGACCGCGCAATTGTCAGTTAAAGCGACATAGTGCCGAATCACAAAAAGTGTTCTGGTCAGGAAGGTGGTAAAATCCTCTGGCGCTGAAGTGGTTAACAGGAAAAGTTCAGATTTGCATAGAATTTCAGCTGACTATATTTTTGGATCGCTGAAACCAAAATTTGCCTATGCATTCTTTAGCAAATTCTCAGTTGGAAGGGCTAGGTTTGTGAAATGTTTACTTTAATTAATTTGTACGTGTAAGTCAATACAACAGCCCTTATATATGTGTGTGTGCGCGCGCGTGTGTGTTTTTTAAAAATTCTTATTTGTCTAATGCCAGTTTTTATTATATTATGAATAGCAGGTTTAGATGCACTTCTGTATATAAAAATACAGTGGGGGAAATAAATAGTTGATCCTCTGCAGATTTTGTAAGTTTGCCCACTTGAAAATAAATTAAGGGTCTATCATTTTTACCATATGTGTATTTTAAATGATAGAGGCAGAATATCAACCAAAAATCCAGAAAAAGCACATGATACAAAATGTTATAAATTGAGTTGCAGTTTAGTGAGTAAAATAATTTTTTGATCCCCAAGCAAAACATGACTTGGTATTTGGCGGAGAAACCCTTGTTGAGAAGCATAGAGGTAAGAAATTTTTTGTAGTTGGTTTCCAGGTTTGCACACAACTCAGGAGGGATTGTGGTCCACTCATCCTTACAGATCTTCTCTAAATCCTTAACCACTTACAGACCGGACCATTTTGCTGGTCAAAGACTAGACCACTTTTTGCGATTTGGCACTGCGCCTCTTTAACTGACAATTGCGCGGTCGTGCGACGTTGCTCCCAAACAAAATTGACGTCCTTTTTCCCCCACAAATAGAGCTTTCTTTTGGTGGTATTTGATCACCCCTGTGGTTTTTATTTTTTGCGCTATAAACAAAAATAGAGTGACAATTTTGAAAAAAACGCATTATTTTTTACTTTGTTATAATAAATATCCCCCAAAAATATATATAAAATTTTTTTTTCCCTCAGTTTAGGCCGATATGTATTCTTCTACATATTTTTGGTAAAAAAATCGCAAGAAGTGATTATTGATTGGTTTGCGCAAAAGTTATAGCGTTTACAAAATAGGGATAGTTTTATGACATTTTTATAAAATTTTTTTACTAGTAATGGCAGCGATCAGCGATTTTTATTGTGACTGCGACATTGCGGCGGACACATCGGACATTTTTGACACATTTTTGGGACCATTGTCATTTATACAGTAATCACTGCTATATAAATGCAGTGATTCCTATGTAAATGACACTGGCAGTGAAGGGGTTAACCAGTGGGTGGCAGTGTATGAGGTTAAGTGTTCCTAGGGGTGTGTTACTAACTGTGAGGGGGCTGGGCTTTCATTTAGTGAACGCTGATCTCTGCTCCAATCACATGGAGCAGAGATCAGCGTCACTAGTTGTTAGGCAGAATGGGGAAATGCTGTTTACACTGCATTTCCTCCATTCAGCCGCCCCGTGAGGGTATGCCCGTGGCGATTGAGTCCGCGGGACCCGCGACCGGACCCACGGGGGTCCAGACTGGCACGCTCGCGATGGCAGGGTGGCATTGAAGATTGGACGTACCTGTACACCAATATGCCTGCCCGTGCCATTCTGCCGACGTACATCGGCGTGCGCCTGTCGGGAGCCGGTTAAGGTTTCTTGGCTGTCACTTGGCAACTTGAAGTTTCAGCTCCCTGCATACATTTTCTATAGGATTAAGGTCTGGAGACTGGCTAGGCCCGTCCATGACCTTAACGTGCTTCTTTTTGAGCCACTCCTTTGTTGTCTTAGGGATATGTTTTTGGGTCATTGTCCTGCTGGAAGACCCATCCACAACCCATCTTCAGTGTTCTGGCTGAGAGAAGAAGGTTCTCATCTAAGATTGTACAATACATGGCCGCTCATCGGATTCCTCCCCCCCTCCGGCGCCACAATTGGCACCTTTCAGGGGGGAGGGGGGTGCAGTTACCTGGATAATCCAGGTAACTGCACCCACTTCCGGGCTAGCTCTTTGCGGAAAGGGGCGTACATTACGCCCCTTTCCGCAAGTGCCCGCCCCCTTCCGCAAGTGCCCCGCTGCCTGCTGGGAAACACACAGATCCCAGAGGCAGCGGGGACCGTCCTCATTGCGCGGCTCGCGCATGCGCAGTAGGGAACCGGGAAATGAAGCCGAAAGGCTCCATTTCCTGATTCCCATACCCAAGATGGCGGTGGCAGCACTCGAGTGTCGATCTAGAGATCGGCTTCGGGTGCCGACATCGCGGGCGCACTGGACAGGTAAGTGTCACTATTTTAAAAGTCAGCAGCTGCAGTATTTGCAGCTGCTGACTTAAAAAAAAAAAAAAAAAACGCGGAGTCCCGGCGGACTCCCGCTTTAATGCCAAAGAGCTAAATTTTGGTTTTATCTGACCACAGCACTTTCTCCAAATTCTTGTCTGAATCGTTTGGATGTTGGCAAACTTTAGACTGGCCTGTACATGTGCCTTCTTGAGGAGGGGGACCTTGCGGGCACTGCAGGATTTCAATCCATGGTGGCGTATTGTGTTACCAGTGGTTTGTTTGATGACTGTGTTCCCAACTGCCTTGAGATCATTCACAAGCTCCTCCCGTGTAGTTCTGGGTTGATCCCTCACTTTTTAATAGTCATCCTTATCCCATGAGGTGAAATCATGCATGATGCTCCAGACCGGGGGAGATTGAGGGTTATTTTGTATTTCTTCCATTTGCAAATAATCTCTCCAACAGTTGTCTCCTTCTCACCAAGCTTCTTGCTGATGGTCTTGTAGCCCATTCCAGCCTTGTGCAGTCCTTTTGACAGCTCTTTGGTCTTGCCCTTGATGGTGAGGTTTGAATGGAAGAAAGAGCTTCTGTGGACAGGTGTCTTTTATACACATAACGAGTTGTCGTTAGGAGCACCTTCTTAAATTGACAGGAATAATGACTAATCTGTGTACCACATGAGCAAATACTGTAGCCAGTCTGTGGGAGACAGAATTGGTTGTTGGTTGGGGATCAAACACATATATTGCTCACTGAACTGCATCTCAATTTCTAACATTTTTATCGTATTTTTTCTGGATTTTTGGTTGATATTCTGTCTTTCATTTAAACTACACCTATGATAACAATTATAGACCTTTCATTTGTTTGTAAGTGGACAAACTCACAAAATCTGCAGGGGATCATATAACTGCCACTGTAGGCTTTATTTTAAATTTTTAAACTGTATATTAGCCCTTGTACACACGGTCGGAGAATCTGTCGGAATGTGTCCTATCGGACCGTGTCGTCGGATAATCCGACTGTGTGTGGTATGCATCGGACTGATTCAGTCGGACCAAATTTTCCAACATGTTGGAAATATTTCCCGACCAACTGGGTCGGTCGGACATACTCCGATCATGTGTAGAGAATTTTGATCGGACCAAGTGCCACGCATGCTCAGATCAAATTCCTACATCAAAGCTATTGGCTACTAGCCTGAATGTAGTGCCATCATAACGAAATTACGTCATCACGTTCTGAAAGATCAGATTTTTCGCCAACTTTGTCCGACCGTGTGTATGCAACAGTTTCGGACAAGATCCGACGGATTTGGTTGTGGAAATCTCCGACCGTGTGTACAGGGGCTTAGACTCTCAAGGGAAGGGTACTTTATATGTGTTTTTATAAACTATAATATAAATTACAGAAGAAAATATTGCACAGTAAAAATATCTAAAATGATATGAAGGTACATTATGGAAAGAACATAGTTTTGTAAATGTTCCATGACTGATGAGCGTCTCTTCCCTGACAAATATCTTGTTACGCTGAGTAGGCATCTGATAAGGGTGAAATGCAGACTGATTTATGTGGGCTTGTTTGTGCTGTCTTCAGCATGTTACTGGGTGGTCTTGCATCCTTATCATGCTTCTAGAACTCAAGTGCTGAATACTAGTTCCATGCATAGGTTTAGCTTCACTGTCCTTGAACTAATACATGGCAAAGGAATTATTTGCGAAGAGCTTAATCGCACTGGAATTTTATATCATAACGTTATTTGTACAATCTATTTATAGTAAAACTGTACTCCAGTCAGTTTTTTATAAAAAAAATAAAATAAAAATATTTACCTTATTTCTTGCTCCCAGATGATGATTTCCCTTGCTCCCATTTCAGCTCTGAAATGTGGATGTGTCCTTACCTTCATCCTGTACTATGCAGGACCCAGCAGTAGCTACAGGCCTGGGAGAGGAAGGGTGGCTTCATGGGACCACTCATCCATCCCAGAACTGGTCAATCTTGGATAGAATGGAAAATGATTAAAACTGGTGTCAAGGTTCTTTGCCATCTTTGTCCAATAAGGTGTCACAGACCATAGTATGTGAGAAAAACCTCTCTAAAGTAAGGAAAACCCCTTTAGACAGCTGTCACTGCAACAGATGTACTGATTAGGAGATGTTCCCTCTATTACAGTTTTATTGAAAACTCAAATTTGGATTCCTCCTTACTTTTCAGTCTTTGACTGTGGTAGCATGACAAATAGACTGACACAGGCAGCATTAGAAATCTGTCTAACCATTACTTCCGCTATCTAAAATGTTTATGAATGTTTATGTACCTAGGAACAATTAATGTTCTTAAAATATTCTGGGTTATCTTAGCCATTGTTCTATTTCTGAGTGTTCCAGAAATCAAAAAAGCAATTGTATGCAATATAATTCTATCCAGTAATAAATAAAGCCTCCTACTGGGAGGAAGTGGTTTCTACGCTAAATGCTGTGACCGGGTCGAACCTTCAGGTCGACCCTCAAACCCTACTATTGAGTCATTTGGCAGACGTTGAGGGGGACAGGTACTGTAAACTGTGCCTTACGTTCGCATTGTATTATGCCAGACGCGAGATTCTACTGAAATGGAAACTCGAGGACCCCCCTACCCCTGCCTTGTGGAGGAAATCAGTGAACCTGGTGCTCCCCCTGTATAAGTTGACCTACGAAAGTAGACAATGCCCGGGGAAATTTGATAAAATTTGGTCATCCTGGATAGATGCGTCCGCTGATCCTGGTTCCCCCTCCCCCTAACTTTGAGTTGAGCTGAGACGGTGGTGACTCCCCCCCCCTGTCCTCTCTCTCCCGACCATTTCCTCCCTGGCCTCCCCCTTCCGCGGGCTCGCGCAAATGTTAGGTACCTGCATGATGGCTGTGAAGCTCCGCTGGGGATGTCCTGCATTTATGATAGGGTAATGGATACTCCTGTTATCTGTACTGCTGGATTATTGATATTTGAATGGATACTGAATGAAGGTGGTTTTTCTTTTCCTTTCTACAACTGTGTAATATCGGATCTACTGTACTTTGCAATGTAATGCTGATTTGTCTAATAAAAATTTTCTGTTAAAAAAAATAAATAAAGCCTCTCGCATCAGTTGAAGCTTAAAGTGGAGCTCGACCCAAAAGGGTATGGTCCGCTTTAAGGATTCAACACCGAGTAGCACTTTTTGGGGGGGGGGGAGGGGTACCTGGTTTTGACCGGCACTTTCACCCATTTCCGCTCTGATTCAAGTGGAGGTTCTCTTCTCCCCCTTCCTCCCCGCCATTATCTGGGACAGGTCATGCTCACATGTGCGACTCTGGAGTGAGAGCAATAATTCTAGCAAAAGACCTCCTCTGTAACTCAAGGCTGCTAACCTGTAAAAATTTTTAGACGTCACCTATGGAGATTTTTGAGGGTGAAAGTTTGTCGCAGTTCCACAAGCGGGCGCAATTTTTAAGCATGACGTGTTGGGTATCAATTTACTCGGCGTAACATTATCTTTCACAATATAAAAAAAAATTGGGCAAATTTTACTGTTTTCTTATTTTTTAATCAAAACGTGTATTTTTTTTCAAAAACAAAATTGCGTTTGTAAGACTGCTGCGCAAATACGGTGTGCCAAAAAACATTGCAACGATCGCTATTTTATGCTCTAGGGTGTCCGGGAAAAAAATAAAATATAAATATATATAAGGCCCCATTCACAGCTGAGCGTTTTGTAGCTTGAAGCCTGAAGCTACAAAACGCTGGAGGGGAAAAAAAATCTATTATTCCCAAAGGAGATGGTTCACATCTCCGCTCCATGTCGCCTGAAGCTCAAACAAGTTCTGGACCCTTTTCTGTCGCTCAAATCGGGCAGATTTGGGCGTTTTTCTTCTTTTACAGTGGTGACTTTTTGCCCTGGACAAAATTGTGGCAAAACAAGGTAAAAAAAGTTGCAAAATCGTGGTAAAATCGCCCGATTTTCTGCCTGAAAACTCTACGTTCAGGTGTGAATGGGGCCTTAAGGTGAAAAACCTTCTGTGCTTCAGCTACCCCCCAGAGCCTCCTTTTTCTTACCTGAACCCAATAGTTTCAGCGACTAGTATGAGCCCAGCCGCTGTCTCGGGTCCTCATTTGATAGATGGTCTCCTGCTGCTCCAGTGACACGCGGGCCGGGCAGAGTCCTGCTGTCTGTGTCAATGGACGCAGAAACAGGAATCAGGAGCATGCCCCCATGGAAGGTGGCTTTCCGTGGGGGAATTTGATGAAGAGATGGAGCCAGGAGCACCGCTGGGGGACCCCAGAAAACGAGGATGAGCGCTTCTCTGTGCAAAACCCTTGCACAAAGCCGGGAAGTATAGACATGTTTATTTAAAAAAAAACAAAGAACCTTTACAATCACTTTAAGGCCGCGTACACACGCAGGGACTGTTCGCTCAACTTTGTCCGTCAAACAGTTTCAGCGGACAGTCCGCTCAAAATTAGCATGGACGGACTTGCCCACACACGACGAACGAACAGTCCGCTGAAACCGTGCGCGATGACGTGAACGGCACGTACGACGGGACTAGAAAACGACGTCCTATACACTGCAATGCAAACCTCGGCGTGTAAATCCTTTCTGAGCATGCGCGGAACTTAGTTTGACGAACAAGCCTACACACGAGGGGACTGTTTGCTGAAACAAAGTTTCAGCGGACAGTTTTTCGGAATTTCCGAAAAACTTTGTTCAGCAGACTGTCCGCTGAAACTGTCCGCTGAAAGCCCACACACGAGCGGACTGTCCGCCGAAACACTGTTCAGTGGACAAAGTTGAGCGAACAGTCCCCGCGTGTGTACGCGGCCTAACTCTCAGACAAGCTTTAAAATTCGGCACTTTGAAAGGATGTAGAGAAGAACAGGCTGCAAATAGACAGGTACAATGTATGTAGGAGGATTTGTTTCATATTTGTGTATCACTTGAGGCCAGTCACTTCTTCATTGGGTATGTGCAAGGGTTTACAACCATTTTAACAAACCTAGTTGCAGGCACCAAGTTGGAAAATAATAATAACCATATGAAATTATGTCTGCGCTAGTTAGCAGTTCCTGGTCTTCTTGAAAAACAGAAGATCCTTTTTAACATAAAGAATAGAACTTGCAGCGCCACCATATAAACTGAACACTTTTCCATGAAGTTGGTACAGTCAAAACCTACAGCATTGTGAAAAGAATCCTAAGATTCTCACAAAAAAACACTACTGTTACACTTGTGTTAAATTCATAACAAACATTATAAAAAGTCCTGTGTTCCGAGTGTCACAGTGAAGACATGTAATATACATTCTGTGTGTTTGAGTGGACTGACGTGTATAACATCAGTCAATGCAAACAAGTGGAGGTGCTAGACAGCGGTATAAGTGTATACCAGTTTTTTATCGCTTTTACTTTGTATATTTGATTTTATTATGCAATAATTGCTAAACTATGAGGCTGCCTCCCCCTTAAGCATTTCTACACAGAGGAAAAAAAATGACTAAAGTAGATGAATGTTGGTGGATTCTTGAGCCAAGGCAATCAATTTTGCGGCTATCCAGATGGAGTGGTCTGGCTATTGGGATCACAATAGTGATTATGGTGCATACAGGTGCAGTATTTAGGAAGTGTGCACTTTATTCATCTTGAAGATTTTTTTTTATAGACAGTATGATGGACTTTTTCTACATTTAAATCTCTCCCTTGTATTTTCAAAATATTCTCTGTGGATTTGAAGAATCGGGACACTGAGGATTTTTTTGTTCAATTGTTAGTATACAGATTTTGTGTATTTGTGAAACACGCACAGAATTCATATTATATGTTTGGATTGCAACAGTTAGATGTTTCAATTGGAACACAGGACTTTTGGTGTCTTTTTTTTTGTATATTATTATTATAATACAGGATTTATATAGCGCCGACAGTTTGCACAGCAATTTACAACATTAGGGCAGACAGTACAATTGCAATACAATTTAATACAGGGAGGAATCAGAGGGCCCTACTCGTTGGAGCTTACAATCTAGGAGGGAGGGTCAAGTTATACAAAAGGGTAATAGCTGTGGGGGATGAGCTAATGGAGAAAATAGTGCAGTTGTTCGATGGAGGCAGGATAGGCTTCTCTGAATAGGAAAATTTTCAGGGATCGCCTAAAAGTTGATAAACTTGGAGACAGTCTGGAAAATTGGGATAGGGAATTCCAGAGGATAGGCTAAGCTGGGAAGAAGTCCTGGAGGCTGATATAGGAGGAGGTGATGAAGGGAGCTAGAGAGCAGGAGGTCTTGGGAGGAACGAAGAGGGCGATTAGGTTGGTATTTTGAGACTAGGCTAGTGATGTAGCTGGGGGCAGAGCTGTGGATGCTTTGTAACTTTATTGTTAGTATTTTGAATTTAATTTGTTGGGCGAGTGGAAGCCAATGGAGGGATTGGCATAGAGGGGTAGCTTTGTATTACTTTGTGAAGCACAAGCAGGATTTATGTTACATGTCTTAATTGTAAAACTTGAGGTTTCGTTTGGAACGCAGGACTTTCATAATATTTGTTCTGAATTTAGCAATTGTAACACTTGTGTTTTTTTCTGAGAATCATAGAACTTTTTGACAATACTATGTTTAATTGTACTCCATGTAAAATATTCAGCTAATTTGGTGGTGCTGCAAGTTTTCTCTTTCAAGCTATAGGTTGCAGAATAACATGAAGTCTTGATTTATAGTAAGCTTGTACTGAGAGAAATCTTTGAGCTGTCGTTGTCATCCAGGTGAAAATGCCTGGCTCTTGCTTCAAAATATTCGAAACAAGTGACCTAAACCAAGAATGCAGCAAGTGAAGTCAGAACCTGAATACGGTTATTTTAAAACACTGACTCCGTTAGTACTGAAGCCATGGGACCAGAATGACAGGCAGACAGCAAGCATTTTCAGGTGCAGAGATCATCAATGACAGCCTACAGATTTTTCACTATACTATATACTATAGTAAACTGTCTACACTTGCTTTACTTTTCCTCACTGAAGTCTCCATATATATATATTATATATTATATATATATATATATATATATATATACAAATTTTTTTTTTTAAATGATGATATTAAATATAATACTGTCAGTTTTCCATCTAGAAAGTAACTGCAGATAATGCTTTCTGCTTCTCAGGGAAACCATCTGTAGACAACATGCAATGGAGCATTGACCCGGGGGCAAACCTTTCTCAGTATAAAATGGATGTCACTGTGATGGAGAACAAGGTAACGCCATTCTGAGGGTTCCATTTAAACAAATATTTCAGGTGCTCTTTCTTTGCTACTATGGCCCCTTAAACTGAAATTTGTCAGGCAGAATACACACCCGCCTTGTACTCCAAGGGTTAAGAAAGCTTGGGCATTAAGTAAGTTTATAGTTGCATCTATGCTAATCCCTACAATGCCTTCAAAACTGCCTTAGATGTCATGAATTATTTTGGGCCATTGCTTAGGACTCGCTATTACCTACTCAGAAGCCAAAATGTTGTTCTAGTTCACATACCCCATCTTTCTTGCTCTTCCCTTATGTACCTTATATAAGCTTACACTCAGATCCAAAAATTCTTATATTTAATAATCTCCATAACAAGAGGCCAAGACTCTTCAAGTCGAAATGCGGTCACCTGTCTATTTGCTCCAGACAACATCTAAAAATTTTATATTATTAATCTTTATACAAAAAGATCCCAGACTGTGCTAGGATTATAACATTTTGCCAAATCTAACACAAAATGCTTTCCTGACCCTACCATTACTGCAGGATGTCACAGCTGCACAACTGTCACAGTTGCATTATAGGTTTGTTCACCCAAGCATATACAAACCTGAAAGGCTGGGCTTTTATTCATCCGGAGTTCCTATCAAATTACTATGTAAGCTCTTGTATGGAACAAAATTACAGGTTGCCCACAAAAACAATATAGTCTAGAACAATGTTTCTCAACCAGGGTTCTGCCGCAAGCCAACATTGTGATGGATGTATATCTGCCCAAAGTTTCCTGGGTTCTCAATGATGCTCAATGCCGCCTCCTGCAGTTCCAGCTCCTGTGAACTCAGGGAGGGGTGCCAGGAGCAGTGCAGAGAGTAGGAGCTAAAGTCCTATCTCAGCGCCAAATGTAGACTACAGAGTGGGTGAGCATAGAGCAGGAACACATGGCTAGATCATGAGGTGGGAGCCTGTCTGGTAGTAGTGGTGCAAACTGTGGAGGGGGCAGCAGAGAGCTGGAGCACATGGCTGGATTGGGAAGCATGATCCTGTCTGAATGGTAGCAGTGATGCGCACTGTGGAAGGGGGAGGAGGTAGAGAAAAGAAGCACATGACTGAATCATGAGGTAAGCTCCTGTTGGAAGTGGTGAATGCAGACTGTGGAGGGGGGGAGCAGAGAACTAGAGGTGACATCCTATGTATAGCAGCATCGACTGCAGAGAATGTGAGCTCATGGTTGGATCAGGCTGAATGTAGCAGGAGGTGAAATCGTAATAGCTTTATGATATGCCATAACTACAAAAAACTATTATGATCTCACCTCCTGCTACCTTCAGTCTGATCCAGCCGAGTGCTCCTGCTCTCTGCTCCCCCTCCCCGCAGTCTGCATTCTGCCACTGCCATACACAGGCTCTCGCTTCCTGCAACATTCAGCCACAAGCTCCCACTCTGCACTCCTCCCGGCACTGCCTGCTGAGTTCACAGGAGCTGTTACTACATAGGAAGTATACAATGCACACTGACAGTACTGTCAGTGCACATTGAAAACATAATTTTTACATAGAAATATGCAACACGTATGCATTTTTCTGCACAGAGAAAAACGCACCTGCCACCAACATTGTGGTGTGAACAGGGCACATAGAAATCAATTGTGGTCTTTGTCCTTGCAGAGACCAACCGCGGGTCAAATAAGTATTGAACACATCAAAATTTTTCTAGGTAAATATATTTCTAAAGGTGCTATTGATGTGAATTTTTAACCACATGTTGTGAACAACCCATGCAATCGATACATACAAAGAAACCAAAACAAATACGTTCAGAAATTGTTATGTGTAATAAAACAGAATGACACAGGAAAAAAGTATTGAACACGCTAACTGAAATTTATTTAATACTTGGTACAAAATCCTTTCTTGGTAATGACCGCTTCAAGACTCCTCCTGTATGGAGAAACTAGTTGCATGCATTGCTCAGGTGTGATTTTGGCCCATTCTTCCACAGTCTTCAAATCTTGAAGGTTCTCTGGGCCTCTTGTATGAACTCTGATCTTTTAGTTTTTTTTTTTTTTCAATAGATTTTCTATTGGATTCAAGTGAGGTTATTGGCTGGGCCATTCTAGTGGCTTTATTTTCTTTATTTGAAACCAGCTGAGAGTTTCCTTGGCTTTGTGTTTGGGATGATTGTCTTGCTGAAATGTCCATCCTCATTTTCATCATCCTGGTAGATGGCAGCAGATTTTTATCAAGAATGTCTTGGTACATTTTTCCATTCATCCTTCCTTCAATGATATGAAGTTTGCCAGTACCGTATGCTGAAAAACAGCCCCACACCATGATGTTCCCACCTCCAAACTTCACTGTTGGTATGGTGTTTTTGGGGTGATGTGCAGTGACATTTGACCTCCGAACATGGTGTGTATTATGGCATCCAAAGAGTTCAATTTTGGTCTCATTTGGCCAGAATATATTCTCCCAGTATATCACAGGCTTATCTAAATAATGTGCAGCAAACTTTAACCACTTACAGACCGGACCATTTTGCTGGTCAAAGACCAGACCCCTTATTGCGATTCGGCACTGCGTCGCTTTAACTGACAATTGCGTGGTCGTGCAACGTGGCTCTCAAACAAAATTGACGTCCTTTTTTTCCCACAAATAGAGCTTTCTTTTGGTGGTATTTGATCACCTCTGCGGTTTTTATTTTTTGCGCTATAAACAAAAATAGAGCGACAATTTTGAAAAAAAACACATTATTTTTTACTTTTTGTTATAATAAATATCCCCCAAAAATATATAAAAAAAACATTTTTTTCCCTCAGTTTAGGCCGATACGTATTCTTCTACATATTTTTGGTAAAAAAAATCGCAATAAGCGATTATTGATTGGTTTGCGCAAAAGTTATAGCGTTTACAAAATAGGGATAGTTTTATGGCATTTTTATTAATAACTTTTTATTATTATTTATTTTTTTATTTATTTTTTATTTTATTGCCACCAGTGGGTGGCAGTGTAGGGGTTAAGTGTTCCTAGGGGTGTGTTGCTAACTGTGGGGGGGCTGGGCTTTCATTTAGTGAACACTGATCTCTGCTCCAATCACATGGAGCAGAGATCAGCGTCACTAGTTGCTAGGCAGAATGGAGAAATGCTGTTTACACAGCATTTCCTCCATTCAGCCGTCCCGTGAGACGATCGCGGGTATGCCCGCGGCGATCGAGTCCGCGGGACCCGCGACCGGACTCACGGGGGTCCCGACCGGCACGAGAGTGCGCCGCCGGCGGCGCGCTCGCGATGGCAGGGCGGCATTGAAGATTGGACGTACCTGTATGCCAATATGCCTGCCCGTGCCATTCTGCCGACGTACATCGGCGTGCGCTGGTCAGGAACCGGTTAAACAAGGTTCCACATGCTTTTCTTCAGCAATGGAGTCTTGTGTGGTGAGCGTGCATACAGGCCATGGTGGTTGAGTGCATAACTTATTGTTTTCTTTGAAACATTTGTACCTGCTAATTCCAGGTCTTTCTGAAGCTATCCACAAGTGGTCCTTGGCTCTTGGACAACTATTCTGATAATTATTTTCACTCTTGTGAAATCTTGTGAGGAGCACCTGGTCGGTGCCGGTTTATGGTGAAATTATGTTCTTTCCACTTCTGGATTATGGCCGCAATGGTGGTTGTTGGAACATTCAAAAGTTTAGAAATCCTTCTGTAACCAATGCCATCAGTATGTTTTGCAACAATAAGGTCGCAAAGGTCTTGAGAGAGCGCTTTGCTTTTACTCCTCATGAGATGTTTCTTGTCTGACACCTTGGTAATGAGATCCCTTTTTATAGGCCATCAGTTGAGACTGAACCAGCTGATATTAATTTGCACTGACAAGGGACAGGATTCCTTTTTACTTACTGATAGATTTCAGCTGGTGTCTTGGCTTTCCATGCCTTTTTCCACCTCCCTTTTTTTCCTTGTGTCATTCCATTTTATTACACACAACTTAATTTCTGAACGTATTTGTTTTGGTTTCTTTGTATGGATTGCATGGGTCACCAATGTGGTGAACATTTCATGTCAATAGCGCCTTTTAGAAATATATTTACCTGGAAAAATGGTGACGTGTTCAATACTTATTTTTACCTGCTGTACATTAGAAAAATGCATGTGTCTGCACATGGTGTAAACATGGCCAAAATATTTTATGCAGGTCACTGTTTTTTTTTTTTTTCATCAATTATTATACATATATGTCGTGAAAAACTATTCCCACAGTCTGCAGCCTTATTTAAGAGCCACAATAGTTCAATAGGACCTTGTTCACACCATACATGCTTAAAAACTGATGGAAAAAATAAACAGTTTTGACCTGTATAGAATATTTTGGGCTTGATCACACCACGTGCAGAGACATGTTTTTCTAAGGTAGGTCTCTGCGAAGACATAAAGAAAACAAGTGATTTCTGTGTGCTCTGTTCATACCACATATTGGTGTCAGGTGAGGTTTTTCCCTGAGTTCTTTTCCTTTTTTTGTGCAGAAAAAAGCAATCCCAATTTTCACATTCCGGGGATACGTTTTTTTTTTTTTTCTTCTAATATTTATTCTAATGCTATTGCTACAATAATTATGTATACAGCTCACTAATCACATCCAATGTTCCATGAGCTGTAGATCTGAAAAACATTTTTTTAGGGGTTGCCTGAGATTTCAGACTTTTTGCCAAGGGTTCCTCGAAGGTAAGAAGGTTGAGAAACCCTGGTCCAGTAGGTACTACTCGATGTTCAAGAATATTACTTCATTATGATATAATCCTGAACTCTTTCAACATCAAAACAAAGGTGAGGTTTTAATCTGGTAGAACACTTGGCTGCTTTTCTTGGGATAGTTTTATAAAGCTGTGATTTTTCCACTTTTAAACGCAAAGAAAATCAAACAAAGTCCTCCATCCATACTAAATAGCATGTCTTCCATCACTATTGTATTTTGACAGCCAGCATCACCCGCTGTCAAAAAAGCTAGACATTGCCTCTATCTGATTGGATACAGACAATGTTTGGCTGGCTATTTTTTGCCAGGCTCCTTCGATTTTTCAATCAAATGATGTTGGGTTGAAGGATCCAGTACGGCCACCAATAGAGTGAATTTCGGCCGGTTTGTTAGGAACTGGCTGAAATTCACTCCGTGTATGGCCTTCACCACTATATTTTCAGCCATGTCAACTGTACTTTCTTGTTTGTATGGATCAAAGCTATAAACATTCTTAAAGAAGCAGCTTGGGTAAGCAGGATAATATCTTTGACAAAGTAGAACAAGTTTAATAGACTACTACCACTCTACTATGACCTGGATAAATGAAAAGCCTCACAAACCTTTATCAATATCTATATTTAGGATGGGAGCCAAGGCAATGCAGAAGTTGATGATATGGACTACACATATGTCAATGACAGCGTGCTTCTGAAGATGAAAGATCAGGAGTGTGCAGATAACAGTACATGTAAGTCATTTACGTCATATCTTTAGAGGAGTGCTGATGGGATAAGCTTTTCATGCAGCAGTAAACTGATTTCTTTCTTGTTTAATGAGGGACACAGAAATTTAGAGACTGTTGGGTTGTGTTGCTGTCTAAAGGAAGATTTGGATACTGGCAAGCAAAAAAACAGTAACAAGCTGAGTATAACTCCTCCTACTCCCAGCATTCCTCAGAATTGTCCTAGTGTTCGAGGAGGATAGACTTCTTTTCTGCTGAGAAGTCTAACTTTTTTTGCTAGCTATTTTTTTAATCTACAAGCTGCTGAGCTGTTCTTTTAATGCCGCTATCTGGGTTGGCAGCTCCTTATCAATAGCTTTAGAAGTTGGACCACAAGTGTGATCTTCAAGCATTTGTCCCTTGCACTTCTCAGACCTGAGTGTACTGTGTTAACCACAAAGTTATTTCCAAACCCACAGCCGGGGCATAGCCCCAGATGTTACCTGTCTTTGAAGACTCAATGAGTAGGCTGTGTAAGCTGAGCAGTAAGAACGACTTCTTACTAGGGCTGTTGGGTGCTATTTAAAATTCCTGATTTTCCGTTGGTTTACTGCAGAAGGAAGGTAATGCTCAGGGATTGAGCACTGATCTCCTCTACAGAGTGGACCATCCCACGCGCTTGCTGTATGTTCTTTCTCGCCATTCAGCATAGAGTAATCGCCTTCCTGTCACTTCTCCTAATTTCAAGTGGCACATGGATTTACCCTTGGTTCATTTCTGCTTCTGGTCTGCAGTGACTGGGTGACCATCAGCTACCTGAACCCTCTTCTACTACAAACAGTTGGTTTCTGGATATTCATGGCCAAGCCCTCTACTCTCAGGTGCATTGCCCCTGACCTACAGTGCAACTTGTCAGATCCCAGATCTTTGTCAAACAGTCCTGCTTCCTTGGCGCTTTCGGCCTATGATTCACTATTGCTTCCAGTGCACCTCCTGAAAGAACTGGGCGGCACAGTGGTGTAGTGGTTAGCACTCTCGCCTAGCAGTAAAAAGGGTCACTGGTTCGTATCCCAACCATGACACTACCTGCCTGGAGTTTGCAGGTTCTCCCTGTGCCTGCGTGGGTTTCCTCTGGGTACTTCAGTTTCCTCCCACACTCCAAAGACATGCAGGTAGGTAATTGGCTTCTGTCCAAAAATTGGCCCTAGTATATGAATGGGGACCTTGGATTATGGGCTCCTTGAGGGTAGGGGCCAATGTGAGTGTGTGTGTGTGTGTGTGTGTGTGTGTGTGTACAGGGATAGGGACAATTGTAGACACTCAGGTTGAACTGGATAGACTGGTGTCTTTATTCAACCTTACTAACTATGCAACTGACACTTGACTAATTTGCGCTCTGCTTGCCCCCACTGTGCCATGCTTGGAAACTCCCTTGGCTTCTTTGGCCTATTTTTTAGTTCTATCTAGGCAGGATTCCACTGCAGTCATGCAGAATTTTTATGGGCCAAATTGCAACTTTAATTGCTGGCGTTACTGGCTTCTGAGCCTTCTGTTGCTTATATTATCAGACAGTAAGTGTCCTAAGTCTGTAACAAACAACGGAACACCTGAGGAGAGCAGGCTGCTGCCATTGCTCCCTGAGGCTCCTAGTGCTGTTCTAGCCCAAGATCCTTCAGGGTCAAGACCATTGTTTCCTTTCATTCTTTGCAGAGACTGAAACAACCTTGACAAGGTATTCATCCCTGCCAAGCAGATTTCAGTTGTGTAGTGATTCATTTGAAGTGGGACTGTTAAGTTGTCTGCCTCTGCTGTGCATCTGTTAGTTCTTTAACCACCCCTGTGGAAGATGCACCAGCTTTCAATGACCCCATTGACAAGTGATTGGAGGCCCTTTCTACAATCTTGTTGTTCTCTCTAGCAGGCCCTGTCTATGGCTTTTGTCTGCCACATTTTAAATGACTGGACTAGGATCATCAGAAGGAATACCGTTGCCATTCAAACTGAGTCATTAATATTGGAGCATCTGAAACTCCTACCTGCAGCCATGAGCTAATGTAGGTCAAGTTGTTAAGCCTCTTGTCTTGTTTCCCATATGAGTCTCCTGTCAGTGAACATGAGGAGAACTTGTTGGCTTTAGTGCTGGGCTGCCAACTGGCATGTAAAAATAAATTGCTTTGCATTACCTTTGAGGGACAGCTCTTTGGAGCTGCCCTGGACACCCTAGGATGCCACCAGTGGCAACAGTAACAATCATACCAATCTTCCCCAACTAAGAAGCCTAGGGCTTAGCCTTCCTCAAAAGTCTAAAAGGGTTTTTCTTCAGTTTCCTCCAGACCTCAACCTCTGAAGCTACACCTGACAATCAATTCAGTCACAAATTGGCTGATAGCGGTGGTCCTGGGTCCTGTGTGGTGTCCCATGGAAGGTGCCTGTGAGGGTCTGCTGTGAATGGTGCAGCGCTGTGGTTTTGCAGGGGGTTTTTTATTTCTACCTCATGGCGATGTTTGGCGGCCATTTTAGGTGTGGGCAGAGCAGGCTGACTGTCTGGGCTTCAGCGGACATTTTCTATGTGATTCCTATTAAGCCACTGGCGGCCATTTTCTGGGAGCCTGACAAAGTTTTCAGTGTTCTCTGGCAGCAGCATGGCTCATGTGCTCTCACAGCCATTTTCCCTGTGTTTCCTGTCTGTGTACTGGATGCTAGGCAGCCATTTTATTGAAGCCTGAGCATTTTTTGCTGATCGTTTAGCGATCATTCCAGCGGTTATCACCAACTCAGTTTTGTTTTCCTCTGCACCTGGGCGCACTCGGGGACTACAGGCACCACTTATGGACAGTGCAGATCTCCCCAGGGTGGTGAGTCCGGCGGGAATGAGCCCCTAAGTCAGTGGCAGCAGGGAGGGTGGGACTGTCACTGCCCTAAGTCCCCTTCGGGTGGCAGACAGGATAGGGTCAGCATGGCTTAAGAAACTAGTGTTTCTTCCCCCAAAATCCAGGCAATGGCAACCGGGTCACTGCAGACTGCGCAGTACCCATAGACTCCCTGATGGTGGTCCTCAATTCTTTTGTTGCTAGATGGAGGTGGTGCGTGGGAAGAAGGTGGCCCCTGTTCCCCCTAACCCCCCACCAACCCCCCCCCCCCCCCCGTCTTCTGGGGAGAGCTCTGGCACAGACTCGGGCTCTGCTGAGGCTGGTGACCCCTGCTCTGTCTTGTCAGATGACGCTGACCAGGACCGTTCCGACAGTGAGGATGAGTCCCCGTCTGGGTCAGTGCGCGACAAATCGCTTGTTGGAGCACTTATCACAGCTGTGCGTGATACTCTGAAGTTTCAGGAGCCATCAGGTCCCCCTGCTGATGTACCGGTCCCTTTTGGGTCCCACAAGCCAGCATGTTCACCTATGGTGTTCCCGTGTCTGACTTATTTGCAAGTTTACTTACAGGGAGTGGGGTCGCACGCAATGGACCTTTTTGGTTCCCAGGCACATGGCGGTGCGTTACCCCTTTGAGGAAAGCCTTCTCACAAGTAGTCAGCTCCTCCGGTCATGGACCTCCAGTATCCAGGTTAAATAAGTAACCATGATCCCGGTAGTGGGTACTCCTTCATTTAAGGATCCCGTGGACAGGAAGGCCTAGGCAGTGGCTCATTCCTTGGTTACAGTTGTGGGGTCCGCTGTGCGACCAGTACTGGCATTCGCACTTTTGTCACACACTGACTGAGCGGGCAAAACTTTTGCACCGCGAATTGGGAAAGCAACAGGCTTCTCCTGTCAGCGTGAAATTAGCAGACCAACTAGTGCAAGGCCTTAAGTACGTTGTGACGCGACCCTGGATACCCACCCTCTGTATCTAGGGCTTCAGTGTCAGCTGTGGTCCTGAGGAGCCTGAATTGGCTAATATGTTGGTCTGTGACCAGGCATCTAAAAAAAGCCCTGACTGATCTTCCCCTCCTTGGCGGCCAGCTCTTTGGATAGCATTAGTAAAAATGCCACCGGTGGTAGAGTACACTACACCCACAGGCCAGGAAGGCTAAGGAGCTACGCTGTAGGAAAGGGCCCCCTTTTCCCGTTCACTAACGGCTTTTCAGTCCGCCTGGATCTTCGATATAACGCCCCCAGCCCGACAGGACGATCACGGACTGACAAAACGTCCCTGGAACCGCAAGCCGAACAAGCCTGCGAGTATAAGTGCTACCGCATGAAGGTTGTCCCCACCCATGTCTCGGGTGGGGGGTCGCCTTCGGGAGTTTGCAGCCCCGTGGTCCCCTCGGTTTTCGACCAATGGACCTGCGATCTGATTTCCTTAGGCTACAAAATAGAGTTTCTCTCTTGGTCGCCAAACAGATTCTTCCTCTCCAGCATACCCGTATCCCCGGCTCACCGGGAGCCCCTCTTGGGGACAGTAAGGGACCTGCTGAGTCGCAGGGTGGTTGTACCGGTTCCGGATCGGAACATTTCCAGGGATTCTACTCAAATATGCTTGTAGTTCCCAAGAAGGAAGGGGAACGTCCAATCTTGGACCTAAAAGCTCTCTATCACTTTGTTAAAGTGCAGAGGTTCAGAATGGAATCAGTTCGCTCAGTAGTTGCTGCAATCCATCAAGGGTCCTGGAATTCCAAGATGCGTACCTGCACATACCCATATGCCTGTGACAGCAGAAGCTTCTGCGATTTGTAGTCAGGGAAGCGCACTACCAGTTTGTGGCGCTCTCCCTTTTGGTCTGGCATCAGCCCCCTTTACCAAGATTTTGGCTTTGGGTTTGGGGTTGCTACGGCAACGTGGGGTCGCGATCATGCGATATCTAGACAATCTCCTCCTGAGAGCATCTTCCACCTCAGAATTAGAGGAGGATGTGGCGATCAACATGCAGACTCTGCGAGAATTTGGGTGGCTGTTGAACCTAAAGTACTCGGTGATTGTACCCTGCTGGTTTTTCAGCAAGGAGTAGACCAGAAAATGGCGTTAAGCACTATTAAGGGGCAAAAATGTCAGCTTTGGCTGTCTTTTTTTCAGCGACTCACTCATAGTGCATACTTTTGTTCAGGGGGGTTCGTCCTGTAATCCCTCCGGTGCGTACGCCCTTACCCCCATGAGATTTGAACCTGGTGTTATTGGCGCTTCAAAACTCGCTGCTCTAAAATATCAGGAAGTTTCCCCTGTTGACTCTTTCCCAGAAAGTGGTCTTTCTAGTGGCCATCACCTCGGCCAGGAGGTTTTCAGAACTGGCGGCCTTGTCTTGCAAGTCGCCTTATCTGGTTATCCATAGGATAAGGTGGTGTTGCGTTCACAACTGTCCTTTTTACCGAAGGTGGTCTCGGCTTTTCACATTAAAGAGGACATTGTGTTACCATCTCTCTGTCCTAGGCCGAAACACCCTAAGGAGGTGGCCCTTCACGCTCTGGACGTGGTTCGGGCTCTGAAGTGTATTTGTCTACCACTGCTCCCTTACGGAAGTCAGACTTGATGTTTGCCTCAGTAGCTGGTCCAAAGAAAGGCATGGCGGTCTCATCAGCCACCATTTCCAGGTGGATCAGACAGATTATAGTCAAGCCTACGTCTTAAAGGGGCAACCCTCTTTCCGGTTATGGCCCATTCCACAAGGGCAATCGGAACATCTTGGGTCTTCCGACACCAAGCATCTGTCGCTCAGGTGTGTAAGACGGCGACATGGTCGTCTGTCCGCACGTTTGCCAAGTTCTACAAGGTAGACGTCAGTGCATCAGCTAATGCCTGTTTGGCTGTAAAGTTTTTGCAGGCGGCTGTATAGTTGCAATTGAATATGCAATATTTTTTAGTTTTTCCTGGTTTTTCGATAAAAACACGGTACCTTTTAAGAATGCACTATTGTATGCGCTGTTGCATTACTTCCGCAGTTTTTTTGTGCGGTTATGGGTAGTCACTGCTGTTGAGGGTACCCTGGTTTTGTGCTGGAGGTTTCCACACACTTTTGTTTGGTGGGTACAGTTTTACTAGTTCCCACTTGCCATGGTGGATGAGTTTTTTTATGCTGTTTTTCCCACTCCTCGTTTGGCACTGCTTGGGGTCTAAGAGAGGAGCTGTGTCGGTCAGTGAATATAAGAGAAAATAGGATCTTTTGTACTCACCGTAAAATCCTTTTCTCTGTAATTCACCGACCGACACAGCACCCGCCCCTCTTTTTATCTTTACATTATACTGCTTGTTGACGTACTGATTACTGCAAGGCAGGGTGGAGGGTTGATACTTAGGGGACCGCCCCCTGGGCGGAACTGAAAGTTCTGAGTGTTGTGTTACAACTTTGCCTAGTGTCTCCTAAAGGGAAAGGTATACAACCCAATGGTCTAAGAGAGAAGCTGTGTCGGTCGGTGAATTACAGAGACAGGGATTTTACGATGAGTGTAAAAAATCCTATTTTTTCAGCATCGTCATTCCACTTTACCATCACAAACATTCTGCCTTTGGTCAGGTCAGTCAATGGTGCAGCAATGGTGTCAAAGTTGGGGACAAACCTCCGGTAGTTGCCAACTAGGCCAGTCCTGTATGGCTTTTTCTTTACTCCTTTGGGGCTTCACCAGCCCTCTACCCACAATGTACCCTAGGTACTTGGCTTCCTCCACCCCAATTGCACATTTCTCCGGATTGATGGTGAATCCTGCTCTTCTCAAGGAGTCTACGACTGCCTGAACTCGGGAAAGATGGGACTCCTAATCAGTGCTGAAGATGACTATGTCATCTAAATAAACCGAAGTGTACTGTTGATGTGGATGCAAAGTTTTGTCCATGGCCTTTTGGAACATAACTGGGCAGAGTGTAGACCAAATGGCATTCTTTTGTATTGGAAGTGGCCTTCGGGGTTAGAGAAGGCCATTTTCTCCCTAGCTTCCTTGGTCAGGAGAATCTGCCAGTACCCTTTTGTGAGGTCCAGCGTGGTGATATACCTGGCAGGACCTCATCCTCTCAATTAGCTCATCTACCCGTGGCATGGGATAAGCATCAAGCTTGGAGATTTCATTAGGTTTTCTATAGTCGTTGCAGAAGAGGAGAGTGTCGTTGGGTTTGGGTACCAATACGATTGGACTGGACCACTCGCTCTGCGACTCCTCAATGACATCAGGCTCGAGCATTCTTTTGACCTCTTCAGACACTGCCACTCTATGAGCTTTTGGGATACGGTAAAGCTTTAACCACATTTTTACAATGTCATGCTCGATGACATTGGTGAGACCCGGCAACCCTGAAAATATGTCCCTATTTCTTTGAAGAAACTCTTTTGCTTGCTGGGTTTGGGGAAAAAAATATTTTTTCTTTCTGGACACCACTAAAGAAGGGATGTCCAAAAAAGGACAAAGGTAGCTACTAATGGCTATAGCGGACAAATAAGAAATTTGGAAAAGTATCTATATCCAAAAAGTTTATTCCTATTATGCAAATCTATATACGAATAAAACTGACCCAGAAAAATTACTTTACAAAAAGTCGATTCCCAGTGCCCCAATAAATAGTCTGTTACATAACCAAATATTCCCAAAAATCTTGACAAATCTTGTTCAGACACCACAAAACACATAAGACATACAGATAACATACATGCAACAATAAAAAACGGATGAGGCGCCTCTATATCCACACACCTGCCGATTTGCCGTTGTACATGAAAATATATCCAATGTGTTTTATCAAAAAAAAAAAAATGACGAGAGATCGACATGTATGTGGTCCCTAGGGTAGCAAAAATTGATGGCATAATATTTTCCGCTAAAAAAATATAAATAATAAAAAACTTCTATTAAGCTACTTGAATTGATCGGTGAAAATCAGATTCTACAAAGATTTTGCAGCAGTTCATGTCAAATCCAAGTTTCTTTATAGATGTAATGATTAATTCGTTTGAAAGTTCCACAAGATGTTTTCTATGCAATTTCTACAAGTAGACACAGTTCTTTTTGTGGCTTCTAGTGGGAAATGCTCTGATGATGATGATCTTTTTTTTTTTTTTTTTTATATGCATACTACCAGTATTCCATTAGTAATAAACCACAAATCATTTCCGTAGTTTGTAGCTCAATCATGTATCACTTTTAGATTCACTACTATTATTCAATATATATCTACGGTAGATACATTGTAAGCAATTGGTCCGGTAGAAATAAACAGATTACTGTTTTAAGCAGTGTGCTGTTTTTTTGTGGTTTATTTGTTGGGGATAATGTTTTTACAAAAGAGAGGATAAATTTTTATTGTTATTAATATATCCGTTCACAAGACAGAACGCAGACAAGAGGTACAATTTTTAAAGCAGGAGAGATATCAACCAGATCTCAAAAAGATATGGGGTGCAATAAGAATAGGATATGACACTATTAAAATCAAATATTTTTATAATTTTATCCTCACCCTTAATCGAGGTGAAAACAAAATACGTGTCATATCTAAATCACTACATCTCTGTTTTTGTCCCGACCTCTATTAACCACAGGGACTATATAATTAGATAAACCCCTCTAATATGTAATTTAAAATGAATTTATAAGGCCAGAAGATAGAACATATAGGGAAATGCCAGAAAGGAAGACAGATTATATTAGGGGAATCTTCGTTTATCTTATTCCACTTCGTCACTAATCCAGAAAACATTGCAGATTGAACTGCGTATTCATGCCTATTGGTACGAGACATTTCAAAGTAAAAATCCAAAATTTTTCCTTTTGTAAAAGGATGCAATCGAAGTCCCCTCTTCTTGCTGGTAATTTAAGGACATAAATTCACTTAACTTCAAGTCCGTCTGTCTTTCATGGTATTGGGTAAAGTGTTTAGCCACTGGCCTTTCCTCTTTTTGCTCTTTATTCTCTCTTTGTCTTTCTTTTTCTTTCCTAATATCTCTTAAATGTTCCCCTATACGTACTTTCAGTGCTCTTTTTGTCTTTCCTATACAGATTTTAGGACAAGGGCATGTAATCCTATAGATTACTTTGGTAGTCAAACATATTCGGAGTGCACAAGTATGTCCCCTAAGTTTTTTGACCTTCATGTCACCATTTGAGGTCTCTCTCCCACTATCTTTGCCAAATCCTTATTGTTTCTTAAAATACCCCAGTGTTTCTCCAAGATTTTACGCACGGATCCCCATTGGGTCCCATATGTCGTGATTAATCTTGTTGAATTTAGTTCTTCCTGTTTTTTTAGAGATGGAATTCCCATCTCTACACAATAAGCTCTCCCTGCTGCGAATCGCAGCTTTGCATTTGGCATTGCGGATCTGTTTATGGGAATAACCCCGTTCATGGAATCTTGCATATAACTCCTTAGATTCTCTTCTCAGGTCTGCAATGTCAGAGCAATTTTGTTTAATCCGGATGATTTTTGCAATTGGGATCCCATTTTTCTGCCAAGGAGGATGGTGGCTTCCTGCCTGCAGCAAAGTATTTGCTGCTGTTTCCTTATGGTATGTACATGTTTTAGCTTTACCATCCTCCAATTTGATATTTAAGTCCAGGAGGGGCAATTCATATCTATCATAAGCATATGTAAGATGTATGTTACGTATGTTGAGCTCTTCCACAAACTTGGGTATAATTGCCAGGTCACCCTTCCAGGTGACCAAAATATCATCTATTCACCTCAGCCACGTGTGTACGTGGCCGAGGTACATAGGGTTGTTGAACACAACCTCCTCCTCCCAGCTGCCCAGGTGGAGGCAGGCATATGCCGGGGCCCATGCTGCTCCCATAGAAGTCCCCCTAATTTGTTGGTAATAGGTGCACGCAAATTGGAAATAATTACTTTTGAGGGCAAATTGTAATAGGTAAACTAGGAACTCATTTTGTGCTCCAAATAGGGGATAACATTTTTCCAGGAATCTCCTTACCGCTACAACACCGCATTCATGCGGTATTGAGGTGTATAGGGATTCCACATCTATACTAAGCAGACAAGCTTTACCCTCAATCTTAAAATCAGCAATTTTCGATAGAACACGACGGGTGCCCTGTACATAAGATCTAAGGCCATATACCATCTCTTTGAGAAGGGAATCTAAATAGCTTCCCATTCTATCCAAGGGACCATAAATTGCAGAAACAATTGGCCTCCCTGGTGGCTTCGCAGGCGACTTATGAACTTTAGGGATGCAGTAAAAGGTGGAGACATTAAAATCTTCAACCGATTAAATGCTCATATTCACGTTTAGTGATGAGCCCCACCTCTAGTGCATCATCTACTCTGCTGTTTAATTCATGTATTACTCTAGGGAAGGGATCACTATCCAATTTGCGATATGTACTAAGGTCACCCAACAGGCGCCTTACCTCTGCTTCATAATCTGTATTGTCCATCAGGACATTTCCCCCTTTATCACTCCTTTTTATTATTATACTCTGAGTCCTTTAGCTCCTTTAATGCTTGGCGTTCCAGGTTACTTAGATTATCTTTGCATGTATGTTTCCAGGAGATCTCACTCAGATCAGATTGTACCATCTCTAAAAACATGCTTAGCCATCTATTTTTATTGAGGGCTGACTTTTTTTTCGATTTTAATATTTAGCCTTGGTGATCTTCTTGCATAGGAATCACCAGCTCCAACAAGGAGTTGAGTATATCCAGAGCTTTTTGATCATCCACATCCAATGGAGATTTTTCTAGTTTCTTTATCCTTCTGTCCATAAAAGTTTTTTTAAAGAAAACCTTCCTCAAAAATAGTACTATATCTTTATACACTGTAAAATCGTCCATGTTGGTAGTTGGAGAAAAGGACATACCATGTTTTAGTACCATTGTTCCTGGATAGGGAATGATAAATTTATCACTGTCATGTCTAATTTAAGAGTTGAATCACTTGATATACTATCTAGCGATTCTGGCTCCTTGTACGAGAGCCTCTCGTTTGTCGTCTTTGTGCTTTCTCCTTCTGTTGTTTTTTGTCACCTTGTTGTATAGATGTATTTGGTCGAGAGGGGATGCAAGATGTTCCATCCTCCACCCCCTCTTTTTCCAAAAAAGTAACCGTTTTTTGTGTGTTTTCATCATCCGTGTAATTTGGAGATCTGTTTTGTCTATTCCTAGATTGTGATCTATTTCCTCTTTTATACAAGCTACTTCTGCCCCTCCTATGCGTGAGGTCAAATATTTGGCATGTTTCAAAGTCCAACATGTCCCTTCTATGCTGGGTTTGGTGCCTAGTTAAGGTAGCAGCCACCTGCACCAGGTCGATCCCTGCATGGTCCCCTGACTTTACCGCTACCACCGCGGATACCTGTTTTCTTTTTTCCAGGGTTTCAACAAATTTACGTGATGGATCTGGTATGGTTTTCTTTTCCCTGGCTGGTGTACCTTGTAGTTTACCTCCCCCACTTTTTCTGCCACCTCAAACGGACCTTGCCACTTGGCTTAGAACTTGCTCTTCACTGTGGGTATTAGGACAGCCACTCGGTTTAATACTTGAAACTGTCTGTCTGATTTTTACCAATCGGTTATACACCCTTCTTTGGGTATCCTGAGCCTTCTGCATGTGCTCCCTCACCAGCGGCATCACCTTAGCCACCCTCTCTCGCATTTGAGAGATATACTCTACCACAGTTTTTTGCGGTGAGGACTCGCTTTCACACGTTTTCTTTACCAGATCGAGCAACCGCCGGGGCTTTCGCCCATACACTAGCTCAAATGGTGAGAAGCCCGTGGACGCTTGTGGAATCTCCCGGATGGCAAACAAGAGGGCAGGGAGTAACATATTCCAATCCTCCCAGTCTTTCTGGACCACTCTTTTTAACATGGACTTTAGAGTTTTATTAAACCTCTCAACTAGGCCATCGGTCTGCATGTGATAGACAGACGTCCGCAACTGTTTAATCTGAAATAGTTTGCACAAGTCCGCCATCACCTTTGACATAAAAGGGGTGCCCTGGTCCGTTAGTATCTCCTTGGGAAATCCAGTTCGTGAAAACATTTGAAATAATTCCCGGCAATGGTCTTAGAGGAAGTTTTCCTCAAAGGAACTGCTTCTGGATATCTGGTTGCGTAGTCTAGGATGACTAATATATATTGGTGCCCCCTTGCCGACTTTACCAGGGGTCCCACGAGATCCATAGCGATGCGCTCGAATGGAACCTCAATAATTGGCAAGGGTACCAGAGGGCTTCTATAGTGGAGCACTGGGGCAGTTAACTGGCAAATGGGACAAGATGCACAATATATTTTAACTTTGGCCTTCACCCCTGGCCAGTAAAACCGGTCAGTTATCCTGGCCTCTGTTTTCTCTGCCCCAAAGTGTCCTCCCAGTGCGTCGTTGTGGGCTAGATCAAGTAGCATCCGCCTATACGGTTGGGGAACCAGCAACTGCTGTACAATTTCCCCTTGGCTTTCATCCACATGATAAACCAAGCCCACCCTTCAACGCGAAATGAGGAAACCTCTGATCTGCCCCTGGTATTTGTGAGACCCCATCAACAACAGAAACCTGCTCTTGAGCATTGACCAAGGTAGGATCCTGCAACTGGGCAGTGCCAAACGCACCCCTGGGTACATCAAGGTCTGGGTGCACTGGCCTTGAGGATGTTTCCCCTTCACCCTCCTCAACCGGGAACTGCATGGGGGAGAGCTCCTTGTCATCCTCCCCCAGCATGACCTGTAACGGGAAGACTTCCCCCCACTCAGAGGTCAACTCGTTTTTGAAGCCTGAAATTGAAACATCATCCTTCAACTTAACATTCTCTGCAATATCATTATCAGTAACCGGTGTCCCCGTATCAGAGGGGTGTGTTGTGGGAGTTTCAGGCCCAGGCCCCTCAGACTCTGTCTCTTCCAGGCCCAGTGTCCCCAGTTCTCCTGGCTGTCCTGACAGCCCCATCTGTACCTGGTTCCACAGTTCGAGAAATAGAGGACAGTCCCGCCCCAGTATAATATCATGTATTAAGCTTCTCACTACCCCAACCTCTTGTGTAACAGAGGTATGGCCATAGCACACAGTCACCGAAACTGAGGGGTACTCCTTGGAGTCCCCATGGATGCACACTACGTGTAGGGTTTTTCTTACGGGACCCAAGTCTCCCAATCACCCTGACATGTACAAGTGTTACCATGCCTCTCTCTCCGCTATCCTCTCAAAGGTGTTGAGAAAGGCCTCTACGTCATCGCTGGATGTCAGTTTTTGTAAAACAATTTGGCTGGCCCTCACAGACACTTGGTTGCCAACGGTGACAACCGCTTGTACTGCCTCCTGCAAGGCAGTCACCTGTGCTTGAGTGAACTCCTGCTGAGCAGTAAACTGGGCGGCTAGCAACCGTGCTTTCCTGCTGTGCAGCTAAAGCCTGTGCCAGGGCCTACTGCTGCTGAGCCATCGCTTCCTCATGGCGACGGTTTGCATCTGCTGAAGCTTGCTGCTGGGTCACAGTGGCTTGTGCCAAAGCCCTGATGACCTCCATGTCTTTACCTGCTGCTTGCAGCGTCTGGGCTGACTTCACCCAAGACATGCCATTTGTACACTGTCTCTTTTAAATTTCAGTTTGTAGTTTTTAAATGTTTTTTCGGCTGCAAATGCACTTTTGCCCGCATTCTCCACCGGTTGTAAACTTTGGGGATAATAGCTCCACGGGACTAAGTGCATAAACCGTTCAAAGGTGAAACCAAAAGACTTTTATTTATAAGTAAATCAAAAATGAGGCTTTCTTCAGCACGCAGATCAAAATATAAACCAAAGTCCGCTTATCTTCAGCACAAAAGCAAAAATGAAAAAAACCAATACAGTTCTGTAGCCCAGTCTTCACCCCAAAGTTTTGAGAGTCCTTTATCGAATCTTTTGCAGCCTCCAAAACAGCAACACAGATCACAGGTGTAAATCACCACCTACTCCTCACCACCACCACCTCTTCACTACTTCCTGTCTTTTATGAGCTGTTTTCCTGGAGGCCTTTAACCCCCTGTGGTCATTGAGGGAGGCTCTTTCCCACCCGAATATCACTTCAGAGCCCCCCAAATTCTGGGTCCCAACTAACTCTCTCTTAATATAGAGAGGACCGTGAGTCAGTCCTCCTGATGACTACACCCGGAATTCCTCACCCATTCTGGGTGACCCCCTGAAATCTACGTGACTCCCTTAAAAGGACCACAATCCAAATACTGGTGCTACATAGCACCCGTCCAGGACCCAACCTTGGCATCCTGTACAATATATAAAAGAAAAGGATTGCAGCAGGACCCTCCATAATAAGACAAGCCAGTTAGAACACCACAGATCTATATCTTTTTTGTACCAACAGTCCTGTATAAGTATAAATATATGGGTACTTACTCTCAAAGTGTGAGCCACATGTAGATGGCTAAAGGATTTTACCTGGAGCCATATTAATAATGTCTGTATGTAGCAGTACTTAAAACTAGTAGGGACAGCCATATGCCTGTGTGAGCAAGGTGTTAAGGGCATTGGAATGCACGCCAGCTGAATTCCAGGAAGGAACTCAAGCTGAGCATGCTGACATCTGGTCTGTGACCCGCAAACGTCACTTCCAGTTGTGTAATACATACATAGTTACATAGTAGGTGAGGTTGAAAATAGTCCTTCAAGTCCAATCTATGTGTGTGATTATATGTCAGTATTACATTGTATATCCCTGTATATTGCGGTCGTTCAGGTGCTTATCGAATATATTTTTTAAACTATCTATGCCCCCCCCCCCCCCCCCCCCCGCTGAAAAGGGAATTTCACATCCTGGCCGCTCTCGCCGTAAAGAACCAACCCTCTATGCAGTTTTAGGTTAAACCTCTTCCTCCAATTTTAATGAGCGGCCACGTGTCTTATTAAACTCCCTTCCACAAAAAAGTTTTATACTTATTGTGGGGTCACCAGTATGGTAATTGTAAATTGAAATCATATCCCCTCTCAAGCGTCTCTTCTCTAGAGTTCAGTGCTCACAACCATTCTTCATAACTAATATCTTCCAAACCCTTTATTAGCTTTGTTGCCTTTCTCTGTACTCGCTCCATTTGCAGTACATCCTTCCTGAGGACTGGTGCCCAGAACTGGGCAGCATACTCCAGGTGAGGCCGGACCAGAGTCTTGTAGAGTGGGAGAATTATCTCTTTATCGCTGGAGTTAACCCCCTTTTTAATGCCTGCCAATATACCGCTTCCTTTGTTAGTAACAGCTTGGCATTGCATTGCATTGCATTCCATTGCTGAGCCTATCATCTACTAGGACCCCCAGGTCCTTTTCCATCCTTGATTCCTCCAGAGATTCTCCCCCTAGAGAGTAGATTGCATTCATATTTTTGCTACCCAAATGCATTATTTTACATTTTTCTACATTAAACCTCATTTGCCATGTAGTTGCCCACCCCGTGAATTTGTTCAGATCTTCTTGCAAGGTTTCCACATCCTGCGGATAAGTTATTTCCCTGCTTAGCTTAGTATCGTCCACAAATACAGAGATTGAACTGTTTACCCCATCCTCTAGGTCGTTTATGAACAAATTAAATAGGATTGGTCCCAGAACTGAAACCTGTGGTACCCCATACCATTTAGAGTACTCCCCATTCATCACCACCCTCTGAACTCGTCCTTGTAGCTGGTTTTCAATCCATGTACTCACCCTATGGTCCACGCCAATGGACCTTGCTTTGTACAGTAAAAGTTTATAGGGAACTGTGTCAAATGCTTTTGCAAAATCCAGATACACCACATCTATGGGCCTTTCTTTATCTAGATGGCAGCTCACCTCCTCATAGAAGGTTAATAGATTGGTTTGCCAAGATTATTCACAAATCCATGCTGATTACTGCTAATGATACCATTTTCATTACTAAAATCCTGTATTTAGTCCCTTATCATCCCCTCCAAGAGCTTGCATTCTATTGATGTAAGGCTAACTGGTCTGTAATTCCCAGGGATGTATTTTGGCCCTTTTTTAAGTATTGGTGCTACATTGACTTTTCTCCAATCAGCTGGTACCATTCCAGTCAGTAGACTGTCAGAAAAAATTAGAAACAATGGTCTGGCAATTACTTGACGGAGTTCCCCAAGTACCCTTGGGTGCAAGCCATCTGGTCTCGGTGACTTATTAATATTTTTTCCCAAGTCTATTTCTAATTCTGTCCTCTGTTGGCCATGAGGATGCTTCCTGTGATGTGTCATGAGGATAAACACTGCACTTTTAGTAAACGAAACCCCCCCCCCCCCGATTCCCTTGTGAAGTTTGAGGGGGGGCTGTCCCCCTTTTTTTTTACTGTTTTATACTTAAATAATTTCTTTTTGCTCTCCTCCTCTGTGTAATTCTTGTTCTATCTTAGCCTAATTGCACCCTTACATTTCTTGTTGCATTCTTTGTAAAGTCTGAATGCTGACGGTGATCCCTCGGCCTTGTATTTTTTTTTGAAGGCCTCTTCTCCTTTGCTTTTATATGCATTTTTACTATGGGGTTAAGCCACCCAGGACTTTTGTTCGATCTTTTAAATTTATTTCCCAATGGGATGCACTGGCTAATTCCCTTAATATGCTCTTAAAGAAAACCCATCTTTTCTCAGTGTTCTTTGTTCCTAAGATTTTATCTCAATTTGTATCTTCTAGCAAGGTTCGTAGTTACGGAAGTTGGCTCCATTTGAATTCCCCTTATGTTTCCTATTTGTGTGATTTATACTGAAGCCATTTGACCTGTGATCACTGTTTCTTAAATTGCCCCATATTTCCACATCCGCGTTCAGGTTTGTATTGTTGGTAATCGGTAGATCTAGTAACGCTTTGTTTCTAGTGCGTCTACCATCTGACCCATGAAATTGTCCTGCAAGACATTTAGGAACTGGCGAGCCTTAGACTAATGCATGGTGCCCTCCACCCAGTCTATGTCTAGATAATTAAAATCTCACATTATAATAACACTCCCCATCCTTGCCGCTAATCCAAATTGTGATAGAGGTCCATCTCCCCCTCCTCCCTCAGGTTGGGGGGGGGGGGGGGGGGCTATAGTATACTCCTAGTATTATTTTCCCCAGCTTCATCCCTTTGGAGCTCTACCCGTAAGGATTCCACCTCCTCCCTAGCTCCCTTATTGATGTCATCTCTGCCATTCTCTTGTTATTCCTGATATATAGGCATACCCCTCCCCCTTTTTACCCCCTCTATCCTTTGCGATAAAGGGAATACCCTTAAATGTTTTGCAGGCAATCATGAGAGCTGTTGAACCAGGTCTCTGAAATTCCCTCAAAATCCTCCTCGTACAACACGATCTCTAGTTCACCCATCTTGTCCGCCAGGCTCCTGGCATTGATAAACATGCCACGTAGTTTAGACTGGTTGCATACTGTCCTATCGGGTGTTCCGAGATTGCAAATAGCACTTGTTCCTATACTTACCTAGGGTTTATGTGCTTTAGTCAACCTACCACCAGTGCCCCCAATACTACCCTCTAGAATATGTTCCGCGCTTACTATCTGTACCTCTGGACCCCCACCCCCAATCGCCTAGTTTAAAATACTTCTAACCTTTTGGCCATCTTTACTCCCAACATACCTGCACCCTCCTCATTTAGGTTCAGTCCATCCCTTCTACAGAACTGGTCACCGACTGAAGTCGACCCAGTTCTCCAGGAACCCAAACCCCTCCTTACTACATCAGCTCCTCAGCCACTTGTTTACTTCCCTAATCTCCTTCTGCCTTTCTGGTGTGCAAAAATTTATCCGGCTTATTCCACTAAGGGAAGGCTGAGAACATCACGTTTAGCGCGGGCAGTGACATCCAGCGGCATATAGGAGTCGACATAAACCAGAACAGTGACCCCATAAGCAGCACATCCAGATGCCCACCATTATGGGGACACCCGGAAAGCACAGCTAAAAGCAGCGCAGGCCACTCAGGACACGCCGGGCAACATCCACATGTGAGAGAGCTCCAAAACCTCTGAGGTGAAGACATGCAGCGCTGGCCAGTAGCGCTCAGTCACCTCCCGGCCTCTGAAAACTAAAGGAGGATGTCTGGTTATCCAGGATAGGGACACATATCAAGCAGAAGCCTCTAAGATTTTGGGAGACCGGGAGACCTATGAAATACTGCCTGGCGACCCAGGTGCACAATATCATGGAACAATTGATCTTTGCATAAAAAAGTGTTGTATGGCTGCTAGCCCAAACTCATGCTTGATGGAAGTATATAAAGATGTTGTATCTAGAGAGAGCCATCTATACTGTTTTTGCCAAGTATTGTTTGAAAGAATATCAAACATATGGTCAGAACCTTTGACATGAGGTGAGGTTCTGGACTATGTCCTGTAAAAAATGGTCAATGTAGTAGCCTAAATTGTTTGTAAGGCTCTCCATACCTGCTATGATAGGCCTTCCAGGTGGATTTTTCTCATCCTTATGGATTTCAGGGATATGGTAGAAGTACGGTGTAGCACGATATTTTTTATATAAGAAATAATATTCATCTTTATTTAGTACTCCATATCCTAAAGCTCGATCCAGTAGCATTTTAACCACTTGCAGACCGGACCAATTTGCTGGTCAAAGACCAGACCCCTTTTTGCGATTCGGCACTGCGTCGCTTTAACTGACAATTGCGCGGTCGTGCGACGTGGCTCCCAAACAAAATTGACGTCCTTTTTTTCCCACAAATAGAGCTTTCTTTTGGTGGTATTTGATCACCCCTGCGGTTTTTATTTTTTGCGCTATAACCAAAAATAGAGCGTCAATTTTGAAAAAAACGCATTATTTTTTACTTTTTGTTATAATAAATATCCCCCAAAAATATATAAAAAAACTTTTTTTTCCCCTCAGTTTAGGCCGATACGTATTCTTCTACATATTTTTGGTAAAAAAAAATCGCAATAAGCGATTATTGATTGGTTTGCGCGAAAGTTATAGCGTTTACAAAATAGGGATAGTTTTATAGCATTTTTATTAATCATTTTTTATTATTTTTTTTTTTACTAGTAATGGCGGCGATCAGCGATTTTTATTGTGACTGCGACATTGTGGGGGACCCATCGGACATTTTTGACACATTTTGGGACCATTGTCATTTATACAGTAATCACTGCTATATAAATGCAGTGACTCCTGTGTAAATGACACTGGCAGTAAAAGGGTTAACCAGTGGGTGGCAGTGTAGGGGTTAAGTATTCCTAGGGGTGTGTTACTAACTGGAGCAGAGATCAGTGTTCACTAAATGAAAGCCCAACCCCCCCACAATCACATGGAGCAGAGATCAGCGTCACTAGTTGCTAGGCAGAATGGAGAAATGTTGTTTACACAGCATTTCCTCCATTCGGCCGCTCCGTGAGACGATCGTGGGGATGCCCGCGGCGATCGAGTCCGCAGGTCCTGCGACTGGACCAGCACGGGAGCGCGCCGCCGGTGGCGTGCTCCCGATGGCAGGGCGGCATTGAATATTGGACGTACCTGTACGCCAATATGCCTGCCCGTGCCATTCTGTCGACGTACATCGTCGTGCGCTGGTCGGGAAGTGGTTAAGTTCTTTCTGATGTTGTGCACCTGGGTCGCCAGGGAGTATTCCATAGGTCTCCCAAAAGCTTAGAGGCTTCTGCTTGATAGGTGTCCCTATCCTGGATAACCAAACCTACTCCTTTAGTTTTCAGAGGCTGGGAGTTGACTGGGCGCTACTTGCCAGCACTGCATGTCTTCCCCTCCCAGCTTCTGGAGCTCTCTCTTGTGTGAATGTTGCCCGTTATGTCCTGAGTGGTCTGCGCTGCTTTAACACACAGACACTGGGCTGGCTTGCGCTGTCTCGGTGTCCCCATAACGGTGGGGTCCAGATGTACCGCTAATGGGGTCACTGTTCACTCCTATGTGCCGCTGGATGTCACTGCCCAGCAGATCCTGTCAGATGAGGCCAATGATGGCCTCTATACCATCTGCTTGATTTTATCATTTGTTTGTGAGTACAATATTTTATGTAACCACTAGAGGTCGACCAATATGGGTTTTTCTCTGGCCGATGCCGATATTTAGAAATCATGGCGGCCGATATATGATAGCGATTTTTTTGGGCCGATATATTAGGCCGATTTTATTTTATTTATTTTTTTCCTTTTTTATTTATTTATTTATTTTTTTTAATCCCCCTTGATCTAACACCTTTCCCACTGGGGCGTTTTTCAGGCGCTTTTGAGCTAAAAATAGCGCCTGTAAAGTGCTTTCACACTGAGGCGATGTGCTGGCAGGATCTTAAAAAAAAGTCCTGCAAGCAGCACGTTTGGAGTGGTGTATACTGCTCCTCCACCACTCCTGCCCATTGATATGAATGGGCACCACTGCCGAAGCGCATGCAATGCGATTTGGCAGCAGTGCTTCATGGGCGCATTTAACCGCTTCCTTGGCCGCTAGCTGGGTTATATGTGCCCCACTAGCAGCCAAATAGCACCGCTAAAATTATGGTAAAGAGCCGCTAAAACTTGCGTTTTACCATCAACGCCTGCCCGCTCCAGTGTGAAAGCAGCCTTCATAAGTGATACAGAAAATTTCTTACATTTAAACATTTATTAAACAAAACAAACCTCCAATCAGTTTACTTGTATGTATGATTTAGATAAAAAAAAAAAACCTATATATTAAATAAAAACAGGTAGTCAAAACTTTTGGACGAAAAAAAAAAATGGGCTAACTTTACTGTTTTTATTTTATTTTTATTTTTTAAATAGTGTATTTTTTTCCCCAAAAAATGCATTTGAAAGACCTCTGTGCAAATGCCGTGTGACATAAAATATTGCAACAACCGCTATTTTATTCCCTAGGATCTCTGCTAAAAAAAAATATATATATAATTTTTGGGGGGGTCTAAGTGATTTTCTGGCAGAAAATACAGGACTTTTACTTGTAAGCAACAAGTGTCAGAAAAGATTTAGTCTTTAAATGGTTAAACTGAGAACTTCTACACACAGAGATGACTTCATTCATTCAAGTGTAAACATTGTATCTTTCTGTTCTTTTCTTGGCAGCCTGCCCAGAGAGGAGGAAAGACGTTTCTATGACTCAGGCAACTTACACTGACTTCTATTAGGCCCCTTTCACACTGGGGCGGTGCGGGCGTCGGCGGTAAAGCGCCGCTATTTCTAGCGGCGCTTTAGCGGCGGTCTGCGGGCGCTAGCGGGGTGGTTTTAACCCCCGCTAGCGGCCGAAAAAGGGTTAAAACCGCCCGCAAAGCACCGCTTTGCCGGCGGTATTGCCTCGCTGCCCCATTGATTTCAATGGGTAGGAGCGGTGAATACACCGCTCCTTCACCGCTCCAAAGATGCGGCTAGCAGGACTTTTTTCACTGTCCTGCCAGCGCACCGCTCCAGTGTGAAACCCCTTCCGGCTTTCACACTGGAGTGAAAGGGGACGTTTTTTTTCAGGCGCTACACAGGCGCTATTTTTAGTGCTGTAATGCCTGAATACCGCCCCAGTGTAAAAGCAGCCTTACAGAAGTCATTTCAAAGCCCCGCTGTAGTTCTAAATCGGCTTTTTATCAGCACAATCGGCCGATGCAGATTAATTAAAAAACGGCAAATATCGGCCGATATATCGGTCGACCTCTAGTAACCACTTCAGCCACGGAAAGATTTATCCCCTTCCTGACCGGGGCATTTTTTTTGCGATATGGCACTGACAATTGTGTGGTCGTGCGACGTTGTACGCGAACAAAACTGATGTCCTTTTTTCCCACAAATAGAGCTTTCTTTTGGTGGTATTTGCTCACCTCCTGCGGTTTTTATTTTTTGCCCTATAAACAAAAAAAAGAGTGACTATTTTGAAAAACAAAAAACACATATTTTTTACTTTTTGCTATAATAAATATCCCAAATTAAAAAAAAAAAAACTAAAAACTTTTTTTTCCCTCAGTTTAGGACGGTATGTATTCTACATATTTGTGGTAAAAAAAATTGCATATAGATTTTTTTTTTTTTTTTTACTAGTAATGGTGGTGATCTGCGATTTTTATTGGGGCTGCAACATTATGCCAGACAGATCGGACACTTTTGACACTTTTTTTTAAACCATTGACATTTATAAAGCGATCAGTGCTTTAAATAGTCAAGGGGTTAAAGCGGAGTTCCACCCTAAAGTGGAACTTCCGCTGATCGAAACCCTTCCCCCCGGTGCCACAATTGGCACCTTTCGGGGGGGGGGGGGAGAACACATACAGGTATTTACACCCACTTCCGGGCATAGACTCCCATGGGAGTCTGTGCCTCTTCCTGTCCCTGCGCGCTGTCTGCTGGGACACACACGGGTCCCAGAGACAGCGCGGACAATTCCTATTGCGCTGCGAGACTCGCGCATGCGCAGTAGGGAACCGGGAAGTGAAGCCTCAACGCTTCACTTCCTGATTCCCTCACCTAGAATGGTGGCGGCAGCAGCCGAGAGCCCAGCGATTATTAAAAGTTGGCAGCTGCAGTTTTTGTAGCTGCTGGCTTTTAATATTTTTTTTTCACAGTGAAATCCCTCTTTAAATATGTTCCCTCAGTGTGTGTTCTAACTGTGGGGGCATGGGACTGATTGGGGGGAGATTGATCGTTGTTCCTATATACTAGGAACACACAATCTGTCATCTCTCCCCTGACAGAATGTGGATTTGTGTGCTTACATACACAGATCCCCATTCCTGCTCTGTCAGGAGCGATCATCAGAACCTGGCGGACATCCCGTGCATCGGCTACTCAATGAAGCAGCGCAAGCGCACGCCCCCTAGACCCCTTGAAGTGGCCGCCGTAGAGCTACGGCGATTTGCACAGGGGAGCCATTTTTCCACCGTCAAACAGCGGGCGGTCAGCATGTGGTTAAATAAAACATATTTTTGTGTTGCAAATGTAATGCGCAAGGCTGGTGTGCTCTCTGTCCTTGTTTTCTTTTAGATTTATTTCTGGGATCCCCCTGACCTGTTGATAGTGGCAGCACAGCCGAAGCAGTGGTGTGATTGGTTAAGTCGTTTCCCTTACTTCTCCTTTTCCCTTACTTTCTTTTTGTACTGCATCACTCTTTAGTCCAGGAGTCGCTATCTGACTATATTTTATATAATTTTATATATATATATATATATATATATATATATATATAAATTACAATTTTGTGGTATTGGGGGTTATTTAGCTTCAGTGTAGAGCTTGCCAGTGAGCAGAGTCTACGTTGGATATACAGTTTAACCACTTGCCGACCTGCGCACGCGGATGCACGTTGGCAGAATGGCACGGACAGGAAAATGGGCGTACAGGTGCGTCCCTTTAAATTTGCCACCTTGCCATCGCCTGCACGCCGGTCGGGACCTCCGTGAGTCCGTACACGGGACCCGCAGACTCGATCGCCGCAGGGATACCCATGATCGTCTCACGGGGAGGAAGATCGGGGAGATGCTAATGTAAACAAGCATCTCCCCGTTCTGTCTAGTGACCGTGTCACTGATGTCTGCTCCCTGTGATTGGAGCAGAGAACAGTAACGTATCATACATAGCCACACCCCCCCACAGTTAGAAACACTCCCCAGGGCTCACTTAACCCCTACACTGCCACCTAGTGGTTAACCCCGTCACTGCCAGTGTCATTTACACAGGAATCTGCATTTGTATAGCATGTGTCTGCCATAATGTCGCAGTCACATTAAAAATCGCTGATCGCTGCCATTACTAGTAAAAAAAAAAAAAAATGCCATGCAAACTATCCCCTATTTTGTAAACGCTATAATTTTTTGAGCAAACCAATCAATTGCTTATTGCGATTTTTACCAAAAATATGTAGAAGACTACGTATCGGCCTAAACTGAGGGGGAAAAATTTTTTTTTTATATATTTTTGGGGGATATTTATTATAGCAAAATGTAAAAAAAATGCGTTCCCCCCCTCAAAATTGAAGGGGTGATCAAAAACCACCAAATGAAAGCTTTATTTGTGGGGAAAAAAGGACGTCAATTTTGTTTGGGAGCCACGTCGCACAACTGTGCAATTGTCAGTTAAAGCGACACAGTGCTGAATCACAAAAAGTGGTCTGGTCTTTGGCCAGCAAAATGGTCCGGGGCTTAAGTGGTTAAGGGCTTTTTTGGCCCATGTTTATTGATGTAAAATAAAAACAGTCCATCCAGGATTCCCACACAGGGGTTTCTTCCACAAAACAATCATGAAATAAATGGAAAATACCGAGCCACCTGACTCTCTGGTCAGCACTGCTGTTCAGGTGTTGACCTCGGTCCTCTTGATCCTGTAACTGTGTCCCTGTTTGGTGCCCACACTGTACCTCTGGTGACACTCTTGGAGCTTCCTGGCTTACCATATTGCCACACGGCTGCTTCAGGCCTGTAGCCTAGGCCTTAGGTCGGCTCCTTAGAACAAAAGGGTTTCCTTGAGTTAAGCTCTCTCCTGGGTTACTCCTGATCAGCGCCTTGCTGCTCTGTCACAAAGTACATCTGCCTCCTGCAGACATGCATGCTCTGGCTGCACCCATGCAGTCTGACTCCTGCAGAGGAATGGGAGTCCACTTCCTGTCTGTCTGGTGGGGCTCTGAGCCATAGCCAGGTCACAACTAAAAATCCCAGCACACAGCTGTGCAATCAGCGTGCCTTTCTCTCCAAAATCTGGGGTAAACCAGAAATATTCCAGGTAGCACAGGGACCCAATGCCACAAAATATATATATAATAGTAAAAATCCTCACCACAGATGCTGGCTTGTTAAACATGGGAGGAGTCTTGGACACTGACAGTGTGGGGAAATTGGACATCTCTTCTCTTAATCCAACATTTTGGAGCTTCAGGGAAATTTGGTTGTCTGCAATGCTGGAGGGTCATTCCATTTGCATTTGTTTTCAGTCAGACAGCGCCACAGCAGTAGCATACATCAGTAATCAGGGTGGAACCAGAAGTCTGGTTGCAGAAAAGATGTGCTGTGACATGCCGGGAATAGGAAGGGTTATACCAGATTGGTCACTGTTTTTTGTTTGCTAGTATTTAAATCCTTCTGTAGGCAGCAGTATAACCAATCTATCTCTGAATTCCTGTATCCTTCAAGAAATGTTTTTTATGGTAAATACAAAAATCTATTTTCTCTTACCTCACCAGCAGTAGCCGAAGAATGTAAAGGCCATGACAGCTTTACAGAAATGTTTGAAAAGACAGAGTATGAGGAATATGTTTCCTATGCTCAGGAATCCAGCCCTTCCCAGAGACTGGATGTAAAGGAAGAAGGTAATGTTTTTACACTGCCAAAGGTCGGCACTAACACAGACTTTTTTTTTTTGCTACTGTAGGTACTATAAATTAAGCCCAATTACTACACACTCGTGACTTGACACCTACCGTATATACTCGAGTATAGGCCGACCCGAATATAAGCCGAGGCCCCCAATTTACCCCCAAAAAAACTGGCAAACTTATTGACTCGTGTATAAGCCGAGGGTGAGACATGCCTGTCCATCCCTGTGTGTGTGTCCGTCCATCCCTGTGTGTCCGTCCATCCCTGTGTGTCCGTCCATCCCTGTGTGTCCGTCCATCCCTGTGTGTCCGTCCATCCATCCCTGTGTGTGTGTGTGTCCATCCATCCATCCATCCCTGTGTGTGTGTGTCTCCATCCATCCATCCATCCATCCCTGTGTGTGTGTGTCTCCATCCATCCATCCATCCCTGTGTGTGTCTCCATCCATCCACCCATCCCTGTGTGTGTCTCCATCCATCCACCCATCCCTGTGTGTGTGTGTATCCATGTGTGTGTGTGTGTGTGTGTGTCCAGCCTACCTTTGTCCCGAGCCTCCGTCCCGTGCCTTGCCTCCTTGCCTCCGTTCCGTCCCGTGCCTTGCCTCCGTTCCGTTCCGTCCCGTGCCGTGCCGTGCCTTGCCGTCGTGTCGTGCCTTGCCTTGCCTCCGTCCCGTCCCGTCCCGTGCCGTGCCGTGCCTTGCCTTGCCTTGCCTCCGTCCCGTGCCCTCTTCGGCGGCCATTGTAAAATTCAAAAGCCGCGCCTCCTCCTTCGCCTGTGATAGGCGGAACACTGAATTTCCCAGCAGCCTGTGTTCCGCCTATCACTGACGTCGTATCATCCTCGTCCGTAGTACGAGGATGATACGATGTCCGTGATAGGCGGAACACAGGCTGCTGGGAAATTCAGTGTTCCGCCTATCACAGGCGAAGGCGGAGCCGGAGGCGCGGCTTTTGAATAGAATGGCCGCTGTCTGTCTGCTCGACACGCTGATCGAGCGGGCAGACAGCGATGACTCGAGTATAAGCCGAGGGGGGCACTTTCAGCCTCAAAAAAGAGGCTGAAAATATCGGCTTATACTCGAGTATATACGGTAGTTTGTCAGAGTTTAACATTTTAATTCCATGCTCAGTAATTTTTCTGCATCTGTGTCCACATACAAAAAGTGCATGGTTTGCTGTTTGGCAAAAGGAGGCAACCCAAACATAGGCTTTCTTCTATCGGGAATATGTGGATAGATTTTGGTCCCCCATTTCAGGTTTCCATGTGACAGTTGTGTGCTAAGTTGACCATAGATTTGACCTTTGCATCTTCTGATATGGTCATTTTTGTCTGTATCAGGCAACCATACCCATGGTACCTGCAGGCAACCTTGAATTATTGGACATCTTTGAAAAACTTTTCCAGATAAGCTGGAGCTGGCTGTTGGTGCTTCCTGTCTCAGTAGACAAAAACGTGTATGCTTAGTTGACCAAAGCATACATGTTTTATAGAGCAGCCAAAAACTGGCTTTACTAGAAAAATTATACATTCATGTTCCTGACTGCTGTCCTGTGTGGTCACCTTAAATCATACTGAATATACAGAAACTCACATTTTTCCAAAACCCTTTAAATAGCAGGCATCTGGCAATGGAAAATGATGTGTAAGGTGATAAACTGCATTAGTATCAATGGAAATATTGTAATAATGTTTATTGTATTTGTAGAGAATCAAGCAAAAGGAATGATTTACCAGAAACAGAAGGCATATGTGGAGCCTTATGCGCAAACCAGTGAAAGGTAACCTTTCCACTAAGCTAGGTCAATTTAACTGCATCTGGAATAGGAAGGTATTTGACCTAATATAGTTGCTAGCTTTACAATGTTTGTCATTTTTTATTTCCCAGTAGTAGTGATATCTTTCAATGCCCATGTCCTACTAACCTTTGGCACTCCTGTAAGGTCTATGATTAAGCTGAACATAAATGCCCTTATCCTTCTCCCATTATGATGCTCTGAGAAAAATCAGCTCATAACAGATAACAGATTTTCCAGCTTGTGATTCTCCCCCCTTTTCATTGTGAAGTAGTAATATTAATACGCACCCCTTCACTCCAGTGGTGAGTTATGTGTTTACATAGGCTGTTTCCGGGGCCGTTGGGATTAAACAGATCCTTGCCCATTGTTTTTATGCAAGTGAAAATACCACTCTGACAATGGACTGTATATGTGAATAAAAACTGAGAATGGCATTATCTATGGAAGTTTTTTGTGCTTTACTGCTGTACACAAATCTGTTGGAAATGCATAATATGTATGTGCTATATTTCTATTGTATAATTTGCAATAAATTGCCTGCTGCTGTTGGATTTTAAATATTTTCTTGCTTAATCTTTAGAAAAAAGCCTACTGTGGATTTTCCTCATATTGAGGTTGTGCGAAACAAGGAGGAAAGGAGAAAACTGCTTGGCCATACTTGTAAGGAATGTGAGATGGTAGGTAGCAGATCACTGGCAAGGGGAGGCTGCGTGACCTGTTGGAATATTTAGATGCTTTTTTTTGGTGAACAGTGTCCAGGAAAAATATCTTATTGACTAAAAAACATTCCTGAATGTTAGATGCCCCTTCCATTCTACAGATCATGGCTGAATACCAAAGATACCTACCACTTCCTGGCTGTATGCAGAGAAACCACAGGTCAATCAGACACTGAGCTGTCTTCGCAAATGCATTAAGCTCACCACAGTTCTGAAGAATAGACACAAGGAGCCAGACATGTGAACTGGTACTGCTGTGCAGAGGAGTAGGAAAGTATCAGAGGAATCCTGCATCCTCACAAATAGTATAGCAGAACAAATCCTCCAATGTGCAGCTCTGTTTCCTGACTAGAGATCATTTTGGATAATTTGTCACACATGTCTAGACAACAAATATATTTGAGAGACTCTGGTCACAAAAGTAACATTTTTACACAATAAGGATATTTACACAGGAGAGCTAATTGCAGTGTGTCCAGTTTTTTTTTTTTTCTAAATCAGAACTTCAGGCAGATAATAAAAATACTATTTTTTTTCTTTTTTTTCCCCCGATGAAACAAATGTATTTTAAATCTTAACTCCTAAGTATATAAATGTATCTTGATATTAAACTCCAATATTCCCCTGTATGTTTGCACACAAACTGGGAAGAATGATCAGTACTGGGGGCCAGTCGATCTCTTTTGCATGTGATGACAGCAGGAGAGAGCAGAAGGATGGCCTCTATGTACTGAAGATACATTTTCCTTTCACCAAGCATGTGTGTTTTAAACCCAAACTTTAACTGAGCTGTTTTGCTGCTACGGCAGTGTTCAAGAATCTGGTTGTGCTGTTTAGCAGACATTCCTGAATCTCAAAATGGACTCCATAAAATAACCAAACTTTTGACAGGAAAAACGGTTCTCATTTAGTATGTGTATTAAAGCGGGGCTCCACCCTAAAGTGGAACTTCCGCTCATCGGAACCCTCCCTCCTCCGGCGCCACAATTGGTACCTTTCAAGGGGGAGGGGGGTGCAGATACCTGTACAGTACAGGTATTTGCACCCACTTCCAGCATAAATATCCGCAGAATCTGCGGATATTTACGGTACTTCCTGCGGGTCCCCCGCTGTCCGCTGGGAAACGCACGGATCCCAGGGACAGCGGGGACCATCCTTATTGCGCAGCGCGATTCGCGCATGCGCAGTAGGGAACTGGGAAGTGAAGCCGCAAAGCTCCACTTCCTGATTCCCATACCCAAGATGGCGGTGGCAGCACCCGAGAGGCGATCGAGAGATCGGCTTCGGGTGCCGACATCGTGGGCGCGCTGGGCAGGTAAGTGTCCTTATTTTAAAAGTCAGCAGCTGCAGTATTTGTAGCCTTTAAAAAAAGAAAAAAGGCCGGACTCCCGCTTTAAGTTGCTTGCCCTGAGTTCAACTTCAACTGTTTACTGATCTAGTAGCAGTGATGATTTTTAACCTAGATAAGACATTTCTTCTCTTAATTTTTCTGCTTCAGGCTTTTTTTCCATTGAAACTCTTGGCTAGATATAGAATTTTGGGGTTTTTTTGAAGCCAAAAGAAAATAACTTTTTTTTTTTACGTTTTGTTTTTTTTAAGAAAAAAGAGTTTTCGGAAAAAGGTAAAGAAATAAAATTCGGTTTGGAGCAGTTTTATAAATTTAAATCATTTTGATTTCCATGTGCCATTTTATCTATAAATGAAGGGAATTGTGTGTTTTTGTGAGGTAGTGGTTTGTAACACTTCCTTATTTGAAGATGCTGGTGAAGAAACACTTTGTGATGATCCAAAATCAGTAGAAAGAGTGTTTCTGGAATAAGAACTCTGGAGGGAAAAGCTACTTGCACTTTCATTATGGTCCCCCTCATTTAATTCTTTAGTATTCTATATTCTAGTACTCTATAGTACTCTATATTCTAGTATTCTATATTCTAGTACTTGTTAATGTCTTTAGGGCAGGGATATGCAATTAGTGGACCTCCAGCTGTTGCAAAACTACAAGTCCCATCATGCCTCTGCCTCTGGGTGGCATGCTTGTGGCTGTCAGAGTCTTGCTATGCCTCATGGGACTTGTAGTTCTGCAACAGCTGGAGGTCCGCTAATTGCATATCCCTGCTTTAGGGCATCACTGGCATGCCAGGATGTGTCTTGTCGACCTTGTTGCGGTTGGAAGAGAATATTTCTTCTCACAATATTTTCAAAATACAGCTTTTCCTCTTAGCAGAAATTGAATTGTGGAAATGTTTCCAAACTCTAGATGTTGGTCTCGCCATTTTACTGAAAGGAAAAGAAAAAACCTGATTAGTGACCAGAGTATTGGTAAACATTATGCTGTGATGTTGGAGAACATTAATAGGAATCATTTCAAGGTTTAAAAAAGATAGGCTAACCCTCTCACATGTCAATTAGGGTTTGAGAGGACAGAATCGTCTACAGCAGGGATAGGCAACCACGGCCCTCCAGCTGTGGTGACATTGCAAGACCCTGACAATCAGAGACATGACTCCTAGAGGCAGAGGCATGATGGGATTTTTAGTTTAACCACAGCTGCAGTGCAGAGGTTGCCTACAACTGATCTACAGTATCCCAACAATCTCCCTCCCACCTCTAGGAGATACAAGATGGGACCCAGAAACTAAACTGCAGCGCCCCATAATATTTCACTTGCATTGAGAACTACACTGTTACTTGAATTGTACTCCAGGATTTGCTTGTCTTTAGCTGAGCCTGAGAGAACGTGCAGTCATTTTAAGACTTTACATAGTCTCAGAAATATTTAATTAAGGTCTTTGTCATATAGTTTGAATACAATGTCATAAATTCATTATTTATCATTTTAAAAGAACAGATTCTCCACTTCTTTTTTTTTTTGTGTGCAATTTTCCCTGCAATAAAAAAAAGTGCTTTTGGACACAGCAGTGGATCGAGTTCGGACTTAGGTAAGTATCAGGGGGCTGGGGGGAGCTGCACACAACAGAGAATGCATGGAGGCAAAAAAAATTCTACATTTACAAGCACTTTATTTTAGACTAATGATTTTTTCCCCCCAGAATTGTTGATATCCAGTCTCTTCAGGATATGAGATCATTTCCATGTCCAGCCATTTTCAGATGCTGTCATCTCATGTGTATGGTTATTTTTACTAGAGTAAAAAAATATATATATATATTTATGGACAAAAGCTGTTAAAAAAACCATACCACAGACGTTTCACTGGACTCTTGCAACTGCTGAGATGCTTCTCTCATTAGGTCAGCTTTTAACCTTGGTGTCCAGTTATATTGATTTTATTTTTGGCTCAGGCACGCTTTGTGTTAACATAACTCGTAAAGCACGAAAACAAAAAAAATCTAGTAAACTGCAGCCTATTAGTCCCTAGATATGGTGGTTGCAGTTGTTTATTTTTTTAGTATTAGTGCATATTCTGCTAGTACAGAAAAACTACCTTCTGACCCTATCAGAAATCTTGTCACTTTCTTTAGAGTGAACTGAACTCTAAAACACTGTTATTAACCACTTCCGCCCCAGAAGGATTTACCCCCTTCCTGACCAGAACACTTTTTGCAATATGGCACTAGGTCGCTTTAACTCACAATCGCGCACCCAAACAAAATTGTCCTTTTTTCCACAAATAGTGCTTCCTTTTGGTGGTATTTGATCACCTCTGCGGTTTTTATTTTTTTTTCACTATAAACAAAAAAAGAGCGACGATTATGGTGAAAAAAAGGAATATTTTTTACTTATTGCTACAATAAATATCCCCAAATATATACCGTATATTAAAAAAAACAAATGTCTTTCTCAATTTAGGGCGATATGTATTCTTCTACATATTTTTTGCCCAAAAAAATTTCAATAAGCGTATATTGATTTGTTTACGCAAAAGTTATAGTGTCTACAAAATAGGGGATAGATTTATGGCATTTTTTTATTTTGTCAATGGGGGCGTTCTGCGATTTTTATCGTGGCTGTGACATTATGGCAGACACTTTTGACACTATTTTGGGACTATTGTCATTTATACAGCGATCAGTGCTTTAAAATTTACGTAATTTGTGATTACTGTGTAAATTACACTGGCAGGGAAGGGGTTAAACACTAGGGGGCGATCAAGGGGTTAAGTGTGTCCTAGGGAGTGATTCTAACTGGGGGGGGGGGGGTTGCCTCACTAGAACGTGACAGAGATCACTGCTCCCGATGACAGGGAGCAGTAGATCTGCCATGTTCTAGGCAGAACAGGGAAATGCCTTGTTTACAAAGGCATCTCCCCGTTCTGCCACACCATGACACAATCGTGTGCCCCCGGAGGACATAGAGTCCGCGTGACCCACGGGTATGGTCAAAGAGTACGCGGTGGGCACACAATGGCGCAATTTAAAGGGGACGCACGTACCTGTACGTCCATTTGGCCAGCCGTGCCATTGTGCCGACCGTATATCCTTGTGCTCTGGTCGGCATGTGGTTAACGTGACTAATTTCTGTGAACTATGAAGCCACGTCCTTTATATAATGAAGAGGAGTATAGTGAGAGGTGTCAGTAGGTCAAATCAGGATAGCAGTCTGGGTAACCACAATGCGTTGAGTAAGCGTTGTCACCCTATGATAGGAAGTGTGTTATTGGAAGAAAAAACAAGTTAAAAATAGGAGAAGGAAAATAAGCTGATACAGCCACCACATCTGACTTGTAAGCTACAATATATTAACTCTTTGCATTTGAGTTTTGATTTGCTTTAATTCATCAATTAAGTTAAAAAGCTCTGTAAAAAAAAAAATCCCCTTTTGTAGATCACATGGCTTAGTTCCTGCCTATTTAGGAACAAAAAACATGACTGTGTGAATTTTGCTTAGTTTTGATAATTCTTATGAGGACTGTAGTTCTTTTTATATTCACAAATTAAAACATTCAGCATTATCTTGAAAAGCTTCAAATGAAGATTAGGGTTCCCTTTAGAAGGTCCTTGTAACTATGATCAAGTAGGACTAGTACTTTTCACGTTTGAAGTATGGGGTAATTGCTTATGAAGTTAAAAACTTAGAACTTTATTTATATGAGAAGCTATAATTCTGGACCTGATGTTTTTGTAATTTGCATCACCAGTATTATGCAGACCTCCCAGAAGAAGAACGAGCTAAGAAACTGGCCAGCTGCTCCCGCCACCGGTTCCGCTACATCCCTCCAAATACTCCAGAAAATTTTTGGGAAGTGGGCTTTCCTTCAACTCAGACCTGCAAAGACCGAGGTGAGATGTTCTTTACACCATCTACATGCTGCACCAGAATATTATTCTGTTATCCATTGCCAAGCTTACCTCTAATAGCAAGCTTATTTTCTCAACTAAAGCTAAACAAATAACAAAACTTTGCCTTTTTTCCAAAGGTTACATAAAAGAGGAAATGTCACCCTGTCAGCGACCACGAAGACGACTTCCCTACAATGCAATATTTTCTACCAAAGGCAAAGAGCAGAAGACTTAAAACCACACTCATTCACTTATTACTTATAAGGAAGAAGTCGGGAAAGAAATATGGGGACTGCCATTGCTGAATTGTTTTTTAAGGGGCACGTCATGGATATGTCCTCCTTATTCTGTCTTCACAGTTTCATGAGTCCTATGACCTAGAACAAGAGTTCATACCAGGTGTGCCAAAACCTCACTGGTTGCAGGCTTGTTCGGGTTAGTAAGGATATGAGTTAGGGCTCTGAAGCATGTTCCTTCAAAAACAAATCGACTCATTATCCTGAAAAGTTCCCTTTAAATTTGTTCTTTCAAAATAACTCTGCTCTGTTTCCATTAATAGTGCTGTAGCTGAATTTGCGTTTGCCATTTTAGAGAGTGGGACCTGTAGAGTCATTTAGACTTGATAAGCCTATATGCTATATGGATACATATACTGTATACTTGGGAAGCTCATCATACAGGAATCCTGTTGATATGCTGTTAACTGTCTGTCTTAGTTCAGCTTACTCAGTGGGTCATGTAGTCAGGGAACCTTTAACTTCTGCCAATGTCTCTACTGCTTTCTACCTGATACAGAGTGTTAGAGTAATGGTTTATTCTGTCAGAACAAAGTGTCTGCAGTTGTATTTAATATGTATATTTTTACATTTTCTATGTGAATGTTCATGTTTTAGCACCTTTTTTTTATTTTTATTTGTAGGGTGCTGTGTTTGCACTGGATAATTAAAATACACACAGCATATGTAATTGGTAATAAAAGAAATGTGAACCCTATTTTGAGACATATTTTTCCTTCTGAATACTTTTTTGTTTTTCCTAGTGTTCAAGCATATGGGCATTTGTGTTGCGTATTTATTTAACCGCATGCCGACCAGCCTCCGCAGTTGTACTGCGGCAGCATGGCTCAGCTGCGCGAACCGCCGTTATGCTACGTTTGTACCATAAACAGCCACTGGGAGGGGGCACGGTCTCGATCACCGCCGGGCTCCCGCGATCGTTCGGGACACACAGAGAACTGGGAGTTGTGTGTTTAAACACACAGTTTCCAGTTCTCTGAGCAGTGAACTGACAGATCGTCTGTTCATACAGAGTATGAACAGTGATCTGTTAGTTTCCCTGCACAGTCCCATCCCCCTTCAGTTAGAACATATACTAGGATATATATGAACCCCTTCACTGCCCCCTAGTGTTAACCCCTTCACTGCCAGTGAAATTTTTACAGTAATCAATGCAATCAGTGCGATTAAATGGCATAAAACTATCCCCTATTTTGTAGACTCTATAACTTTTGCGCAAACCAATCAATATACGCTTATTGCGATTTTTTTTTTAACAAAAATATGTAGAAGAATACGTATCGGCTTAAACTGAGGAAAAAATGTTTTTATATATTTTTGGGGATATTTATTATAGCAAAAAGTTAAAAATAATGCGTTTTTTTTTTTTTAAATTGTTGCTCTTTTTTTGTTTATAGCGCAAAAATAAAAAACGCAAAGGTGATCAAATACCACCAAAAGAGCTCTATTTGTGGGAAAAAAAGGACACAAATTTTGTTTGGGAGCCACGTTGCATGGCCGTGCAATTGTCAATTAAAGCGATGCAGTGCCGAATCGCAAAAAGTGGTCTGCTCTTTGGCCAGCCAAATGGTCCGGCTTAAGTGGTTAAACCACCATCAGGAATAGATGGTGAGGGAAAAAATTGTGCCCAGCCCTGTTAAGCCAACCGACATTGCCCTAAATGAAAACATGAATCACGCTTACAATTTTCCATAGTTCTGTTGTAACCAGTTCCTCTCCTTGTTGATGTGCCCAGAATCGTTTGGATTAAAAGCCCCTTTAGACCTTTGAATGCAGTAAAATGTTACTGTATGTGTTCTTATATAGGCTTACATGGGCTAATGCACAATGGGGGAGGTACATTCAAGAATATAAATTTCTTAACTGTACATCACAGGACACAGGGGACTTCATATTCACAGCTGGCTTGGGTTATGCTGCCACCTTCAAATGAATGGACACTGGCCAAAAAAGCAGTAATCCCTGCCCTGGTGAAGCTCCTTCCAGTTCAGCAAAGCTTCAATCTTTAGGTACTGTCCTTAGGTGATGGATGTGTCTACACATGTATCTTTTTACGTGCCTATTCCTAACACCCCTGATGGGGCAGAGAAGGGCTTCATCTGGATTAGACGCTATGGTCAGTAAGCCAAGAAGGACTGCACCTGGCCCCTGCATGCAAGAGCATGGTTGACACTGGATCCTGCAGGCAGGTATCGCCAGAGTACAAAGTAACAGGTGTACTGGCTGGCAGATTATCTCTGAATCCTTGCCCTTATCTGATATTTTTACTTTCTCAGGGGCACAATCCTGTGCTTCCTTTGTGTCAAGAGGGAAATTTTGTGCAGCAATTTAATCTCAATTGAGATCAAATCTGAGGGGTTCTCACTGGCTTAGAACACCTAAGGCTCAAATGTAGGCATTTTCTTTTTCATGGAGGATTTGTTGTTTTGAGGGACATCCTCAAGATAAGGAAGCCATTTAGGATCAGAAATTCTCTATAGACAAGTCCTCACAGGAGGTATCGTAGGAGTGTCTGAGACACTGAAGACCGCTTCCTAATCCCAAATATTTTACAAATCCCCCACCAGGGGCAAAACCTTTCTTCATGATTCAGCAGTCGACATTTGAGAAAATCCACCTGTTGATTTTTCACACCACGATGGAGAGGGCCAGAACAGTGATCAGGTCCACTTCTCCCTGAATGGCACGACTTCTTGTCCTGCCTTAATGGTGTTACACCTGGAAGGGAATTCCTCACATTTCTTTCTTTCCCAGTGTCTAGAAGTTGTCATGAATATGAAGACCCCCCCCCCCCCCCCCCCCCCGTGAAGAAACGCAAGAATTATAATGGTTTAATTTGACATTATACATTTCATGGTTCAGTTGAGACCACACGCAAATGTGACAGATTCAAGGCATGTCATGAATGATAACTGCTTTGGGAAGCAAAACCTTGATATTAGTTTCACGTTTAGAGATATTTTTTTTTCCTATAAAGTTTTGAGTTTCATTGCACATAGTTACATATAGTTGTTCAAAATTTAAGTTTCATTGCCACAAACCATGGGATTAGTCACAATATTTCTTAAAGCAACCAGTAATTGTAAAATTAAGAATATGACACATGAAAATACTCTGTAAAGCTGGCAACCTGGATGTAGCTGCTTTATATGTCACTATCGTAGATTAGAAAACCTTTGTGCCATGGTATTGCTCAGAGCGGCCCCATACCACCTCTTCTGTGATCCCCCCCATAGACACTGTCTGCTCTTCCTTTTTCTCTGAGTGCCCCATAGCAAGCTGTCCATAAATGCAGACAGTGTGGCTTGTCCCTACTTCCTCCTCGCTGGATTTGATTGACAGCAGCAGGAGTCGATGCCCTGTGATTACAGGAAAAGAGATGTAGCTACATAGCGTGCTGGATCAAAAGAGGAACCAGGTAAGTATTTAAGGGGGCTGGGGGAGCTGATCATGGAAGTATTTTTACCTTAATGCAGAGAATGCATTAAGGTAAAACGCCTTATGCATTTTAGAACCAAATTTAAAATTCTTATGAGCTTGTGAAACGTTTGTTTTCTCTTACGTTCACCGACTGACGAAGCTCCTTTCTTAGACCATTGGGTTGTTACGCCACCTTCAGGAGAGGACTAGCCAGAACATGTTAACATGTTATAATAAAACTAGAACTTTCTAGTTCCGCCCAAGGGGCGGTCCCTTAGGTAACAACCCCTCAGCCTGCTACTTCAGCCTCCGTTTTTTTCTGCCTAGTGAAGGAGAAGGACCTAGGAACCCTGCGGGCCCATTGGTCCATGGATTTTTCTGCAGAAGTTTTACTTTTTGCACAAGTTTAAAGATCCTGTGATCTGCTATCAACAGCCGGCTGGGTGACAGGCTCAATAATCTTATCCTTGTATTCTCCCCAGCCTGGCCAGCCAGTGTGTGCAGACCAGAGCTCCACACTGGGACGGCGACGACATGCGCCAGCTCCAGGGGTGGCCGGCAGGAGTAATGCCCCGGGGCACACATATGACCGGGCTACTGATGTCTGTGTCAGTGTTCCAGGCCAGCAGCCACCCCGTACTGATCGGAGAGTTGGTCTGTGATGGAATGTCTCCCAGCTCTTCAGGACTGGTGAGTACAGCTCTCCCTGCCTCGGTGGGGCTGAACCAGCTGGGCATTCCCTGGGAGGTTGATTCGGGGGTCCCTCCCCTCCTCTCTGTCCCCATCTTCTCTCCCCCCCCCCCCCCTTTCCCGGTGGGGGATGCTGCATGGGCTGCTGAACGGTGTGTGCCATAGACAGGGGCTCTCACCTGGGGGGACTGCGCTGGATAGCGGTGCCCTGGATGTGTGTAGGTCTCTCCCCTCAGGTGAAAAGAGAAGTAGAGCAGCACCACTCTGAGAGTAGTATGTCTATTAAAACATGGCTTTATTTATAATTTAAAAGATGTGCACTCACATTTGAGTAGATAAAAACAGGCATAATAGATCTCCGTGGCCGTCCTCCGCTATCATCCGGTGTGTCTTGCTGGGCTGTAGTAGGGGATCAGACCCCGGCCGCTTCCGGTGGTGACTGTCCCTCCGGGGTATTTGTGTCCTACAATGAGCACGTCAGCAGGTGGAGAACGTCAGCAGTTTGAGATCGAGGGGCGTGGCTACAGCGCTCGCTTTCGGAGCATGCGTGCGCCTTCATCAGGCATCTCTCCCCTGAGGTGTCTGGAGGCTGTCTGCTGATCGCTGTAGCGTTGTTTCACCAGCATTTCTCTGCCTGTTTTTTCACTGTCCCTCATGGCATACAGTACTCGTGGCCATTTTTGGTGTGACAGGGAGCAGCATGCTCTGTCTCTATTTTCCTGTAGTCCGGCAGCCATTTTCTCTGAGATTATGTCCTTTATACTGGACACTCAGCGGCCATTTTCTTGAAGCCTGAGCACGTTTTTCAGCTTCAGCGCTATTCAGAACAGTTCAGCACAGCGCAGTTTGATCTCTTATGCATCTGGGAGCTGACACAGGCACACCTAGCTGGACGCCGCAGAACTCGTCAGGGTGGTGAGTCCTGCAGGAAGAGCCCCTCAGCCAGCAGCAGTTAGGAGGGTGGGACCATCACTGTCCTAAGTCCCCAACAGGTGGCAGACAGGGTAGGGTAAGCATGGCTTCAGAAACTGGTGTTTCTTCTCCCGAAATCCAGGCAATTGCAACCAGTTCACCTGCAGACAGTGCAGTGCCTCTGGGCGCTTTGTCGGCGGTCCTTAATTCGTTCATTACCAAGATGGAGGCGGTGCGTAAAGGTGGTAAAAAATGGCCCCTGCCCCCCGTCCTCCGGGGAGAGCTCTGACGCAGACTCGGGCCCTGCTGTGGCTGGTGACCCCTGTTCTGTCGTTTCAGACAGCGCCGACCAGGACCGATTGGACAGTGAGGATGAGTCGCCATTCGGGTCCATGCGTGACAAAGCGTTTGTTGGAGCACTTATCACAGCTTGTGCGTGATACCTTGAAAATTCAGGAGCCAGCAGATCCCACTGCTGATGTAGCGGTCCCTTTTGGGTCCCGTAAGCCAGCCCGTACACCCAAGGTGTTCCCATATCTGACTTATTTAGATAAGTTCATATACAAGGAATGGGGTCGATCGCAACGGACCTTTTCGGTCCCCAAATACATGGCGGTGCGTTACCCCTTTGAGAAGAGCCTTCTCAAAAAGTGGTCGGCTCCTCCGGTCATGGACCCCCCAGTATCCAGGTTAAAGTAACCATGATCCCGGTAGAGGGGACTCCTGCCTTTAAGGACCCCATGAACAGGAAGGCAGAGGCAGTGGCTCGTTCCTTGTTTACGGTTGTGGGGTCAACAGTGCGACCAGTACTGGCATCCGCACTTGTGTCTCAGACATTTACTGAGTGGGCAAAACTTTTGCACCACGAATTGGGGGAGCAACAGGCTTCTGTCTGCGTGGAGCTAGCGGACCAGTTAGTGCAAGGCCTTAAGTAAGTTTGTGACGCAGCCCTGGATACCCTTCCTCTGTTATACAGGGCTTCAGTGTCAGCAGTGGTGCTGAGGCGCCTCATTTGGCTGAAATGCTGGTCTGCTGACCAGGCATTTAAGAAAGCCCTGACGGATCTTCCCTTCCTTGGCGAACGGCTCTTTGGAGCCTCATTAGATGATATTATTAATAGTGCCACAGGTAGTAAGAGTACACTACTCCCACAGGCGAGGAAGGCTAAGGAGCCACGCCGTAGGTAAGGGCCCTCATTTTCTGCTCTCAAACTGCTTTTTTGTCCGCCCGGGGCTTCGGCTAAGCTTCCCCAGCCCAACAGGACGACTTCTGAAGGACAAAAGCGTCCCTGGAACCGCAAGCCTGCGAGCAAAAGTGCTACCGCATGAAGGTTTGCCCCCGCCCACAACACGGGTGGGGGGGTTGCCTTCCGGAGTTTGCAGCCCGGTGGGTCTCTCGGCTATCCGACCAATAGGTCTGCGATCTGATTTCCTTAGGCTACAAGACAGAGTTCCTCTCTTGGCCACAAAACAGATTCTTCCCCTCCAGCATACCCATACTCCCGGCTTGCCGGTAGACCCTATTGAGGGCAGTAAGGGACCTGCTGAGTCGCGGGGTGATAGTACCTGTTCCGGAGTCGGAAAGATTCCAGGAGTTCTACTCCAATCTGTAGTCCCCAAAAAGGAAGGGGTACGTCCAATCTTGGACCTAAAAGCCCTCAATTACTTTGTAAAAGTACAGAGGTTCAGAATGGAATCAGTTCGCTCAGTAGTAGCTGCACTCCGTCAAGGGGACTCCCTGGCATCTTTGGACATCCAGGATGCGTACCTGCACATACCCATATGCCTTCGGCATCAGAGGTTTCTGCGATTTGCAGTTGGGGAAGCCCACTACCAGTTTGTGGCTCTCCCCTTTGGTTTGGCATCAACCCCCCGAATCTTACAAAGGTATTGGCTCCTCTTCTGGCATTGCTGCTACAACACGGGATCGCGATCGTGGGTTACCTAGACAATCTCCTCCTGAGAGCATCTTCCGCCTCAGAGTTAGAGGAGGATGTGGTGATCACTATGCAGATCCTGCAGGAATTTGGGTGGCTGTTGAACCTAAAAAATTTGGTGATTGTACCGACTCAGCGTCTGGAGTACCTAGACTTACTGCTGGACTCCATGAAAGTGAGAGTTTCTCCCTTCAGATAAGCTGCAGACTCTCAGAGCCGCGGTAAAACTGCTGATGAACTGCAGGTAGTCATTGCTACGCTTCTGCAAGCGAGTCCTGGGACTCATGGTGGCCTCCTTCGAGGCAGTACCGTATGCCCAGTTTCACACCAGAGTCTTGCAGAAGGAGATTTTGACAAAGTGGGACAAATCTCCGTTGTCCCTGGATTGGCAGATTCAGGTATTCCCTGCTCAGGTGGCTGAGGTCCCCAGTACTTTTGTCCGGAAAGTCGTTCCTACCTCTGAAATGGACAAGGATCACAATGGACATCAGCCTAACTGGCTGGGGTGGAGTAATGGGAGTTCAGTTGACCCAGGGCCTCTGGTCGGTGGAGGAATCCAAGTTGCCGATCAATATGCTTGAGCTGAGAGCGATCAGGCTGTGTCGCGTTACATGGTCGATAAGACTTCGAGGGCGTCCGATCTGTTTCTACAGCAAGGAGTAGACCAGAAATTGGCTTTAAGCACCATTAAGGGACAAATATCAGCTTTGGCTGTCTTTTTTCAGCAACCCCTGGCGTCTCATTCTCTAGTGAGCACTTTTGTTCAGGGGGTCCGACGTGTAGTTCCACAGGTGCGTCCACCGTTATACCCGTGGGATCTGAACCTGGTGTTATCGGCGCTTCAAAAAACGCCATTTGAAAATATCAGAGAGATCACTCTGTTGAACCTTTCCTAGAAAGTGGTCTTTCTAGAGGCCATTACTTCGGCCAGGAGGGTTTCGGAACTGGCTGCCTTGTCTTGCAAGTCGGCCTATCTGGTTATCCACAAGGATAAGGTGGTGTTGCGTCTGCAACCTTCTTTTCTGCCAAAGGTGGTTTCGGCGTTCCACATCAATGAAGACATTGTGTTACCATCTGTGTCTTAAACCGACACATCCTAAGGAGGCGTCCCTCCATTCCCTGGACATGGTTCGGGCTCGGAGGGGTATTTGTCTGCTACGTGGCTGGGCGTTAGGACTGCAAGCATACACAGGGTGCTGTGAAGAGGCCTTGCAGCTTATGCATGCGTTTGAAAATGTGTTCTAACTAAACCCCTTTTTTAATGCGGACTGTTGGACAGGTTAATTTGGTCAGTTGGCAGACTGGTTGGTAAGTTGAGCTATGGTATGTTCTGTTTTTGTTTTTCATGTGTCTGTGACCGTATTTTGAAACTTAGAAAGAGGGATGTGTGGTGGATTAAACGGTTACAGTCCCTGAGCCCAAACGGAATGAATAAAGATTATGATATGTATTTGTTTCTTTGATATATGGGGTATGATGTGGTTTGGATTGGTGTGACTAGTGTAGTTCCTTAATAAAACTCTAATATCTAATAATTTTTTTTCCCCTGTAGGAATTGGTGGGAGCAGTACTACTATTTGCTATATCTGGAAACTATTGAAGAATGTTGGTTATGATGTATAAGATTTTATGTTTTACATTTGTTGCATCATTATGAGGACTATCTAATTGGAACGCTCTATCTCTGTATGCAATGTATGGTGATCTTAATTGATTGAACATATTCTATGCTGGGGGAGCTAATTCTGATGTTCCTAATTATGCTGATTGGGATTTTGGGTCAGACACCTGTGTGGCACTCCCTTGAGTGTTGTATATATGTGCTAGTGTGTTACACAAGCCAGAGCTAGCCTGATGAAGAGTGATGTTCACTCGCAACTGTACAGTGGCTGTTGCTGTTTATAGCATGTAAACTTTCTATAAAAGAAGAATTTGCATCGACGTATGTGTCCCGTTGTTATTTCTAAACATTTATTGGTGGAGTATTGGAAGTACCACTTTGACATCTTAACATTATTCAAGGAAGTAACCTGCCTGATTTTTTATACATTTTATGTGTTTGTGTGTGAAAATTCATGAACATAATATATAAATAATAGTTCATCAATAAAAAAAAAATATGATGGTGACATTTAATGATATCTTTTATGCCGATCCAATGTGATAATGACACCCAATGTGATCCTCCACCAGACGTACCAAACTGACTGGTAAGATTATAAACCAGCAGCTGCGGCTTTTTGCAATCAATGCTTAGATCCAAGGTGGTGTGAATAATGCTCAATGTCTTCACCAAAACTCATACCATGGTCCCCACATATATAAGGAAAGGAAGAAGGAGGCTCCAATAGTGTGATAACGCTTATTAAAAAGTTTATTTAAAACATTAGAATAGGTTGCACTCGCATTTTATGTGTCAGACCTGACACTAGGGATTTCAAGCATAGATGTGTTTCAAATCCCCTCTGGCCGCCCGAGTTCCTATGCAAGCCTGCGGGTATGATCCTAGAGAGCGGATTGACATCAGCATCCTTGCCCTGCCCTACATGTTTCGTCATACGGCATCTTCCCGGAGTGTTGGGATGCCCGAAGTCTCCATGCCATTTTATGTATGGACGAACTGCCCTAGGATTGTTTAACAACCCACAACAATAATCTAGCAAAAAAGGTTTACTTTAAAACTGCAATGTTATACTAAAATAACATACAATATCATACATTTCTCATTAAACATATGACATCTGAAAATAATTGATTACAAAAATGCACGCAATGAAAGTACCAAGTAATGACTTCTTAAATAGCCAGATGTGGAATTAAAGAATAACGCCAGACTACCGTCACAAAGTGACAAATTAAAAGAAATTGTACAAGTACAAAGTGGGTAGTAACTAGACATTGGGAATAGCCATAATGTTTGTTCATAGTGTGCTAAATTATAAATTTGGCCTTTTTAAAAGTTAGTCAAAAAACAATTGACGTCTATGTCAATGTTGAGTCCGTATGAATGTAAAGATCCCAATCTATACACCCACTGTGTTTCTCTCCTTGAGCATATCTGACCCCCTCCAATGTCCCACAATTCTATCAATACCACAGAAGATCAGCTTGCTGGGATCACCATTATGTTTTAATTTAACCACTTAAGCCCCGGACCAATTGTCAGCCCAAGGACCAGAGGTCTTTTTACAATTTCGCACTGCACTGCTTTAACTGGTAATTGCGCGGTCATGCAATGTTGTACCCAAACAAAATTTGCGTCCTTTTCTTCCCACAAATAGAGCTTTCTTTTGATGGTATTTGATTGCCTCTGCGATTTTTATTTTTTACGATATAAAAGGAAAAAGACTGAAAATTTTGAAAAAAAAAATAGATAATTTTCTACTTTTTGTTATAAGACAAATCAAATAAACTAAATTTTAGTCACACATTTAGGCCAAAATGTATTCAGCCACATGTCTTTAGTAAAAAAAAATGTCAATAAGCGTATATTTATTGGTTTGCGCAAAAGTTATAGCGTCTACAAACTAGAGTAAATTTTCTGGAATTTACACAGCTTTTAAATTTATGACTGCCTCTCTCATTTCTTGAGGTGCTAAAACGGCAGGGCAGTACAACCCCCCCCCCCCCCATGACCCCATTTTGGAAAGTAGACACCCCAAGAAAATTGCTGAATGGCATGTTGAGCCCATTGAATATTTTTTTTTTGTCCCAAGTGATTGACACAAAAAAAAAAAAAGTTTACAGAAAGTTGTCACTAAATGATATATTGCTCACACATGCCATAGTTATATGTGGAATTGCACCCCAAAGTATATTCTGCTGCTTCTCCTAAGTACGGGGATACCACACAAGTGGGACTTTTTGGGAGTCTAGCCTCGTACGGCACCCCGAAAACCAATCACTGCCTTCAGGATTTCTAAGGGTGCAAATTTTTGATTTCACTCCTCGCTACCTATCAGTTTCGAAGGCCATAAAATGCCAAAATAGCACAAACCCCCCCCAATGACCCCATCTTGGAAAGTAGACACCCCAAGCTATTTACTGAGAGGCCTATTGAGTCCATGAAATATTTTATATTTTGCCACAAGTTGCGGGAATATTACAAACTTTTTTTTTTTTGCACAAAGTTGTCACTAAATGATATATTGCTCACACATGCTATGGGCATAAGTGAAATTACACCCCAAAATAAATTCTGCTGCTTCTGAGTACGGGGATACCACATGTGGGGGACTTTTTGGGAGCCTAGCCACGTACGGGACCCCGAAAACCAAGCACCGCCTTCAGGATTTAAATATAAAACGCTACCAAAAAAAACTGTTAGCGATCGCAGGGATCAGGCCTGACTCTGCGAACGCTGCAGTTATGTGTTTAGTGTTTTGTAAGTGACAGTGATCGATCGATACTGCACTTGGGTGGGCTGGGTGGAGGGGCAAAACGCAGGTGCTAGCGGGTATCTGGGCTGATCCCTCTAACAATGCATTTTTTTGGAACCCTAAACTGCTGGGGACGCTAGTATAGATCTGATCAGATATTGATCTGTTCAGATACTATACCACTACGGGAGGTGTATGCTTTGCGCGTGGGTGTTAGCGGTACTGGCACTAACCTAGCGCTGCCTGGGGCGACGCAGACCCTGACCCTAAAACCTAGTTGATATCACCTGATGCTATAAAAAGCAAACTAACTAACCAGAGTCACCCGTAACACTTATACGGAGATCACTGGTGAAAGGGTTAACTAGGGGCAATCAGGGGGTTAAAATCTTTATTGGGTAGTATATGGGGGTTCCTGACACTATATAAAAAAACAGACGGGGAACCTAAATAACTAACTGGCTAATCAGTGAAATGGATATTTTGGTGATAGGCAACTCCTATCCTCATATTGATTAGTGGTTCCAAATTAATAATTACTGCAGTAGGGAACAGACACAAAAGATACGCTCAGCATCTTTACAAATAACCGTTCTCCTTTATTATGACACATGTGAAGGTTTTTATACATATAATTACGTAGGTATCACATTAATATTACAATTGTACGTTTATGGTAACAAGGGGCGTTACATAGGCAGGCTAATTCTAATCAAGACTCGAAAGAATGCAAAACATGTACTGAAAACATTCTTAGTGCCGTGTGCACAGTGAGGGCATCGTGCAATACATATAAAATAGAATACAATTATATACAGAACCTACAAATTTCCATTACAGTCTCCTCTCTTTTGATCAATATTTTGATCACTAACCATACCTGCTATCACCTTTAACCTGGAACCTCCACATGCTTAGGTGGAGGTAGTCCTGGCCAAAGAGGCAAAAACTCCATTGTGGAGCAAATAGCAGCAGATTTTTTCATTAGAAAATGACTTTTCACTGTTTTACAGAGTACTGGCTGTACACTCCTGTGGCCAGAATGGCCTTCTAGCTTAATTGTTGGTATGCTGACTTATCAGCACATGTAAACACAGACAATTCTACATAAAATGGAAGAGGTACAAAAGACAAATATGACTTCAACATGGCTAAACTACTTTTCAAATATATCTATATCCCTTACAATTAAAATAATTGAATCAAAAAGTACCCTAGACTGTGATCGCAAGAGGGAAACAAATCAAACACAGATTTCTTTCATTTAGACATTTTTGCAGTGTCTGGTGTGGATCCAAGTGACTTTTCCTTCAAGTTTTGCAAAACTGTACATGAAATAGATGCTGTATTGTGGATTGTTAAGAGACATTAAGGAAATGTTTGGAGACTCAAGTCACCTGGCTTTAGTTTTAGACCCTTCCAAACTTTTAGGATCTGGAATTGGGGAGAAAACACATATATAAGTTTGTCAAAAACCTTAAAAGATCAGCAACATTCTCTGTGAGATCTGAATGGAGGACTTCAGCTGCTGAGACAAAATATAAGCAAGTGAGTAACACACTCCCAACCCAAATCCCATAGGGAGAGAGTCCAACATCCCCTTACGGGCTTGATAAAATATAATAAAACATTCAGGCAAAAGTTTTCTAGTTTCTTACTCTACTTTGTCCGCTACATTGTAGACAGTAGGGGGTGTAAAAATAAAACCTCAAAACTTCTAGTAAGGACTCTCCTATAAAAATGATTTCCTCTGTTACTCTCTGTTGATTCTGCACTTAAAAACTACTTCTGATAATACTTTTTACTGTGGCCTTTGCAGTAGCAGTTGCCACTGGACAGCCAGAAAACATATCCATACAAACAAAATACATACTCGTAAGATCCTGACTTGGGCATCTGGATATATCTTTTTGTTATCTCTGGAAGGGATGTTCAGCTTTTGGTAACACCTTTGGTAACAGGTAAAGCAAGAAGTGGTATGTTATAAAAACAACTGTGGTGAACCCTGGCTTTATCCCACGCTCATTTACTAAGGCAGCCATAACTGCTTGTGACTGATGACACGGTCCACGTGTCAAGCTGAAGGGAAAAGAGTGTCTGGCAAACATAAATGATCACCTTTTCCAAAGTCTTGTTTCTTAAGAAGTTGCCCTCTGTGGACCACTTGTGCTTCTCGTTCTGGGGTCCTTAAAGTTGAATTATTAATCCCAGCTATACTGGGCCAGAACTAGGGTGGAATCTGTGAGTTGCACAGACCCAGCAAGTGTCCGGGGATGTAAATGCAGCATCCTTAGAGTCGCCTGGTCTGCTTCCATGTGTGAGTTTTACTGTTAGGCTGCGTACACACGGGCGGATTGTCTGCCCCACTAAGTTCGTCAGACAATCCGTTCAAATTTTGAATGAACGGACTTGACCACACACGATGAACAGACAGTCCACTGAAAACTTGCGCGATGACGTGTACAGCACGTACGACGGGACTAGAAAAACGACGTCCAATACACTGCAATGCAACCTTTGGCCGTGTAAATCCTTTCTGAGCATGCGCCATACTTAGTCCGTCCAACTTGCCTAAACACGAGCGGACTGTCCGCTGAAACCAAGTTTGGACGGACAAAACCAAGTTTCAGCGGACAAAATTACGGAAATTCCGAAAGACAAAGTCCGTCAGACTGTCCGCTGAAAAAGTCCGCTGAAGCCCACACACGAGCGGATTGTGAGCTGAAACACGGTTCAGCGGACTAAGTTGGGCAGACAATCCGCCCGTGTGTACGCGGCCTTAGTATGGCTACCTCAGCAAGAACCTGGAAGGCTGAAAACAGCTGATCAAATTAACTTAGCATGCTTGATTGGTTTACCTACCGAAGTAAAAACAAACTTCTGGCCCTTCAAATGGAACCAAAAGCTCTCTATATCTCGACTATGTATATAAATATATACTCTTTTTATAGCTCACAGGCTTTTCTAAAACATGGAGCTGTGCTTCTTGAGCGGGGTAAAAAAGGATCCAATGACTCTGAATACAGGGAATACTTCTGGGTGATAAACTTCATCCTCGGTATAAAACCAGGAATAACACTACAAAAAAGTAAATACTCGGGTCTCCAGGGAGTGTGTCCTGCACTGGGCTCACAGGAGCTGATTCCTACGTCATCAATTTAACACATGTGGTTTTTCTTTGTCTCCAGCCTCCTCCAATAGAGGCAATAAGGTGGCTGGATTCAAAATGTACGCATTTTTCATTGTTAGATTTGTACATAAACAAAACAAATTCATATTTTGAACCTTTCATTAGACAAACAGTTAGCTATATATTTGCTTCTCAGAATATCGGACCATTAAAATTAAATATTCGACCTAAATAATGTCTGTAACTTTGTCTAATAGCAACTTTGCATAAAGCTACAGCTCTGATATATATCGGGGTGAACCCTTCATTACTGGGTCCAGCTTGCATAAATATAACCATGGCTTGTTTTCTATCATGCTGTTTGTGTAAGAACTCCAGTTTCATGTTTCAAAAAGACAACTTTTTCCTGGCAATATTATAATAAATGATAAGAATACCCTGCAGTCATGCAGAGATGTTCATAAATCCAAAATATTCTTCTACTTATACCCACTGCACTTACAAGGAAAAGGGGCACACCATTTCACAATCCACACATTCTGCTTTGGATTTCAAAAATAAAAATACATAAAAACAAAAGGACCAACAATATGTATGACGGACCAGAAAACACTTGGCCATCAAAAACTATAAACCAACTGGCTGCAGGCAGCAGCTATCCTAACAGAGTGTGTGGACTTGATGTGATGGGTCTGTTATACTTAAATGTTATTATTACTCTCACATCATGGACCGCACATTAAGTTATTATCAGACTTTAAGATTTCATTTCTGTAGAAAAACTTCCTTATGTATCCCATCCATCTTGGCTTTGTTAAACATTATTGTAGCTGTATTCAAATTAACAACCTCATCTTAATCTTTTTTCCTTTCCACTCAATAAATGTAAAATTGCAAAATTGTTATCTTAATATAAACTAATTCCATTTTTTACCAATTTCCCCATTAACCTGGATTTCATTTCCAACCAAAGATTGTCTAAACCAGTTTCAATATATCTATATTTATTAATAAAATTGTTACTCATATTAGAAATGAATACTCATATGATAATTTCAATATCACATACTAATATATATGCACAGATAAATGTCCTTAAAGGGGGACATATTACTTCATTTTACGCAATTTCTCTCTTTTTTTTTAATGCACTGTTTCCACTATCACAGGATATTAAATTTGTGTAAGACACGGTTAATTTGTAACCTTTATTTTACCATGTTTGGAAAACAGATTCAAAAATAATTGTGATCACATTGTTTATCATTAGATTCGTTAACCCGGCACATTTTGTTATAAATGTTTTGTCTAAAAAACTGAAATTGGCATGGTGTCCTTCCAGCTTATCACCAACCTCTCATGCCAGCCACATTCTTTCAGGAGAGCACAAAGGAGGGGGTCACATCTGCGTACATGACACAAGCGATAGAACTAAAGGTTCCAGCATTCACAAACATACTCAAATATATCTCTAAAATCGCTTACATTATTCCCATTTGTACACAACACATGCATATCATACTCTCACTTTATTTTCATGCTTTTTAATACTTCCTTGCTTAAATTTCTGCTTTCTTTATTTTGTTCTGATATCCTTTGCATCCAATGTATTGTAATTCCATACTTCACTTACTCTACCTTCTATGATCAGACGGGCAGCCATAGTGCTCATCCCATCTTCCCTCTCTGACAACATATAAAGCATTCTGTTTTAACTCTCATTACTGTTTCTTGACTTTACTAGTTGTAGTGCCTGACCCCTAATTCATCCCACAGCTTAACATCAAAAAGTCCCTTTCTGTCTAGTGTTAATGTCACTCTTGATCCATCTTGCTCACATAAATAGCCGTTTCTCTAGCTGTATAATCTGCATGATTCTTTGTCCCTGTGGACTTTGGTGGTAACCCAGTTACCCTTTGTGGATCCCTGTCCACTTTAACCATTAATCTAGGGGCTCAGTATAGGCGGAACCGCACCTTCGGTTCATATATAGCGCTCCTCTTGCGCTGGGCATTTTTGAGGGTCTCTTACCCGTCATTCCCTTACTTAATTTAATGCCCATAATGACTGGCCAGTCTTCTCTACGTGTGCCTATACCCTTTTGCCTCTAAACTACTTTATCTAGCAGATGTACTACATATACCTGTGAACAGCACTATTCTTCCCTTTCTCTATAACACTCTGATGGACAGTAGACAGTGACAACATAACATATAACCACTAATCAATACAGTTTGATTAAGGGGAGTAAAATAGGTACCCTGTGTCCCGAAAATGCCTTACCGATCAAGGAAGTCTGATAACTCAAATGTAAGCAAAAGGCTTACCTCAGCCGGCTGATTATCAGAAATTCCTGGATCGTCTCAAGCTCCTCTTTTCAGATACTCAGGGTCACCTGATAACCCCTCCTGGCTGGCTCGCCACCTGAAATGGATATTTTGATGATAGGCAACTCCTATCCTCATATTGATTAGTGGTTCCAAATTAATAACTACTGCAGTAGGGAACAGACACAAAAGATACGCTCAGCATCTTTACAAATAACCGTTCTCCTTTATTATGACGCATGTGAAGGTTTTTATACACATGATTACGTAGGTATCACATTAATATTACAATTGTATATTTATGGTAACAAGGGGCGTTACATAGGCAGGCTAATTCTAATCAAGACTCGAAAGAATGCAAAACATGTACTGAAAACATTGTTAGTGCCGTGTGTACAGTGAGGGCATCGTGCAATACATATAAAATAGAATACAATTATATACAGAACCTACAAATTTCCATTGCATCACCAGTGACACTTATGCAGTGATCGCCGGTGCCATTGTGCCGATGTACATTTACATGCGGCGGTCCTTAAGTGGTTAAAGCATCGCTGTTTTTCAAATCCCTCAATTATATTATTCACATACTCATTGATCCTAGTCTTTAATCTAGTGGTCCTACCCACGTATTGCTTTCGGCACGGACATTTAAGTATGTAAACCACATGAGTGGAGTCACAAGCAATCAAAGACTTAATTTTATGATGTTTATTGTCAGTAAATGAAGAAAATTCCAATTTCTTTCTACCCTCCTTTTTGTACCTTTACAAGCTGTGCATGTATTGCTCCCGAAAAAAACTAGATTACCAAACATTTTTACCGTTGTTTTGGTGAATCAATGATATTTTTTACAAGTCTCCCGCGTATGGCAATTTTTTTCCTATAAATAAACTTCAGATAAGTGGGCAATATTTTCTGCAAGGTCTCATCCTTCAATAAAATGGGCCCGTGTTTTTAAAAAAAAAATGTTTCTATATCCTTAAACTGTTTGTTATAATCAGTAATATAACTGAATCCAAAACCTTTCTGTGGTTTTTGTTTATTTGTATATAGAAGTTCATGTCTCTTTGGCCAAAATCCCTTCCCTGTCAGCAACTAAAAATGTCTGTTTAAAACCTTTGTCAAGAAATCTCTCTTAGTTTTTGTTTGATATATGTATCCAACACGCACTTTCTATGAATTCTGGTAAATTGACTACTGGGGGTGTTGTATACCCATTTTTTGTGATGACAACTAGTCAAAGGTATATACAGTATCACACAAAAGTGAGTACACCCCTCACATTTTTGTAAATAATTTATTATATATTTTTATGTGACAACACTGAAGAAATTACACTTTGAACATTGTCCAGTATGAGAGAGTGAGAGCGATAACACCAAATTTAACACACCTGCTCCCCATTTATACCTGATACCCTGCAACACTAACGAGTCACATGACACTGGAGAGGGAAAATGGCTAATTGGGCCCTATTTGGACATTTTCACTTAGGCAGAGGCATTTCTGTATCTGTAATCCCAAGAATATTTTAAAGCATCAATGTCCGGTGTCTGCGATGTCTGTTTAACACTTGGCAATGATTTGCTGCCACATACAGTGCCTTGAAATTTTCCACATTTTGTCATGTTGCAACCAAAAACATAAATGTATTTTATTAGGATTTTATGTGCTCGACCAACACAAAGTGGCACATCATTTTGAAGTGAAAGGAAAATGATAAATGTTTTTAAAAATGTTTTACAAATAAATATGTGAAAGGTGTGGTATGCATTTGTATTCAGCCCCACCCCCCAAGGCCAGCTGCAAGTCTTTTTGGGTATTTCTCTGTATTTTCTGTATTTGGGTATGTCTCTGGTTTTGTCTACAATGCTCGACTGCCACCTGGGTCGCCCCTGGTGCGTGTTCCCAAAACGTAGACTCAGTCACGGTTCTGCCCGTCCAAGATGGCCACAGAATAGGGGTCGGGTAGTGCGCGACCACTCACTTCCCTCAACAAGACATTTAACAGACAGATAAGTACAGCAGTTAATATTCAACAATGAGATCCTCAAATTTTCACTTCCCTCTGTTTCTTCTAAATCTCCCACTTGTTCAGGACACCTTATCGGTTCCTGTCCATTCTTTCTACATTCACTTTCTATAGACCCCAATTGACCTTCAAACTTCCTTCAAAAATGCTGAACATCAATCTACAAACACAATTATAACATGACATTTGTATGAATTGTAATAGATATGTATGCTTGAATTATAACAACCACACAGCCACGCTACCTGCGTCCCTGACGCCCCCTTCTGGGTGACGTGCTATACCACACCATCACCTTTACCAAAGGAGTTTATCCAAGTCCCCGACGCCCACTGTCCCTGACACCTCCTTCTGGGTGACGTGCTACACCGCACTAACACCTTTCCAAAGGAGTTTGTCCACGTCCCTGACGCCCCCTTCTGGGTGAAATGCTACACCGCACTAACACCTTTCCAAAGGAGTTTGTCCACGTCAGCTGGGACCCAGCTGTGTGTCAATCTCTTTCAACATCACACATCATTTATCACAGACTCATACAATACAAGAACACAGACCCATAGAACACAACAACACAATGTTCTTACAGGCTGCAGATAATCGGAATACAGGTTCATATAATGGACCTCGGGCAAGTATTACCTGCCTTTTGGCGACCTTCGGCAGCCGACGCGGACACAGAGACGGACCCACACGGGAATGGGATATACTAGCAAGATATGAATGTGATATCTTACCGTATTTTCAGAGTTGATCAGTCTCTGTCCCTCCCGTGGCGATTCCTCCTCAGTGGCCTCTTGGTCGGCTGTTCCTCCGGTTCACAATCCGAGAGCCCCACGTTGGGCGCCAAGCTGTTTTGGATCACAGACAAATGTCTGGCCGAGTTATCTGCACCTGGTCTAATTCAAATGTCCATGCATGCATGTTTAGAAGGAGTATGCTGACACACACTGTTCAGTGAAAGCTTCTATTTATTGCTCTGGGCATATAGCCCCCTTTATAGTAGAAGATGACTCATTGTTTGCAAAGCATCATCTCAGGTGTATTCTGTGCTGTCAAGCAGAGATTGGAGGACCCTTATCTAAGGGGTCCTGGCCAGTTTCATCCAGGTTTTCTGCTGATGGCTTGTGGACTCCTGGACTCACTCCGATGGGAGGGGGGTCTCTAGGTGAAGCATTTTGAGTAAGGAGATTCAGCATATATCTTTACATAATAGAAAATCGTAATTTAATCAAAGTATTAAAACAATCCATAACCTCTCTACTGGCTTTGCACTTCTAGAGAGTGACACTTTTGCCCATTCTTTGCAAAATAGCTCAAGCTCTGTCAGACTGGATGGAGAGCATCTGTGAACAGATTCCAATTGGATTTAGGTCTGGACTTTGACTGGGCCATTCTAACACCTGAATATGCTTTGATATAAACCATTCCACTGTAGCTTTGACTGTATGTTTTAGGGTAGTTGTCCTGCTTCAAGGGGAACCTCCTTACCGCCAGCGCTCTGAGCGTGCCAGTGTGAAAGTAGCCTTAGTGTTTTGCTTTTTGATCTCATCTGATCAGAGCACCTTTTTCCACATGTTTGCTGTGTCCCCCACATGCCTTCTCGCAAACTGCAAATGGGACTACTTATGACTTTATTTCAACAATGTCTGTCTTTCTTCTTGCCACTGTTCCATAAAAGCCAGATTTGTGGGGTGCATGACTAATAGTTGTTCTGTGGACAGATTCTCCCACCTAAGCTGTGGATCTCTGCATCTTCTTCAGAGCTACCATGGGCCTCGTGGCTGCTTCTCTGATTAATGTTCACCTTGTTCGGCCTGTCAGTTTAGATGGACGGCCATGTCTTGGTAGGTTTGCAGGTGTGCCATACTCTATTTTCGGATGATGGATTAAATAGTGCTCCGTGAGATGTTCAAAGCTTGGGATCTTTTTTTTTTTATAACCTAACCCTGCTTTGAACGTGACAACTTTATCCCTGACCTGTCTGGTGTGTTCCTTGGCCTCCATGATACTGTTGGTTCACTAAGGTTCTCTAACAATCCTCCTGAGGGCTTCACAGAACAGCTGTATTTATACTGAGATTAAATTACACACAGGTGGATTCTATTTACTAATTAGGTGACTTCTGAAGGCAACTGTTTCCACTAGATTTTAGTTAGGGGTATCAGAGTAAAGGGGGCTGAATACAAATACAGATATTTATTTGTAAAACAAATTTGAAAACCATTTATCATTTTCCTTCCATTTCACAATTATGTGCCATTTTGTGTTGGTATATCACATAAAATACGTTTACTATTTTGGTTGTAACATGACAAAATTTTAAGGAGTGTTTCTTGAGGTCAACACTCCACGAGAAAGACACTTGAGTTATCATCAGTTATGTCTTGTAGGTGGCCCTATTTTATTTTTTCACAATGACAGGGTTGTTTTGAGACAAATATTTTTTTTTTACCCAAGTGGTTTTGTTTTTCACCTTAATACGATTTCATGTTTGCCTCCTTGTGGCTGGTGCCAGTTAATCCCAAGTAGACTTCCCTCCATTGTCTGGATGTAGTGGGGGCATCAGGGTTTACCTTTCTCATACTGCTTCTTTCAGACAGAATGATCCCCTTTTTGCCATAACAACAGAGCCTTAAAGTGGTCCTAAAGTCAAAGGGTTTTTCATCTTAATGTATTCTATGCATTATGATAAAAAAAAAAAAAGTTGATGTGTACTTACCCGAGTCCTGTAACAATCCAGCACTGTGTCCATCTGCAGGTTTTCTCACCCCTCTTACAGGCTCTCACAAGCTTGGCTGTGAGCAGTAAGGTTCTGTAGTGCAAATCTGTAAAAAGCACTAAAACTACATAGGTGTGAATCCAGCCTAAAGCCTCATACACACGATAGGACTTTGTACAAACTTTCCCTTGGATTTTTGTACAAAGGGCGTCGGCCCTGAACTTGTATTGCATACACACAGCAGGACTTTTTCAGCCAACTTTCACCAAATCACATGGTTTTTCTGCTCTTTACCGCCACCTTTGGTCAACTTCTGTATTGTTGTCTGATCTTTTGCATTGGTTCTGAGCATGCCTGTTTGTACTTTGTACAAAAGTCCTATGGTTTTCTGTACACACGATCAGACTTTGCTCCATCGGACTTTTGTTGCCAGAAAGTTTGTCCGTTCGCACAGCCAACAAAAGTCAGATGAAAACCAAAAAAGTTTGTCCGATGGAGCGTACACACAGTCAGATGTTGCTCCAAAACAGCCAATTTGCATGTTTGTTGTCAAAAAGTCTGATCGTGTGTATAGGCCTTAAGAGCCATTGGTGCTATCGCTCTTCTGTCTATAAGCAATAGAAACTTTCCAAAAGGCAACAAGCATGCCCAGTTATAAACAATATTCTGCTTAATCATACAGTGCATCTGGTATGTATTTACATCGCTTCACTTTTTCCATATTTTGTTATGTTACAGCCTTATTCCAAAATGGATTAAATTCACTATTTTCTTCAAACGCGTTTGTTTGAAATGTTTGCAAATTTATAAAAAATGAAAAGAAATTACATGTACATAAGTATTCACAGCCTTTTCTCAATAATTTGTTGAAGCACCTTTGGCACCAATTACAGCCTCAAGTCATTTGAGTATGATGCTACAAGCTTGGCACACCTATTTTTGGGCATGACACTTACATTTCAGGCCAAAGAGTTCAATCTTTGTTATTTTGTTTTTCATGGTCTGAGAGTCCTTTGGGTGCCTTTTGGCAAACTTCAGGCGGGCTGTCGTGTGCCTTTTTACTGGAGTGCCTTCCGTCTGGCCACGCTACCATACAGGCCTGATTGGTGGAGTTTTGCAGAGATGTTTGTTCTTTGGAAGGTTTTCCTCCCTGAAGAACCACCATCTCTGCAGAACTCCAATCTGGAGCTCTGTTAGAGGGACCATCAGGTTCTTAGTCTCCTCTCTGACTAAGACACTTCTCCCCCGATCACTCAGTTTAGCCGTGCGGCCCCCTCTAGGAAGAGTCCTAGTGGTTCCAAACTTCTTCCATTTAGGTTTGATTCACACCTATGCATTTTTAGTGCTTTTTGCAGATTTGCACTACAGTCCATTTAACATGGTTTCCTATGGAACATGTTCTGTAGTGCAAATCTTCAAAATGCAAAAAGCACTAAAAATGCATAGGTGTGAATCAGGCCTTATAGATGATGCCTTCCCCAGATCTGTGCCTCGATACAATCCTGTCTCTGAAGTCTACAGACAATGCCTTGGACTTCATGGCTTAGTTTGTGCTCTGACATGCACTGTTAAATGTGGGACCTTATATAGACGGAGGTGTGCCTTTCCAAATCATGTCCCATCAACTGAATTTACCACAGGTGGACTCCAATCAAGTTATAGAAACATCTCAAGGATGATCAGTAGTAACAGAATGCACCTGAGCTCAGTTATAAGTGTCATGGCAAAGGCTGTGATTACTTGTATACATGTGATTCTTTTTTAGGTTTTTATTTTTAATAAATTTGCAAAGATTTCAAACAAACTTCTTTCACGTTGTCATTATTGGGTATGGTTTGTAGAATTTTGATGAAAATAATGAATTTAATCCATTTAGGAATAAGGCTGTAACATAACAAAATGTGGAAAAAGTGAAGTGCTGTGAATACTTTCCAGATGCACTGTATTTGTCAGTGGTTATGTGAAGGATAGAATTACAGTTCAATAACCAAGCTAGTTGCACCCAATAAAAAATAATTTCTTGTCCACTGCAAAGTTGTAAAATATACAGAATGTCCAGCAGAGGGAGGCAAAGACCCACCAACCTAGAAACAATTCTTGCTTGCAAGGTCACAGTCTAAAGTGTTTTATACATTGTTTATCAAAATATCTTTAGTGAGATAATATTTTCCACTGCACTTGTAAGGTAAAAGGCTGAAATTAAAGCCAGCTGACAATCTAAATTGCTCCAGTCTCATGAATAATAACCTACAGGAAAAACAATTTTTTTTTAAATATATTAAATACAAGTCATTAGCTGGCAACTTATGTGAGAAAGTGGGTAAGTATTGTGTAAAGGAAGACCCCATACACACTATTCAATTTTCTGCAGATTTTTTCTTCAAATTTACCAAAAACATGTAATATGGAGGTCAAACCTTAAAGCCTTGTACACACAGTCAGATTATTGGAGGAATTTTCATCTCTTTTTTGTTTGATGCTAGTCTCAAATCCAAATTGAAGAGGGTACTCACATCAGAAAATCTTCCGACTATAGAATTCAACGTCAGAAGTGACATAATATGTTGAATTGTTTCTTATGTCTTCTTTAATTTCTGAGCATGCCTAGTCTTGCTCTTCAGATTTTTTTTGTCAGAAAACTGTACTAATGAAAAGAAAAATCGGACTTTGTTGTCACATCAGGCAAAAATTTTTAAGCATGCACGTGCAGTTTTTGTCTACTGAAAATTGGTAATCGCCTGTCAAAGCAGCGTACTAATGATCAGAAAAATCAGCAGATCGTTCAAAATTTATCTTCAGATTTTCTGACTGTGTGTACAGGCCTTAAGAGTTTAAATTTGTATGCAATTAGGCAGGCCCTTGCACTACATGGTTTTGGTAAATCTGAAGACAAAAATCTGCAAGAAAATGCAATGTCCAGCACACACATTTTCTTTGGTTTTTGTAAAAAAAAAAAACAAAAAAAAAACAAAAAAAAAAAAAGACCTTATCAATGTGTCTATTAAACCACACAACCACCACTATGGTCTGAATTTACATGAGGAAAACGATTTGGAATAAAAGGTTTTAACACTTAAGGAAAATTTCAAATTTCCCCTGAAAAGTAAATTCTTCTACAAGCCTTTTTTTTTTTGCAGTTTTATTGTAAATTTACCTTTACATTTTGTGTTGCAGCCATTATTTTTGAAACTGCAAAAAAAAAAAACAAAAACAAAAAACAAAAAAAAAAAAAGCTTGTGCATGACTTCCTTTCAGCCATGGCAACACTAGATAGTTTAGCTAGACACTTTTTGTGTCCTAAAGTAACACTGTTCAAGAAATATGGGGGCTGCCAATTCTGACCTTCTAAACATACTAGCTGACTGTTCAGATTTTTTATCTTCAGTATTTCAGGTAAAAAAAAAGTGCATTTATTAAAAGAGAAACAAATTTGACGTTACCTACTTCACATATACATATGCGAAAAGATTGTGGGCTAAATGAAAAATTCTTTCCATCTACAAGCCCAGGTGGTAACAAGTAGGTTCCTAGAAAAAGGCTATTCTTCAGAGACCTTGACAAAAGCTTTGACACAAGTGTCTCAGATGATAGACAATCTTTATTGACACCAAAAATTAAACCTGAATACAAAGGAGCAACAGCCTTTGTTACAGGGTTTAATAGACAGTATAGACAGGTAGAAGACATCTTTAAAAAAACATTGGCCCATTTTGTTGCAAGATAGGGACCTGGTGTCCGTAATTCCGCGAAATCCCAGATTTATATATAGAAGGGTGCCAGGTCTGAGAAACAAAATAGCCCGGAATGTACCAGACCCCCCCCCAAAAAAAATTGTCAACCTTTTTGGATGGATCCGGCTTCCATTTCTGTACAAGATGCAGGGCCTGTAGACTTACTAGAAGGTTGGGCTCATCCAAAAAGATTTCTCAGTTTCAATCTCATGTGACAAAAACTGAATATAAAATTAAACCATTAATCACATGCAATTCGGATCATGCCACATATGTGCTAGAGTGTCCATGCTTAATGAAATATGTAGGCCAAACAACTAGACAATTAAACATAAGAATTAATGAACACCTTGCGAACATTAAAAAATGATTTCCCGATCATAGCGTGTCAAGGCAATTCAAATCACATTATAACAGTGATCCTACTCTTTGTAAGTTTTATGGTATTGATAAAATCCCAAAACACTGAAGAGGGACACATATGAGAAGAGAGATATCCAAAAATGAAACCAAATGGATATACAGATTGAAGACAATGCAACCGTTGGGCATTAACATAGAGCTTGATCTAAATTGCTTTTTGTCCAATGATTAGCTGAAGTCAAAACGCATACGTTTATCCTATTTGGTGAATCATTTTTGTAACTATGGTGGTACACCATTACCTCATATGTAGATTTTTACACTCTCCCGCTATAAGTGTAAATTACAAAAAAAGTATTTAATATACACTTTTATTTATCCGTGTGCATTTATGTACTCCGATACTCTACCTCATTACAGAGAATAGATATTTGAGTTATGATATCGGAGAGGGAAAATATTATGGATGTTAGATTATATATAAAAAAGATCCAGAGTTTTATGTACATCTATTTGAGACTATACCCAATTTAAGGAATAGGGATTATGGGTATCCAAGTATAATTGATTGTTAAATTATTAAGTAAATTTTCAAAGAAAGATAGGGGTTCAATATATATAAAAAAATACTATCGGTTGTCATCTGTTTGTATTAATATTTATTTTTCCCATTGTTGGAAAATTAATGGGAAAAGTCTGTAAGAAAAAAAAAAAAAAATTTCAAATCAATATACCTGTATTGTTACCACAAGATCGGTATGTTGAGTTATATGTTGTATAGCCAGGGTATATGAGCTAGGGAGACATCTAGAGGACAAATACGATAATGACGTTTATATAATAATCTGTATTCGCTTAAGGTTATCATAATCTGGTGATTTATAGTAAATATAGTCTTTGTATGTTTCTTTTTCTAAAGATTTTGTAATCTGTCAGGTAAACATAAGTAATGTTATTTTTATAGTTTGTTTTTAATTATAGAGCATGAGTACAATATATTGTAAATGGCGTTCCGTTCAAAATACCTGAGCGGGACAGACTGCTCACAACAAAGTTTGCTATTGGCTTTTGCCATTGAATTGGCACTATAAAAAACGTTGGTACGCATCCTGAAGACGTGTAAACCAGGTACGCATCCTGAAGACGTGTAAACCAGGTACGCATCCTGAAGACGTGTAAACCAGGTACGCATCCTGAAGACGTGTAAACCAGGTACGCATCCTGAAGACGTGTAAACGAAATGTACGTCGAGGAGGTACCTGGTCACGTTTTTGTACACAATTTCCGGTTTGCCTGGTTGTTGGTTGCACAGAGTGGAATGCACGCCGCTCGTAGTGGTGAACCATGAGAATCTTTCCACCCGGATGACAAACCTGATGAACGAGCAGCCCCAGTGCCGGGTCGGGCACTGTACAATGTAAGCAGCCTTTTGGCTTTTATATTTTAAATTATTTTAATTAAACAGTATTACGCTATGGCCATTGTTTGCTCTTTCTTTATGTCCCGTCTGAGCCTATGAGGAGAAAGTGGTACCTGTAGATTCCATGTCCTTTCACATGTGAGCAGGCACAAACCTGCACAAGCGCAGTTGTCTATCTTTTTAATTAAAGCAGTCACCTAAATCTGGTAAGCAGATCATTTTACCATCACTATTGGGTGCCTGCGTGTTGAAATCTATGGTGAAGGGATTTCTAACATCTTAAGAAGACTTTACTGCATTCTTGAAATCATATCAGTTGGAGTTTATCACAATCTCTTTCTGTGGTGTTCAGTCCCCTTAATGAACGTTCTATGCGTTTTTTATAAACACCTAAATGGGACTGTTTAGTTTTTTTATATTGCAATTGTCATTGTATACACATGCAGGTATAGATGCTGTGATTATTAATGTACCATCTGTATCTGATTTTCTGATCACTGTAGAAGATTTCACTATATTATAAATTTTTATTTTTAATGTCTAAGTAACTAGGGCATTCTTTTTATTTTTCTATTTAAATCACAAGAGCGCCCCTATTGTCACAATTTCCTTAGGGTGTCTACTTTCTAAAATGGGGGTTTGTACTGCCCTGGCATTTTAGCACCTCAATAAATGAGATAGGCAGTCATAAACTAAAAGCTATGTAAATTCCAGAAAATGTACCCTAGTTTGTAGATGCTATAACTTTTGCGCAAACCAATATATTATTATATATATATATATATATATATATATATATATATTTATTTTTTTTTTTTTATATTGTTTTATATAGGTTTTGTATAGAGGGGCAATTTCCCTTTTTGCCCCCTTAAATTTTGCCCTGGAGTTGGTGAGGAGAAGAAGTGACAGTCAGTTGAGAGAGAAGTGAAGGAGTGAGGTGGGGGGGGGGAGAAGTGAGAGCCAGGGTAGAAATGAAGGAGTAGGATGAGAAGTGAAGGAGTTGAGGGGGGGGGTATAAATGAGTGGTGAAAAATCGCGCCCCTACTGCGGGGACAGAGTGGAGTGGAGAAGTGAAGGAGGGAGGTGAGGGGGGTATAGTATGAGTGGAGGAAGTTGCCACCCTGTACTGCAGGGATGGAGTGGAGTGGAGGGTAGAAGTGAAGGAACAAGT